>NC_080420.1:1421666-2100833 GCF_029873635.1 Malania oleifera
CCCAAGCGTCTCTCAACTCTCTCTCACCAACTCTCTTACGTCACCCCACTCCTCCTTTCTCTCCTTATTTTCTCGGCAAATATTCGGCCGGTCAAAAAATAGAAGATACCGCTGGGTTCTTATCTCCGCCACCGACATTCCTACTGGAGTGGATTTGTCATAAGAGCGACGTAGGCACCACTCCTGGGGTAAGGTATACTCCCTCTTTTTCCTCAATTTCTCCTTAAATCTTCAGCTAAATCAACGATCGGGCACCACCACGGAAATACGTCGACGAATTTCTGTGATTTTTATAAAGCAATCAAGATAAACCACGACAAATCTTAGATGATTCTTTTTCTGAGTTGTGGGACTGGTTATTAACTTAGAGATTTGGACGTATATTAGATTTTAGTTTAATGATGGTGTTGAGTAGGTTATGATAATGGAATTCTTAACTCTTTTCTGTCTTATTTTTAGGATGGATCCTAGAGGTAAAGATGTAGAGGTTGAAGTAAGAGATGACTCAGAGACTTAGAGTGAAGAGGATATTGATACTTTCGCGATGCTGAAGGGTATAGCCCGTCAGGTCAGGGCAGAAATGAGAAAGGATCCTAGGGAGCAGAACTGCCGAGCTGTAGATCAGGTGTAATGACCCGAAGAATAATGGTATTTAAATATTAAAGAGAGAGTAAAATGGAAATAGAACAGAAGGAGGCAGTAGCCTTTACGTTCGTCAATGACGTTATATTATGAGCTCGTCGACGAAGGTGTGTTTCGTCGACGAGAGGATACCGAGAGGATATTTGGCCCTCTGAATTTCGTCGATGAAGGGGAAAGTTCGTCAACAAATTTCCTTTTGACCTCATCGACGAGGTGACGTGGCTCGTCGATGAAGCCCCTTGTATAAATAGCCTAAAACTCGAATTTAAACGCAGAAAAATCAGAAAATCACTCCCTCTCTCTCTCCCTACGGTTTTTCTCTCCTCTCTCATTGATTTCGGCTCCATCATTCACCGGATCGACGATCTGAGGCCACCACAACACTCCTAGGGAAGTTCTCTCCAAATCTGCCAGAGCAGATCATTGGTGGGTTTGAGTTGAAGTTCATCCCTGGTTTAAGGTAAGACATTTTATTCAGAATTTGGGTTTTCCATAGTTATAGGAAATGTTATACACAAAAAAAATACTTAGTTTAGTTATGGGAGTTGTTATTTTTAGGGTGTTGAATGGGGAACCCTGTGGGTGCAGGACGAGCGTATTTAGGGGGGTTTCTTTTCAGTATCAGGTAAGGGAATAAACTAAATGATGGGGATCAACAATCCCCAAACATAACATTCGTTGAGAAGGTGTCACATGGATACATTCGATGGGATGAAGGCAACTGCGCACCTTTACGAAAAAATGCTTAACTTCATCTACAGAGGCCCAAATAACCCGATTCCAATTGGGTTGGAAAGAAGACCCATACCTTTCGTTGGGTATAGGGAAAACCATGAATTTCAAATTGTGTATGACTTGGCAGTCCAATAACAGTACCCATTCGTCCAGAAATTCTGAATCACATGGTCAGCTGTACACCTTCACCAAATATGTCATAACTTTCTCAAAAATCGTCCAAATGGAGTGGTTCAAAGTTTGTTGCAAAGAAGACTTCCATATATTTAATTTGGTATATGGTAGGTGATCTAATTCAAAGTATTTAACATCTATAAGGCCGAATAATGAGACTATTTGTTTTGAAAATTCTACATTTTTGACTTTTGGTTTCACTTTATCATTTTCCATTCAAAGCTTATTATATTTTATTTACTTATGATTGGGGGGTTGTTCTAACATCTCTATATATAGCTAGGCATGTAAGTTATTAGGGACATAGATTCAATTTATTGCCTTGTGCTTAAGCTTTAAGCTTGTTCCCTCTCTGTGAGTGAGTGGTGAGAGACCACATCCCCTTCTCCTTTGGAGATTGAGTGGTGAGAGGCCACGAGATTATCATTCTCCATTTTCCTTCTTACCATTCCAGTAGCTGTTGTGTGAGATTATTACTTCAACAATCAAGCAGATTAATCACAACCCCAAGAAGCGCCGAGAATCACCATTCGAGATATCGAGTAAGGTTCGAGTGTGTTGTGTTCATCATTGTAAGCTCATCTCAATCACTTCCAAAATAAACCCTAGATAGTCAATATGATATTTATCTTCCATTAGCCTTTTCAAAATATCCATTACATGTCTTTGAATAATTTCTGCAGACAAACTCTTCAAAGTCCAAAAGATTTTCATACTTGAATGCTTGATTGTGTCTTATTCTAAGGATATATAATTTGCATGTTTAGGCTTAATTCTAAGGCTTGAATTACCATCTTTCAAGTAATTATCTTATCCTACTTGATTAGGTCCTTAAGGACAAGTCTACATGAATCTTATAACTTTTTGAATTTTCCACAACCAGTAGTTTTCACATATAATTTATATTATTCATTGTGGTTAATTAAATTCTCATCTTAAAGTGTATCTGGTGTGTGCACATTTGTGAGAGGGTATTTGGTAGGACTAGGGTTCCTAGAATTGTCTTACATCACTAAAGCAGCTATTTTCCATGCAAATTATCATTGTTTATCAGAAAATTAATTTTTAGGAAAACATGTATTATATTTGTATATTATTAAAAAAATGCATGTTTGAGAAAATACTGCTGTTACACAAGAATTACGATTTTAGAATGAAATGTATGATTTTATTCAGCATTGTGTGGCATGAATATTCTTTTACATGATAAATATTATGTTATGGTAATTTTATGAATGAAGTATGGTTTTTTAGAAGTTATGAAATATTGCAGTATATTATAGTTTCAAAATACATGATAAATGGACTATTTATTCAGAATGATATGTATGGAATGTTCGACGCAAGGCCGTGATTGATAACTGGCGCAAGGCCGTGTATATGTATGATTTTGGCGTGAGGCCACAGATATGAAAGTAAATGGTGCAAGGTCGTATGTATTTACATTATTACAGAAAATGCTATCAATCTATTTACGTTAAACTATATATTATCAT
This sequence comes from Malania oleifera, assembly GCF_029873635.1. Classification (NCBI taxonomy): domain Eukaryota; kingdom Viridiplantae; phylum Streptophyta; class Magnoliopsida; order Santalales; family Ximeniaceae; genus Malania; species Malania oleifera. Next base: position 1,424,714 of record NC_080420.1, read on the forward strand.
GTAATATGTATCATCAGAACCCGGATGATAGTTCAGTTCAGTTACAGGAGCACGGTACCATAGCTATACAGTTCAGATTAATATGTTCAGATTTGTGCTAATTGCCCCACGAGGGGGTGGGAGATGGATAGTCGATGTGGCTTTCAGTGTAGAGTTATAGACATCCTCCTGGTAGTTTAGACCAGGGTGTGGCGGGCCCATTGTACTTACATACATTTTTTACTCGGCCATGGTTGGTCAGCTATTGTCAGGTTCTGCCTTCGGGCTGCACAACTCGTCATAGGAGGTAATACATGACGTTAGCTAGTTATACATCCTGGGTGAATTTTCAGTACTATCAATTATATCAGAAATTTCATGATCAGTATAAACTATTAAAAATTATGAAAGTTATGTTTATTCGGATATGTTATGATGAATATTTTCAAGCATATGAAATGTACTGTATATGTATAATTGCATCAAATATTCATGTTGTCACACAACTATATTTAGTTTATTTTTCCTTACTGAGAAGTGTCTCACCCCCCAACATTAAATAATTTTTCAGGAAATCCAAAAAGACCTGCAGATCGAGACTGCCGTTGAGTTAAGTCTGTGTTACCCTGTTAGGAGGTTAAGTGTTGAACTAGGATCAACGATTTTGTTGTAGGATCCTAGGAAATACTTTTTGGTATTTTGGATATTTTGGAGATTGTATATAATTACAGAATCAATGGTTTATAGTTAACTCTGGTATTATGTATTTTATGGTTTGAGAATGTGATTTTATATTTACTGCTGCTTAGGTTTTCCGCTGCGAATGCCAGATATGTCCCTGTTACCCACGGGTTTGGGTGGACTGTATTATTATTTATGCTTAATTATATGTTAAGATAAGCAGGTCATTACATCAGGGCTATAGCATCAAGGAGTTTATGAGGTTGAACCCTCCTACTTTTAAGGGAGGACCCGATCTAGTGACTGCATAGAACTAGATTCAAGAAATTGAGGAGATAATGGAAGTACTCCGTTGCGTGGATGAGCAGAGGGTCCACTATGTCACTTTTAAGATGACAGGTGATGTGAAACGTTGGTGGCTTTCTGCGAAACTACTAGAGGGATAGAGGGTAGTGAAAGTGGCATTAACCTGGAAACGATTTTAAGGAGCTGTTATTTAACAGGTACTTTCTCCCATCCACTAAAGAAGAAAAGGTTGAGGAGTTTACCAACCTCACCCAGGGAAATATGATTGTTGGGGAGTATGTAGCGAAATTTATGGAGCTATCTCGCTTCACACCATTTATGATTCCAAATGAGGCGAGAAAGGCTAGAATGTTCGAAAAAGGTATGAGACGAAAGATCTTTGAACTAGTGGTGGGGTTCCAGGTCCATAACTTTTTGGACTTAGTGGATAAGGCTTCGGTACTAGAGAAGAGCTTGTAGGGCAGTACAGAGCTATCAGAGCAGAGAAAGAGGCTTGCACCTCCCAGTTTTCAAGATGAGGCTAGTAAGGGATTGTGGAAGAGAGAAAAGGACACGGTGGGCCCAAAGCAGGAGACGAGGGATCGGGGTTATTCTAGTTATCAGAATGATTCATCTTACCCTATATGCCATAGATGTAACAAAAGGCATAGGAGTGAATGGCGAGCTGGGGGTCCTAACTGCTATAGGTGCGGTAAGGCGAATCATATTGCAAGGAACTGTCATGTGTTGCTACCTAATGCCCTTGCACCGAATCAAATCCGAGGAAACCAGCACATACCCCAAGGTGGAGGTGGACCAGTACTTGTGTACACGATGATCCCGACCGAGGCAAATATTACTAAGGGGGTAGGTACGAGTTTATGTTTAAGATAATGAAAGTTTTATTTAATTGTAGTTAATGTAGAAATTCAGATGGTGTATATACTGGATTGTATGAGATATAGTAAGTTGATAATTGTAGAAATGTGAAAAATGATCGGGTAGCGAATTTAGAGGACGAATTTCTTTTAAGGATGGAAGAATGTAGTGATCCTAAAAAAATAAAAAATAAAAAAAAAACATAAGATTAATTATTAATTAAATATTATTAAATTGAATTAATTAAGTTAAGTAATATGATGGTTATATATATATATATATATATATATATAGGTATAGAATATAAAATTATTATAATTTAAGTTGTTTACATAAATAAAGGAAGCTAAGCTTCCCGAGCCTAAGAGATTTCAAATTGAAATCACCATCTTCAATTCCTGCAGATAGAGCCCCCCCCCCCCAAGCGTCTCTCAGCTCTCTCTTGCCAACTCTCTCACCTCACGCCACTCCTCCTCTCTCTCCTCATTTTCTTGACAAATATTCGCCCAATCGGAAAATGGAAGATACTGCTGGGTTCCTATCTCTGCCACTGACATTCCTACCGTAGTGGATTTGTCATAGGAGTGACGTAGGCACCACTCTTGGGGTAAGGTATACTCCCTCTCTTTCCTCAATTTCTCCTTAAATCTTCAGCTAAATCGATGATCAGGCACCACCACGGGGTCTTAGTCTCGACCGTCGTCATTTTGGTCAGAGCAAATTTTCAATTTGGGGGTCTTAGGCACCACTCTAAAGCGAGGGTGAGATTTAGGGAATTAAGAAAATTGGTTATTTTTTGGAGTTTAATTGTTTATTGGGAATTTATGGGCCTAGAAAATGTTAAAATAGTATTTTATTTATGGTTGATTTGATTGAACTAGGATTATTGAATCAGGATTCGGGTGAGCGCCGGAGGCATCGTTTTGGGGTCTCTGCTGGCGTAGTTTCTAGAAACCAGGTACGGGAAATAGATTAAACCAATTGATTTGTAAATTTCACCAGTTAAAATAGAATTTATATGTGTATATAAATGTACATGTTTAACATGTGAGTTTTAAAATAAAGCCAACCGTTTGAACTGTAGTTTTTGAGCCTAGGGTTATAGTTATTATCTGTGAAAATGGACTGATTAAAATAATGTGTTTTCTGGAAATGTTGAAGATAATTTGATGTGCATCTTCAGTAATTTGGATGATGAATATGGGTTGGCTTACTATTTTAATGAGATAAAATTATGCTTATTATTTGAAATGTGTGGCATGAGTAAAATAAAAATAGTGAGTTGAGCTATGAAATATATATATATTTTAAATGTGTGGCATGAGTAAAATGAAAATAATGAGTTGAGTTATGAAATATATATATATATATATATATATATATGTATATGTATATGTATGACATGTTAGAAATACTGAAATGTACTGGGATTATTTGCATGTGTATTATTAATTAGAGCAGGATATGAATGTTAAATTGTAATGTATTATTTAAAAACTTCAGCGGACCATAGTGAGGCACACTACTATTGCGTGTGATTTTTGGCAGAGATTAGTGCACCCACACGTCTCATGGAGAGTGTGGAGATAGGATGGTCGATTGTGTTGTGTAGAGTAGAGTTCTCCCTAGAGTCTAGGCTAGTGTGGGAAAGCCAATCTAACTTATAGACTAAAGAGGTTGTTTTCTAACTCAACTTTGGTGGGCCGACTAGGGTTAAATCCAGCCTTCAGGCCGCATAACCCGTCATGGGGGGAAGCATGACAGTGATTATCCATTTGGTAGTGAGTTCTAAATGCATAATTGTTTAATTTAAATAGTGTATAATATGAAAACAGATATGTAAATGTAGATGTAAATATAGAGTAGCATGAAATCAGAGTAATGCGAAATGTGAATGTGAAATGTGGATGATGTAAAACGTGGAAGTGAGATTCACGTGCATGAAATCAAAGTAATGCAAAATGTGAAAGTGAATTACGTGATGAAATATACTAAAAACATGAAAAGATGAGTAATACAGAGATAACAGATACAGAGTAAAGTAAATATGTATTGTATATTGTAGTATTATATTTATTTGGGGTGAAGTATACAGTCCGCCCGAGGGCTTGCTGAGAAAGATGAGTGCCTTGATGTAGCCATACAGGGCTACATAATGTATTAAGGCAAAGGGAAGCTACTTGTATGGGCAGGTAATCTTTCCTATTCTCAGGAACTTCTGCCAGTAAACATTTGTGTGAATGTGTGTGTGTACGAGATAAACGAAACACCTGAGACCTTACTGAGTAAGGTAAGTACCCTGATATGCTTCAGTTGTAGCTATAGGTTGCACAAGGTATTAGAGTAGAGGAGTGCTACTTGTATAGGCGAGTAATCACCCCAATCTTTGGGAACTCTCTTTGGTAAAATATTTTGCATGTGTGTGAGTAGGGACAGAGAATGGTCTCATAACTATGATACTTTTATAAATGATGATTATATATTTGTACTTAAACCTCATGTTAGCCACACACTAGTGTTAATTTATTCCGACTTACTGAGATGTGTCTCACCCGATATAGAATTTTATCTTTTTCAAGAGGACAATGTGATCGAGCTTGGTAAGCTTGGGGCTTGACGTAGCGTTTTTTAGAGAGAGAGGGTATAAACTTTGGTTACATTTTTTAGTTGTATATTTTTGGGTTGTATTATATTTAAGTTTTTTGATATGTATATATATGTTTGTGAATACTGGATGTTAAAGAATACCTTTTGAGATTATAGACATGTAGAAACTCTGGTATATTATTGAGGAATTGTTATTATTTTCGCTGCGTAATTGATGTGAGAATATCATATACAAGTAATGGAACACGTGGCACTCGGGCCCCACTTGGCGGGTTCAAGGCGTCACAAGGTGGTATCAGAGATATATTTTAAATAACACTCCGGACCCTAGTTTCAGGTACGGAGCATTACAGTATGGCCTCGCACCAAACAAATTTCTCCTTTTTCTAACTTCTTCTTCTTCTTCTTCTTCTTATTATTATTATTATTATTATTATTATCATTTTCCAAGTCTCTACAATTATTGGGAAAATCTCATTCTTGCTTGCGAATCTTTAACATCTTCATTGCAAGACTCAAGAGCTATACTTTGTCCTTATTGCTAAACAATTTCTTTTAATCTATATCAAATATCTTCTAAACTTAATCTTGAAAATAATGTTTGGAGATAATTTTTTAAGACACTAGATCTTTGAAGTGTTCTTGATCTATACATTTTGTTAACTCAAAGATCAATATCTCTCACATATTTCAAAAACTATCTTTGGAGAGACATTTGCACATATTTTTTACTGACCATAAATCTTTATCATATGTGAATGCATTGTACTTATTGGTGTATACATCTGCTTAGTGAAGAAGTGCTTTATTTGTACGTAAATTTTTATATTTGTTGTATTCCCGACGTGTGATCGTCGAAGGAGGATTGCACTGGCTTGGAACGTGCACCAGATTGCTTAGATCTGGTTAAGAAAGCACCAAATAGTTTAGACCCGATTAAGAAAACCAGGTGCACCTTTCTAAGGTATTGTTGTAAAGGTTGGGTCAGCATTGTGAATCTGTCCTAGGGTATTCCTCGCCCAGTAAGGAGAGGAGGTTTGTAATCGGTGACGCTCCACTCATAGGCGAGCACTTAATGGAATCCTCTAACTTGTGAGCTTCAAGCAGGGACGTAGGCAGTATTGGTTGAACCCCAATAACATATCTTATGTCCGCTCTTAAAGTATTAACTAATGTGTGCATGATTGGGAAAAACTGAGTTTGCTTTACTTGCTTTGATTATTTACTCAGTTAAATTTTTGAAGGGTAATTAGTATTTGTTTAGACAGACCCTAGGTTGAGCTATACTGAATGTAGATTTGAATTGAACCTAGGAACAAATTTTTAAATACCCAATTCACTCCCCTCTTGGGAATACGTAAATTTCAACACCCTTATTTTAAGATTATGTATCATCATGCATATAGAAAGTTCATTAGTCAAAGAAGGATTAGTGTGCATCATAAAAACATGTTTTGCATTGAACCTTCACTTAGTGAACAATAATTTTTACTTTATTGTCGGTAGTGGTTTCAAACTTGAACTATGGTTACTGCTCACATATAAGGATCTAGGTGTTGGCATGAGAATTAATAGTCAACACGTTTCAGCTGTAATAACCCAAAAAAAAAATTATTAAAAAAATAATTAACTAAAAAAAAATTAAAATTAAGAGTAATTATTGATTAGTTAATTAATTAAACATTTGTAAATTAATTAATTAAATAAACAAATAAAAGGAATAAAAAATTAAAATTAAAATTATTTATTATTAATCAATTAATTAATTAAGTATTATTAAATTTGAGTTGTTGAATAAATAATATGATATATATATCTCTATATATATATATATATATATATAATGTTATTAGATAAAGTAAGTAAAGGAAAAAAAAAAAAAGGAAAAAAAGGATAAGAAACTTACATGGGAAGACAGAGGCTCTTCCTGCGCCTCTCTTCATCAGTTTCTCTCTATCTCCTTTTCTTGTCCGTCCACTCCTCCGTCTCCTCTCACTCTCCCCTCATTTCTCAACGGATATTCAACCAATCGGGAAACGGAAAGTATTGTTGGATTTTTAGCTCTGCCACCGACATTTCTACTTGAGCGGATTTGTCGTGGGAGCGACAGCATAGGCACCATTCCTAGAGTAAGACAGTTTTTCCCTAATTTCTCAATTTCTTGTTAAATCTGCCATTAAATTGACGATTAGGCACCACCACGGGGTCCTAGTCATGATCATCGTCATTTTGACATGAGTAAATTTCCGATTGGGGTTTTCTAGGCCCCACTCTAAAGCGAGAGTGAGATTTTGGAAGTTTGGCAAATTGATTATATTTGAGGGTATAACTGTTTATTTTGTATTTAATGGCCTAAGAAATATTAAAATAATATTTTATTTTAATTTAATGGAATTAGGATTTTTGATTTAGGGTTCCAATGAGCATCGCAAGTATTTTTCGGGGTCCATGTTGGCGTAGTTCAAGAAACCAAGTCAAGAAATATTATATATTAAATCATATTTTATGAAATTAATGATAATAATTTATGTTATATTATATGTATGTTTTGGTATGAATTATTAACATGCCAACCATGTAAAACAATGATTTTTGAGCCTAGGACCACTTATTTAGTTATGTATTTGTGGAAATAAACTGAAGAAAGTGGAAGGAATTTTCTGAATAATTATGTAAGAAATGGAAATTTTATTTTCAGTAATTAAATGCTAAATGTGGGTTGGCCTATTTTATAGGAATATGTATGAATTTTACTCTTAAATTGTGTGGCATGAGATTCTATGCAAATATATATTAAATGTATGAGATGCAGGCTAAGTAAGTAAAGTATTAAGAATAAAATATGTTATGGACTATGTTGCTTGTGTATGCTAAATGCAACCATGTAAATGTAAGACAACTGAAAGACAACCAAGTTAGCAGATTCTAGCATACTTCTGTATAGACTAACTGATGACAGCTGAAAGGAGCTGTAGACTAACTGATGATGGCTAAAGACCAGCTGTAATACGAAGGAAATGAAATGAAAATGCTATGCAATGACAATGGAATGAAAATGACAAATGTGAACGATGTAATGTAGAAAACCACGTAAAGCGAATTGCAATGCAATGTTTAAGTTATGAATATGAATAGAAAAGTATGATTGATTAATGATAAAAATAATAATGTATTATGATATTAGAAGTACCTATGTATGTAGAACACGTTATGATTGGGCGAGGCGTACTCTTCACCCGAGGGCTTGCTGAGAAAGGCGAGTGCACTAGTAGCTTTAGATGTGGCAGTAGCTGCACAGCGTACTAGGGCAGAGAGAACCTACTTGTATGGGCGGGTAGATTTCCCTATCCTTAGGGCCTTTGCCGGTAAGCTATTGTTGAGCGGTGTGAGTACGAGATCAATCTAACATTTGAGGGCTTACTGAGTAAGGTGAGTGCCCTGATATACTTTAGTAGTGGCCTTAGGGTTACCTAAGTATCAGAGCAGAGGGGTGTTACTTGTATGGGCGAGTAATCATCCCTATCATTGGGAAATCTCGTGGGTTAGATTAAACAAGGAAAGATTAAACAATTGGCAAGCAAAAGGACATAAGCATCATAAATTGCATAAATTGAAAGTAATTTACTTTCTCAAGATTTAAGGGATGACTAAGAGTCCGCTGGGGGGACTAGCTATTACGTCTACTTAACTGATCAGGTCAGGCTTAACAGACAACCCTTGAGCAATCTTTGAGAATTTTGAATAATTAAAATAATTTTTTTGATGCACAAGATCGAACAGAGTCGCAAGTGTAGAGCATACTTATTGGATAAATAAATAATTCTGAATTTCAAAAACTTGTATTAAATATTGTTAAAATTTACAAAACAGAATGGACTTACAGAAGTTGAGAGGGATGGGAGAAGAGAAGAGTTGAGTGGAGCTCGAAGACTCAGGCTTTCTCTATGAGAAATTAAACCCTCAACTTGGTGCGAAGAACAACTGAAGCTAAGCTTCTTATTTATAGGCTGACTGGCTTGGACTTGAAACAATTTGGAGTCCGGGAAAATAAGTGCGGGTGCTCTTTGGGCCCTATCGTCCACTTAGAAGACACGGAATCCTTACAGGATAAACGAGCCGACGCAACAAAACAAAATACTTTAAATAAAGGTGACAACACATGGACGACTGCATTTGTGTGGGAACCCACCACCTTTAAATAAAATACTGACTCTGACTAGAAAATTACAACCCTGGCCCCAAATGGTGGACAGGTGTAAAACACTCAAACCTTTTACACTCATAATTTACAATAATAAAACAAAGCTGGAATGTGTGGAATGCCAGCTGGGAAATCATGATAAATGACAAGATGGCCTGTCGCAGCTTTGGGAGATGCCAAAGAGGTCTTTGTCTTGATAAACAGTCTACTTCGAGGAAGTTTCCTCAGGATCATTCATAAACTTGTACCAGGATTCAATGTCGGATCCTAGTAGATTGAAGTTTGGAGCACGTGGCGAGTCGGGTTCGGATCCAAACTCATTTGAAGTAAGTTGAGCAATCATCTTGAGTAATTTTGACCTTGTAGAAGATTTTGACCTTCTTGAAGAAAGTGAGACTGTACACATCGCATCGTCTTCATCTTCAAGAATAACCTTCTTTTTCTGATTAATAAGAATTTCTGGACAAGATGAGTTTGAAAGCCAAGCACGAACCTTTCCTTCTAGCATAATAAATTTATCCCACCAACGAATTTTGAAGATCTTTCGTAAAGTTTTTGAGTGACCAAAAGAACTGTCTGCTGAAGAGACCAAAACACAACAAAAGAAGAGGAGGCTTGTAGTCTCTTCAAGACGTCCTTTGGAATAATCAAGAGGAAGTTTAAAATTCTTTCTAAATAATTCAAAATCACTTTGAATTTCTTTTGGGAAAATACCAGCTTCTGCTCCGAAGTAAGAAAACTAGGTGAGAAACCATTTTGGAAAATTTTTATAATTTTTTTTATCAAAATGAACGAACCAGGAGTGAGTAAAATTTCTTACATAAAAAACATAATACCAGACTTTTTGGTAATCTTGATAATCATAAGTTTGAGGAATAAAAACTCCTTTAAACTCTTTTGAAGTTCGAGGATGTTGTCCCCAAACGGAAGGAGAAATAACTTTAATAATTTTCAATTTTGAAAAATTTATTTTCTGAGGCTCTTGAAGATCATATGTATGATCAATGATAACTAAATTTGTTTCAATAAGAATTAATTCGTAAAATCTTCTGTCTTTGATAATGTCAGGAGTGTCAAAATGACATCCTCTAAAAAAGCATTTTTTGACAACTTCGAATGGTTAAGAGACATCCCATTCGACTTCAACGGGAAATAGGTCTTCATAAACATATTTAGTAAAGTAACCCTTTGGAGAATCTTTTGATGGAGAAGGTCGAGGAGAAGACACTCTTCCTTCTATAATATCTTTGAAACTGGGGGCTTGAGGTTTTGAAGGTCTCTTAAGTGGAGAAAATCTATTTGTTAATGGGATTCTTTATGGGGCTTTTGAAGAAGAGGCTTTGGAGTAAAGGTCACTTGCAGTTTGTCTTCTGGCCATGATTTCCCTGTAGGTATTCTCTTGTTAAGAAATCAAGAATCGAATTTCAAGTCCCTTGGATAAATTCAATTTGAAAATCAAAAACCGAAAGAATTGCTTGCCATCTTGCAAAAATTTGTTTTGAAACAAGGTTCTCAACATCTTTTTCAATAATATTTTTTGCACTAGCGCAATCAATTCGAAGTAAAAATTCTTTGTTAATTAAATCATCTTGGAATTTTTGAATACACAAAACGATTGAAAGCATTTCCTTTTTAATAGTGGAGTAATTAACTTGAGTTCCTGACCAGGCTCCTGAGTGAAATCTGACCAAGGTTTCTTTCGAATCAATTTTTTGTTTAAGAATACCTCTGAATCCATCATTAGAGACATCGGTTTCAATAATCATAAATGCTCTAGGGTCAGGAAAACTAAGGCATGGTAATGATTTAACAAGGGTTTTAACTTTAATGATAATTTGAGTACATTCTTCGTTCCAAATTGGAGGATTTTTCTTAAGTCTTTTAAATAGTAGTTTGATTAAGACTCTTAACTTTGGAATAAAATCTGCAACGTAATTTAGACATCACAAGAATCTTTGTAATTGATTTTTATTGGTAATTTTATTCGGAAATTTGTCAGCAAATTCTAAAGATCTTTAGATTGGGGTGATTTTATTTTGATAAATTTGATGTCCAAGAAATCTAATATTAGTTTGGAATAACTTGATTTTTGGTTCAGAAACGACTAAACCGTTTTTCTTAACAATATTGTAAAATATGTTAAAATGCTTAAAATGTTAACTGATTGACTCAGAATATACAAGGACATTGTCAATGTATACAATTGTGAAATTTGTGTATTTGTTCAAAATCTCATTCAGAATATTTTGAAACTCTGACGGAGCATTCTTAAGACCAAAGGGCATAACATTCTATTCGTAATGTCCGAATGGTACTGCAAATGCCGTTTTGTACTTATCAGCTTCATCAATTTGAATTTGCCAAAATCCAGACTTTATGTCAAATTTTGAATATATTGATGCAGTATTAAGTCTATTGAGAAAATCTCTTTTATTAGGTATTGGATACCTAATCCATTGTAAAGCTTTGTTTAAAGGTTTATAATTAATAACAAGTCTTGGAGCACCTCTTTCTATTTCAGCTTGATTTTGAACATAGAAGGCTGCACAACTCCAAGGGGATTTGCTTTTTCTAATGAGCTTCTTATTGAGTAATTCTTGAATTTCTTTTTTACAATACTCAAGTAATTCTCTATTCATTTGTATTGGTCTTGCTTTTGTAGGTATTTTTTCTTCATCAAAGTTCTTAACATAAGGTAATTTGATAGAATGTTTCTTTCTTTCCCAAAAAGCATTTGGGAGATCCGAACAAACTTCTTTTTCAAGTTTTTCTTTGAATAAACTAATTTGTTCTTTGATCTTTGGGTTTTGAATTTGTTCTTCTATCTTTTTATGATAAATTTCTCTTGATAAAGATTTAATATGCTTTTGTTTATTTTGAATAAGATTTATTTTACTTATTCCTAAATCCTTGAGTGTATTAATTTCTTTTTCATGCATTTTGTCAATAAATTCAAACATAATTTCTTAATTACTGATTGAAGTAAAATTCCTTTTTCATTTACTATGAAAGGGTATATCATCGTAAAGAAGGGTGTTCCAAGAATAATTTCTTGTTGCATATTTTTGACAAGTACAAAAGTAGTCTTGAGACAAATGTTATCTTTACAAATATGAGCATTAGAAATTTTGTATTGTATTTTGAGTGTAGAGTTTGTTGCACTGAATAATTGTACCTTTGTTTTTTCGTAATAATAGGTTGGAATAAGTCCTTCTTGGATACAATTCAAATCTGCTCCTGTATCTAACAGGGCACAACCTTTAAGAATAAAGTCTTTGTTAATAACAATCTTAATTTCTGAGTACCATTTATGAATGTTAACTTTTGATAAATAATGAAGAAATCCGTGATTAATTTGAAAATCATCTTCATCTTCTGAATTGATTTTCTCTTTTCCTTTATTATTAATTTTTTCAACTTTTGAATTCAAATGAAGCATTTCTTTTTTAAAATCTTCACTTTGTTCTTTTAACCTTTTTACTTCTTCTTCAGTTTGATTAACTTCTCATTGTAAATCTTGAATAGATATATTTTCTTTTGGTAAAATTTCTTTATCTCTAAATCTGTTAAATATTTCTTCAAGATTATAACCTTCATCAATTTTGGGAAGTTTATTTTTTTCTAAATTTCTTTTTAATTTTTGTAAATACTTATTTTTGATTTCTGGTTCCTGAATATGTTCAATCATTTCAAGAATAATTTCATTTGTCTTTGAAATAACATTAACAGATTTTGAGCATTTGTTACATGAACAAAATCCTAGATCTTCTTGACAAGATTCTTCTAAAGATATACTTTGACTTGACGAATCAAAACTTGTATTAATTTCATTAATAAATTCTGTATCAGATGAGCTTGAGTAAGAAGTTTCAGAGTCTTCTGATTCACTATTAATGATTAAGTTAAGCATTTGCCTTTTTAATTTTTTCCCAATGTTAAGTTCCTTTATTTCTTGTTTAACTCTACAATCTCTTGCATAATGTCCTCTTTTACCACATTTGAAACAAGTTTTTTGATTCTTAAACTTTTGAGGTTTTTCTCCTCTCCGAGGCTTTGAGGTTTCTTTAGATCTTTTCTTCTTTTTCTTATAATATTTTTTATCGTAGTTTTTATAATATTTTTTGGATGGTTTATATTTTTTATGAACTTTCTTAAGATATTTTCTTGAAGGTGCTTGAATCTTTTCATACCCATATTGAGCACAGAAATCTCCAAGTTCACCTTTGTTTCTTTTGAACTCAGTTTTCATCTATGATTGAATTTTGAGTTCATTGCATAATTTAAGACCTTCATGATTAATTGTACACACAATTTGATCGTAAGTAATTGATTCATAATTTGTGCCTAAGGTTTATTTAACACGATCTCTCACTCTTTTAGCAAAGAGTTTTGATAATCCACTAATGAATTTTCCTTTCCAGAATCCAGACCTTCCATCTAGTCTGCCCATAACTTTGGCAATAAAAATATCTTTGTACCATTGAAAGTCTGATAATTTTGGACAAGTAAGGTTGAGAAGAATAACACTATTCTTTTCATGTTGACTACTTTGTTCACCAATAAATTGTCTAAAGATTGACCAAATAAGTGCTGCAACAGCATCACTCTCTTGCGTAGGGACTCCATTTTCTTCCTTAACTTTATTTGATTTGTAAATTTGTCTTTTTTCAAAGGTAGTGAGATAATGATCCCACCATTCTCTAAGAGTTCCAATAAAACCATGAGTAAGGAGAGAAACTATTTGTTCCTCACTGGCTTTATTTGAATGAAGTCTATAGGCAGTTGCTGCCATAGCCATTTGATGAAAAAAGGAATGAAGTTGATGTTTTGTTAAGCCATCAATTCTCCATTCATGGATTTCATTTCCTTGAAAGTTTCTTTGAGGAAGAAGGTCATTTGATTCTTCTGATAAAAGGCTTGGTGGTGTAGGTTTCTTGTAATAAGTTCATTGACTTTGACTTTTCCAGTCTTTGATTTTATTTATTTCAAAGCTTTCTTCCATAAAGTTTGACTCAAGAGCATTAATTGCTTCTTCTTTGGTTGTTGTGTTTATTTTAAGGTTTGAAGTTTGACTAACCAATTCATCAATTCTTTTGATAAGTAATTCATTTTGTTTGTCAAAGATAAAATTCTTAAGATTATGATAAACTATGTTAAATTTAATCGGTTCTTCAAGTCTTTCTTTTGTTTTACTTGATTCACCTTTTTCATAAGTAATATTAATTTTTATCTCAACAAGACTTTCAAGTTGTTCTTCAATCCTTGTTGATTGGGTAGCTATTTATCTTAGCATTTGATTTGTATAATTATTTTGACTAATTAACTGATCAACTTCTCCTTTACCTTTTGATTCTTTAAAATGTGAGGCTAAAATTTCGTTTCCTTTGTAGCTAAACCTGATTGAGTTCTCTGGAGGATGAATTGATTTGACAAAATAATTATCAATAGTTTTCCAATTTTTTACAGGATTTTGAATTACATTAATCGTTTGTCTATCTTTGACAAATTTAAAGAAAGGAATATTTTCTTTTATCTGTTCCATCTATTTAAACCATTCTGCCTTAATTTGTTCTCTTTCTGTATGATTATATTTTTTGAGAAATAACTTTCTGTTTTTCTCATTAAGTTCATGATAATAGTCTCTTTTAATCATTTCCATATTTGGTTTAAATTCTTTATTGATAACCATAACATTCTTCCTTTGACTTTCTTCATAAAGATTTTCTCTCTGTTCTTCTGTTAAAATTTGTGATTCAGTTGGAGAACTTGATTTAGGAATTTCTTGATAATATCTTTGAGGTATTTCAGGACCAAAATCAACTCCTTTTAACTTAAGATTTGGTTGATTTGGTTCAACATAAGTGTAGAGGCTTGAAATACTCTTTCTTCCTAAATCGATTGATTGTCTAGAAGTCTGTCCTAAACTATGACTTTTTGTGAGTAAGGGTTGAAAGTTGATTTTAACATTTCCTTCTTGATCTTGAATAATTTTTGTGGCAACTGTCTTTTGTGTTTCAGGAATAATTTGATGATCTGTTTCATTTAAGTTTGTGAATTCCCACTCTCCCCCGGCCTGAATCTCATTCCATAGAAGTTTATTGGGATGAGAGGCAAAGGATTTTCTATTATAATTAGCTTGTAACATAAGAGTTTCTTCTTTTTCACTTGTTTGAATTGAATTTGGTAATATTGTTGAAGTTGTTGCTTTATAATAAATTTGATAAATAAGTTCAAGATTTGAACTTCTTGAATCCATATCATAACCTTTAGTTTGAATGTCTAATGTTAATAGTTTGTATAATGATTCATCATTAAGATTTGCCCTAATATTTGGATAACATTCAAAATAAATCGGACCTTCTGCAATATTGGATTCTAACATTCCTAAAAGAGAGTCATTAAATTCATGATACCTGGCATCACGAAGAACAATACAAACCGGTTTGTTAAGTCATGCTCTTGTTAAAGGGAATAATCCGACTTGAACCATTCCAATATGAAGTCTATCATATTTTGATCTAAGGGATTCTAGATCTTCAAGACTAAAAGTCTTTTCTGTTGTCTAGCTTCACTGGTTGTTAATGAAATTGATTTTTTAATAATTTTAATAAAATATTCTTCATCTTTTTCAATTGATCCTTTATGCTTAATAATTTGGCTTTCGGACTTTGTCATTTTCCAAATTTTTTTTGAATCTTGACTTGGTAAACTTTTACCATTCCAATTTGATAATCTTATTTCAATTTTGCCAAGTGATATTTGTAACTCTTTTTTGTCAGATCTTTTGCTCGTTTCTTCTTATTTATTCTTAACTTCTTTTAAGAATTTTCCTTTGTTCATGATACTTTGAATTAATTTATCCATCTTCTTTCTTGGTTTTCAATAGGATATGTTTTGAGGTTTTCCTAATCAGGAACGGCACCTAAGATCTATAAGTTTTAGGAATAAAAACTCCGTTAAACTAAGGAGCAGAGACATGCTTGTACTTATAAAAAATCATAGTTATTCAAAATTTTCCTTATATAATGCAACAAATAAAGAAATATACCACCGCATGACCTTGCAATTTTCATGCCTAAAATAACATTAGTCTCGCTTAAAAAATCTGGAATTGAATTTGAAGTTCCTTTAATAAATTCAATTTTGAAGTCAAAAACTGAGAGGATGGCTTGCCATCTTGCAAAAATTTGTTTTGAAACAAGATTTTTGACGTCTTTTTCAATAATATTTTTTGCACTAGCGCAATCAATTCGAAGTAAAAATTCTTTATTAATCAAATCATCTTGAAACTTTTGAATACATAAAACAATTGAAAGCATTTCTTTTTTAATGGTGGAGTAATTAATTTGAGGACCTAACCAGGCTCCTGAATGGAATCTAACCAAAGTTTCTTTTGAATTAATTCTTTGCTTAAGTATACCTCCAAATCCTTCATTAGAGGCATCAGTTTCTACAATCATAAGGGCTTCTGGGTCTGGAAGACTAAGACATGGTAACTTTTTGACAAGGGTTTTGACTTTAATAACTATTTGAGTACATTCTTCATTCCAATTTGGAGGATTTTTCTTAAGTCTTTTAAACAGAGGTTTGATTAACATTCTAAGATTTGGAATAAAATCTGTGACGTAATTAAGACATCCCAAAAATCTCTCTAATTGATTTTTATTAGTAATTTCATTTGGGAATTTTTCAGCAAATTCTAATGATCTTTGTATTGGGGTGATTTTGTTTTGATAAATTTGATGTCCAAGAAACCTAATATTGGTTTGAAATAATTTAATCTTTGGTCTGAAGACAACTAAACCATTTTTCTTAACAATATTATAAAATATGCTAAGATGTTTGAAGTGTTGACTAATTGACTCTGAGTATACAAGGACATCGTCAATGTATACAATAGTAAAGTTGGTATAATTGTTAAAAATTTCATTCATAATATTTTGGAATTCTGAAGGAGCATTTTTAAGACCGAATGGCATAACATTCTATTCGTAGTGTCCGAATGGTACCGTAAACGCCATCTTATACTTGTCTTCTTCAGCAATTTGAATTTGCCAAAATCCTGATTTCATATCAAATTTTGAATAAATTGATGCTGTATTAAGTCTGTCGAGTAAATCTCTTTTATTAGGTATGGGATACCTAATCCATTGTAAAGCTTTATTTAAAGGTTTATAATTGATAACAAGTCTTGGGGCACCTCTTTCTATTTCAGCTTGGTTCTGAACATAGAAGGCTGCACAACTCCAAGGGGATTTACTTTTTCTAATAAGTTTTTTGTTAAGTAATTCTTGTATCTCCTTTTTGCAATATTCAAGTAATTCTTTATTCATTTGAATTGGTCTAGCTTTTGTAGGTATTTTTTCGTCATTAAAATCTTTGGTATAAGGTAGTTTGACAGAATGATTTTTCCTATTCCAAAAGGCATTTGGTAAATCTGAGCAAATATCCTTTTCAAATTTTTCTTGTAATAAACTTATTTGCCTTTTGATTTCTGGATTTTGAATTTGTTCTTCAACTTTTTTATGATAAATTTCTCTAGATAATGATTTAACATGTTTTTGTTTATTTTGAATAAGATTTATTTTACTTGTTCCTAAATCCTTAAGAGCATTAATTTCTTTTTCATGCATCTTGTCAATAAATTCAAACGTAATTTCTTGATTACAAATGGACGTAAAAATTCCTTTTTCATTGACTGTAAAGGGGTAGATCATTGTAAAAAAGGGTGTTCCAAGAATAATTTCTTGTTGCATATTTTTGACAAGTACAAAAGTAGTTTTGAGGCAAATGTTGTCTTTACAAATATGAGCATTAGAAATTTTGTACTGTATTTTGAGTGTAGAATTTGTTGCACTGAATAATTGTACTTTTGTTTTTTCAAAATAACAGGTAGGAATAAGACTTTCTTGAATACAGTTAAGATCTGCACCTGAATCGAGAAGGGCACAGCCTTTAAGAACAAAATCTTTGTTAATTACAATTTTAACATCAGAATACCATTTGTGAATGTTAACCTTTGATAAATAATTAAGAAATCCTTGATTAATTTGAAAATCATCTCCATCTTCTGAAGTGATTTTTTCTTTTCCTTTATTAATTTTTTCAAATTTTGAATTTAAAATAAACATTTCTTGTTTAAATTCTTCACCTTGTTCTTTTAACTTTTTAATCTCTTCTTTAGTTTGATTTACCTCTCTTTGTAAATCTTGTATGGTTAAATTTTCTTTTGGTAATTCTTTAGTTTTAAATTTGTTAATTATTTCTTCAAGGTTATAACCTTCACTAATTTTGGGAAGTTTATCTTTTTCTAAATTTCTTTTTAATTTTTGTAAGTATTTATTTTTAATTTCTGGTTCTTGAATATGTTCTATCATTTCTAGAATAATTTCGTTTGTTTTTGAAATGACATTAACAGATTTTGAGCATTTGTTACAAGAACAAAATCCCAAATCTTCTTGACAGGATTCTTCTAAAGAAGTGTTAAATGATGATTCAGAACTTGAAATAATTTCATTAATAAATTCCTTTTCAGATGAACTTGAATAAGTGATTTCTGATTCTTCTGAATCGCTATTGATAATTAGATTTAACATTTGTCTTTTTAATCTTTTTCCTATGTTAAGTTCTTTTATTTCTTGCTTGACTCTGCAATCCCTGGCATAATGTCCTTTCTTTCCACATTTGAAGCAAGTCTTTTGATTCTTATATTTTTGAGGTTTCTCCTTCTTTTGAGCTTTTGAAGTTTCTTCAGTCTTCTTTTTTCCCTTTTTATAATATTTTTTGTCGTAATTTTTGTAATATTTTTTTGATGGTTTATATTTTTTATAATTCTTTTTTAAGTGTTTTCTTGAAGGTGCTTGAATCTTTTCGTACCCATATTGAGCACAAAAGTCTCCTAATTCACCTTTGTTTCTTTTGAATTCAGATTTCATCTGAGATTGTATCTTAAGTTCATTACATAACTTAAGACCTTCATGATTAATTGTACAAACAATTTGACCATAAGTGATTGACTCATAATTTGTTCCTAATGTTTCTTTAACACGATCTCTAACTCTTTGAGCAAAAAGTTTTGGTAATCCACTTATGAATTTTTCTTTCCAGAAACCAGACCTTCCATCTGGTCTTCCCATTACTTTTGCAATAAATGTATCTTTGTACCATTGAAAGTCTGATAATTTTGGACAAGTAAGATTAAGAAGAATAACACTATTCTTCTCATGTTGACTACTCTGTTCTCCTATGAATTGTCTAAATATTGACCAAATCAGTGCTGCAACAGCATTTCTTTCTTGTGTAGCTACTCCATTTTCTTCTTTAACCTTTTTTGATTCATAAATCTGTCTTTTTTCAAAAGGAGTAAGATAATGATCCCACCATTCTCTAAGTGTTCCAGTAAACCCATGAGTAAGAAGAGAAACTATTTGTTCCTCCGTGACCTTATGTGAATGTAGTTTGTAGGCAGTTGCTGCCATAGCCATTTTATGTAAAAAGGAATGAAGTTGATGTTCAGTAAGACCATCAATTCTCCATTCATGAATTTCATTTCCTTGAAAGTTTCTTTGAGGAAGTAAATCATTTGATTCTTCTGATAAAAGGCTTGGTGGTGTAGGCTTTTTATAATAGGTTCTTTGACTTTGACTTCTCCAGTCTTTAATTTTGTTTATGTCAAAGGTTTCTTCCGTAAAGTTTGACTCTAAAGCATTTATGGCTTCTTCTTTAGTTATTGTATTAATTTTTAAGTTTGAAGTTTGACTTACTAATTCGTCAATTCTTTTGATGAGCAATTCATTCTGTTTGTCAAAGTTGAAATTCTTAAGATTATGATCAACTATATTGAATTCAATTGGTTCTTCTATCTTTTCTTTTGATTTACTTGATTCACCTTTTTCGTAAGTACTACAAGTTTTTATCTCAGTTAGATTTTCTAACTGTTCCTCTATTCTTGTTGATTGAGAAGCTATTGATCTAAGCATTTGATTTGTATAGTTATTTTGACTAATTATTTGATCAATTTCTCCTTTACCTTTTGATTCTTTGTAAGGTGAGGCTAAGATTTCGTTTCCTTTATAATTGAATTTGATTGAGTTTTCTGGTGGATGAACGGCTTTGACAAAGTAGTTATCAGTTGTTTTCCAATTTTTAATAGGATTTTGAATAACATTAATTGTCTGTCTATCTTTGACAAATTTGAAGAAAGGGATTTCTTCTTTTATTTGATTCATCTTTTTAAACCATTCTTCCCTAATTTGTTCTCTTTCTTTTTTGTTATATTTTTTGAGAAATAGTCTTCTGTTTTTTGCATTAAGTTCATGATTGTAATCCTTCTCAATTTTTCCCATATTTGGAATAAATTCTTCTTTATTGATTACCATCACATTTCTTCTTTCTTCATAAAGATTCTCTCTTTGTTCTTCTGTTAAGATTTGTGATTCTGTAGGAGAATTTGACTTAGGAATTTCTTGATAATAACCTTGAGGTACTTCTGGTCCAAAGTCAACGCCTTTAAGTTTAAGGTTTGTTTGACTTGGTTCTTCGTAAGTATAAAGACTTGAAATACTTTTTCTTCCTAAATCAATTGGTTGTCTAGAAGTTTGTCCTAGACTCTGGCTTCTTGTGAGTAAGGGTTGAAAGTTGATCTTAACATTTCCTTCATTATCTTGAATAATTTTTGTGGCTACTGTTTTTTGTACTTCGGGAGTAATTTGGTAATCTGTTTCGTTTAAATTTGTGAATTCCCACTCTCCCCCAGCCTGAATCTCATTCCATAGAAGTTTCTTGGGATGAGAGGCAAAGGATTTTCTATTATAATTGGCTTGTAACATAAGAGTTTCTCCTTTTTCACTTGTTTGAAGTGAATTTGGTAATATTATTGAAGTTGTTGCTTTGTAATAAATTTGATAAATAAGTTCAAGATTTGAACTTCTTGAATCCATATTATAACCTTTGGTTTGAACGTCCAGTGTTAATAGTTTGTATAATGATTCATCATTAAGATTTGCCCTAATATTTGGATAACATTCAAAATAAATTGGTCCTTCAGCAATGTTTGATTCTAACATCCCTAGAAGGGAGTCATTGAATTCATGATGCCTGACATCACGAAGTACAACACAAACTGGTTTGTTAAGCTCTGCTCTGGTTAATGGAAATAGTCCTACTTGGACCATTCCAATGTGAAGTCTATCATATTTTGATCTAAGAGATTCTAAGTCTTCAAGACTGAAAAGTCTTTTTTGTTGTCTTGCTTCACAGGTTGTTAATGAGATAGATTTGTTAATTATTTTAACAAAATATTCTTCTTCTTTTTCAAGAGATCCTTTATGTTTGATAATTTGGCTTTCATGCTTGGTCATCCTCCAAATTTTATTTGAATCTTGACTTGGTAAACTTTTACCATTCCAATTTGATAATCGTCTTTCAATTTTGCCAAGTGATATTTGTAATTCTTTCTTATCAGTTCTTTTGCTTGTTTCAATTCGTTCATTCTTATCTTCTTTTAAGAATTTTCCTTTGTTCATGATACTTTGAACTAGTTTATCCATCTTCTTTTTTAAGTTTTCAAAAGTTTGAATGTCTTAGATTTTCCTAATCGGGAATGGCACCGGGACCACCCTAAACGCACTCCTGGCAACAGCGGGCTGACTAACGGATTTTCACTGCCTTACCAACGCTTAGCGAAAATCAAAACATACAAGTTAAGAAAACTTTTCTTGGCTTGACTCTAAAATGTCTTCTGGTTTGTCCATATAATTTTCGTCATCTAGGTTCCCATGCAAAAAAGGAGTTTCTAGATCCATTTTGATGAACTTGTATATTACAAATTGCACCAATCACAATTAACAATCCAATTGACATACTTTTAGAAATTAGATAAGAGGTGCAAAAACATCAAGGTCATTTTTAAAACATTTGGTTACAAACAAGCTTTATACTTGCCTATTTATCTATTCTGTTTCAATTTCATTTTAAGGACTCATTTGCACCCTATGGTTCCACAACCCATTGACATATCTTCCAATTTCATTCTCATGTTTTATTGGAAATAGTTAGGACCAAAATCCTCTTGAACTCTAGCTCCTTTACTCCTTTTAGATTCAATTTCAAAACCTTTATAAATAAACATTATCATTAAAGTTTTGGCCCCCACACTTTTTTAAGTCTTAAAAGGAAATTGCTCTTCATAAAAGATTACATCGTCTAATTCAAAAATAACATTATTCTCAATGTCTAAAAAACTATAGGTTGTACTAGTAATAGCATCTCCAATAAAAATACAAGTAAATATTCCAACACCTAATTTATGTCTCTTAGGAACTATAAGCATTATAAAGGCAAAACAACCCATAACTCTAATATAATCTAAATCAACCTTATGCCACCTCCACTGTTGAAAAGTGTAACTTTAGTTTTTATGAATAAACATAATAGACAGTTAAAACTACTTTCCCCCAAATATTAAGAAGTGCATCTAATTCTATTATCATAATATTAGTCTCGTTTATTAGTGTTCTAATTTTTTTATTTCAGCTTTGCTACTGGAAGCACATGATAAGGTGCAGTAATTTCATGGATTAATCCAAACAATTGTGTAAATGAGTTGAATTCTAAAGATTCATACTCATAACCCTTGTCACTCTTAATGCTTTAATTTTTCTACTGAATTTATATTTAACTCCGATGAGGATAAATTTAAACTTCTCGAAAGCATTAATTTTATTTTTCAACAAATTTTATCATAATAGACAGCACCTTAGTATACTCACCACACTTTGATACTATTGATCATATTGATGTTAATAATCATCAAAATTTACAAATTCGAGGAATATGTCCACTTTGGCAACAAATAAAATAAAAAATATTACTTTGCTTATTTTAATTATAAAGGAGTCATTGGTTATAATCATTTTTTATTAGGATTGCCCCTAATTATTTTGTGAGGTTTATGTCCCTAATTATTTTGTGTTATTTGCCATAATTTTTCATATTTTATTTCTTAGGCTTTGATTGAGATTTTTCAAGAAAATAACAATTAGATCACGTATTTGCAATTAAATTTACCTTTGTGGCATTAGCATTATTAATATTATCATTATTTTCTTGCATAAGCTCATATTGCCCTTTTACCTTTTCCACTATGTGAATTTGAGTGATTAAAATTTTGAGAGGCATCATCTTGCTTGTGGCGCATTAAACTTCTAATTTAGTCAAGTGCAAGTTTATTAATTATGAAATCGATCAAGTTTGAATCGAATTTCGAGGTCAATATTTTTGAGTCGAGTCGATTTTGAGTATTTTACTATGTTAGCTTCATTCGACTCAAATACACCCCTGACCTCCTCAATATCATACCTATTATGCAAAACCTTTTAGATTTTCTCTATGTAGTAATAAGTAGCATCATAATATGATTGATAAGACATTTTAAAATATAATACCAACATCTATACTCATTTTTTTTTCGTACCGTTGTGCTCGATCGCCTCTTCCACATTCATGTTTTCAGCATTGATTTTGTTTGGATGTTTCTCAGTGAGAACATGGGTAACCTTGGAGAGACTTAGCTAGAAAGAGTATCTTACCTTTTCATCATCTTGAAATGGGCTCCTTTAAACAAAGGGCTATATTGAATCTCTTTGAAAATTGTTAGGAATTTAGCGTAAATACAACAATAAACTTAAACACAAATAAAAATATAAATAAAATTCACAATTATTGAAATATGGATATCTTGCTTTTTTTTTAAGAAAATTCAAATCTTTTGTGTTTTTCGAGTTAACTCACAAACTAATATAGTAGAATTCCTCTTGACTTGTACCTCCAAGATACAATAGTTCGATTGAAGCATACAAATCTCTCTAGTTTTATACAAATAGAAGAGTGTAAAGCTCTACAAAAACACATTTTTTGATCGTTGAACTTTTTAGACTTGTAGAAAAATTAAATGAGAAGATAGTACAATGAGAATGATGCAAGGGAATTAGTGTGTAATACCACTATTTAGTGTATGTTTGTAGGTATAAATAACCTTTAATTTTCATGTACTTAATAAATAAATTGCATATAAAACAAATAGATACATACATAAATTGAAAGTACATTCACATGAAAAATTTATGAATTTATGAAATACAAGAATTAAAACACAATTAAGTATAAACGTGCCCTTTATAAATTAATTATATTAAAATACACTCACAAAATATAAAACGCAATTGCTGCGAGTCCCAGTTTTAATGAAAGGTGTTTCGTTGTAATTTCACTTACATTTGGAGCTTGTTTCGCCTCAGCTAATGGAAAAACGAAAGCCTCAATATAGAGAGAGAAACCACGAGAGAGAGTGTGGTGAGGCAGAAACCCTCTTTGCTCCTTTGATATCGAGCTGATGGTGTGGTGAGAGAGCAGCGAGTTCGCAGAGATCTAGATATGGCGCAAAAGCTTCAGCAGCAGCTGAAGGAGGTTGGATCCAAGCTCGAGAGCCCTCCCTCATCCAAAGACGCGCTCATCAAGCTCTTGAAGGTCCGGATTAATTAATTTCGCGAAGTTTAATTTCACTGCTAAATTTCTTTTTCGAATTCTCTCATTAATTGTTCTCGAAACTTGATTAATTTTCTTGCTAAATTTGCTGTTTTCCCCTCCCACCAGTAGTGTTTCACTTCGTTGTGTGAGCTATTTCAGTTAAACATGTTATTCTAGTTCGGATTTTTCGTTTCGTTTGTTTTTTCATTTGTTAATTTTTTGTTTCAGAAATTGAGCTAGTCCCTTGGACTAAGTGAGGGTCCCGCGAGGGAGCTTCTTTGATCAGACAGAAAATTCTAAGACTCAATTTAAATTTCTGTTGTTTTTTGCACTTTTTATCAAATTCATTATCAGTCTGATGGAAATTTGAGAAAACTCAGTTAAACGAGGTTTGTTCATGCATTGTTCATTATGACCAAGGTAAAATTTGAGAACTTGTTGTTACCATTAGGTTCCATCAGAATCCACAGGAAAATATTCTTACAACAATTGAGCCTCAAAAGAAAATATTTTATCCTGGAAAACTTCCACGGAGTAACAGGATCTTAGCAAAAACTTTCTCCTCTGATTGGGAAGACAAAAATGATGGATATTATGGGCAGATGTATCATTGTGTTAGGACCAATCAGTATAGCTATACTGACATAGGGAGGTTTTTTGAATATGCTCAGTCTTCAGGTTTTTGGCCGTCATTCCTTATTTTGATTGTTGTTCTAATGACACAAAAGTTGGTTCCATTCTTGTTAGCTTGGCTGGTGATATTGCATAAAAACTTGCGAAGGAGGATCGAGAGAACTCGATGTTCCAAAAAAGGTATCCTTCCCATTTCAAGAAATGTGTCTAAATTTATTGATATTTCTTTGTGCCAAGGGAAAAAGCAACAAGGGGGGGGGGGGGGTTCTATTAGTCCATTGGGAGATTGAGAGAGATAAATCAGGACCCTCAAGCTCTTCTAAAGGGGTTGGATATTAAGTTAGTTAGGTTTTTAGGGCAAGAACTCTAGATGGTAGTTTTGCTAAATAACAACCACAACCACACAACAATCTAGACTTGAGTACCACAAGGTGGGTTCAACTACATGAATCCTTTTTTTTTTTTTTTGTCCATTTTGCATGACCTAGGCAATATCCCCAAACAAATGGAGGACTGTTGGATCCTTTTATATATTTATCAATTTTATATACATTTAAAAAACTGCTGCTTACTTGATATTAAGTTAGTTAGGTTTTTAGGGCAAGAACTCTAGATGGTAGTTTTGCTAAATAACAACCACAACCACAACAACAACAAACAAGACTTGAGTACCACAAGGTGGATTCAACTACATGAATCCTTTTTTACCCATTTTGCAAGACCTAGGCAATATCCCCAAACAAACGGAGGACTGTTAGATCCTTTCCTACTATCTCCTTTCAAGTTATTTTTGCTCTACCCTGCCCTTTCCTACTATCACTAACATTAATTAGTTCACCCCTCCTCATTGTTGCATTATGTAGCCTACATTGCACGTGCCCAAACCATCTCAACAGTCATTTCCTTATCTCAACTTCTACAAGTGCTCCACCTAACTTATGATGAAGATGTTCATTCCTTAATTTGTCTTTTAGAGTTATATTATTCATCCACCTTAGCGCTCGTTTGGGCATCTTTTATTTTTTTTGATATGATGTTTCTTAGTTGCCCAAAGATTCATATATCATAGCTAGTATAATAGTTGTCTTACAAAATTTTCCTTTTGATTATAAGGATATTGTATAATCACACAACATGCCTAAAACACTTCTCCATTATACCCAACATGCTTTAACTCTGTGCATTACATCTTCATTTTCTCCTTTAGCTTATATGGTAGATAGTTAGATATAGGGTATCGAACCCTATTAGTTCTATTAATTTCTCTACCATCATGTTTATTTTTTTGCTCCGCTGAAATTACATTTCATGTATTATGTGTTGTTTCTACTTATTTAAAAATGATAAAATATTTAGATTCTAGAGCTTCTCTTTATAATTCTAACTTAGAATATGCGCCACCTCTAGTTTCATTAATCAAAAGAATATCATCTTTAAACAACATACACCATGGAGCCTCATTTTGGGTATTCCTAGGAAGTTCATCCATCATTAATGCAAGAAGATATAGACTCAAAGTAGACCTTGCACCTACTGTGATTTCCTAGACTCTCCATTTGTTGTCCTAAGTTCCTAACACTGGTCATTAATCTATCGCATAACCCTTAATGACATCTATGTCCCTACTTTTTTTTTTTTTCCTAGAACACAAAACTTCCATAGGTACCTTATAAGGGCCTCCTTTACATCAATAAAAACCATATGCAAGTCCTTATTCTTTTTTTTTTTACTAAACTTTCCACTAATCTTTGTAGTAAATATATAGCTTCTATAGTTGCTCTAGTAATCATAAAACCTAATTGACCCTGTAAAACCCTCATCTTTAGCTTAGTCTTCTTCAATTACCCTTACCCTGAGTTTTATTGCTTGACTCATAAGTTTAATTCCATGATAGTTATTAAAGTTTTGAATATCTCCTTTATATTGTATATAGGAACTATGTGCTTGTCCTTTTCATTTGGCATTTTCAGTTCTTATAATTGTCTTAGTTAAACGTATAATGCCATCATCATATACATTTCCAAAATCCAATTGGGAATTGGGATGTTGGTCCTATTGATTTTCCATTTTCATATGACCAAAGTGTTAATCTCTTGTGCTCTTATCTATTCTTTTTTTTGTTTTTGTTTTGTTTGAATCTACAATTAGCCATTTAAATATTTACCTGTTAGAAGATAATTGCATTACCAAGTGAAATGAGAATAACATGGCATCTGTTAGAACTAAGAACCTGCTCAAATGTGCTCCAATTCCTCTCACATCCACCAGCACTGCAAGTGAGACTATTAACATGAATAGAAAGATTTGTCAACTCTAGGGCTTTGTCCCAAAATGCTTCCACCAATCATCTACAGAAGAAGATACATATACTTCTTATTTATAAGAAGAAACAAGGATAGAATACTATTACTAATCAATAATTAACTAGTTGTTATTAAAGTATTATTTTTTTACATGGTCTTCTCTACATTCTAGAGTCAGTGGCCACTCTAGTCCCAAAATCCCCTCGTGCATTATCAAACAATTCCAATTTGATGTTTGTAGCTAGCCTTTCCTTATATTCAACATTCTATTCATGGATTCAAATAATCCTTTCTTCACTTCTTCACAATTAGAGAAGTTCTCCTTATAACGCAATTGGAGATTTAGATAGTATCCTGTAGCATGTAAAGGGTGATGAAGTTGTGGAGTCCATCTATAATCTATTTTCCTCCCAAATCCCAATGGGTACGTACTTTGGAATTTCTATAAAAAAGTTAGATGCAATTTTTTCCTTCGTCGAATCCATCAAGTCATAGATAAGACCCATGGTATGTATTTCCTCAGAATCAATTTCCTTTAGGACACAAACAAAAGGGAAACACTCTTGATAACTTAAGCCACTTTAGACCAGAAATTTTGGTCAAACAAACAATTGAGCTATCCCTTACTGCTTCATACATTTCTGCATATGTGGAAGTGCACCACATCTCCGAAGAGAACATAGATTAAAGGCCTTGCTTTTGTTTGTAAAGGCTCTAGAGTGCAGTGGCAAATCATGTCACTGCAGGATAGATGAGTTCTTTGTTGTTAGTGAAATGCTTCCTCTTCATTGCAAGTACATAGGAATAATTATTAATAAATTTCACAACTTGCTTAGCCTTTAGGATTGTGGTTGCATGGATCTTCAGTTTTCCAATATCCCCCAACATGAGATCCAATCAATGTGCAGCACATGGAGTCCAATACAACTTCTCCCTCTTTTCCATAAGCTTATTCCACCACTAATCGTATTCTTCGCATTATCAGTTATCACATGCACAACATTCTACTCACCAACTTCCTCAACTAGCTCATCTAGATGTATAACCATCAAATCATCATTTAAAACCATGTATCAGTAGGACTATTCATAAAGAAATTAATCAGGACCCTTGAGCATTCATGTTCCTTCCTGTCTTCCCTAAGGATTCATGTCCTTATCTCCTGCATGGATGAAGGCATGAAACCTGACCCATAATTAGCAATACAATCCACCATAACACACCAATATACATCTGTCAACGGAACAGCAAGCAGCAAAGCAAAAGATTTCTTTCCTTACTTCAGCCCAAAATTATTTCCTTATTTTTCAATTCATTATTTTGTACAGTTAGCATATATTTAGTTTACATGTATACGGCTTGACAGATTATAGTTTACATGTATAGGGCTTGACAGATTATAGTTTACATGTATAGGTCTAGAATCATGCTAGAACTTATTTACTTTCCATGTATAGCTATCTTGTAAAGTCTATATATAATATACTGAACTCAAGGCCAAACCATTTGGCCATTCACACAATACTTTGACAACATCATCCATCAAACTAAATGGAGCAGCATTGTTGAACACACAAAGTCCAACTTTCATATACGCTTCATTTCTTCTCTTTCTTCCATTTTGAGTTTAGAGTGACTTGTTTGGTTTGCAAATATGCTAACTTATCCATTAGACCTCTAGCCCTAAGATGAAAGCCAACCCCACTCTTTTGTTTCTTATATTCTCCAACTGAGGGAGAAGAAGAACTCTTAATCCTTCCTTGTGGACCCATCCCAATCTCTTCAATGAGATCATTTCTTTTAGACTTCTCTTCTTGGAATTCTTCAAAAGTGAGCATGCACTTATCTCTCGCGTCTTGAGGAGCTTTTGAGCAAGGTTTCATTCCCTTTCTTGTCCCCGCCAAATGATGTTTAAACCTTGTCACAGTCTCACTGCATGCTTGATTTCAAATTTGTATCTGTGATATTTTTCTCCATAAACCTCTTTTATTTATTTCCAAACAAAATCTTTTTTCTGCTACTTTGCTTCCCCTTCACAAATGTTTTTGTTTATTGAATAGGAATAAGCAGCAGCTGCAGCAGGAAATTAAGTTTTTTGAGAATTGAGAGCTCAGTGTAGGAGATGGGGAAAAGAGCTGATTTAACAGCAGGGAAACAGCAGATTTTTTTTTTTTTTTTAATTTTTTGATAGGAGAAGAAGTCCATTGGATAGAGTAAGAATGTACAATCAGCAAAAGAGACATCTCCTTAACAAAATCTAGGAAACATAAGCTCTTCAACCTTTCATTGTGGAAAATTGGGAGAAAATAAGTAAAAAACTAAAAAAGCAGCGAGGAAAATTGGGGGGGTAGCTAAAAAATCATCAAGGCTTCATTCATTCTTTCAAAATTTCCAATCTTTCATAATTCATAAATGAAAATTGAAAACAATGCAAAAACAGCTACAAGTGCAACTCATCTTGAATTTCAGAGTTCCAATTGAGATAGACTTGAGACAAGAGAAACTTGAGATGAATGAGACTCGAGACTCAAAGTTGAGAGAGACAATTGGCGGGAAAGGCAGGCTAGAGGGGAGGTCATCGTAGAGAGACAAGAAGTTGGAGGGGGTCGTCGGAGAGAGACAACTGGTTGGAAGAGCTCTGTTACTAGTCGGGAATGGAGGAAAGGGTCTTCAATTGTCACTGCGTCTGGCCCGGGGGGGGGGGGGGAGGTATCGCCTTTGTATTTGAGCCCTAAGTTGTTCTTTTTTGTTTCACTTTTTTTGAATATTCTTTTGTATGATTATAATAGTTTATCTTGCTTCCAAAAGGCGAACTTCTGAGGCGTAAAAATTGTGTGTTTCGTCTTAAGGCGTGCACATCACTTGAAAAGGCGAATGCCTTCATGGACTAAGCCTTTTAAATTGTTGTTAGGGCCTTTTTTGCCCAAAATGTCCCTAGGCCCGCCTTATAATCACCATTTAAATCCTTGATAAATAGGTTTGATATTGTCAAGCTCCTATATTCGAGTAACGTTACATGTATGTATGATCCACCCTTTGAGTTCTAATTTTTACAATAAGAGACAAAAGTGTCTCAGAGTACATTATAGAGATGAAGCTTATGAGGAACTTAACATCGTGCAACCCATAGGCGCTGATGTTCGTGAGATGCAAAAGTAGAGGGAGCAAATGATAGTTCTTCAGGTTCTAGCGGGATTGAAAGTCGAGTTTGAGGTGGTCCTTGGCAATGCAAGGTTCCTATCCTTTGCCGATGTTTATTCTTGCGTTCCCTGTGCTTCCTCTAGCACACATTCCATAGTCCTTGCATCTACTGTTTCTACCCTCAACTTTGAGGCCAACTCTACTCAAGGTGATTCTTGTTTTCAACCAAGTAGTTGTAGAAATTCTTGAGGTGGTTCAAGAGGTTGTGGTGGAAGAGATGGACAAGGTAGAGGGCCTCCTCACAAGCGGATTCATTGTGCACAAGGAGCTTATACGATTAAGTGGTGTTAGGATCTTCATGGTAAACCATGTTGCATTGCCAATGCAACCATCACAAATTCCACACTTTTGATGGTGTTAGGATCTTCATGGTAAACCATGTTGCATTGCCAATGCAACCATCACAAATTCCACACTTTTGATGGTGTTAGGATCTTCATGGTAAACCATGTTGCATTGCCAATGCAACCATTACAAATTCCACACTTTTGAGCTCAAGTGGGGAGCACCATACTATATCTATGTTAGAGGAAGAATGTTCCAAATTATCAAGCATCCAAATAAGCTTCCCTTCTCATTGCATCTCTTGCTTAGGTAGTATATTCTCGCTCTAGTTCTTGGGTATGGATTAACCTGCTGCTATTGTATACCTAATTTCATCTCTACTTTCCAATATTTTGAAATTTTACCTTGTGTTCCTCTTGCTGATGGGTCCACTACTATAGTAGAAGGAATAGAGACATTAATTCTTCTATTTCTTTTGCTTTGTATATTCCCAAGTTCTCCTTTAGCAAATCCATGGATTGTTCATTGACATTCTTTCCTATTACGGTAGTCATTCCAAATTTGAATACGAGGAAGACAATTGGTAGAGGGTGTGAAGCTAGTGGGCCTCCTTTTATTGCATGCATTGTTGCTGCTACACCAATCCAAATCCATTTGTCACCTTGATCATCCTTCATTGGAAAATCTAAAACAAGTTCCTTCTTTGTCTAGTCTTGAGTGTGAGGCTTGTTAGCTTGGAAAAGTGTCATTTTGTTCTATTTGCTTCTTGAATCAATAAATGCACATTAAGCCCTTTTGAGTTAGTCCATTTTGATGCTTGGGGTCCTAGTTGAGTTGTGTCCAAGCTGGGTTTTTCAGTAATTTGTAATTTCTGTTGATGATTATTCAAGTTGGGTTGTGTCCAGATGTTTGTGTGCTTTGTTATTTGAATTCTAAAATTGCATCTCATTTGTTTTTATGTTGTTTTTTCTCGGAGTATTTGGAATAAGTTATTTGGTGTGTAGTTACAAATGTGGGTTTGCCTAGCATTGGTGGAAAGAATGTGGGCTATTTCTTTTGAGGGTTTTGGAAGAAGGAAGGATATGGCTGCACTTTGGAAATGCGGTGTATTTGCAATGTTGAGGGGGTTATGGCTGGAGTGTAATGCATGGATAATTTTTAGGGAAAAAAAATTGAATTGGCAGCTGGTCTTGAAGATTCAATGCTTGGCCACTTTGTGGTGTGTTGGCTTTGGATGCTTTAAGGGAGTTAGCTTTTCGGAAGTTCAGTGAGAATGGATAAATCTTTTTCTTTGATAATTCCTAGTATTTTTTTGGGAAAATTACATACACACCCTAGTGGCTTGACCAAAAATCACTGAGTTACCTTGTGGTTTTATTGTGAACAACACTAAATCCTTTTGTGGTTTTCAAAATTATGATAAGTTATATAATGCCCTTAGTTTGCTTTATGGAAATCAATATATTAAATGAAAATGATATTTTAATGGACAAAAACACTCTTAATAATAATACTCTTTTTCTTTAAAACTCCAAATAACACTCAAAACTCTTTATCATAGCTCCCATTATTATTAGATAGCCAAGGTGTATTCCTCAAGGCCTACAGGCACACTATATACATCAATCACTAGATAAAGTAGATATAAAATTAGAATAAGTATTTGAGATATTTATTTTATTGTCTAATCTCAATATTATCCAAAAAAACCCAAAACATTATGAGAACAATTATATGATACTGATAAAAATTAATAAAATGATATTGAAATAAAAAGTTGGAGGTTAGAGGGGTAGATAATGTGTTTGGCCTTTGGATCTACTCTCAGCCCCTCCACCCATGTGATTTGAGTAAACATGAGTAATGAGGTTACCACTTTTCATTGTTTTAAAAATCCCAAACGGGTTGAGGGGTTAATGATCATAATAAAACCACAAGCTGGCTTATTGATTTTGGGTTAAACCACAAGGTGGTTTATGTAAGTTTCCCTAATTTTTTAGTTTCTCTTTTTTGTCTGTTTTTTTTTTTTCCTAGAATTTTGACGGGAGATTTCTTATTCTCCTCTTTGTAAATTCTATGCTATACAAAAAAGATCATTCCAAGTTATTTCATATATTTTGTGCGTTTTGTTCTAAAATAAAGACTCAATTTTATTTGCTTCCTTTGATAATTCATAGTCATAATGCTAAGGAGTACTTCGGTACCCGGTTCACTACTTATACACGACTAAATTTAGTATTACTCATGAGTCATCTTGTGCCGGCACTCCACAACAAAGTGGGATTTTAGAGAGGAAAAATAGACATATCCCCGACGTACTCGGACCTTACTTTATCAAATGGATGTTCCTAAGGTGTTTTTGGGTGATGCTATGCCCATTGCTTACTATCTATCAATAGAATGTCGTCCTCTATTTTTGGTGGTAAAATTCCCTACTCTGTTCTCTTCTTAAATGCTCTTTTGTTCTATTTATCTCCTTTTACATTCAAGTGTTTGTCGTTTGTCATTAGTTTATGCCTGGTTGGATATGTTGGATCCTCGTGCTATAAAATGTGTATTTTTGGGTTACTCATATACTCAAAAGGGATCTCGTTGTTAAATCCTACTCTGCATCACTTTTTTGTCTCTACCAATTTTACTTTCTTTGACTCAACACCAATACTATTCTGAGTGCTTTTGATATCAATTAGTCTCTTCCTCTACGTAATCTTCTAGATTCTAGTTTATTACTCATCTACTAGTTTCTTCATGTATCTTGAGTCCTTCTCATCCCCTTGATTGTCCTAATTTGTTGGTGTATTCATGATGGAGACTCAAGGGAAGGTAGTACCCTTTAGCTCCTACTACTATGCCTTTGGTTTTCTTGTCTGGAAATCCCATTTCCCATACCTCCCATTGCTGTCCGAAAAGGTAAACAAACTTGTATATTGTATACAACAACCCACTCTAACCTTGTTTGCTATGCCTTCTGGTCACCCTCATATTATTGTTTTGTTGGTACTCTGTCTTCTGTTTCTCTTCTCGAATATGTTTTTGAAGCCTTCACTTAGATGAAAGATTGCAACGGATGAATTGATGCATGCATTATGGGAAAATGATACTTGAGAATTGGTATCTCTTCCTTTGTGGTTGGTTGTAGTTGGTTGTTGTTTTATTGCTCATATGAAGGTTCGTCTTGTTGCGGAGGGATATACTCAGGTGTATGGTTTGGATTATTAATACACAATTTCCCTAATTATGACACTTGCCACCACTTGTCATTGGCCACTCCATCAGTTAGATCATAGATGTGAAGCATGCTTGCCTACATGGTGATCTTGAGGAGGTCTATAGGGAGCAACCACCTGGGTTTGTTGTTCAGGGAAAGACAGATTTAGTTTGTCGGCCCAAGGAATCATATATGGTGTAAAACAGTCTCCCAGAGCATGGTTTGGTTGATTTAGTGCTATTGCACTTGAGTTTGGTTCTTAAGGTGTGTTGTAGATCACTCTATAATTATGTGGTAGGATTATGCTGATTGTGTATGTGGATGATATTGTGATTATTGGTCATGATGATCAAGGTATCTAGGGCCTAAAGCATTTTCTAACTATGTTTCACAAACCAAAATTTTGGGACCATTGAAGTGCTTCTTGGGTATAAAAATATCTAGATCTTGTATAGGAAACCATTTTGTCGTAGTGTTAGTATGTTCTTGATATTTTAGATGAGATTGGGCTGTTAGGATCCAAATTTGTTGATACACCCATGGATACTAACGAGAAGTTAGTGCAAGATATGAGTGATTTATTGTCGACTCAGGACAGTATTAGAGACTTCCTAGAATGTTGAATTTTCTCAGTCCCTTGGCATGGTGTATCTTATGCAAGAAGTATTGTGAGTAAACTTCTTGATTCTTAAAGAACAAGTCACTTGAGCTGGAGATTCACATCTTGAGATAACTCAATGGTGCACCTAAGAGAGGTATCTTATATTAGGATCAGGGTTACACTTATATTTAAGGATAGATAGATGCAACTAGGTCCATGGCTCACACTACATGTGGACTTGTGAGTCAATTTCTTTTTTGGAAGAATTGGGTTTCCATATTCTTGGTCATTGGAGTTGATGTGTGATAATGGAAGGGGCTTTCCGATCTTTTGGAATCTTCATTTAAAAGATCTCCGAATGATAGGGAGATGGTGAGTTGTCTTATTTTTTGCCTGTATTGAACGTTGAGGTTAATTGCCACTTTCAGATTGTTGATTTATTCACTAAAGCCTTAGGGGGTGCACATGTTTAATTTATTTGTAACAAGCTAGGAGCTTATGATGTTTATGTTCCAGTTTAAGAGGGAGTTTCAATGGTTATTTGGTCATTTAGCATTATTACTAAGTGCTGGTGTTATGTTAGCGAGTGTGAGTTAGTAAGGGTATTATGGTCATTAGTAGGCACTTGGCACGTATTATGAAAATAGATGAAGAAACTTATTGTTGTGATTACATCTTTTGTTTTTCCCAATAGTTCAACAAGAAAATAAAGCTCTAGCTCCAGTGGGAAAAAAGAAGACATAGTAATAGAATTCTCATCACCCTGTACTTTGATGTGAAGATGTTTATGTAGAATTTTCCAAGACTATTACAGGGTGTCTGAACAGTGCTGTCTGCACCAACCAAGTTTGGTGCTTGATCTGAGTTTCGCTTTTGTTCAGGGATTTTTATCTGAGGACAGCTAATTGACTTGCACTCAGAATGTAGAGCATTTAGCTTCTTAATTATCAGATGCATAATTCTGACTTGACTAGAATTTTAAAATTGTTGGCTTGTCAGGGAGACCATTATGGTTAAATGGTGCACTTATAAAAGCACCGATATTATGGGATCCTAATGATTGGAAATGACAATGCTTGCAATGAAATGAGTGTAGGTTAGTTAAAGGAGGTCTTGACATGATGGGAACTTGTATAAAAAATTTTATCAAGATGATTTGCAGTGGATATTCATGGTTAGATGATTTCTTAAATTTGCAGTGGGATTTGATGGTCGGATTGTTTCTTGAACAAGGAAATCAATAAATATTTTAGTTTGTGAATATGTCTGATGAGGAATTCATTACCTAGTTGCAAAAGGATTGTCATAAAAAGCAAGAGAATGCGAAAAGCAATGTCAGAGGAAATTTCTGCAGTAAATTACCATACAATCATGCACACATAAAAGAACTGTCAAAGTATTTGCAATTGTGGTCTGAAAATAGACAGGCTTGCATTAAAAAAAAAAATAGTTGGTGCAGCATTGGTAGGCAACCATGATATTTTTTGAAGTAAAACATTGAAAATATGCAAGGAAACTCT
Organism: Malania oleifera; assembly: GCF_029873635.1. Lineage (NCBI taxonomy): Eukaryota > Viridiplantae > Streptophyta > Magnoliopsida > Santalales > Ximeniaceae > Malania > Malania oleifera. The sequence goes on from NC_080420.1 coordinate 1,460,622, forward strand.
ACTTGTGGTTATTTGATATTCAAGTGTTTGTTTGTGTCTGTAGACGGTCAAACACAGGGCATAAAAGTTTGCAGAACCACTTTACTTACTGAGAATATCTGAAAATATTGCCCTGTAACTACAAATTTTTAAAATTTTATTAGTAAAGCTACATATTGCATTTCTTTGTTTATTTTCTGCTTGTCCTTGTTTAACTCATGTAATTTTTAATGTTGATTTCACAAAATGCCTTCACATCCTCGTTTGGTTTTGTTATCTTGATTGTGTTTGTATCAATGGCCCTGTCCCCTGTCATTGGTTTAATGCATAATTGACCTTGTATTTGAGGGCTAAAATGCATTTTCATCATGGGAAATTGCTCTTGTATATTTGTTAAGCATTGATGTATTGGACAACCAACATCTTAAGTGTTTGCAACTTTATGCATAATTTTGCAGATATGGATTATGGGTTTTGGGTTTGTTGATTACTAATAGTTTGTAAGTACCCTTATTGTTATGTGCAGCAAGCTACAAATTTTCTCTCTGAACTGGATCAATCACCATCAGAGTCATTGTTGGAATCAATGCAGCCCTTTCTAGGTGCAATTGTTAGGCCGGAACTGCTGAAGCATCAAGATAGGGATATTAAACTTCTGGTGGCAACGTGCGTTTGTGAGATTACCAGGATTACAGCTCCTGAAGCTCCTTATAGTGATGATGTTTTAAAGGTACATTTCTGTTATGAAAGTGAAATTGTAATAAAATATTTTCCAGAAATTCTTTTATTTTATAATTAGTTTTGTAATTTTTTACTCACTAATTGCAGTGGGATATGTTTGCAGGACATCTTCCGATTGATTGTAAGCACTTTCAGTGGATTAAGTGACACCAGTGGTTCATCGTTTAGCAGGAGAGTTTTCATCTTAGAGACTCTTGCAAGATATAGGTCTTGTGTTGTGATGTTGGATCTTGGATCCAATGATCTTGTGAATGAAATGTTCAGCACTTTTTTCGCTGTTGCCAGGTGTGTTTTATTCCATTACCTTATTTTTTTTTAAAGGTTTGGAGGAAAGTGATTGTGAGATATCTGCTTAATAATAGCATCTTTTGTTTAATTTATTAATTAATTATATATTGATATTTGTGCTAAATGGTTTAATTGGATGGTTTTGGAGTGTTCACTCTTGTGAATGGTGATTTGGATGTGTGGACATGTTCCTGTTTTGTTCTTTATGACAGTTCATTTTTTCCAAAACTATCTCATTGCATAGGACAGATATTTTTGGCTTTGCTCATTGAGCAATATATTAGCTGCTCCATATTATTAAATGAGGAAGAGCGTTTATTGAGCCAAAAATATTTCACATGTATATGTGGAGACATAATGTATGACCACTTATCTATATGTGCAAGTTACGTCTGTAATGTGTTTGATCAAATCCTTATGCATGGAAGATCATTATTTTTCAATGTTATTAGCAGTGTTAAATTCTGGTTGGAACCTTATGATTTCAGTTTTGGCTTTCGCTGGTCTGGAATGAAACTATAGGGATGTGCTCAGTTTTTGTATTTTAATGAGATGAAATTTTTAGATTTTATGAGTTTCACTTTAGATTTTAGAGCCTCTTCCTTGGACACGGCATATGGGGGAGCTTTGTGCGCCAGGCTGTCCTTTTATGAAGTTCTATGAATATCATGGAAACTTTTTGCTAGGAAGACTGAGACCCGTGAAACTCCTACATAACCAAAAGGAGGAGAAACTAAAGGAGAAGGAAAAAGGAGGGGATTATCATGAGAGGAAGACATTATGGTCTGACGCTTTGATGTTGTTATATGTAAGAAAAATCACTGGAAATTGGGTGCTACTCAGCTGCTATAAGAAGATGGGTCGAGCAGCGTCTAGCAGTACTTTGGTTATTTTTATTTATTTATTTTGGGAAGGGGGTGGGAATGGGAATCTTAATATTTTTTTTGATAAGAAAAGAAAATATATTAAGATAGAGAATGAACAATCATAATGAGGATACTGAATCCTGAAAAAAAGAGAAAAAAAATAAAAATAAAAATCAGAAAAAAAAAAAAGAGAAGCAAAACAAAAGAAACTGCTATGAATCCCCTGTCATCCCTTCCCATCATGGTTCACGGAACATTTTAAATTAGCTAGTGCCCTTTGACCTTTTCTTCACCTTTGATTTTCCCCCGTCAAGCCTAACTTCATTTCCTCCTTGATCAAACAACTTAAGGCCCAATTCATTAAAAAACACTGAGTTTCATTCATTGTCTTCCAAAGATTTATGAGTATTTCATTTCCTCCTTGATCAGACAACTTAAGGCCCAATTCATCCAACAAACACTGAGTTTCATTCATAGTCTTCCCCAGATACATGAGTAATTATAGAGATGCTGTCTCAGTCATCAGAAGTCTCAATGATGAGCTTCTTGCGAAGGAGTTTTGGGTGGTTCTAGATTCTAGTAATAGAGACATTAGTGGTGTATTTTTTTTGAGGTAAGTAATAGAGACTTTTAAAGCTTGATATACATTGTTGGCTCACAACCTAACAGCTTAAGCTTTTAGGTAAAGTGGTATGCTAACATGGTATCAGAGCTGCTTACTAGGAAGTCCTGTGTTCTAGTCTTGTTGCCTGCATTTATTGTATGGTGTTTGAAAAAATTATTGTATTCCCTCTAATGGGTGTTATCTACTGTGTGTTTATCTCTTCACGTGCTGTCAGGCTGCACGTGCGGGGGGGTGATAAAGCTTGATATACATTGTTGGCCACAACCTAACAGCTTGAGCTTTTATGTAAAGTTGTATTCTAACAGAGGCACTTGTGACAATTGGAGAATCTATTATTGCATGTGACGTATTATGCAGATTATCCTCGTACCTTCTCTGAACTTATGAATGTCTTGTTGCTCCTTCAATACTCAGGTTTGTTTGTCTTTGCTGTTGCTGGTTGTGATTCTCTTTTTGTTTTTGTTTTTCCCCAGTTGTTGTTTATCTTCTTTCAATAAAATCTGACCAATGACCAACTCATGAGGGGAGAGGGATGGCGGTGATGACGATGGGGCAAGGGTGATGGAAGGAGGATTCCATTTTTTATATTCATGAAGTCACTAATGTGTGACATATTCTTGAATTCGGAATGAAAAGAGGAGTAATGCTTCTAGCATGGAAACTTTATTTTTTTTGACAATAAAATAAAATAAAATAAAAAAATGGTAAGTCAAAAAAAAAGAAAAGAAAAGAAAAGAAAAAAGCACTAATATCATCCAAGAAATTCCCTCTTTAAACCCTTCTCATTATAGTTCACCGAACACTTAGCTAATTCCCTCTGACCCTCTTCCTCTTGGATTTGCCACCATCAAGCTTGACTTCATTGCCTCCTTGATTAGATAACATGAGGCCCAACTCATACAATAACCTCTCAATTTCAATGTCCTTCTTGGGAATATCATCTTTAACAGGAGTAGGCAGAGTTGCGTCCTTAACCTTTTTGTCATCTTTGGGGACGTATCTTCAAACATATTAATACTTGATTAATAAATATATTTAATTGATACAAAATAACCATTTTATCATTTTTTCCATCCTTTGCCTTCTTGGGATTTCCGCTTTTGTAGATTGTTAAACGATAGGGAGATTGTAGATCTATCCTATTTGCCAGTCTTGTTGATAACTGTCGTTTTTCTTTAGAGGGGGATATGTGGGCTTGGTCTTTGGATTCTTCGGGGTCTACTCTTGCAAATATTTTTTTTTTTGATTTTTTGAGCAGGTCTATTTTGCCCTTTCCTTTCTATTGTTCCATTTGTAAGGTCAAAGTCCCCTTTAAAATCAGGGATTTATCTAGTTGGTTGTGCTTGATAGAATTAATACCAATAACTAGCTACAGGTTAGGAGACCTTGAAGGCTACTTCTCCTGACATCTGTGTTCTTTGTTTTAATTGTTCAGAATCTTCTTCGCATTTGTTCATTCACTGTGACTATCCGAGGAGGTGTGGAACAAGTTATTTGGTATTTTTGCTGAATGTTGGGTGAGTTCTGAGACAGTGGAGGGCTTTTTGGCAGTGTCTTCGCTGGTTTTGGCAGGAAAAAGGAAAGGGCAGTGCTCTGGATTTTTTTTTTTTTTTAGTTGTCTTTTGCTGGTGTGGGAAAAGATACACTATTTGGCTTGTCTTTGGTGTGTGGGGCAGGGGAGTTTGAATGGGATATGCAGCGCGATTGGCCTGATGTGTTGGAGTTTTAATTCACGTTGGTTTTTCTCTCTTACGTTTGTAGTTTTCAGGTTGTTTCTTTTGTGTTTTTCTATCTGGATTTTCCAGACTTTGTTAAGGGGATGTCTTATTCTCCTAGCTGTATATTCTTATTCTATTAGTGAAATTCTTCTTTTACTAAAAAATAAAACTTGATAGCGAATAATAACTTTAATGTTGAGGACCGAAATTTCGTTACGAGTTAAACATTTGTGCTAGTTATATCAATGTTTACATTAATGTGTCAAACTAATAGCTGCTGAGAATTATATTCCAAATTAACTAGATTATATTAGCATTATCACTTATTAATTGAAGCAGTGAAGGCTGCAACCTATAGAAGAGAGGAGAGAGAGAGGGGGATTGATTGCAGTTCGCATGAAACAGATAAAGGCAGAGACTCAATTTGATTAAGTGATATAGCTCCTGAGCTTCAATTGATGTAACATTTGTTGCGTTCATAAAAAGAGTTTTGCACTGTGATTGCATTTCAAATGATTGGATGGCATTTTATTAACTGATGTTCATGATATGCTGCAAACTTGTCCTGTGTGCAGTTTATTCAAATGTTTTAGTTGTAAAGCATATATTCTATTATCAATAAACATTTTGTGGAGCTTCAATAACAATTCCATTATTTTTTCAATTTGACAAAACTGACATCAAAATATCCTTAAAAATTTCTATCTTTTTGGACCTTCAAAATAATCACGAAATTAAAATTGATGCTTTGGTTTTCAGTATACAGGTGGAATCAGTTCAATTATTTAATTATGTGAAATAATGCATGTTGGATTTAAACTTTTCTCTACAAATTAAATAGTTATTATTTTCTAAGTTTCCATATGCAGTGATGATCATCCAGAAAATGTTCTGACTTCAATGCAAACAATCATGGTGGTTCTCTTAGAAGAGAGTGAGGATATTCCTGAGGACCTTTTGATCGTTTTACTGTCTGTTTTGGGTCGCAGTAAAAATGTAAGCACTTCTTGTCCATGCTAACATTTGGACTTGCCAATGTTGCTCCTTATTTAGGATATTAGTTGCTAGCTTTATATTTGGTGCCATACTGCTAAGATTTTCTTGAATACAATTTTTCTCAAATTTGTTGTGCTAGGGTTTTAGTACTGCTGCAAGGAGGATTGCTATGAATATTATACAGAATTGTGCTGTAAAACTTGAACCTGGAATAAAGCAGTTTCTTATCTCATCAATATCTGGAGATATCAGGGCTTTGAGTAGTCAAATTAATTACCATGAAGTCATCTATGATATTTATAGCTGTGCTCCTCAGATCCTCTCAGGTGTCATCCCTTATTTAACAGGAGAGTTGCTGGTAAGTGTAGGATTGATTGGTTACATTTCTGTCCTACTTTATGTTTACGGTTGGTCTGTTTGCTTGAATACTCACTTATAAAGGTGTTCTCAGTGTCACTTAAAAACAATGTCATGTATGAATATCTCATTTTTGAGGTTCTTCTAATTATGCAATTCCCTAAGTATTCTCATCCTAGTGTCTTCTCGAAATTTCATATTTTAAGGGGCCACTTGTTAGCACGGTCAGAAAATATGAAAACAGAGACCAGAAATGAAACTGAAAAACAGAAACAGAAATTAAAAATTGAAAACTGGCAACTTGTTTGGTTGATATTTCCAAAGCTAAGAGAAATTACAAACCTAATCGAACTCATGTTCATTTTTGTCCTTGAATCAAATAACAATTAGAAAGCATAATTAAAATGCAAAGGCATATATCTTAGAAAATATTATAAAAATAATATATAATAATTTAATTATTATACTTTAAAGTCATTTTTTAGTGTTCCAAGAACACTCCTATTATACATGAAAATTGAAGGTGGTAAAAAAATGATTTTTTAAATGACTTATTATTATTATTTATTATTTTTTTTTCAAAATGTTAGAAATTTATGCTGCTAGGCGAAGCAGTGGAGTGATGCACCCTAGATGGCGAGAGCCAGTAGCCAAAAGCACACTAGCTTACACTTTGACCCAAGTAGCATGGGGCATGTAGAATCCCGTGTGAATCAGCAAGGACCACCTTGCTAGATATTTTTAATTTGTATTTTAACTTCACATGCCATTTAACTCTGATTTTAATTAAAATTTTGTATAGACTGAATGATTTTAATCCACAAAAGTCTATTATGGATGTTAAATTACTGTGCTACATGTTGGCACTTCAATTGAATACTATAAAATTTAGTTTTCAATTTTTTTGAAAATCGACAATAGAAAAGGAAACAAGCAACACAAATAAGCCTGTTGTCACAACTCGTTTCTTCACTGAACACAACAAAGATAGAAAAGCAAAAGCAGAAATGATAGAAACAGTCCGTAAGCATTTTTGGTTTGTTTATTGAGTGTTGACTATAAGGGTGGGCCTTGGATCAACGGTAAGGTTGCTCCTTTGTGACAGGTTGGTGATGGGTTTGTCCCAGGAAACGACCTCTCTGCACAAAAAATGGGGGTGAGGCTGCATACACTGACGACCCTCCCCCTACCCTCGCAAAGCAGGGAGCCTTGTGGCCCAGGGATGCCCTTTTTTGTTGAGTGCTGACTGTGTCCTAGTTCCTATGCAGCATTTGTGTTTATTACTTCAGAGCTTTTGGGATGCATAAGGTCGTGAGAACTTTATGGTGGTGTGCAATTTGTTTGTTTTATGGGTGGTCTATTGGGTAGGAGTGCAATTATTTTTCTTCATTGTTCTTTGCCTATTCATTTGATGTGGAACAGGATTGTCTTTTTTGCATCACTGTGGCTGTTATCTTTTTGTTGTTCTAGTGGTTTTTGTTTCATTGATCTTCCATGTGATTGGATGGCTTTGTTAACCTGATCTTTTTGTATCTATTTTTAGTTTCTTCTCTCTTTTTTTTCCGCTTTTTTTCCCCTGTATTTTTGTTCTGTTTTTGGCGTATATTTAGGAAAATATGCTTGTAAAGACAAAAAGAATTGGTATAAAACATGCAAAGAAAAAATGTAGAAATGTGGAAAACTTTGAAAAATATAAGGAGGCAAGAAAAATGCAAAAAAAAAAAAAGGTCGTTAGTGAAGCTAAAGAGAGATCATTTAATGCTCTTTATGTTAAATTAGATGCAAAATAAGGGGGGAGACATATTTAAACTTGCTAGAGCTAGAGAAAGAAAGAGTATGAATTTAGGTAATGTAAAATGTATAAAAAGTGATGATGATATTTCTTGGTTAAGGAAGAAGACATAAAAGAATGATGATGTAGTTACTTTAGTAAGCTATTTAATGAAAACTAGTGGAAGACTTAAACTTAGAATTGACGAATTAGGGAAATGCTAAAAATTTGAGATTTATTCGCAAAATTAGAGCTAACTAAGTTTGCACTAAAAAAGATGAAAAATGGAAAAAAGCTTTAGGACTGGATAACATCCCAATTGAAGTTTGGAAATGTCTAGGTGATAACAGAATTATATGGTTAACTAAGTTATTTAACACAATTATAAGAACTAAGAAAATGCCGAACGAATCGGGGAAAAACACTTTAATACCTTTATACAAAAATAAAAGAGATATTCAAAATTGTAATAACTATCGTGGAATTAAACTTATGCCTCATACAATGAAATTGTGGGAAAGGGTTGTTGAACAGAGTTTAAGGTTAGAAATAAATGTCTTAAAAATCAATTTGGTTTTATGTCTGGCAGATCTACCATAGAAGCTATACATCTTTTAAGATGATTAATGGAAAAGTTTAGTGCAAAGAAGAGGAACTTGCAGTATTGGTTGACTTAGAGGATGTTACCTAAGGGAAGTTCTTTGGTGGGTGTTAGAAAAATGGGGTTTATGTGTAGTAGGTATATGGATGTCATTAAGGATATGTATGATTGGAGTAATGACTAATGTTAGGACTATATGTGGAGAGACTAGAGAATTTCCCATCACAATATGTGTACCTCAAGGTCCTGCTTTGAGCCCTTATCTTTTTGCTTTAGTGATGGATGAACTAACTAGAAATATCCAAAATGAAATTCCATGGTTTAAGTTGTTTGCAGATGATATTGTCTTGATTGATGAAACTAGGGGTGGAGTAGAATTTAAGTCAGAATTATGTAGAGAAACTTTAGAATCTAGAGGCTTTAGGATATGTAGAAATAAGATAGAATGTATGAAATGTAATGTCAGTCATAATAGGAGGAATATTAGAGACAAAGTTAAACTTGATGAAGAAGAAAAATCAATAGCGCTAGTCGATTTCGATACCTTGGATCTATTATGCAAGCTGAAGGAGAAATTGATGAAGATGTAATGCATAAAGTTAAAACTTAAAACATGCTGTGTAAAATGGTGAAGTGCTTCTGTGCTTTGGCCTTTGTGATGGTAGAATATCTTTAATTAAAAGGGAAGTTTTTATAAGACGACTTAAGACTAGCTATATATGGATCAGAGTGTTGGGCGACTAAGAAACAACATTTTCAAAAAGTTAAAGTTACCAATATGAGAATGTCAAGGTGGGCGTTAAAAAATAAATTAAGAAATGAACATATTCACCGTAAGTTAGGCATAGCTCCTGTAGAAGATAAGCTAAAGGAGGGACAACTTAGATGGTTTGGGCACTTGCAATGTAGGCCACATAGTGCGCTAGTGAGGAAGGATGAGTTAGTTATTGTGAGGGGCAATAGAAGGGGTAGAGGTAGACCTAAAATAACTTAGAATGAGATAGCAAGAATTTAATAGCCCTGAATTTCTCAAAGGAAATTGTCCATGATCGCATAAATTTGCGGAAAAGGATTCATGTAACTGACCCCACCTAGTGGGACAAGGCTTGGTTTGTTGTTGTTGTATTATTGTATTTGACTTTTGTTTGTGTTTTGTAATTTCCTGTTGTGTTGGGGGTTATTATGTATTGAGTTGTTTATTTAAGTGTAGGTGTAAGTAATTGGTTTCCAGAGGTTTTCTCCCCCCTTCTCTTTCTCTCTTGTGCAGCCCTCTCCATCTTCTTCCTCCTCTGCCCCCTTTATTCTTCTTCCTCCCCCTTCTCCTTTTTCTATTTCTCTCTCTGTTTTCTGTTTTTGTTTGTTTCGATTCTTCCCAGGTATCAATTTCTTCTTCCTTTTTCTTTCTTTTTCTTTAGCTCTCCCTTAACTCTCTCTCTCTCTCTCTCTCTCTCTCTCTGTTCCTGTTCTTATTCCTGTTCCTATTTTTTTCCTACATCACTTATCCTCCTCGTAAATTCTACCTCTTCTCGAATAATTTCTTTTTCCTCCAAAACAAAAATTATATTATAGTTTAAAGAACTTAGTGTGTGCTGGAGATTGCAAGCTGTGCTATTCTACTACAATAATTTAAAATGATCTGGCCTAGAGGATTTAGCTATAAAATCATTTCTGGATGTTTTAGATTTAACGGATCTTTTAACAGTGTTTTCTGGTGGTTGCAATCTAAGCGCTAATATCAAAATTTGAAGTTTGTGTGAAAGTGAAACACAAGAGCGAGTTTTTTCTTAAAACTTTTGGAGGCTTCAGTCTTTCTTGGGCCAGAAAAAGAAAGTTGAAAGAGAATAGGAAAGAAGATGCTAAAAAGGAGAACCATCAGTCCTCAAACAGAGCAAAAAGAAAAAGCATTATCATCTTAATAAAGCATGCGTCTCTGGAAACATCTTGAAAACAGTCAGCTCTAAAAACCCAAGTAGAAGCCAAGTATCGGATCCTGTCCCAAATAAACCCCACTAATGATGTCTTCCCACTCTCTCATTTCTTCCTATTAATGGTTATTTAAGTTATCTAGCATTATTACTGTATTAGTGTTATGTTAATGAGTATGAGTTAGTGAGAATATTATAGTAATTGGTATGCCCTTGACATATATTATAAATAAATAGAAAGACCTATCATTGTGTTAGATATTCCATTTTACCCAATTATTCAACATGGTAACAGAGCAAGTTCCGACCTAAGCCCTAAGCTCAAACTAAAACCAAACTCTAAACTAAATCCTAAACCTCAAACCTGCTGCTGTAGAAGGATAATCCTGACCACCAAAGACCGAAAGCAAAGTCTGGAAGCTGCCAGAAAAATACCTTAGCTGCCAGGAAAATCCTGGGCACGGCTGTCCTCTCAGAAACTCAAATCACTTTCTATTTTGCAAAAGGAACAATATAGCCACCACCCTCAGAACTTGCCGATCTGTGGCCTTGTGAAATTTGACATTCGGATAGTGTCCCATGCACTGCCACGTGCTGGCTAGAAGCTGGAAGCTCTGACTCCACACGCCGGCCCATGAGTGCTTGGGCAATATTTCTGCTCCCGTTTTTTCCGGAATGTTCTAAATTCCCCGTACATCATAATATCAAGTTGCTCGTCATGTATTTTGTTCAAAAAAATCAATGTTTTCTATCGTTCACTGGGAGCACTTTGTTAATGGTTGTTTGGTAATGTTTGAGCTGTGTGCTGGTTTCTTGGGGTTGTGTGAGCTTTTTGGTGCTGTGGAAGCCTTATGCTGGTTTAGTTGTCACTCATATGTGGTGGGTCCCCCTGTTTGTGGTTGCTCCAATTGTTCTAGTGCAATGCGTTTGTTTCTTGGTGCTGTAGCGGCCTTGTGCTGGTTTCATTCTTGCTGGGTGACCTTGTTCATGGTTTTTCCAATTGTTCCAGCGATTAATCTTATTATCATTGGTCTAAGTTTATGAGTGTTGGCTGGAGTTTGCAAATCCCAAACGCATGATTCCCTCTTTAGTCACTTGTTTGAGTGAACCAGAAACTGTGGCTATCTTAGAGGAGGAGTATTCAAGGTTCCTATAGTGTCAATCGTTTCAACAAGCATCTTATCACATTGCATCTTGTGCTCAGAAAGGAAAGCCTGTAGTCTTTAGGTCATCTGGTTTCTCGTTGACTTCTAATTGGGTTATTAACTTTGCTGCATTTGATCATATGAATGGTGCAACCAACTTCTTTATTGCCCCCCCAGTATCCTAAAAATCTACCTCAAGTTACCCTTCTTGATGGGTCCACTACTATACTTAAAGGGATAGGAACAGTAAATCCTACTCCCTTTGTCTCTCTTTCTCCTATTTCGTAAATTTCTAAATCGCTTTTCAATCTCATGTCATTTAGTAAGCTTACAAAGTCGCTAAGGATTGGAAGACGAAGAAGACAATTGGCACAAGATGCGAGACTTGTGGGCTTTAGTACTTTGAGTCGCTCTCTCCTCCCATTACTTGCACAACCGCTGCTGCACCACTTTAAATCCATTGTCATGTTGGTCATCCATCCTTGGACGAATTGAAACAACTAGTTCCTACCTTGAGTTTGGTGTCTAATCTTGTGTGTGAGTATTGTCAATTGAGAAAACATCATCATGTTTCCTTTGCTTCTTAGGTCGCAAAGTAGTAGTAGTCCTTTCATGCTAGTCCATTACAATGTTTGGAGTCCTATCCTGTCACGTTGAGGTTGGGGTTTCAGTACTTTGTTACATGATGACTACTCCAGGATGACTCGGTTGTGTTTAATGAAAGATCGTTGAGTCGTGTAATATCATATGTGGCTTCTATTCTCAAATAATGACTTAATATGATATTCCAGTTGGGTTTTTCGTAGTGATAATGCTCAAGAGTATTTCTATACCCAATTTAGTACCTCTATAACTAATTCTGGTATGATCCATCAATCATCTTATGCCCACACTACACAAAAAAATGGAGTGCAGAGTGGAAAAAAGAGACATATTCTTGAAGTCACTCCTACCCTATTATTTCAAATGAATGTCCCTAAAGTTTTTTTGGAGTGTTGCCCTGCTCATTGCTTGCTCTTATATCGAAAAATGCGGTCCCTTTGTCCTTGATGGTAAAATCCCATCTTTAGTCATATTTCATAAGGCTCCTTTGTTCTCCTTTGCTCGTATATTTATCTGTCTCTACTTTGTCCATTAGATAACTCCAAGAAACAGATAAGTTGGATTCTCAAGCTATCAAAAGTATTTTGTTTTAGCAATTCCTATACTTAAAAGGGATAGATGTTATAGCTCTACTTTAAAAAGATTGTCCTTGTTGATGCCACTTTTTTTGAGTATTAAGCATACTACTTTGATTCCTTGAGTTTTGTTAACCTTGATGAGTCCCTTTCACTAATTTGCCTTCTAGATCCCAATCTATTATTTGTGTTAAATCCTCTTGCAACTTCATCCAATTTGAGTCCTCCTTATCGCTTGGACAGTCCTAGTTGCTGGTATGCACATGGTGACTCAAGGGAGGAGAGCCTCTTCTAGCTTCTACTTCTGCACCTCTCATTTCCTCGTTTGAAGATCTTATTTCCCATGATGTTGATCCTTCTATAGCTGTTCTAAAAGGTAAACGCACTTGTACCCAACATCCTTTTGTTTGTTATGATTTCTTGTCATCCTTGTGTTATTATTTTGTTAGTACTCTATATCTTGTTGCTCTTCCAAAATCTATTTCTAAAGCCCTATCTCATCTTGGGTTAAGGTTGCAATCGTTGAAGAGATGCATGCGCTATATGATAATGATAGTTGGGTTTTGGTACAACTTCCTCCTAACAAGTCTATGGTTGTTTGTTGTTGGATGGGTGTACAATTTTAAAGTCAATCTTGATGGTTTTGTGGCTCATTTGAAGGCTCGCCTTGTTGCTAAGGGTTATACTTAGGTGTATGGTTTGGAATTTTGGATAATACATTCTCTTTGGTCTCTAAACTTTCTTAGTATGTTTTTTCATCTCCTTTGCTACTACTTGTCATTGACCTCTATTTAACTAGATGTAAAGAATGCTTTCCTGCATAGTGATCTTTAGGAGGAGGTCTTTATGGATCAACCACCCGAGTTTGTTGCTCAGGAGAAGTTAGGATCAATGTCTTGACTTAAGAAATCATTATATGGGTTAAAACAAATCTCGGCTTAAGAAGTCATTATGTGGACTAAAGCAATCTTTTAGAGCATGGTTTGGATGATTTAGTGTTTTAGAACTTGAGTTTGGCCTCTGATAGTGTGCAGCAGATCACTCTGTGTTTTATCATCGTACTCCATTTGACAGGATTTTGGTTATTTTGTATGTGGATGATATTGTATCATTGGTGATGATGATCAAGGCATCTATGACTTAGAGCTTTTCCTATAGAGTAAGTTTCAGACCAAGGACTTGGGACCATTGAAGTACTTCTTGGGCGTAGAAGTATCAAGATCTCATATGGGAACCGTCTTGTCACAATGGAAGTATGTTCTTATCTTTGAGGTGAGACTAAGCTATTGGGATCCAACCTACTAATACATCCATGAATCCTAGTAGTATATTAGTGTGAGATAAGGTACTAGAGACTAAGCTTGAAAAAGTAGGGGGCCCACAGGTAAGATGCTAGTCAATTACATAGCTGTTACGTAACATGAAAAGTTGAAAGGGCCACCTGATAAGTTCCTAATCAATTATGCAGGGGTTACCTAAGCTTGAAAATATGAGGGGCCACTTGGTAAGATCTTAGTCAATTACATACCACCTGCGATGAAAAGTTGAAAGGGTCACCTAGTAAGATCCTAGTGAATTACACAGGGGCTACCTAAGCTTGAAAAGATGAGGGGCCACCTGGTAAGATCTTAATCAATTACATAGGGGTTACTCAAGATGAAAAGCTGAAAGGGCCATGTGGTAAGATCCTAGTCAATTACATAGGGACAAGGTCTTAAATTTTGACTTTGACTCAAATTTTGATTTTGACTCAAATTTCGAAGCTCCAAAAGTATAGAAACTTTGACGAAAACTTCGATTTTGAGGTCCATTTTGATTTCAATTTTGAAAAAAATAATGGAAATCAGTAGTAAAACATGGAATTCTTTTATGAAACTTTAGAAATGGTTAATAAACTTAATAATATAAGTTTTAGGACTAATATATTACATTTTAAATATATCTATTTTGTGTATGAGGTGGAAAAGTTATAATATAATTTGTGTATCAAATAGATATGTAAGATAATGTGCATTAAACATATTTAGTTAATACAAATGAAATTCCTAAATCATTTAAATATTATTTATGTTGCAAATAATGATAATTTAGATATGATACAAAATGTTGTTGTAAGTTTATTTTTTCATATAAATTCAAAAGCCCTTGTAATAATATTTTTTTTCCAATAAAAAAATTAAATAAATTAAGAAAGAAATTTCACTTTGCTTCCAAATCTCGTATTTGAATTTTGAGGGAAATTCATTCTATAGTTAAAATTTTGACATGTTTCCTCAAAATTTTGAGATTTCAATAAATTACAAAAGATTCATTGAAATTCCAATGGAAATTATGTAAAACAAAAATTGATTGCCATTTTGATTTCGAGGGTGACGGGAATCGGAAATTTCGATGGAAATTTCCACAATTTCGTGGAAATTTAAGCCCATTCATAGGGTTTACCTAAGATAAAATATGTGAGGGGCCACCTCTAATCAATCACATATGGATTACTCAAGATGAAAAGCTGAAAGGGCCACTTGGTAAGAGCTTAGTTAAATACACAGGGGTTACCTAAACTCGAAAAGATGAAAGGTCTCCTGATAAGATCCTAGTCAATTACATAGGGTTGAATCGCTTGAGACTGAACGACTTAGCTAGGGTCAAGACAAAGGGCCACTGGTAGGGATTGAACCCCTTAGGTGGGGTTAAAGGAAAGGGCTTCTACTGGGGATTGAACCACTTAGCTAGGGTCAAAGGTAATAAGGATGCGGTGATGGAGAGGACAATTCATGTCTATGAATGAAGGTATAGAATGGTTGGACAATTACCAACTATCTTTGCAAAAGGATAGAAAGATGCAATGGTGGACGATTTCCAACAATATCTACGTGTGAAGGTATGTAATGATTGGGTGACTACCAACCAACTTTGCAAAAGGATAGGAAGATGTAGTGGTGGACGACTGCCAACCATATCTACGTTTGAAGCGATGCAATAATTGGATGACTTCCAATCATCTCTACAGAAGGATAAAATGATGTATTGGTGAACGAATACCAGCCATATTTATGTTTGAAGATATACATTGGTCGGATGACTACCAACCGTCTTTACAAAAGGATGAAAACATGCATTGGCGGACGACTACCAACTATATTTACACTTGAAGGGATGTAGTGGTTGGATGACTACCAACTATTCCTGCAAAAGGATGTAAATGCTTAGCGGTGGACAATTACCAACCATTTTTGCGCTTGAAGGATGTAGTGGTTGGATGACTACCAACCATGTATGGAAAAATGAAAAGACGTAATGGTGTGCGACGACCAACCATATCTATGTTTGTAGGGATGTAGTGGTTGGATTACTACCAACCTTCTCTAAAAAGATAGAAAGATGCAATAGTGAATGACTACCAGCCATATCTATGTTGGAAGGGATGCAGTGGATGGACGACTACTAACTACCTCTACGAAAGGATGAAAAGATGCAGTGATGGACGACTATTAACCATATCCACACTTTCTAAGGATACAAAAGTTGGATGACTATCAACCATCTTTGCAAAAATATGAAAAGACGTGGTGGACGACTACCAACCATATCTGCATGAGAATGATGTAAATGAATTGTTCCATGAGAATATGATGTAGATGGAGACAATATGCTGACTTTCCTTTTCTGTTATACTACTTTTATACTAGGTTGATGCTAAATGCATATGTTGTTTTTTTTCCTTTTTCAATGGGAAAATGTCATGTGAATGTTGAGCTTGATGCAAATGAAAAGTCTACTATACTATATGAGATGCCTAATGCAGATGACATGCTCATTTTTTTACATTTTATTTTTTTGCTTTTATGAAAATGTCATAAACTCTATGCAAATGGAGATGTAAATGACAAGAAACCTTTGTAGAATCCAATCAACTCCATGAGGGTTGTGACAAAAGAGGAACCATTGGTGTAGGACTTACTCAACTACTTGAGGTTGATGTCTAAATTCTTGACAAAAATTGAATTGACCTAGATTTGCTCGGACACAAATCTACACGATGATCTTAACATAGAGGGGATGTGCAATGCAACTGAGTAAGAGATGTTATGGTATATGCAAAGGATATGCTGATTCTAGACTTGGTGGAAAGATATACCTGAAGTAGGTCTTTTTTTTTTTTTTTTAAAGGTTTGAAGAGGATTTAATTGCAAACTTGTTGCAAATGAAATGGCAATCTTGAACTAAACCTAATGAAATGCTAGATGTAGGCAGACACCTGAGAAACTTATAAATGTCAAACACCCTTGTCCTATTTAAAATTTAGATGAATTGAAGCTTTTTTTTGAAGAGGATACTTTGATGATTTGAATTTTCTTAACTTCATGATTGTCAACAAGAACTTTACTAAGATGTTATTTTGAATATAACGTGGGCTACGTTGTTCTTGAGGTATCATGTTATCAAGCCTCCCAATGGAACCAAAAAGTGTTGAAGCACTTACACTATTTCCATTTTTCAACTCACACCATGTTCAATTCTGCAATCATTAGCATATTGATATAAAGAAAGGATGCAAAGATTTGGTATTTTAGGATTTTAAGGCTTATGGTTGGTCAAAGAAGTTGAAAATTGGCTGGCATTAAAGATTGTTATCTCATGATGCTCTCCTTTGAAAATGCTAAAGTATTGGAGCTTCTCCTCACTCTTTCATTGTTTTGTTGACCTAAGTTTTGGAGATCTATTCCCAATGATTTTCCTCTTGTTGGACTAGTTTGTATAAATCTTCATGCACTTAGTTCAAACTCCTTAGCCTATATTTTCGTGCCTTATCAGAATCAGCCTTTCATTGTGTTGATGCCATAAGTTTTGGAGATCTATTTATAGTGGTTCTCCTCTTGTTGGACTAGTCCGCCCGCATAAATCTTCGTGCACTTAGTATAAACTCCTTAGCCTAAATGTTTATGCCTTATTAGAATGGACTTTTCGAGGCTTGTAACATGGCTTGGGCTAAAAAGGACATGAAGAACATGCATATATAGCCCAAGAAAATATACCTCTACATACACTATGGTGCCATTTCTAGTTTTCACCAAAGGTTGCCTCTACATACACGCTGCCCTCATGGGTTTTAGCCATGCATGTAGACATTTTGCTTCATCTTTACGCCTCCAAAATGTCAATGATCAGCAAAATTGATAACCTTACTGATAATGCATTGATTTGTCGCAAGGTAATACTTCCAGAATGATCAAATGCTAACTAATACTAAGATTGGAGTCAAGACCTTAAGGTGGCCTTATGACACGAGACAAAATGTAGGCTTATGATTAGGTTGAAAGAAACAAGGGGAACTAGTCTCAAATATCCCAAACATGTCACATGCTTGCCCTTGGCTTCGGTTAGGGGTGTAATCGGTTTTAATCGGTTCAATTTTGGCTAAAAACTGAACCCCAAACTGAAGTTCGTGCTTCTTAATTATTATGAACTGATATTGAACCAGAAATCTTCAGTTCAACTAGCAAAGAAACTATATTTTAACAGTTTGGTTCGGTTTATTAACCAAATAAGAAAAAAAAAAAAAAAAAAAAAAAAAACATTGTTAAGACACCATTGTTCAATAAATAGTGTTGGGCTAAAAAATGAAGGTAGGACCATGTGCAACATAGAAAATGGGCTCCTCACTTAAGCTCCTTAGTGGAGAAGAATACATGTTGAAGAAGGCTGCTGGGATTTTATGAGAAGGAGAGGACTCCGCCAACATTCATGCAACTGATGTGGCACATTCCACACTTGTGCGACGCATCTTCTTTGAGCTTTTTCTTGTGAAGTGTCTTCCTCTGCGCTCTAGTGAGCTTCTTGGGCCCAGCTTTGTTAGTGTCACCCTCGCTTGGTGAAGGGCTAGCCTCCTCAAGATCATCTGCATCTAAAATCCAAATTCATAAACACATGTCTAGGGATTAAAAAACAAGATACAACTCATAGAACCAAATATGTGGATATTCGCAATCAATTCACGAAGCACTCATAGTTCCATGTGTAATTGATTCAATAGTTGCTAGGATTAATCTTGCCCAGATTTGAACCTTCCAACAATATGCCCACCAGATCGTTCTTGTCTTCTTGCTGTAAAGTTCATACGAAAGAGAGGAGCAAAGGTGGTGGATAAGAAGGAGAGGACTCCCCCAACTCACAAAATAGAACAACACAATTCCACGCTTACATTGCCTGTTCCTGTTGTCCCACATTGCTTAGAGAAGTGGATACAACAATCGTCCTTCTTTATAGAAAGGAGGCTTTCAATTACCCACTAGATAATTTATATTTCTAAAATGTAAATGTTAAAAAAAAAATCACTTAATAAATAAAGTGTAAACAATATTTTTAAAATTTATTGAATTGTAGTATATTTTGTTTGGTTTTTTCGGCTTTATATATTTTTAAAACAGAAAACCAATTTTAAAAGTCATGAAGAACCGAAACCAATAACTGTAAACAAAAAATCGAATTGAGATGTGAAATGGTTTAGTTTCCGTCTTTTTTGGTAATTTTTGCAAACCCCTAGCTATGGGTGAATTAGACTAAACTTGTTGTTCTAATACTATAAGCGGCTTATGTACCTTTTTAGGATATGGTAATAACGTAGTTTGAACTTGCTATTACATGACCTCTTAAGGTTTGGATGGAACGTTCAACCTGGGATGACTTTCATTTGGACCATATAGGCTAAAGCATTGGGTTGAAGAAGTAAAGGACTTTGTACGGCTCAAATTCGCTGTTGTTGAAGGGTTGTAAATGACCTAGGATCATCTTTTAGTGATGTCTTTCTGCCTTTTTTTTTTTTGGTCTCACATTTTGGTTTTCCTTTTGCTTTTTTTTTTTTTTTTCAATGATATTGCAACATTCTTCTTTGTTTCCTTTTCAACTCAAAACTACTCCAGTGTGGAAGATGATCCTTGGTTTGGTTAATAAGAAAGGAGTAATTTTTCAGGCTCAAAAGGGTTAGCGAGGGATAAATTTCTATATTTTTACACGTTAGTCGAAAAATGGTCTCTCTTCATTTTGATTTCCATCTTGACCTCCAATGATTTCAAATACGTTCTTGAGGTTTGCCTTGATGCGTTTTGAGGGTAAAACACCGCAAGCTATCATGTAAAATGCGAAGGTCCCAAAAAGTGTACGCATTTTGGAGTTGGGCGTACGCCTTGCACAAAAAAACTCGCATTTCACACCTTAATAGACAAAGCGTACGCATTTTAGACCCCATTATTTGTGCAAATTACGGAGCAGAAAAAACTTCCTCAGCATTGACGAATACTTTGAAGGCTATCCCTAAGGAACACAACGAATTCCTAATTGAAATTCGGAACTCTTTCCATCGATTGATGTTCTCCTGGAAGATTCCTCCGATAGGACGACTGGGTTGTCTCTTCAGCCAATCAAGTACCATGACTCTTTGTCTCTCTCTCGACCTACTTCAGTCGTCAACGAACCTCAAATCTTTTGCAAATCCGTGCCCTTGGCTTCTCGGGCAGTCTCTTTACCAGATTGAAGACCTAATTTGTTTTTTGATACTCTTTGACCCTTAACTGCTTCTATTCTTCATATAGAAGCCTCTCTCATTGACACTCCGCTGCTTCAGATTTTCATATAGAACTCTCTTCTCGACACTCAACTACTTCACAAAAAATTATCTCTATTTGCAGACTTATATCACTTCAGAGAGAGAGAGGGTGGGGGGAAGAGAGATTCATGATTGAGTCAAACTCTTTTAACCAAGAAAGGCAATGGGTTTGGAATTAAATATTAAAGCTTGGATGGGCACGTGGCAGTGGCCATGTAATTCATGGCCAATAACCCCACAACTATCTTGAGCTTAGACTCTTTAGGCTATTTTTAGGGGTAAAATTTAAAGAAAATGCTTCTTTTTAATTATTAAATAAAATTCATATGATTTTTAGTAAGTATAATTTATTTTTATATATTTTTAGATAAAAAATTAAATTCCCAAAAGGCTTACACCTTAACGCATTAAGGCTTATGTTAGGATTGGTGTATTCCCAAGAGGGGGGGTGAATTGGGTATTTAAAATTTTCTACCTAGGTTCAATTCAAATCCACAATTAGTATAGCACAAACTAGGGTTAGTCTAAGCATATACCAATTCAACAGATATATATATAAAATATATAGAAATTAAATTAAGCGCAGTAAGTGCAATATATCAAATATAACATATATGTGCAGGAAAAAAATTGCGGAAATATAAAACAGTGCACACACGATATGTTATCGGGTTTTGGCCAACACTGCCTACGTCCCCGCCTCAAGTTAACAAGCAAGAGGATTCACCACTAATGCCCACTTACCGGTGGAGCGGCACCGATTACAATCACCTCTCCTTGCTTGGCGAGGGAATACCCCAGGTCACATTCACAGGGCTGACCCCAACCTTTACAACTACACCTTACGGTGCACCTGGTTTTCTTAACCGGGTCTAAACCATCCGGGGCTTTCTTAACTGAGTCTAAGCAATTCAGGACTTTCCACAGGCAAGTCCCCCTCTTCCGACCACACGTCGGGAATACAACAAATATGAAATTTTGTACAAATAACTTGCTTCTACACTCAGCAGATGATGTACAACAATGTAGCTCAATGCACTCACATATGATATGATTTTAAGCTCAAGTGAGAATTTGTATTTTTCACTCAAAAATATTTTCTAATTAAAAACCAGAGAGTATGATAAATGATTTTCTCAATAATATGAGAGACCCTTCGAGCGAAGATATTATGTGTAAAAATATGCTCAAGGTTCTCCTTTCAATACCCCAAAAATCTTCCCAAAATAATTGTTCAAGTAATGTTTAAGGTAAGCTAGGGTTTTGGGTCAAAAAGGATTTTTGGAAGCCAACATACATGAGCCTTTGAATCTTGCAATAGATGTGCAAGATTCACAAGCAATAACATGTTTTCCCAATAAATGTTTATCAATAATAATGCATGGGAAAGACTATAAGCAACTCTTAAAAATAGATTTTCAAAAGTAAGAAATGGATGAGAGTATCATGATTATGATAAAAATTAAATGCCCAAGACAAATATTCTCTCTTCCAAAAGATTTCTAAACAAAGAGAAGAGAGTAGGAGAGTATAAAATTTTGCCCCAAAAAATGATTTTGAAAATAGAATTGAATGTAGGGGAACTTTGATAAAAAAAAGATTTGAGAGGATTTTGAAGTTAATCAAAGTTACTAATCTGTCTTATGGAAGGGGTATATATAGAGTTTGGAAAATTATGACCGTTTGGGGACACACTTGTCATTTTGAAATTGTTTAAATAAAAAATTAACCCCAATTAGTGCGGTAAAAACTTAGCAACCTGAGAGGTATGGTCGACCTAAGCTCGGGTTGGTCGACATTCAAAACAAAAACAACAGTTTTCGGCTCAGGTTGGTTGACCGAAAATCGGGTGGGTCGGCCTAAAGGCAAGCGATCCGGAACCCTTCATGGGTTCGGTCAATCATGGCAAAAGGGCAGTCTGCCATCAAAGAAGTTTGGTCAACCGTAGTAATTTTGAACTACAGGTTTGGTTGGCTGAGGAAGTTAGAGCGAAGGTCAGTTGACCGTGGACGCTCAGTTCAAAGTTGGGTCGATCGACCGAGCTATGGTCAACATTTTGACTCCGGGCAAACAGTGGTTCGATTGACTGTTGGATTATAACTCAAGGGTGGTCGGTCGACCGAGGACATTTCAATTTACAATTTTGCCCTTAATTTGACACAAAAATCCAACGATCTGTCGACTGAAGTCTGGTTTGGTTCCCTACGGTTAGTCTATGGCCTTTGAGCTTTCAATCACATCATGCATGCCATGCATTATTACAGACCATAATTAAAAACAAATGCAATACAATATAAAACAAATGTCTTCTTCTTCTTCTTTTGCTCCTCTGATTCATCATGGAATACGCCTAATGATATGGTCCTTATGTTCCTCTTGGCTTCCATCTCTTCCTTATGTGTGCACTAAAATGTTAAGCCTGCTCAAGCTTGAATACACATAAGTAACTTGCAGTTTGTCATCATCAAAACTAGAGATCGGACTCAAAAAGTCAACAACTTACGCTCCGCCTTGTTAGGGGTAAAATGCCTTGCCTTGTGCCTTCACCTTTTAAATCACTATTGACGTCAATTAGACATGAGATGCTTGGGACCTTGACCGAGTTGTATTTTTGGTTAACTAACTTAATAACAAGAATTTGGCTTGCAATTTAAAGCTTAGGGGGTTAGCAAGGGATGATAACTTTTTTTATGCGTAGGCTATATAAATAAAGGAGATTGATTGGCCATTGATGGCCACTTATCACAACTCCGACCATGGTATTATCTAGAGCTTCTAAAAATGAATCGTAGTCTCATTGCTTGAGACACATCACATTCATAGCATAAACTATTCACTGAATTGTAGTCTTTAATGTGAATGATTGATTAGAAGTTATGGAGAGAATGTTGTATGTCTTCGTCTTGATTGACAATTGTGCTTGTGATCTTGGAAGCCCATGCATCAAGAGTGTAGTTCATGCCCCAGTATTCACTTTGTTTGCCTTTTTCACTTTCCTTAGAGCACGATTGATTACTCTTGCGTTGCACCCCAAGAAACGAAGCTACCCCAATGTGGGGTTGTGATCTTTGATTAGGGTGGTGAAAAAATTTTCTTTGTAAGGCTCAAAAAGGGTAGCAAGGGGATATTTCGTGATTTGAGAAGGATAGAAGAACAATGGTCATCGCTCCTTTTTGGCACATTTACTTAGAAAAGAAGCCATATCGAGAACCTTCAGATTTATGCAGCCTCATACTCCTTGCTCTATTGGAGATAGCATTTAGTTGAAACATTGAAACTCTTTAAATACCAAACTATCTGCGAGATTGGTATATGATGGATGAGTTTTGCAGTGGTAGTTTCAAAACATGGTTTTCCTTTGTGATTGATGAATTCCTTATGCTAGCCAAAAGGGAAATAGAGACAAGGGTATGTAGAATAGGTGATGAATGGATGGTATCAATGCCCCATCGCAGTCAAAGGCACCTTCTCGTTCTCAAATGCAGTTCAGAGGTTGAAAGGCCGATGAAATGGTGGGTGTGGATCGAAAAGGGAAGATGACATGGCTTCTCTGGGTTAAAATAGAGGCTTTCTTGACCCTCAAGGTGCACCTTTATTCCCAATTTTGGTCTTTGGAAGGGTGAGTTGCCATTTTTCTTTTCAAATACAATGAAAGTTGGATATCTCTTTTCTTATTGCGTTTGTAGATGATGCAATTTTAGATGTTAAAAAATTAGGGAAACTTTTAAATGCTTGTTGGCCACTAGAAGTACGTATTGAAGGTTTACTTTTGCCAAAGTTATCAAGGTTCCTTTGCTATTTTGACGATTCAAAAATATTTTTCACATTTTGTATATGAAACATGAGAAGAGGATGAAAACCATGTGCAAGATTGGTATATGATGAATGAGTTTTGTAGTGATAGTTTCAAAACATGGTTTTCCTTTGTGATTGATGGATTCCTTTTGCTAGCCAAAAGGGAAATAGAGACAATGGTATGTAGAATAGGTGATGAATGGATGGTATCAATGCCCCCTTTGCAATCAAAGGCAACTTCTTGTTTTCAAAATACAGTTTAGAGGTTGAAAGGCTGATGAAATGATGGGTGTGGATCGAAAAGGGAAGATGGCCTAGCTTTTCTGGTTTAAAACAGAAGCTTTCTTCTTTATTCCCAATTTTGGTTGTTGGAAGGGTGAGCTGCCATTTTTCTTTTCGAATACAATGAAAGTTGGATATCTCTTTGGTTGTTGCCTTGGTAAAAGATGCAATTTTAGATGTTCAAAAACTAGGGAAACTTGTAAATGCTTGTTGGCCACTAGAAGTATGCATTGAAAGTTTACTTTTGCCAAAATTATCAAGGTTCCTTTACTATTTTGATGATTCAAAAACATTTTCACATTTTGTGTATGAAACATGAGAAGAGGATGAAATGCAAAACACACAAAGTGCCCACTTGACAACTAAAGAATGAATATCTTAGAGAAGTCTAAAAAGCTCACTCTTATTGATGTATGCCTAAGCTCATGAATGAATGAATGAATGTTTTGACTGAGCCAATGAATGGAGTGGATGAATGTATGAATGAGTGGATCAGACCTCCTAGGGGTAAATGCATGTAAAAACGATTGCATGAATCATGGATGGGTGGATGCTCTTATGTGAATTGATAAACACCCACTGGTTGAGTGGGAGGAGAAATGGCCGAGGGAATCACCAACTTGTATGGCATGCTCATATTGATTGGTGGATGCTTGCATGTTGTGTATAAACATCTATGATGAATTGAGCTCACTGGTTGAGCCTGAATGAGTATTTGTACACATGCTTACAGGTTGAGCATGGCTTATGAGTTGATAATCCTTAGTTGAGCGTGGAGATATAAATAATGACATATGCTAAACGATTGAGCATGATTAATGGATTCTCCAACTATGCATGGAGGGATAAATGATACACACCCATTGGTTGAACATAAAAAATGACTCGATGGATTGATGCCCACGGGTTAAATAAATCGATGTATATGCACATGCTCATAAGTTTAGCATGGTTAATGAATGATACTTCTCAGTTAAGCATTGAGAGATAAATGATGAGGTATGCTCGCATATTGAGCATGGAAGGAGGAATTGATGAATAGATGAATTGATGTTTTCATGTGGAACATGGATAATTGAGCAAGGAATAATTCTCACAAGGGGTGTCTTGGTGGATAAACACTCATAGTTAGAATATGGATGGATGGATGCTCATATATGTTTGAGTGTTGAGCACATATGAAGACGCTCAAGGTTGAGTATAGGTGGATGTTCATAAATTAGAATGAGCATGAATGAGAGCATAGAAAGGGGAAGGGTGATTTACTACTTAAAGCTTGAGCCTAGATCCACCCTACAATCTGGGGTCAAAAAGCCATAATAAAAGTCCTTATTGATTATTTATTTTTTGTATTGTATTCTTTTGGCAACACTTATATTGACAACATAGATCTGATCGCAACTTTGAATATGGAATTCAAAGGGATCAAATAGGAAATGATATTCTGAATCATAGATTAATGGATGGTCGCAAATTAAGCATAGTAGATGGATTTAGGCTAATCTTTATTTCTTTAAACAACCCAAAGAGAGATTTTCACAAGTTCCAAGCAAAAGAACAATGAATAAACAAACAAGGTACACCTTTGGAACTATTACTGCATATAACACACAAGTTTATAGATTGATCTTTAGAAAGTCTTCTACTCTAACAACAGATTGTTGTTGTTAACTCTATTAAGGAACACTAGTTGAACAAAAGCCTTGATCTGAGAAAAAACCTTACCCTCCCAAGCACCCCGATAGAGAGGAAAAGTGAATTAGCCTTGGTTAGAAGAGAAAAGACAGATTTAAACGAATACTACCCCCAAAGATTCCAACGACCAAACTTTACCATCACTCGATTGGAAATATGATAATTCTCTAGTAAAATGAGTAAAGAAGACAACTTTTCCACCTCCAAATCGTTCAAACCCATTCTAAAGGGCAGCCCGGTGCACAAAGCTCCTGTGTATGCAGGGTCCAGGGAAGGGGCGGACCACAATGGGTCTATAGTACGCAGCCTTACCTTGCATTTTTGCAAGAGGCTGTTTCCACGCCTCGAACCCGTGACCTCCAAGTGACATGGCGACAACATTACCATTGTGCCTAAGCTCCCCTTCAAACCCTCTCTATAGTGAAAATCGTTCAAACCCCTTCCATAGTGAAAATCCCAAGAAGAAAGAATCCCTTTTAGAGATAAGAAAAAAGATGTTGTAGGTGTAGTGGTGCCCTCTTTGGAGATCGAGGTATGGTGGCCGGGAGGGAAGAGAGGTGCCGTAGGTGTGGTGGTGTGGTTCAAACAAACTAGGCTGAGCTTAAGAAGTTAGTTGCTGTCACTGTTGATCATCCATAACCACCTGAGAAGGTGGCTAGGGTTCAAATGAAGAATGTTGGACTTTCGATGATTGTGATTATCGCTAACTAGTCAGATATGTCTGAGAAGATAGCTAGGGTTTTGATGGAGATACGCTCCTCAAAGGTTGCTAGGGTTGCAGCTGGGGGATGAATGCAAAGAAACATAGGCCAAGGAGTATGTTTCTAGTTTCGGAATTAGCTCAACAAATTGATAAGAAGGATATTTCTTTTTTATACATATTGAGCCATTTGCTTGAGCAAGCCTAAGACTTAGGTTTTTCTGGGTTGTGCTCTAGTGAGGAGTCTAAGGAGGATCCTTATTCCTTGGGTTCTATTCTGAAAGTAAATGGGGAAAGTTAGGATGTTAGACTAGGAAATGAGGAATCAGATAAGTCAATTTTGGATTTCAAGAACAAGAAGGTCTATATTTCAATTGTTAGAACTCAGGAAATGAGCAGTGTGAATGAGGTTAAACTTAATGCTAGTTTCCAGCAGTCCAAACTTCGAGTTGGGTTGATCAAACTCTAGAACATTCCTAGAATATTAATAGCTCATAGCTAGAATTAGACTTTGGTATTAAGATAACAAGCTTGGAAGAGTTCAAAAATGGGGAGGTGAGTTGTAAAAATCCAGGGTTAATTATGGGGGAGTTTGATGATATCTTGTATTTGAATTTTGAAAAAAATTGAGGGCAGTAAGGTGCATGTGGTCGGAAAGTAGGTTGTATGGGTGACGAGATGAGGAAGGTGTTTGATGAGAAGAGAGGAAATTTCGATGTGATAGGGACAAAGCTTTTAAGGAGAAGGAGAGACTCTAGAGGAGAACTTAGGACAGTGGAAGACTCTTGCAAACGAGGAAGTTTGGTGTAGCAATGGGGAAAGGAGAGAAAGGAGGTTAAGAAATGGGGGGATTTTTTAGATTCAGGAAGCGATGCTTTGAGTGAATTTGTCTGTGGTGAAGGATTGCTGGTAGATGAGATTGGGAAACAATATGGTTATGTTTTTTATTCTTGTAACGAAGCCAGGAAATTTATCTTATGTTCGTCTTGCCCCATTGGAAGGTTTGGTGTGACGTTTTATTTTTGCAATGATGGTTTGGTCGATAATTTATAGCATAGGAATGGAATGTTGCCTACTCCTATGGAGGAAATTCCTAAGGAGGATTTAGAAGCTCAAGATCTTTAGGATAAGTTGGATATAAGGTTGAATGATATTGGAGGAAATGAGGTTTGCTTGGATGCTAGTAAAAGTAGTAAATTGAAGGGTCAAGAGAATTGGAAAATTTGAGGAGCTCAGTAAATGATGATGGAATGGGGTTTAAAAAGGGGTTTTCTTGGATCTTTGGTTTTATTTTTTGGTTATTTTTTGTTTTTCTTTTTTTTTAAACAATTTTTTCTGTTTTTTTGGCGGACTCTTTGTCCCGCATGTTGTACCTTCTTTTCACCTTATCTAATATGCTTAAAAAAAAGAAAAAGAAAAAGAAAGGAAATCACATCACTATGATGGGAAGAGAGGAGATATAACAGTTCCCCTTTCCTAACTCCCCTAGAGGAAAAAAACCAATCTTTAGGCTGCCTGTTATAACTGTAGAAAAGGAAACATTCAACTAATAGCTGTTTGAGTTAACTGTGTTGAGTGACAAAAGTGATTGATAAGAATCCTTGATTGAATATGCTTGATATTTTTATTGTGCTTTAACCTTGTGGTAAATACATACGAGTTTATAGAAACATTTGCATAGACACTCACAAAGACATTTGCATATGCATTTACAGGCGAGTTTACAAATGTATTTTTAGACGAGTTTACAAATGCATTGACAGATGCATTGCGAACAAACATCCATTCTGAGACATGTAGCAATTGACTCACTAAATCGTTGGTGTTTGAATTGTTTCCTATATTATTTGTGTTGATTGAAACCTTAAGCATATGCTGCTACTACTTGACTAACACTCCTTGAATTCGAGGAAGATTTGTCAACATCTATGAAGTTTCCGTACTAGCTGAAGGTCAAAGCTCATCCCATGTGCATGGATATTCATGGCGATTGGACATTTATTGCTGAGTCCAAGGTGCTGCATGAAGAGCAACCTGGCAGCATTTATAAATAAAAGCACAAGAAGCATAAACTGTGTGGATTGAATTACACTATCTTGAAGTTTATCACAATTTCGTTATTTTGAGTTTACTGCCTACTGTATTTGTGTTCTGATTCAAATAGTTCTTGACGTTGTATTTTGTCAAATAGGTTGAGTCATTGATAAAGGTTCTCTAAGCTCACAGATTCTGAAACTCAAATTGTGTGTGAGCTAGAAAAAAACCTCAGAGACTTGTTTTACATATTACCCATTTTTGGGTGTAAGCCTGATGGGACTGTGTTGTCTTGAGTGCTGAGGCACTGTGTTTTTGGGTATGAACCCAGTTTGAGTATGGTGTCTTGAGTGCTGCGGTATTGAGTTTTGTCCATAAAGCTGTGTGAGTTGGGGCTGTGTGGACCCTGGAGGGCTGTGTGGTCACTGGTGCTGAGACACATTTTGGTGGTTGTCCAATAGTGGTAGGATGAATGTCCTAGTTTTGTAATAATGTAAGTGTTAGTGAAAAGCTCAAACTAGTTAGTTTGGGGAGTGGACATACATCAAATCACGACCCACTACAAATCTTGCGTTCCCTTCTCTATTTTATGCTTTGATCATATGCTTCAATTTCATTACCTTATCAATTGGGTCAATACACGATCTAAATATTGTTTTGTAACCTTCATTGATTACATCTTGATTGCTTGATTGAGTTAAGTTTTGATATAACACTTATTACTGGTAAGATATTTAAATTACTCTCAAAATTTTAAAATCACCCAATTCACCCCACCGTTTTGGGTGCTTAACTGGACCAACAATAGCCCCTAATTCAACTCCTCCACCCAACGCCAAAGCCTTTTGTCCTAATATCCCTATCCAAAAAATCCCAACTAACTCTATGCCTTCTCAAAGTCTAACTTAAACACAATACCACTATCCATACTACAGTGAACATCCTCCGCTACTTCATTAGCCACCAATATAGCATCAACAATTTGCTTACCACCCACAAAAGCACTTTGAGCAAGGGGAATGGTATCATTAAGGACAGAAAGCTTATTGACCAGCACCTTAGCTATGACCTTATACGCACTATAAACTAAGCTAGTAGGCCGAAAATCTGAAACCTTATTCGATCTAGTATTTTTGGGCACTAAAGAGATAAAGGTGGAATTTATGCTCTTCCCCAATTAAACATTTGCACGAAACTCAAATCTTCATTAAATCTGCCCTCATCACATCTCAACACTTCTGAATAAAAGCTTATATTAAATCCATCAGGCCCAGGAGCCTTATCCCTCTCAAGATTAAAAGCTACCGCCTTAACCTCCTCTTCCTCAAGAGGTCTCTCCAAGCAAGACAACTGAATATCCAAAATAGGATTTCACTCCAATGCCTTAATCATTGTCTTTCTAAATCTTCCTTAGTGGACAGATTACTTAAGTTACTCTTCAGCTACCAACCTCTCATCTGTCACTATTTGCCCTGAACGAACTCCATCTCTCTAATATATTATGCCCTATTTGAAATCATTTGCTGAAGTTGAAATAGTTTCATTCACAAGTTTCCAATGAATACATGAATTTGTGCTTTCAATTTCAAGATTTGGAATTTGATGACAAATTTCTTAGTTTTCAAGTTTCAAAATGTGCAGGCAGATCAGTTAGAGACTCGTTTGAAAGCAGTGAGGTTAGTTGGAGATCTTTTTGCTCTGCCAGGTTCTACTGTCTTTGAAGCATTTCAGCCAATATTTTCTGAGTTTCTGAAGAGGTTGACTGATAGAGTAGTTGAAGTTCGAATGTCTGTCCTGGAACATGTCAATATCTGTCTGCTGTCAAACCCATTTAGAGCTGAAGCTCCTCAAATCATCTGTAAGAATTGTTGAATTGATTTACATATTTATATAAATGTTTGAATATGATGTCTATGAGAACATTTTACCTATTGGATTTGGGTGGACATCTTCTAGCTACCCTCTGTGATCGCCTTTTGGACTATGATGAGAATGTCCGTAAACAAGTTGTTGCTGTAGTTTGCGATGTCGCATGTCATTCTCCGACTTCAATTCCAGTTGAAACTATAAAACTTGTTGCAGAACGCCTTCGAGACAAATCTGTACGTATATTTCTTTCTTTCTCCTTTCTTCACTCATTTATCTTTTTTTTTAAAGTTCTTTTTGATTGACTTGACCTTCCACTAAAATTTGTTCCAAACTTGCAGCTAATCGTTAAAAAGTATACAATGGAGAGGCTGGCTGAGATATATAAGCATTCTTGTTTGAGTTGTTCAGATGGTCCAGTCAAACCCTGTAAATTTGATTGGATTCCGGGAAAGATTTTGAGATGCTTATATGACAAAGATTTTAGGTACTATACAAGTTTCATAGGATCAATTTTCCTGCCTTTGCTGTCAGATATGGGTTCCTTCGTTATTCTTGGGGCACATCCTTTAAATTTTTTTCTTAACTAAAGTGCAGCATGAACAATATTTTACAAAATAGTGCATAAAAAGAAATGAAAAGAAACGCAGCAATTATGTTTGCACTGATGACTGGACTGTTCATCAAAAGCATAAGGAGTTGAATGAATTAACATGAAGAACTTACGCTAAGCGAAAAAATCACATCCAATGCTTTGCTGCATGAAAGCAGAGATGGACTAATTTGCTGGTATTTCTCTGACATTTAAGCCAACAGATGCAAGCAAGAAATAAGAATGAACAGATAAAGTAGTAAGATAAAGAAAAAAAGAGTCCACTATATAATTCTTAGGTCAAAAGACATCTCCACTGTTTTGGACACAATGCTTTCAAAGCTTGTGGAGAAAGGGGTTTGAAAAAGGTTCTTGGTGGTGAATCGCCTAAGTGATTCTAGTGGCAGATCTAGGGAGCTGATCTGCTTAAAAAATTATTTAAAAAAAAAAAAATGTCATTTAGAAGTCATTAATTTTTCTAAAATGATATTATTAGATGTTGGTGTTAGCAGGAACTGCCACTCCAAAATGGCTAAACTCTCTTGTTCATCACATTAAAAAATATCTTCTGACTGTATAATCTGTAAAACTCTCCATTTACAATTCAATTTATCCTGCAGATCATATACAATTGAATCATTCCTGTGCGGATCATTGTTCCCTACAGAGTTCTCAATAAAAGATAAGGTTGAACAGTGGGTAAGACTCTTTTCAGGATTTGACAAAGTTGAGAATAAGGCTCTTGAGAAGATACTCGAGCAGAAGCAAAGGTCTGTAACGAACACTTGGTTTTGATGCCACTCTATGTGGTTTTCATTGATGTCACCTCCTTTCGTTTCTTTGCATTTTAATAGATTTTGCGCTGATTTTCAGGGGATTTCCTCTTCAATTGCAGGTTGCAACAAGAGATGCAGAGATATCTCTCTCTTCGGCAGATGTATCAGGTTTGCAAATCTTGAACATCGAATTGCTAATACTAACAATTGGAAGAAGGAGCTTCAGTATTTTATATTAATTATGAAATTATTGTACCTCACCCAAATGCAGGGCAGTGATTCTCCTGAGTTGCACAAAAAAGTTCTCTTGTACTTCCGAATTATGTCTCGTTGTTTTTGCGACTCGGTAAAGGCTGAGGAGAACTTTCAGATTCTTGATCAGTTAAAAGACACTAGTGTCTGGAAGATTTTAACGTCTCTACTTGATCCAAAGACTGGCTTTGTTCAAGCTTGTCGTTTTCGGGTAATTGAGAATTTGCTTACATGGATAGTAATTTTGTTAAATGAAAAATAAAAAATGCAGGCACATGAATTTCTTCCATATGAGAATATAAACAATATTTCTCTTTGTCTAGGATGATTTGCTTAGGATCCTTGGTGAGCAACATCAGCTCTACGATTTTCTGAGCTCCCTCTCAATGAAGTGTTCATATTTACTTTTCAACAAGGAGCATGTAGAAGAACTTCTTCTTGCGGTTACCAGACATAAATTGGCTGGAAGTGCACAATTTACCCTATCTTGCATGAATTTACTTGTGGTAAAAGCTTCATTTTCCTACTTCTTTGTAGATTAGATGCTGGTATGCATGGCTTTATTGTTTATATGGTGGATTTTTCACATTGATGATTATGCGCAGCTGTGAACTGCATGCTTCATTTGGACAAGATTTTTTTTAGGCACTGGTACAGGAATGCTCATGTGGAGACACAGGCATGCACATGCATGCACACACATGAGACACCCTGTGCTTGTGCAAATGGAGGTGGCATAAGTGAAATTGTGTTGGTTGCTGGGGCAGTAGTGCAAAGGTGTAGTAGTCGTAGTGGGACCTGCATTCAAAATTTTGGATGATTTCATGTGCTTTCACCATTGGATTGTGAATATTATGTCTGTCATCCAAATAAGGTGCTTCTTTATACATGATTGATTCAGTAGGATGCATTATGGGATGAATCATGTTCATTTGCAAATGCAAGCCATAAGTGGTGAAACGTGATGCGGGTCTCTTACAACCCTATGAATCTCACACACTTGATTTCTTGTTATGCTGTAAGAATTAGCCTTCGATTAAATGAGCTGATATTAGAGGAATTTGATGGTCTTGTCTCCTTTCAAAAGCATGATGTGTTTTAATTTGATACTTTTTTTGGAAGGTCATGTCATTTGAAATAGCCATAGAAGCTGGTATACCTTTGCATATGAGGACTTCAGTTAGGCAGCGTTTTTATATTGGTGTTGGTATGGGTATTTTCATAGAAACCATAATTCAGTGAATGTTTTTTGTTAGATGAGAATATATGCTATTTTAATAATTAGGTTGTGTTAATGGGGGTATTTTTGTCCTTCAAATCTGATTTATCTGAATTGGCTTTCATACTCTTTTATTTATTTATTTATTTATTTTTCTTGTCCTCCCCTCATCAGTCCTCAATTCTGATTTTGTCGTTGATTTGAGAGCTGTTTACAGACACCCTTTCTCTGGGTTAGGTCGTGCAGCATCTTTGGCAGGAAGCTGTGTGTTTGCTTCTGTTTCTAGTACGCTGCTGCATCTGCTGTTCCTCTGTCACTCTATTTGTGGTTTACGGGTGATGCTGTTTTGATGCCATGTGTTCGTGTTTGATTGCTTCCAATCTTGTACTAATTGCTGGTTGGTTTTTGAGTACTAATCTCCTGTTCTTTTCTGTGTTCGTTTCTGGTTGCTTCCAGCAACAATGCCCGGGGCTGCTGCCAGGTTGTTCACTAAATACATGCAGTACTTTGCTGTGGTCTATTCTATTTTTGGTGGTTAAGTAATTCCTCCTAAGATATTCTAAGCTCATTTCTGTAGATTTTGGGGAGTTTGAAGTGTTGTACTTTTGATTTTTTGAAGTTCTGAAAGTGCTGTTTTTGGTACTGTGTGCTGCCTGACTTTTGCTCAGTGCTCAAGCTCCTTCCCACAATAATTCAGCCATGGATACTACCTCTAACCATATTAAGGGAAGTTTTGGAGGATGAAGATGAGGTTTGGACTGTGATTGTGGCAGTAGTTATGTATTATGATAAGGAGTTCGTCGTGGCAATTCTCCCATTTGCACACATTGTGAGAAGGAAAATCATACCATTGATCACTGTTTAGATATCCTTGGGAATCCAACTTAAGCCAATAAGTCTCTTGCGAAGGGTGATTGTACTACCGAAACTTCAAATGCACCTAGCTACTCCACTAGGAAGTTGAGTACATCATCCACCATGTTTTAAGAGAAGTTTAACAATCGATTTTGCACGGTTCAACAACTCCAAACTCAGTCTTTTACATCTACTGCTACTGCTGCCCATTCTGGCACAACTAGGCTTCTTGCCTCTTTATCCTTCTCACCTTGGGTTATAGATTTTGATGCCTCCTCCCACATGATTGTTAGTCCTAATGTGTTTCGAGCCCTTGAACCCCACTACTTCTACACTCTAGGGTTACTCTTGTTGATAGTTCAGTTATGCCAATTTCAGGTTCTTGCAATATTCTCTGAGTTCCTTCTATTCTTCTTTTGTCTATGTTATATGTGCCTAAATTTCCTTTGAACCTGCTATAAGATTGTCAATTAACGGAGTCTCATAATTGTTTTGTGACCTTCTTTCCTTCTCACTGTGTTATTCAGGATCTCCAGATGAAGAAGAGGATCGATGGAGGGTCCAATTCTTGTCATATGGCTTCTTTTATTTCTATTCACGGTGTTTCTCTTGATTAGTTGCATGCTCATTTGGGTCATCCACCTCTTCAATAACTGACAAGTTTTTCCTATGTGTTGAGTCCATTTCTTGTTTTGAGGGTTCAACATGTGAGTTGGGACAGCATATTAGGATATTGTTATTCATTGAGAGTTGAGTCTCGTAATAGATCATTGTTTTCTCATATTCATTCATATATTTGGGGTCTATGTAGAGTCAAGAATTTGATTGACCATCAATATTTGTCCCCTTTGTGGATGGTTTTTCATGTATGACCTGGATATATTTGTTAAAAGATAGGTATGGATTTTTGAATGCATTTGCTCAATTCTACCACAAATTGGCAGCAGTATTCAAATTTTTTGATATGACAATGCACTTAAATTTATTCAAAATCAGCTTCAATATTTTTGCTACCCCTCAGAAGAATGGAGTAGCTGAATGAAAAAATAGACATTTACTTCACACAGCACGGTCTCTACTCCATGTATGTTCCTTAACTTTTTGTACCGATGCTATTCTTACAGCCTATTTTCTACTCAATAGGATGCCCTCAAGTGTTCTAGGGGGACAGACTCTCTTGTCTATTGTGTACCCAGAAACATCCATGTTCTTTGTTGTGCCTTGCGTCTTTGGGTGCACATGTTTTGTTCGTGTTCCACGTACTGGTTAGGACAAGTTGACTTGTCATGCTGTTAAATGCGTCTTTGTTGCGTACTCGAGAACTTAGAAGGGACAAAATCTTATGATCCCCACAATTGTAGGAAAAGTGTCGGTGCTGATGTCACTTTTTTAAAGGGCACCCTATCTCTCTAGTATTGGGTTGTCCTTAGCATAGTAGTTAAAAGTGCACTTGAGGCGTGCCTAGGCAGGAGGTGCAGTGAGGTGACCAAGCTAGCGCCTCATTCTTCTTTAGGCGAGGCGACCTTCAAGAGGTGCAGGTAGGCGCACTGAAGCACACTGATTCTCCAGGCGAA
This sequence comes from Malania oleifera, assembly GCF_029873635.1. Lineage (NCBI taxonomy): Eukaryota > Viridiplantae > Streptophyta > Magnoliopsida > Santalales > Ximeniaceae > Malania > Malania oleifera. Next base: position 1,496,052 of record NC_080420.1, read on the forward strand.
GTGAGTCGTGCCTTGAAATATTTGAAGCTGTTAAGAAATAAAATGTAGCCAGAACCAGCGCCTGCCCACTTTCAGCAATCCAGCCTTTGAAAGTTTGACTTGCACCAGCCCTAGCCCTTCGTCTTCGACCATTCGAAGCAGAACGAAACCAGCAGGAGAAGTTCGTCTTCAACCAACCGATCCTTCGAAGCAGTATGGAACCAGCAGGAGCTCTTCATCTTCGACCCTTCAAAGTTTGAACCAGGACAAGGCTTTCGTCTTCGACCCTTTGAACCAGCAGGAGCTCTTTGCCTTCAAGCCTTCAAACCAGCAGGAGCCCTTCGTCAGTTCGTCTTCAGGCTTTCGAACCAGTGGGAGCCCTTTGTCATCGAGGTGCGAGCCTTGGTGAGTTGTCAGGCTGCTTCGATTTTCAAACTAGTGAGTCGTCATTGTCGTCATCATCGTTGTTGTTGTTCTTCTTCAGTTCTTCTGCTTCTACTTCTTCTTCTTCAGTTCTTGTTCTGCATCTTCTTCTTCTTCTTCTTCAGTTTTTTTTTTTCAGTTCTTCTTCAGTTCTGCTGCCTCCTGCCGGCTGCTTCTTCTTATAATATTAACTTGCATTAAGCCTCTAAGTTAATATTATATAATGTGTACTTAATTATGTAGTTTAATGCAAGTTTATACTTTATAATCAATATATAACATTTTTTGCTGAATATTTCTGCTGTTTTGTAATTTGTTTGGAAATTCAGTATACAAACTATACATTTTTCTGAAATATATTAATATATAAAATTTTTTACTGAATTTAGCTGCTGTTTTATTGTACTCATTTCTTTTGATATTGAAGATACTTTTGGGCCCTCAGCCTGGCAATTTTATTTCGTTTCTAATTTGAAGCTTGAAATCTTGCATGCGTAATTACTTATGTTGAACTATGTTTGTTTCCCTTGGAACTTGGTTGTCATAATTACTATTGAATATTTGGCATTTTAAATTCTAATATAACCATTGATGTGTTTTTATATGAATTACCTACCAAATAGGCATTGTACACAATTTTAATAATAGTGCACCTCACCTTTGTGAGGCGTGTGCCTTTGTGTCACGAGCTAAGCTTGTTCAGGACATTATGCTTGCCTGTGGCTGCTTATCTCGTGTGCTTGGGATGAGTTTCCATCATATAAATACTAGTGTAGGGTTATTTTCTGCTAGTAGAGTTTTGTAAGCCAAATAAGGCAGTATGACTCCTCGGTCACTTTGATGTTTCCTAGTGCCAGGATGATAATTACATAAAAACCTCTTTAGGGGAGGGTGAGTGTTCATCAGTCATTGTAAAACTCACTAGCAATTGTCAACGTGCTTAGCCTACTTTCCTCCCTCGCTAAGTACATCATGTCAATGGAGGATTTGTTAATGAATTACGTTTGCTCCAATGTTTACTGCTTGCTTGCCATGACTTTCATGAATTGATTACTATTTCCGCTGCTATTTGAATGAATGCTAATGAAAGTGATTCATGGATGAATGTTGGTAAACGATAGGCTGACTAGTTAAACAAGAGTGTTTTAGCTAGCGCCGCATAGCCCTTCACAAGGGTGTGGAAATAGTCGGACTGTGACATTTGGTATCAGAGCCAAGTCGGTGACACTTGGTGAGAGCCCAAGGTTGAGTTGCTACGTGAATTCGATTGCCTTCGTTGTTGGATTTGGGAAGCTTTGGTAAGTGACCATGGCACCAAACAATACTGAAAGACTCAGTGCACCGGAAGCACAGGTTGAAGAGACAACCAATAATATGGCCAACGAGATGGCCCAACTGAGGGGACTTGTTAATGAAGTGATGGGATCACAGCAGCATCAAGCAAGTTTGACAAGTGAAATGTTAGAGGACTTTCACCACACTGTGGAAACTTTGCAGGCCCGGATGGTAGATCTAGATGCAAAGATGAATGTGATGGTTCTTGCTATGGGGAACTCCAACACTTTGGGAATTAGCAAGACCAAGGTGCTAGAACCCAGGACGTATGGGGGTGCCCGAGATGCCAAGGAGTTAGAGAACTTCTTGTTTGATGTGGAGCAGTACTTTCGCGTTGTGAGGATGGCCTCAGAACAGGCAAAGTTGGATACTGTGACCATGTACTTGGTTGGTGATGCCAAACTGTGGTGGCGTACCAAGTATCAAGAGATTGAAACTGGACGCTATGTAATCGATAATTGGGCAGACTTGAAGAGAGAGCACAAGGCCCAATTCTTTCCTGAAAATGTTGAGTATAATGCAAGGAGAAAACTGAGAGATGTCAAGCATACGGGGTTGATCAGGGAATATGTGAAACAATTTTGTACTTTGATGTTGGATATTCGGGATATGTCGGAGAAGGACAAGTTGTTCTATTTTCTAGAGGGGACGAAACCATGGGCAAGAACTGAACTTCATAGGCAAAGGGTTCAAGACTTGTCAACTGCACAAGCTGTTGCAGAACGCTTAACAGACTACCCTGGTGATGAGACCGCTTCGTCCAAACGGTTTGGTGGAGAGGGAAACAGTGGAAAGTCTTTCAAGAATGGCAAACCCAAGAGTTGGGGAGCCGACTCTAAATCATCAAGCTCAAAGGAAGCTTCGTCGTCTCAAGGGTTCAACACACCCAATGGAAAGGGGAAGAGTAAAATTTCGTGTTGCTTGTGTAGTGGGCCTCATAGAGTTTTTGAGTGCCCTCACAAAGCATCACTTAATGCTTTACAGGCTTCCATTGTAGAGCAGGTAGTGGAAGATGATGAGGAAGAGGATCATGCCCTAAGGATGGGTTCAGTGTGGCTGGTGAGCGCATTGGAAAAGCAGGCAAAAACATTGAAAGTTACACGAGCCAAAGGGTTAATGTTTGTGGACTTGAGGATAAATGGGAAGAGTACTCGCGCTATGGTGGATACGGGGGCTACTCATAATTTTTTTTCCCAGTTGGAAGCATGGAGACTCAACTTCTCCTTAGAGAAGGATACATGACGCATGAAAGTAATTAACTTTGTAGCCTAGCCTACTTTGGGAGTAGCCAAGCAAGTGACTATAAAGCTTGGACAGTGGGAAGGTCATGCGAATTTCACAGCGGTACCATTGGATGACTTTCCAGTCATTTTAGGAATGGAGTTCCTATGGGGGACAAGGGCAGTGCTAATGCCTTCGGTTGGTTTACTGTGTCTGATGGGAGATCACTCATGCATGGTGCAAGTCGTTGCAACGAAAGGAGACGATGGGAAGTCCCTTTCAGCCATACAACTCAATGATGGATTGGGTCAAGGTGTGCAGACACGTCTAGCCACGGTGGTGGTAGACAAAGAAGTAGGCCAAGAGCTGGAGCCTATGACCATCCAAGCGGTGTTGGATGAGGATAAGGAGGTGTTGCCGAATAAGCTGCCTCACAATTTGCCTTCACAACGGACTGTGGAGGATGAGATCGAGTTGTTATCAAGAGTGAAATCACATGCTAAAGGGCCATGTCGGATTGCGCCTTGAGAAATAGTAGAGTTGGGGAAACAACTTGATGAATTGGAAGCGGGATGTGTTTGCCCTTCCAAATCATCGTTGGGAGCATTGGTGTTGTTTTGGAGGAAACATGAAGAGCATCTACGGAAGGTGTTCGACAGGCTGAGGGGAAACAGTCTGGATGTGAAGAAGGAGAATTTCTCTTTCGCTCGGCAGAGCAACAAATTCCTTGGTCAAGTGGTTGAACAAGGTCGTATCCAGAGCGGTATGGAAAAGGTTAGGATGATTCAAGAACGGAAGATCCCATGACAGTGAAGGAGTTGCGGTCCTTTCTTGGCCTTACTAAATACTACAGGAAGTTCGTTGAGGGGTATTCGTGGAGAATGACTCCAATGACGGGACTACTGGGGAGGTATTATTGGCTGCACACGTGGGTTGATGTGGTTGATTATACCAAAACTTGTCTCACTGGCCAACAAGACAAGGGGGAGCGGAAGAAGTATGGTACTTTCATGGCCGCACCAAAGTACTGTTCGGCAGAGGAGACGACACAATTGTTCCTTGTGACTGTTGTGAAACATTGGGGTGTTCCCCAAGTTATTATTTGTGACCAAGATTTAATGTTCACTGACAACTTCTTGACAGAGTTTTTCAGGATATTCAGGTCACATCTTGACATCTCTTTGAGTTATCACCGACAGATAGACGGACAGATGAAGATATTCAGAGAGCTACTAGATAAGTACTTGTGCCATTGTGTCAAAGACAACTAGAAGAATGACGTGCAACTACTTGATGTGGCTCCATTCTGTGGCAACGCCTGAAGGCACTCAACAACCAACAAGAGCCCTTTTGAGCTTGTTATAGGCTGGCTACCGCTGTTACCTCAAACAGTGGGCGAGCCGTACAGATGAAAGAGTCCCAGGGCGTACATCTTCACCAGTGAAGGGAGACAGAATGCAGAGTTTGCCCAAGCCTTTCTGGAGAAAGCTTCTGAGCATATGAAGAAATGGGTAGTTAAGGGGAGAAGACCGCAGTTTCATGTCAGATGCCTCAAGCCGTTCAACGCCAACACCAATGACCTGAGCAGAAGTCAGTTCAACAGAACAGAGTTGAAGATAGTGCAACTTGACAGACATGACGTTGAAGAGATACTTGCAGACAGAAAGTTCATATCCTTAAGGAAGAAGCGGCAGAAGTTCCTAGTGAAGTGGAAATGCCTTGATGACAGAGAAATCAGCTGGATTTCTGCGGAAGATATTCAACCCTTCGTGGACAAATTTGAAGTGTACCTACCGCCAAAAGTCTACGAGGACGTCGACCGCATAAGTTGGGGAGAATGTCACGAGCTAAGCTTGTTCAAGACATTATGCTTGCCTGTGACCGCTTATTTCGTGTGCTTGGGATGGGTTTCCATCATGTAAATACTAGTGTAGGGTTATTTTCTGCTAGTAGAGTCTTTGTAAGCCAAATAAGGCAGTATGACTCCTCGGTCACTTTGATGTTTCCTAGTGCCAGGATGATAATTACATAAAAACCTCTTAGGGAAGGGTGAGTGTTCATCAATTATTGTAAAACTCACTAGCAATTGTCAACGTGCTTAGCCTACTTGCCTCCCTCGCTAAGTACATCATGTCAACGAGGGATTTGTTAATGAATTACGTTTGCTTCAATGTTTATTGCTTGCTTGCCACGGCTTTCATGAATTGATTACTGTTTCCACTGCTATTTGAATGAATGCTAATGAAAGTGCTTCGTGGATGAATGTTGGTAAACGATAGGCTGGCTAGTTAAACAAGAGTGTTTTAGCTAGCGCTGCATGGCCCTTCGCAAGGGTGTGGAAATAGTCGGACCGTGACACTTTGCCTCGCGCCGAGGCGCAGAGGGTACTTGGAGCTAAGGCGCACCTTGCACCTTTGACTACTATGGTCTTTAGTTGAATCTATTTTGATTCCATCAATGATTTTTGGTCCCTACTCTTTTGTTGATCCTACTATTCTTGCTCTTATCCTTCTCCAGAAATCTTCTACCCCTTTTCGAAATCCATAGTTACCGATCCAAAGAAACAAAGCCGTTATTTAAGCCTGACTTGTCTGATGGTTGTTGCAAGTTGGGGTTAGGTGATATGATGATATCTATATTGTCGAGCTTGACAAGGAGTGTCAAAAGAGAATATGTTATTTTAGTAATTATGCTGTGTTAATGGGGGTATTTTGTCCTTAAGACTTTATTATTTTTATTAATATATAAGAGGGCAGACCTGGAGCTGTATGTAGATTTCAGGAAACTGCTGCTCAGTTTTCTTCTTCTTGTTCTTCTTCTCCTCCTCTTCTCCTGCCTATTTTTCTCCATTTCTAACTTTACGACAGTTTCATTTTGAGGTCTGTATACTTCCAACTTCAGAGTTTCTGGGAAGCCCTTTGACAGGGTTTCAAATGCCTGTTCTAGTAAATTTCTTAGTTAGCAAAAAATTCTTTTTGCTTCATCTGTTGCGAAGCTCTGATTCCAGGTGAATGACTTAAAATATCTAATATTTTGTGATCACTATTTTGCATTTGTTCATCTATTTTTAAATTGATAATTAGTGCTTCCACAGTACCAGCTGTTTCCACATTATTTCTGAAACATGTTTGAGTCCATGTTTTTACTTTTCTTTTGATAAAATTTCAGATTCTTGCGCGCTTCAGTCCATTGCTGTTCAGTGGGGCTGAGGATGATTTAGTACAGCTCCTTAAAGATGACACTGAAGTAATAAAAGAAGGCGTTCTGCATGTTTTAGCGAAGGCTGGTGGAAGCATTCGAGAGCAACTGGGGGCATCCTCTAGGTGCAACTGTTAGAAATTTTAATTTCTCAAATTCAAAGCTCCTTCTGTTTCTTCAATTTATCACCTTATTGTTTTCTTGCAGTTCAGTAGAACTCATTTTGGAAAGGATATGCCTAGAGGGCAGCCGAAGGCAGGCCAAGTATGCTGTACATGCCCTGGCCGCAATAACAAAGGATGGTGGGCTTAAGTCGCTCTCTGTTTTGTACAAGGTATTGTATGACTTACTCAAGCAGCATTAAAAAGTCAATACTAATCATGTCATATTGTGCTCAATGATGATTTATAATTCTTACACTTCTTACTCAACATGCAGAGGCTTGTGGATATGCTGGAGGAGAAGACAAATTTGCCATCTGTGCTGCAGTCTCTGGGGTGCATAGCACAGACTGCAATGCCTGTTTTTGAAACTAGAGAGAGTGAAATTGAAGGGTTTATAAAAAGAAAAATTCTAGAATGCAGTCATGTATGTTTTTCTTGAGTTCAGTGAGCTTGTATTCATTTATTCTTGGTTTCTTTTAATAACTTTTTGTTGAAACTCACTTGATTGTTTCAGAGGGTGGAAGACAATAAAAGACAAAGTTGGGATGACAGAAGTGAACTTTGTTCATTGAAGGTTAATTTGGGGATCACTGCACTACATTTATTTTAATTTTTCTATTTGTTTCAAGCTACTAAAAATTGGATAAGTTGTGATTTTTCTCTGGATAGCTCATCCAGTGTTTACTAAATACTATTATCACATGGTCATAGACTGCTTCTTCCTTGTGATGGACTCTTTTAAGTTTTGTGCGGCAGATATTTGGTATTAAAATGTTGGTCAAGAGCTACTTGCCTGTTAAAGATGCTCATCTTCGTCGTGGCATTCATAAACTTTTGGGAATTCTTAAAGACACATTGTCTTTTGGTGAGATCTCAAAAGATATAGAATCAAGGTAATAGCAGTTTATAATTCCCTCGTTTGGTTTACTAAAGGACCTTTTGTTTGGTTTCTAAGGGGCTTGCTCTACTATAGAAAGTTCTTTTGCCATCTTGCAGTTCAGTTGATAAGGACCATTTGAGGCTTGCCTCAGCAAAGGCCATTCTTAGACTTTCGAGGCATTGGGATCATAAGATACCTGTTGATGTCTTTTATTTAACTCTAAGAATATCAGAGGTGTAGTTCTTAATGCTTATGTATTTCATAGAAAATATTGATTTTTTTCATGTGTTGCTAGTTATATGAATAATTGTTTTATTATTTTCCTTTCCACTATATTTGAAAATATGTTTTTTTTTTGGCACTTATAGACCAATTTTCCTCAAGCTAAGAAATCATTCCTAATCAAAGTCCATCAGTATATAAAGGACCGGCTTTTGGATCCAAGATACGCTTGTGTCTTTCTGTTTAGCTCAATTGGATCTCATCCACTAGAGATTGAAGAGGTATTCTTACTGTGGCAAACTGATTCCCAGGAATCTTTTTTTACCCAGTATTTATGATGCTTACAGCAGTGGAAGGAAATTTAAACTTTTGTTACTGGATTTTTTACTTGAACTTTTGCTTCCTTTTTGGCAGGACAAACAGAACTTAGCTGACATTATTCTTATGTGTCAGCAAGCAAAGGCACGACAGCTTCCTATGCCATCTGATGCAAAATCCCAGATGGCTTATCCAGAATACCTTCTCCCATACATTATCCATGCTCTTGCTCACCATTCTTCATGCCCTAATGTTGAGGAATGCAAGGACGTTAAAGCTTTTGAATTAACATACAGGTATTTCTTTTTACTTGTTTGACATCTTAAAGATGTGCTTCAATATGCATATGTTTATGCACTAATGCGAACATAATTACAAATGTGCTGTATATATACATACCGTATATGCATGTGCACGGACACTTGTGTGAGGATATGGGTGAACAGAGAGAGATGGGAGCAAAATTGTTCTAGGAAAAATGCTTTTCATGCATAAAACTATAATGAGGGTTCCTCTGGATAGGGTATTTAAAATGATTGGAACTTCTCAAATGATGGGATTTAAGAAATCTATTTTTAAATTCTTAATTGTAAATTCCTTGTTTTGGAATTTGAATGAATATTTCTAAAATTTGAACATTTCAGTGGCTCAGATAAAAATCTAAAAAAATAAATAAATTGCAAGCACGGATTTGAGCCTGTGAGGTGCTGGTGCTGGAGCAAGATGAGACTAACCGCATCACAGCTTCTGTTAACAGTTCTAATTTGATTATTGTAAGTTGAGTTGGGAGAAAAGAGAAACAATCATGAGAGTAGGTATGATTGGGGTTGAGTTACAGATGATTACAGCTTTGCCTCTTGATCTCCATCCACCATTTATGGAATAGGAAATGGTGTAACATTCTAATGATCAGTCGCCGGTGGCCATGATGGCAGAGTGGAAGGCATGGGTTTTTGTAAATTTCTGTTTCTTTGGTAATTCAAAACAATTTTAGAAAAAGGTTATTTAAAAAAGAAATAACCCTGATTTAGGATGTCTTTCTAGTAGCATCCTTTAATACTTACTGTCTATTTTTAAATTTCTGGTGGGGATTGCTAGCAAGCTTGAGAGTATTATGAGACTTTTTGTGGTTTGTTGTTGTTGTTTTTTTTTTTGGGGGGGGGGGGGGGGGGGGAGGAGTAAGGGAGGACTGGGTCTAGGTAAGCTATCTGAAAACACGCCTCTTTTAGCTAAATAGCTATGGTGCTTCCCTCTAGGAAATCATCCTTTGGCATAGAGTTATAAGAAGCAAGTTCAGGTTGGATGAGAATGGGTGGGATACCAATGTTAGTTTAAGATGTTTTTTGGGGAGTCTGTGGAAGTCCATTTCTCATATTTATTATTCTTTCATCCCTCACACTAAACTTGAGGTGCAGAGAGGTTCTCATATTCGTTTTTGGAAACGCATCTTTTTACACTTCTTTCCTTGTTTCTTTTGGCTAAGCTCTAAGAAAAATAGATCCAAAGTTAGGTTGATGCCTCGAAGCAACATGCCGTGTCGGTGCCCGGGTACGGTTCCAAATATGCAAGGGTTCCCGCATCATTCTGGACGTGGGTGAGTAAAAAAGTTAGTTCAGGATACTAAGATTAGATTAGCAACTTGGAATATTGGGACACTTATTGGGTAAAAGCATGGAAATTGTCGACACAATGATTAGAAGAAAAATTCATATAAATTGCCCTCAAGAAACTATGTAGGTGGGGGAGAAAGCTTGAGAAATTGATAAATCGGGATTTAAACTTTGGTATATTGGGGAAAAAAAACATAAGAATGGGGTAAGAATTATTATAGACAAAAACTTAAAAGATAGCGTTGTAGATGTAAATAGGGTAGGGAATAGAAGTATAAATATCAAGACGGTCTTAGGCCAAGATATAATAAATATCATTAATGCTTATGCACCTCAAGTAGGCTTAGCAAGAAATCTTAAGAGACAATTTTTGGAAGAAATGAATAATATTATACAAGGCATATCAGAGACTGAGAAAATATTCATAGGAGTAGATCTGAATGGATACATTGGAAGGGATAATAAAGGTTATGATAGGACACGTGGAGGATATTGATATGGAGATAAAAATGAGGCTAGGGAGATGATCTTAGATATCTCTATGTTATATGATTTATTATAGTAAATACTTGCTTTAAGAAGAGGGCAAAACGCTTAATAACCTTCAAAAGTGGACAAAATAAAACCCAAAAAGATTTTTTCTTTACTTGGAGAGTAGATCGTTTATCATGTAAGGGTTGTAAAGTTATCCCAAGTGAAAGCTTAATTATGCAACATAGAGTTTCAGTGTTAGATATATATTAAAACATGGAAGAGAAATGATAAAATAAACTAGTGTAAAAGAACTAGATGGTGGCACCTAAAGGGAGAAAATATGATAAAATTTAAAGATAAAATGATCAAAGATGGTGATTCGACCATAGATGATCGTGTAGACACAAGCACTCTTTGGAGTAGGATAGCTAGCTCTATTAAAAAGACAACAAAAAAGATTTTACGCAAATCAAGAGGAAGATTCTCGAATAGCAAAGAAAGTTGGTGGTGGGATCAAGATGTCCAAAAAGTCGTAAAGACAAAAAGATTTTAGTATAAAACATGTTAAAAATGTAGAAACATGGATAACTTTGGAAAGTATAAAGATGCGAGAAAAGATGCAAAGAAGGCGTTAGTAAAGCTAAACATAGATCATTTAATAATTTGTATGATAGATTAAATACAAAAGAAAGGGAAACATATATATATGTATATATATATATATATATATATAAACATGCTAGAGTTAGAGAAAGAAAAAAGTAAGGATTTAGGTAATGTAAAATGTATAAAAAGTGAGGATGATATTGTCTTGGTTAAGGAAGAAGACATAAAAGAAAATGGCGAAGTAACTTTAGTAAGCTATTTAATGAAAACCAAATAGAAGATTTAAGCTTAGAATTGGCAAATGAGGAAAAGACAAAATATGAGATTTATTCGCAAGATTAGCGTTTTTGAGGTTAAGTTTGCAGTAAAAATGAGAAAAATGGAAAAATTGTAGGACTGGATAACATCTCAATTGAAGTTTATAAATGCTTAAGTGATAATGAAATTATATGGTTAACTAATTTATTTAACACAATTAAAAAACTAAGAAAATGCTAGATGAATGGAGGGAAAACACTTTAATACCTATATACATAAACAAAGGAGATATTCAAAATTGTAATAACTGTCGTGAAATTAAACTTATGAGCATACGATGAAGCTATGGGAAAGGGTAGTTGTACAAAGATTAATGCTAGAAACAAAGGTCTTAGAAAATTAATTTGGTTTTATGCTTGGGAGATCTACTACAGAAAGCTATATATCTTTTAAGAAGATTAATGAAAATATTTTGAAAAAAAAAAGGGGATTTGCATATGGTATTTATTGACTTAGAGATAGCATATGATAGGGTACCCTAGGGAAGTTCTATAGTGGGTTTTAGAGAAAAAAAGGTGTATGTTAGGCATACTGATGTCATTAAGGATATGTATGATGGAGTAGTGGCTAGTGTAATGACTATAGATGGAAATACTAGAAAATATCCAATCATAATAGGTGCACATCAAGGATTCTCTTTGAGCCCTTATCTTTTTGCTTTAGGGATGGATCAACGGACTCGGAGTATAAAAAATGAGGTTCCATGGTGTATATTGTTTGCAGATGATATTATATTGATTGATGAAACTAGGGGTGGAGTAGAGACTAAGTTCGAATTATGGAGAGATGCTTTAGAATCTAGAGTCTTTAGGATAAGTAGAATAAAACAGAATGTATGAAATGTAATTTTAGTAATAGTAGTCGGAATATTGGAGACAAATTTAAACTTGATGATGAAGAAATAAATAACACTAGTAGATTTCGATATCTTGGATCTATTATGCCAGTTGAAGGAGAAATAGAAGAGGCTGTAATGCATATAGTTAAAGCAGGTTGGGTAAAATCAAGAAGTGTTTTAAGTGTGCTTTGTGATCGTAGAATACCCTTAAAATTGAAGGGGAAGGTTTATAGGATGACTATAAGACCAGCTATGCCATATGGATCAGAATGTTGGGCAACTAAGAAACAACATTTCAAAAAGTAAAAGTTGTTGAGAAGAGAATGCTTAAATGGATGAGTGGGATTACATTGAAGGATAAATTAATAAATGATCATATTCGCGGTAATTTAGGCATAGCTCCTATAGAAGATAAGATAAGGGAGGGATGACTCAGATAGTTTGGGCACTTGCAATGTTGGACACATAGTCTGCTAGTGAGGAAGAGTAAGTTAGTTACTGTGAGGGGCAATAGAAAGGGTTGGGGTAGACCTAAAATAACTTGGAATGAGATAGTAAGGATTTAATAGCCCTGAATTTGTCGAAAGAAATTGTTCATGAGCGCATAAATTGGCGGAAAAGGATTCATGTAGCCAACCCCACCTAGTGGGACTCAAGGCTTGGTTTTGTTGTTGTTGTTGCTGTTATCCGAGTAGCCCTTTGGGTTTCTTGGAATCTCCATTTTAGGAGACCCCTTAACAATAGGGAGATGGTGCATTTGTCTTCTTTGTTGTTTTTTTGAGTGGGAGTTACCTTTCTTTGGGGAGGGCTATTCATTCTTGGTCTTTGGATCAATTAGGAATGTATTGCAAATCTTTTTTCGAATTCTTGGTTCATTTTCATTCTTCTTTTACACTTGGTTGTGCTTAGTAAAATAAATACTAATTACTTGTTGCATATCAAGAGACCTTTGAATGCTCTCTCTCCCATGTATGTGTGCTCTGTTACAAGAACTCCGAGACAGCTTCTCATCATCTTTTGCTTTGTGAATTTTCTTGGAGTGCTTGGAGTAAGTTTTTTAGTATTACAAGAGAGAGCTGGGTATGTCCTTTGGTGGGAGAATTTCTAGCCATTTCTTTTGTAGGCTTTGGAAGAACCGAAGGAGGGATAGGGCAGCTCTATGGAAGTGTGGGCATATTTGCAGTTTATGTGGAATATACTGGAGCATAATGCACGGACATTCTCTGGGAAGAATTTAAAATGGGTGCTGGTTTGGGATAGAATCCAGTATTTGGCTTCATTGTGCTGTGCTAGTTTTTGATTTTTCGGAGGGATTAGTTTCTAGGAGTTACAAAGGGATTGGAGGAACTTGCCTACTTGTTGATCTTTTCTCTTTTGACATGTTTTAGTTGTGTTTTGCTGGTTTATTCCAGTTCTTTTTTGGGAGATGTCTCATTCTACGTTGTGTAAATTCTTTTCCTATTAATGAGATTTTCTTTTGCTATAAAAAAAAAAAACCTTCTGAAAGTTTCAAAATACCTATTTATATGCATACAGGACTTTGTTTAGATGGGTGCTCCTGGAAGATCTTAAAGAAATATGCTTCTGGACTCATGCCTTGTCTATTATTTTTGCAAGTGAATGGGATTTTTTACTGAGTATATTCTGTGACACTGCATGTGTGCATGAGTTTGCCATTGCTCTTCTTATTGAAGAATTCTCTTACAAGAAATAAAAGGAGAAGGTGACATGGTTTTAGAGTATGTCCATAGTGCTAATGCATATGAGGATAAGCAATTCTTCATTGTGGTGATGCCATGAAGGTTGATATGTAAATGCGAAGTATTTTGGGTTCCCCATTCTTAATTTCATTAAGTACCTTTAATTTACTTTTCAGGCGGCTGCACTTATTTCTTTCTATGCTGATGCATGGGGATGAAGATGGAAAGTCAGAAGCAAGTACCAACAAGGAAAAGGAAACCATTTCTACCATTATTTCTGTCCTACAAAGCATCAAGCGCTCAGAAGATGTGACTGACACAGCAAAGTCCAAGGTAGGACATATCTTTGGGACCATATTCTTGCTATCTCCATATTTTTAGTATTTTTTTGTTCAATCAGCTAAATGCTTCATTCCTTCACCCTTCTCTGCCAATAAAAATAGAGAAAGAACAATCCATCATGAAAAAATAAAAGGAAAAAATAAAAGAAGTTTGAAAAACCATCCACCAAAGAAATGAATGAGCGGATTTATAGTTCATATGATGCAATCATTTCAATTTACAGGACTCTCATGCGATTTGTGACCTTGGTCTGTCTATCACCAAGCGCTTGGCTGGAAAACACAATGATCTTCAAGGCTTGATTGCACCTGTCTCTCTGCCTCAAATGCTTTACAAACCTTGTGAGAAGAAAGAGGGTGATGACACACTGGTAGGTTTCTTGACTTGCAGAAATTCATTGCCTTGCCTTGCATTTTAAAATATATTGTGCACTGAGAAGAAATAGTTTTTAACTTCCTGGTGTAGACTTGGTTGGATTTGTAACGCACATGCAGATGGTGTGACTTTTATTTCCTCGTTTTGTTTCTTGTATTCTCAATCGTTGTCACAATTTCCCTACAAATTGCTCTTCTAGAAAAAGAAAGTTTGTGGTAATTTAGCTTTGCTACTGTTGTTTTATTTTAATTCCCTGTTTTTGTTAACTGATATTAATTTGTTCTTCTTTATTTTTGTGCTTGTGCTGTGCAGCTGTGCTTCATTTATTTGTCATGAAATTACTTTTAATCATTTTAACCAATAGAAAAGGCCTTTCCTGCAGGTTTCCAGTATGGGTGAGTGTGTGTGTGCGTGTGTATGTGCGCATGTGGATAGGGGCCCTTGGTGGCTTGGAGCCTTGTGACTTGCTCATGTGCTAGGTCTAGTAGAGGTTATTGCCTACAAAACCAAGAACAATGATAGTAAAAAAAAAAGTAAAGAGATTGGAGTTTCAGATCAAGTAGGAAGGGCTGCGTTTTGGCTCTGTGGACACCTTGTCTTCCTATTCTTGCTTTGCTTCAGTGTTCAATAATATTCTCTCATCCAACAAAAAAGAAGAAGAAAGAAAAGCGTTGTTTATATTGTTCTACTAGTCTTGTGCAGAGCAAACATGGGATGATTTTGCTGGGAAATGTGCATCATTATCTTAGCATGCATGTAGTGCATCCTTAGTTATAGGCACACTTACGTAGACAAAAATGCAGGGTGCATATTTATTTTGTTTTTGATATTTAAAATTGCTACTCAGAATTTATCTTTATTTATATTTCTGAATGTTATTTGGCCAAACTTGTATTAAACCATGATCTAGCCAAATCATGCATGCCATTTATTGACAGTAAGAATGTTCTGCAAGATGTGTTGAGGTGGATGCATTAGGATGAGATGAATGATTACTCTATCATGTTTTTGTCCATTGCATCGTTCTCAGTCTTATGGATATCCTCATGGACGCTTGAAACAAGCCAATGAATGGTATGGTTAAGAGCTTCAGGTCATCTTGTTTCTCCTTTATGTTCTACGATGTTTGAGTTATGCGTATCAAACTATCCATGCAGTGATAATTGTGCTAATGGGTCTCTGTTGTGACGTGATCCATTTCACAGTATCACTCAGTTCAATGGAAACCAGTTTTGGCTCACCATGCCAGGTTTTTCATGTAGTGTTTTCAATTTTAACTTCTGCATGAAGCGTTCTTCCTAACTCTTTCTGCTTCATTTTGAACCAAATGAATCAATTTATGTAATACGATGCACCATGAGTTTCGTGATGGCATTTTGTCTGCAATGCTGCAGCAGTTTTAATAATCTATGCTCAACCCAACTAAAGAATTTTTTATATGAATGACTCGGTGCTGGTTACAGCAACTCTGTTTCTTCAATCTCTTCAACTGGCTCTTTCAGAAACCATCTATGATTCCACCCTTGCTCCCTTTGTCCTGCTCATCTCTGTAAACCTCTTTAGTTGGCCTTTCCTAGTGTTGTCCTTTTGCCTGTCTTTGTATTCTCTGCAATGAAGATGTCTGAGCCAACTTTCTTTCATACTTGTCTTAAAATGGTAAAAAATTATTGAATTTTTTAGAAATGACATTCTGTTGTTTCCATTGTAGTTTTGTTAATTTTCGAATGTTAGATTCAAGTGCATCTTTGCACACAACTTCTTCAGCGATTATTTAGCTTAATAATGATTATCTAGTTGAATTTACTCTATAAAATGGTAGCTAGTTGTAGAATTGATGTATGGGTTATTATTTGGTTTATTCTTCAAAATTTATTATTGCATTTCTTAGTGTATTTGGGAAAATTTGGACCAGTGAATGGCATATTTATTGAATTTCTTCTAATATAAAATTGGACACAGAAGAAGTGAATTCAATGAAAGAAACTTTTCAGAAGATCATCTTACTATGTTAGGAGTATTTAAAATCAACAATCTATTGTTTTTTTTTTTTTTTGAATTTCAAGTTTCTTGCCTTAAAAATGATCTTGAGGTGCTTTTGTTGAGGGAAGAGAGAAGTTGGTGGCTAAAGTTGGGAATAGTTCGGTTAGAGGGTGGAACTGTAATTCTAGGCTTTTTCGTAGGGTGGTGAACAGGAAGAGGAGGAAAAGTCTTATTAAGGAGTTAGAGGTAGACGCGGAGGGTGGTGAGAGATGATAAACAAATTGGGGACAGGATCACTGATTTTTTAAAGGTTTGCCTACTGATGAGTGTAGGAATAGGTTAATGGTGGATGGGTTAGATTGGAGTCCAATTGGGGTTGAGGAAGCTAAGTGGTTAGAAAGTCCTTCTGGCTTGGAGGAAGTGAGGGGGGCAGTGTTTGATATAGATAGAGATAAGCACCAGGTCTTCATTTGGACATTAATTCTTAACATGATCAACGCAAATGATAAAGCTGTTTGGAAAGCAAGATTCCTTTTTGTAGAATTATTAGATATCTGTCAGCCTTTATTAGAGGCTGATCTTTAGGAGATTTACAGCTAACAAATCAGTTGATTTATTAGCTATTTTTGGTTCCACGATCCTAGGGGATTTGGGTAGCATGTTACCCGATTCTGTAGATAGTCTTTCCTATTTTACTGCGTTCCATTTTAAATAGGATATTCTATTTTTAGTAGGTTGTAAATATTCCTAGTAATTAGATGAGAATTATCTTTTTCATAAGTTAGTGGAATATTCAATTTTCTTTTCCACATTTCAACATTTTTAAAATCCAGGTCTTTATTTGGACATTAATTCCTTAACATGATCAACACAAATGATATGGCAGATATGCTACAAGTAAGGAGGCCCTACAAAGCCCGTAGTCCAGATATTTGTATGCGGTGCAACGAGACTAAGAAGATTATTAGTCATTTGTTTATTCATTGGAAGGTAGCAAGATGCATGTGGAACAATTTGTATTCATACTCTGGAGAGGGTTGGGTGGCTCCAGCTACAATTCAGGATTTTTTGATAGTGAAGTTTTGGGGTTTCTAGAAGGAGAGAGAGGATATTTGGGGATTGTACTGTTTTTCCAATCTTGTGGTCGCTTTGGCTGGAAAGGAATGCTGGAGATTTTTAAAAATCAAAATACTTCTCCAAGTTTGCTTCGGGAGAGAGTTATTTTTCTTGCTTCCTTTTGGGCTCATTCTTTTGGGGTTTTTGGGGGTCTTCTGCTGTCTGACATTCAAAGGGATTGGAAAGCTGCTTTGATGTAATATTTTAGCTTTTTATTAGGGGATTTCTTGTCCTCATTTCATTGTAATTATGTTTTCTTTTTAATAGACTTGTTCTGTTATCTAAAATACAATTTCAGGTTTCTTATAAGGGGCATTAATATTGTCTAGAAGATTCCACTTATAATGCATTTAATATTTTGTCGATGGGGCTGTCTCAATAAATTCTCTTTAAGCAGCTTCACATATAGGCTACTTTTGATGTTTGAATAAGCAACATTTAATATATTGCTGGTATAAACAATAAAAAAAATTTATTGGAGGCATTATTTAATATTTAGGCTAGCTGGTATCCCTTTGATTCCCAGCCCTTTGGAGCTCCTGTTTCATGCAGATTATGTGATTTTTGTATGTTGGCTTGGTACACCTTGCTTTAGACATTGAATCATCATTTAATTATCTAAATTATGATTTCTTCTCAAGTTCATGGTAAACTAATGAATTTTTTAAATTAGCTATTGTACCCTAAGCACATACTTAGAATATGCTGTGGTCTTTTTATCTCTTAGGATTTAAATATGTACATGCTTTCATATTTAATTGAAAATTTAAAATTACTTTGTGTATTTAATAGGTCAGCGAAGTGATGACATGGTTAGCTGATGAGAGTGTCTTGACCCACTTTGAGTCACTGAAGTTAGAAACTAATGAAAAAGTATGTCTACAGCTCAATGTTTTGCACCATGGAAGTTAGTAATTATGTGCATTCTACATCTTTCATCACTTTTTACTAATATTTTTTTCTCTACGTCAGGTCCAGCCGGATGGGGTTATGGATGAAGTTTTGAAAGACAGTGAAGGAGATGGAAATGATGTGCCTCTAGGTAAAATGTTAAAACGTTTAAAATCTCAGGGAATCAGGGGGAAAAAATTGGTGAAGAAAAGGTCTTCTCCAGCTGAAGCCAATAATGCAGTGAATGATGTTGATATCTTGAAAATGGTGCGGGAAATAAATTTGGATAATCTGGGGATATCTAGTAAGTTTGAATCAACAAATGGTCATGAAAGATTTCTAAGTAAAAGAAAAATTGATGAAAAACATCCCAAAAGGAAAAGAGAAAAAGCTAGTGATGCAACATCTATTCCGGTGCCCAAACGCCGAAGGTCATCATCTGGTCAAGGTGTTCACAAATTTTCTCACCCAAGGAGAAATTCAGAGGGTTTGGTACGAACTTCAACTAAAACTCTGCCTCAAGCTGCAGTGCTTTTGTCTCGATCCACAGAAAAGGAATCTGAACTCCTAACTGAAACAGGAGATAAAACGTTTATGCAGGAGAGAGTGGCTGAACCTGCTGAGTCAGACTTGTTGGTATCATGCTTCCTTAGGAACTCAAATTTCTCATCAAAACATGAAGACAAAGGCTTTAATAGGACTTATGACAATGAGACCTCTAAAGTTGGAGAGACCGATGACTATGATTTGAAGGTGAGGTTTGCCACTGCTTAGATTACTTTAATGGTTACATTTACTTGATGTTCTTTTTTTTCGTTGATAATACTGTTGTGGACAAAGGTTCAAGGATGTGGGGACAATTGACCCTGCTGAGTTTTCAGAAAAAAGCTTGAATTTATATTGTAAATTACATAATTGCCTAAAAAAAAAATATGTTTATGCCTCCACACTTGAACTATAAATTAAGAAAATAGTGGGATAAAGGATGAGGGTAAAAGAAACTCATAATATAATAAACACTCTAATCTCATTTTTCATGCTTCTTGTTCATGACAATTGCAAAAAATGTGTTAAAAGATTGCTTCATCTTGGTACCAATTATTGTGAACGGTGATTACATTTCAAAAGCAAAGGACTTGTGAACTTGTAACAATAAGCTGGTGATTCTTTTGGCAGTGCTAAATGTGAGGGTGCATAAGAAATGAATTACTTGTTTTAGAAAATAAAAGCATATTTAGGTTTTCGAAGTTTTATTTTTATTCTTATGCATTTGAACTTATATCCTGCCCCCACAAAAAAATTTCTGAATCTGCACTCACAATAAAAAATTGTATTTTTCTTCTACCTCGTGCAGAAGCCTGTTGTGACACTGGAGACCAATAAGACTAAAGCAGCTACTAATCTCAAGGCTTCCATGGTGTCTGTCAAGAAACGAAAGCGAAGAAGCATCGCGGGATTGGCAAAGGTCAGTCCTCCCCTCATGCTTCTGAAATAGAATCATTTTTTTGGGGTACTTTTATATGCTTTATACAAGACTGTTCTGTGTATTAAAATTTCCCTTTTCATTTCCTAGTAAGTGTGTTGGCAATTGTTAATTGTGCAGTGATGATAAGTAGTCTTTCGATGGTACATAGCGCACAATTATGATAAACTTGCTACAGGTTGCTTTTATTTTGTTGTCATTTTATGAGAAGTTGTCAAGGATCAGTTTATCCAACATTGGGGGAGACTATATGCACAACTATAGGTCAGTCATCCACCATTTGAATAGTTGGTTTTTGCAGTCCAATGGTTGTACCTTATTGTCTTTTTAGCCAGGTTAACATCCATCCCTATGATACCTTCTCTGTTTTCTGTGAATTGTTGCCTTTTCTGTGTTGTAGACCATTGCCTATCCTTCCTCCCCCAATCCCCATCCTCCCCCCCCCCCCCCCCCAAAAAAAAAAAGGATTCCCCTGGGGTTACAAACAGGTTTGAAATGGAAAAACAACAAAAAATTCACTTTAAGGACAAAGGGTCCTTTTAAAAGAAGGTGAGAACCAATCAAGCTCTCTAATAAAATAGGACCAGAACATTGCAAAAACCTCAAGGAGTTTAAGAACAGGATCTTAATTCCATAAGAGTCCCTCCTTTTGATCAGAAATGAATTTCCTCCTTTGCAGATCAAGGAATCAGGATGACCTCATCCCCGAGGACTAGGTGGTCTTGTATTGCTCACTAGGAATGTGTACATCCCCATGGATTAGAAGAGGTTCTTTCCCATCTCATAATGGCAGAATATCTGCACTCCTCGCCTCCCTCTCATTTTGTGGGGGATAGTTTCAATTAAAAAATGTCCAAGACCTTATTGATTCTTATGGTTGTGTTTTCCACCATACTTCCAACGAAGCTAGAGTTGTGGCTTCTACTCAATCTTCAATATTAGTCATGCTTTGATAAGAAAAAGCATGTGAATGATGTTTTCTTCGAAGATAAAATTGATTCCAGGGTACCCTACACTCTGCGTAGGACGACAGTCCAATGAATTCGAGTGCTGCTAGGTGCCCAATTAGTGCTGAGTGTCAGTTGAACGCACGTAGAAAATATTCTCTGAAAATACCATAAAGACGGTGGAAGAAATAATTATCCCCTCGTTTGATCTTTGGAAGATATTTCTAGGTGGATACTTTAGCATTTCTTTAGCCAGAGAAACTGGTCACTGTTGACAAAACAAAAATGCAAATGCAATGCGCAGTAAACAAGATCCTAATTCCATATTGGGGGTTTGTGGAGGGCAAGCTATATGCAGCCTTACCTCCAAATTTGGAGACAAGCTTTGCATGATTTGAAATTGTGACCTTCAAATTTGAGTGTAACACAAGGCTTGCTCTCTCTGCTGGTCATAAAAAATTTACTCTCATTGGATACCATTAAGCCTTCCAGATGAATTTTTCGTACATTAGATATCACATAACCATTGCCAAATATTGTAGTTAACATGGCAATGGATGGTCGAGTGGGCAACTATCTTTCTAGTTTCTATCCTGCTTCTGTAGTAAATTATGAGTATTGTCCTAGGGTAGGCGGTAGTCCTTGGCTATCTATAAGGTTGCTGCATTGTGACTTGGCATTACAAGCTCAAATTGTGGAGTCATCTTCTCTGCACACAGGGTTGAGACTGTACATCTAATCCCTTTCAGACCCTGCATTGCTGAGTGCACATGCACTGAACAAATGTTTCAAATGGTGGAAAGCATAGTTGTTAGAATCTTACGATTTTCATTTCGGTTGATATGATTTTTATTAATTCCACACCAAATTGATTTCAATCTTACTATTCTAGTGAATCTAAAAACAACTAAAACATTGCCGAATCTATTGATTCTTCCTGTGATTCTAAAAAATCGTTCGGAATCTATTGATTCTGGACCTATTATATACTGACTCGAATCTCAAAAAAGCATCTCTTAATTATTGCTTTTATTTTTTTACATGATTACCTCCATTCCTTGTCTACATCAGTTTTGTAATAAAAAAGAGTGTTTGACGCTAAAAGTTGAACCCTATCACAATCTCCATCAGTTTCTGGTTTTGGTGTAATGCAAGGAATGCAACTAAATGATTGAAATGAAGTTGAATCTTCACTTCTAAATCCAATGGCAAGAATATCCTTCAATAACTTCCAAAACTAGAATATGTTTAGTAGTTTCAATCATGTGGAGGACCACTGGAATTTTCTTCCCCTTTATCAAAGAATTTTATTATTATTTTTCCCTAGGCGTTAGAGTTGAGGCTTTCATTTTTTTTTCATCGAATTGTGAGCTGAATTGTTCCTCAATTTTGGGGGGCCGGTCAGGGTGTCCCCCTGCTCCGCCACCTTTTTTATTTATTTATTTATTTTTTCTTTTTTCTGGTTACAAGGATCATTACAAGGGAAGTTAACATCTTATAGACGACACCAAATAGTTGATGCTAAAAATTAAACCCCATCTTTGTCCACAATTTGTGATGATCATCTACAATCAATAAGAAAAAAAAAAGCTTGGGAGACCCCCAGCGGCCTCTAGGGGCCTTCTCCGATTCTCAGGTTTGTATTGGGATCATAGAGGGTATGTAATTGTATTATAGAATATGAAGCATGTCCCTTACCTTCCCTTGTTATGTTTTTCTTTTTCTTTTTTCATAGGCTCTCCTACGATCCTAGGGGTTAAATGGCCCATAAGGTTATATGCCCTATTAATAAGGGGTTATATGACATCATTAGAGGTATATAACTCTCATTTTAGTATCCTCACTCTAATCCATAACCTTTAAACTGTAGGGTATTTTCACTCATACCAAGGAGAAGAGTGAAATCCTAAATTAGTCCTTGTACAATTAAGCAAAATCAATTTTAATCTCTATACATTTAGTTGGTATGGTTAGGGACTTATACTTACTGTTTTCGTGCAATTATTTCTGTCCATCCTAAATAAATCTAACTGTTGGTGAATCTCCCTACAACAACAAAACAACAACAAAAAAACCAAGCCTTAAGTCCCACTAGGTGGGGTTGGCTATATGAATCCTTTTTCTCCAATTTATGCGATCAGGGACCATTTTTTTTGACAAATTTAGGGCTACTAAATCCTTACTCACTATGTCATTCCAAGTTATTTTAGGTCAACTTGTACCCCTTCTACTGCCCCTTATAGTAACTAACTCACTCTTCCTCACTAACACACTATGTGGCTTATGTTGCATGTGCCCAAATCATATGAGTCGTCCCTCCCTTATCTTCTATAGGAGCTACACCAAACTTACCGCGATATGTTCATTGCTTAATTTATCTTTTAGTGTTATACCACTCATCCATCTAAGCATTCTCATTTTGGAAACTTTTACTTTTTGGATATTCTATTTCTTTGTAGCCAAACATTCTGATCCGTATAGCACAACTGGCCTTATATCCGTCTTATAAAATTTATCTTTTAATTTTAAGGGTATTCTATGATCACAAAGTAAACTTGAAACACTTCTTCATTTTACCCAACCTGCTTTAACTCTATGCGTTACATCATCTTCAATTTCTCCTTCAGCTTGCATAATAGATGCAATGTATCGAAATCTACAAGTTCTATTTATTTCTTCATCGTCAAGTTTAACTTTGTCACCAATATTCCTCCTGCTATTACTGAAATTACGTTTCATATATTCCGTTTTAAATCTACTTATTCTAAAGCCTCTAGATTTCAAAGCTTCTCTCCATGATTCTTACTTAGCCTCTTCTGCGCCCCTAGTTTCATCAATTAATACAATATCATCTACAAAGAACATACAACATAGGACCTCATTTTGAATGCTCTTAGTCAGTTGGTCCATTACTAAAGTAAAAGGATAAGGGCTCAAAGAAGATCCTTGATGTATATTGGAAATTCTCTAGTTTCTCCATCTATAGTTCTTACACTAGTCATTACTCCATCGTATGTATCCTTAATGACATTAGTATACCTATTACATACACCCTTTTTTTCTAAAATCCCCCATAGAACTTCTCTAGGTAACCTATCATATGCTTTGTCTAAGTCAATAAATACCATATGCAAGTCCCTCTTCTTTTCCCTTAACTTTTCCATTAAACTTCTTAAAAGATATATAGCTTGTATGGTGGATTTTCCAGGCATAAAACCAAATCGATTTTATGAGACTTTTGTTTCTAGCCATAATCTTTGTTTATAATCTTTGTTTAACTACCCTTTCCCACAATTTAATCGTATGAGTCATAGTTTAATACAATGATAGTTATTATAGTTTTTAATATCTCCTTTATTTTTGCATATATGTATTGAAGTGTTTTTCCTCCATTCATCCGACATTTTCCTAGTTTTTATGGTTGTGTTAAATAAATTATTTAAGCAAATAATTTCGTTATCACCTAAGAATTTCCAAAATTTAATTTTAATGTTATTCGGTGCTATAAATTTTCCATTTTTCATTTTTTTAGTACAACCTTAACTTCGTTAACTCTAATTTTGCGAATAAATCTAATATTTTTAGTCTTTTCCTCATTTGTCAACTCTAAGTTTGAGCCTTTTATTTGGTTTTTATTAAGCAACTTACTAAAGTAACTTCGCCATCTTTCTTTTATGTCTTCGTCCTTAACCAAGACAATATTATCCTCACTTTCTATACATTTTACATTTGTTAAGTCCTTACTCTTCCTTTCTCCAGCTTTAGCAAGTTTAAATATATCTCTTTCCCGTTCTTTTGTATCTAATATATCCTACAAACTATTAAATGATCTATGTTTAACTTCATTAATGGTCTTTTTTGCATCTTTTTTCGCCCCTTTATAGTTTTTCAAAATTATCCATGTTTCTACATTTTTGCCACATTTTATTCCAAATTCTTTGTCTTTACGACTTTTTGGACATCTTTATCCCACCACCAACTTTCTTGCTATTCAAGAATCTTCCCCTTGATTCACATAAAATCTCTTTTTGCTATCTTTTTAATAGAGCTAGCTAATGTACTCGAAAGATTATTTGCATCTTGTCAATTGGATTGAATCCTCTCTCTGTGAGGGTTCTTTTGTTATATAGAAAATAGAAACGCGAGTTACAAGGCTAAAAATTAGCAATTATAGCCATCTAGGAGACTAATTAAGGCAATTGCAATCAGCCTATTAATTACAGAATATTAACTTTTATCAGCCTACTAGTCACAGAATAATTACAACAATAATATGAAATTATGCCATAATTAGATAGACTAATTATGGCACCGTATCTGATTGACATCCCCCCTCAAATTGATGTTGGTCGATCAGAAGCATCAATTTTTCGACAAGGAACTAATGGCGCTGTCGTGTCATAGCCTCCGTGAAGACGTCAACTATCTAGAGGTGAGTAGAAACATGAGGCAGAGATATAATCCGAGTGTCCAAGGCTTCTCGGATAGAATATCAGTCTACTTCAATGTGCTTTGTACGCTCATGATAAACAGGATTAGCAGCTATTTGAATGTCACTAGTATTATCGGCATGAGGCGTAGAATCAGATTGAGAAAAACCAAGCTTAGCCAGAAGCCCACAAAGTCAGACAATCTTAGAATATGCAGCAGACATTGCCCGCTATTTGGATTCAGTAGAGGATTTAGAAACATGGGCTTGTTTCTTACTTTTCCAAGAGATCAAGGAATCACCAAGAAACATGCACCAACCTGTGACAGACCGTAGAGTATGAGGACATCTGACCCAATCCATGTCACTATAAGCGACAAGGCGAAGCGGAGAGCCAATTGGAAGGAACAACCCACGACCAGGTGACCCCCGAAGATATCGAATAATACGACTAACAACAACTAAATGAAGATGGCGGGGAGTTTGCATAAATTGACTAACCTGCTGGACCGCGAAGGAAATATTAGGCCGAGTAATAGTCAAATAGTTCAAGCTCCCTACCAACTGTTGGAACACAGTGGGATCAGAAAGAAGATCACCCTCCTTACTTCGATATTTCACAATGACCTCCATAGGAGTATCCACCGAAGGTGAATCCTGAAGACCGACTAGCCCAATCAAATCTTGGGTATATTTGCGTTGATTCAAGAATATACCTGAAGAATTCGTGTGCACATCCAAACCCAAAAAATACGTAAGAGGACCAAGATCTTTCATATGAAAAGAAACCTGAAGATTCTGCTTAAGATGATCAATCAAGTTGGAGTCGGTGCCAGTAATGACAATATCATCCACATATACAAGTAAGAGAACGAGACCAGTCGGAGTCTTGCACAGAAACAAAGAAGAGTTATATTGGCTTTGAACAAAGGAGAGACAAAGCAAAGTAGACCTGAATTTTTCAAACCACGCTCGAGGAGCTTGTTTTAAGCCATAGAGCGACTGTTTTAACTTACATACTGTAGAAGACGGAGAAGAAAACAAACCTGGAGGAGGACTTGTGTAAATATCCTCTTTGAGATCACCATGAAGAAAAAGCATTTTTTATGTCCATTTGGTGAAGTGGCCAGCCTTGGGAGGCGGCAATCGAAAGAATCGTACGCATTGTAGTCATCTTCGCCACATTAGCAAATGTCTCCTCATAGTCCACCCCATATTCTTGCCTGTTCCCAAGTGCAACTAAGCGTGCCTTGTACCTGTCTAAAGTCCCATCAGAGCAGAGCTTAACCAAGAAAACCCATTTACAACCAATGAGTTTAATAGTAGAGGGGCAAGGAACAATATCCTAGGTATGATTGTCCCGGAGAGCCTGAAGTTCCTCATCCATTGCTTTTCACTAACATTCATGTTTAACAGCCTCTGAAAAGCATGTAGGAATGGAAATAGACGACAAAGTAGTGTTAAAAGAAGTGTGGTAATCATCATACCGATCCAGAGGACGTGATACCCGAGTAGATCATCAAGGACTAGGTTCAGGAGGCATGGGAGAACTAATCGAACCTGTCTCGGATGTCATGTCAATCTCAGGAGAAGTTGTCGGAACTGTTTTAGATTAAGGGTCAGTCTTAGGAAGAGGCGGAGTTGGTCGACGTCGAGTATACACTAGTCTGGGTTTGAACCAGTCAGGAAGAGATGTCAATTCATCAATGCAAGGTAGAATACTAATCTCAAGCAACAACTCAACATGTTTAGGAAAGAAACATTGATTCTCAAAGAAAACAACATTACAAGATATACGAAATTTGTTAGCACAAGAATCATAGCAAACGTAACCTTTGTGGGAAATACTATAACCCATAAAGGCACATTTAACATACCGAGCAGAGAGTTTGTGACGTTCATGATGAGTTAAATGAACAAAGCAAACACATCCAAAAGTATGTAGATTAAGATAGCTAGAATGCTGATGGTACAAACGGTAATAAGGAGAATCAAAATTCAAAAACCTGAGAGAGCAGTCTATTAATTAAGTAAACTACAGTAGATAATGCCTCAACTCGGAATTTAGACGGGACAGATGATTCAAGCAATAAGGTGCGAACAACATCCAAGAGGTGTCAGTTCTTTCGTTCTGCCACCCCATTTTGCTGAGGAGTATAAGGACAAGAACACTAAGAGACAATTCCTTTGTGATGTGAGGAATCATGAAACTCATGGGACATGTACTCTCCCACTAGAATCAGACCTCAACATCTTAATACATGTAGAAAATTGGTTCTCAATATATGCGGCAAAGTTGTGAAAAACATATAGGACCTCAGATTTGGCCTGAAGAAAATAGACCCAAGTATACCGACTGAAATCATATATGAATGTCACAAAATATTTATATCTAGCATGAGAAATTATAGGAGAAATGCCCCACACATCACTATGCACAATATCAAAGCATTTTGCAGCACGACTATCATGAGAAGGAAACGATAGAGTCTACTCTTACCTAGTTTGCATACAAAACAATCGAATGAAAAGTGTTAAGAAACATGTTCTTTATTGCCTAACAAACCAGAATTTAACACACGAGACAACACAACAGAGTTTGGATGGCCCAAACGTTTATGCCATATTTCACTCGGGGTATTAACTGTCATACAAGCCAAAGATAAACTACTAAGAATAGAAAACTGCAATGGAAAGAGTCTGCCAATTTTAGGCCTTTTCATGAGTATCTTCCTCGACTCTTGATCCTGCACAAGACAACCATCACAAGAAAAATAGACATCACAGTTTTTCTCAACTAATAGGTCGGGAGATGCATAAACATCTTTGAATGAAGGATTGATATCTCCTATTTCATTAATAGCTAAATGACTCACAGTAGCTACCTGAATTTGCGATGAACCATGATATGGATGAACATTGCCAGATGATTTGATCATATGATTGGATGCAACAGAATCAATAAGCCAAGACTTTTGCGAAGTATTACCTTGAAGCCTCAAGGCGGAAAAAGCTGACATAATCATTTACTGGACCATTTCAGGGGTAAGACTAGAGGATCCAACGGCAGACAAAGAAGCTGAGGACATCCCTGGAACAGAAGAAGTGTTCACTATAGCCTGATAAGCAGTGGCGTGACGATTTGGAGGCCGAGTGGGACATTCTCTGATAAAGTGGCCTTGTTTCTTACAATAGTTGCACACTTTATTTGCACAGTTGGCGGCAATATGACCACACTCCTTGTAGCCGAAACACTGGACCTTTGCGTATATCCTTACCCTTCCCTCTCCTGTAGGCTACATAGGCAATGGAATTCAGGTTAGCATCCTGCTAGAACTCAGCCTGTGTGAGAAGGCGCTGCTTTTCGCGAAGTAATTCTCCAAAATAAACATCCAAAGATGGTGAAGGATCTCGATTCATTAAATTTGAGCGAGTAGCCTCAAATTCAGGGTGCAATTTCATCAGAAATTGATCCCTCTTGCTCTGCTCATGAACAACTTGAACAATAGTGATAGACGCAGCAGGTACCTTCGCATAAACCACATAAGAAAAATCTCTCCATAAATTCCGAAAACCATAAAATTACTTCTGAATGGAGAGATTGCCTTGAGTGTAACTAGCTATTTCATATTCCAACTAAATCGACGTGCAATATTATCCTGGTGATAAACCTGCAGAAAGTACTCCCACATAGCCTTCGTAGTCTTATAGGCCCTTAAATTAAGCACAATAAGAGGATCAACCAACCCTAAAATCCAGGACATCACACGTGCATCTTTGACCTTCCACTTAGCTAACTTCTTAGGCTCCGTAGGAGCTAGATCATAACCATTAATCTGGCCCCACAATTTTTTCCCTGTAACAAATAAACGAAGCTGGAATTCCCAGGCAGAGTAATTCTTTTCAGTAAAAAGCACCCCAAAGGAATCACTAGAAGACATGATGAAACCCCATAAGGAATCACTAGAAGACACGATGAAGCCCAACAAAAAATTGAATCACAAAAAATAAAACCTGATTCATGTGTCAATTGCTTTCGGTGGGACCTTCAGAAACTTGAATCAGCAAAGATATGCATTAGAAACTCTCCACAGATCAACACCACCAAAGATTTGTGACGACATAGAACCTCGACAACCACTAGAAAAGATAACCAAACACCACTGATTGACAACCGCCAAAGATTCTGAAGCAAATAGAATCAACCGCCCAATCCCAACCCAATAGAAACTGCCGAATAGCAGTTTAACACCCATTGGAAACCCAACAAAAATTGCCGACCGCCAAACACTGCCGATGACCCAGAAATTGCCACTACCCACAGAAAAGAACCAAAAAAAAAAAAAATTAGAACAACCCTAATTGAGATAACGCTCTGATACCATGTCAATTGGATTGAATCCTCTCTCTGTGAGGGTTCTAGTATTATATAGCAAATAGAAACGTCAGTTACAAGGCTAAAAATCAGCAATTATAGACATCTAGGAGAATAATTAAGGCAATTACAATCAGCCTATTAATTACTGAATATCAACTATAATCAGCCTACTAATCATAGAATATCTACAACAATAATATAAAATCATGCCATAATTAGAGAGACTAATTATGGCACCATATCTAACTGACATTTCTATCCCATCCTTTGTCGTCCAATCCCCATCTTTGATCAATTATCTTTAAATTTTATTATATTTTCTCCCTTTAGGTTCTACTACCTAGTTCTCTTAGACTGGTTTATTTAATCTTTTTTTTTTCTTTCTATTTTTTAGTACATATATCTAACAATATGATTGTATGTTGTGTGGTTAGGCTTTCACTTGGTATAACTTTACAATCATTGCATGAAAAACGATCTACCCTTCTAGGTAAGAAGAAATCTATTTGACTTTTGTTTTGTTCACCCTTAAAGGTTATTAAGCGTTCTTATCTCTTCTTAAAGCAAGTATTCATTGTAATAAAATCATATAACATAGAAAGGTCTAAGATCATCTCTCTAGACTCATTTTTGTCTCCATATACATTTCCATGTATCCTCTCATAAACTTTATTATCCCTTCCAACGTGTCCATTCAGATCTTCTATGAATATTTTCTCAGTCTCTAGTATGCCTTGTATAATACTGTTCATATCTTGTCAAAATTGTCTCTTAATATTTTCTACTAAGCCTACTTGAGGAGCATAATTACTAATGATATTTATTATCTCTTGGCCTAAGACCATCTTGATTTTTATGATTCTATCCCTTACTCTATTTACATGAATAATGCTGTCTTTTAAGTTTTTGTCTACAATAATTCTTACTCCATTCTTATGTTTTTTTTTTTTTTTCCCCAGTGTACCAAAGTTTAAATCCTAATTTATCAATTTCTCTAGCTTTCTTCCCCACCCACTTAGTTTCTTGAAGGCAAATTATATTAATTTTTCTTCTAATTATTGTGTCCACAATTTCTATGCTTTTACCCATAGGTGTCCCTATATTCCAAGTTGCAAATCTAATCCTAGTTTCCTGAACTAGCTTTTCTGCTTGTCGATATCCAGAATGATGCTGACCCTCACATATTTGACACCGTACCCCGGCGTTGACACGGTGTGTCACTTAGGGACGACGATCTAGTGTACCCTTGCCCAATTTTCGCTCCACCCGGGGTGGTACAAGTGCAATGTGCTGCTCGTATGGGATGCCCCATGAAATATCGGTAAGGATTCATATCATAGCGATTTGGAAAATTTTATGCTGACTGTCAACTACCTAACACAACCCTCCTCCTTTACCTGGGCTTGGGACCTGCTGTGTGTGAAAAAATTAGGACATTAAGTGCATCATAGGCAGAGTTGTGAATCTTTCTAATATATACATATATATATATATATGCATGTATGTATGTATGTATGTAATATTGAATTGGCATCACATTTATCATTATTATTTGTGCCTAACACTTAAAAGGTTGTCGAGAAGTTTTATTCATGAGGTGATAATGGCTTCAAGTTCATAATTAATTAGTAAATAATAATAATAAATATATATATATATATATATATATATATACATTTTTTGTGAAACCACTAATATTTGAGCTTGAAATAGTCTTACTAATCCATAGGGTGGAAGGACTTTGCCTTAATTTTTACCCTCCAATTCATAGAAATTAAAGTAGTTCTTATGACAACTTTAATTGAATAAAATTAATAAGTACGTGCCCTTAATTGTATTAATTCAAAGTATAGGTATTAAAATATATTCAGATGATATTACACTGACTAACTTATCATTTCACTAAAAAAGGCAGCCCGGTGCACAAAGCTCCTGCGTATGCAGGGTGCGGGGAAGAGGTGGACCACAATGGGTCTATAGTACGCAACCTTACCTTGCTTTTTTGCAAGAGGCTGTTTCCACGCCTTGAACCCGTGACCTCCAGGTCACATGGTGACAAACTTATCGTTGCGCCTAACTTATCATTTCACTCCAAGGAGAAAATAGAACTTTAGGTATTATTTGGCCTTCTCAAAACCATTCGTTACTCATGGAGTATAGCATTACAGCGTTGAGAAGAAGGGGTAGAACACTTATCGGATAAGGTAATACTCATGGTTCGTGGTGTTTCTAAGATTCAAAAGTTGGTTTTTTAGTAGTTTGTTTAATTATTGTCATTTTTTAGGTTACTTGTTTTTTTTTTTAACTCGAGAGAGAATATGCATAAAATATTACAATTTCTCTCACTCTCAACAAGGAAGAAACAACGTGCACACACCCTAAACACCAAAGCGAACACCTTTGGATCGTGCACACAAGAGCTCACAACACTCACCACGTTGCTGCACACTTCTACGCCGCTTTACTCGCATAGACGAACATTAGAAATATATATCTTAGGGTTTACAGGATCATAACTTTCAAAATAGGAAAGTTCTATTGAAATCTTGCACAAAAGATCGTCACCGTCGACCTAGTCGCACCCCTGTTCCCTATGGTTGCAACCTAGTCGAGCCTCGCGGGAAATCAGGAATCTTGAACTTCAGCATCCTCGACCTAGTCGCACCATTAAGTCTTGCTGGTCGAGACTTGCAGGATCTCGTCCTTCAGGAAATCTTAGAATCTCGACTTGGTCGCCCTTCAGGGTCTTCCTGGTTGAGCACTTGAGTGAGACTCTTAGTATTTCTGGCCAAGTGTGGGCCTATCGGCCTAGGCCTTCGCTCCATGGATTAAACATAACTAGGCTCCACAAAGCCCAACATTCTGTGATTTTAAGAAACTTTGCTATGTACTTGTTTGGCATACCACTACTGTACTAAATAAAAGGCGTTTAACTTTGGTTATCCTGCAAGATCCCCTTGATTCCTGGAATATAATGTCTGGAATGTTGGATACCCTCGTCTGGGAAATCATGAGACTCCTGCATCACATGCATCTTGGGCTTCTTTGAAATTCCAAGTCTCCTCACATTCCCCACCTCCTGGCAGCCCCCCACCCCCCAAAAAAAAGTATTTGCTCTTGGACATAATTGCCCTTACTATTAGTATCGTTTTTATTATTAAAGTGTTAGTAGAAATTATTATTATTGGATTTAATAATTATTATAATCATAAAAAATATTATTAGAATCATTATTATTATTATTATTATTATTAATTTTTAATAATAGTATTATTATTATTGTAATATTGATTATTATTGGTTTCAATATTCTAATGATTATTATTGTTTTTCAGATTCTAATTATTACTTAATAAGATTCTAAGTCATAAGCATCAATACATATTATATTAGTAGTTATATTATTTATTTTAATTAATATGATTAAATAATTGTTGTTGGTTGTGTTGTTATTGCTATTCTTAATATCTATTATGATTATCATTAAAAAGATAGTATTAAAAATTATCAGTGTTTTAAAAGGTGTTTTCAATGCCTGCCTTGAGGCATGCCTAAGGGCGTTTTCAGCCAAAATGCATGAAGGTGCATGCTTTTTCCAGTGTGGCATATGCCCAACAGAAAAAGGTGCACCCTTTTTCACACCTTGCCAAAAAAGCGCATGCGTAATGAGAAGAAACATAATATCAAGAAAATAGATTAGGGCTTGAGGTCTCATTGCTCGTAACCAGAACAGAAACTCAGAAAGGGAATAGAATCAAGAGAAGAACAGCCCTCGCCCACCATTTTCACTTTCAGATGGTCCCACACAAACAACTCCTCGGACAACCTTTGGTCTTCCTCTTACATTGGTTAGCTTCTTCAATTCTCAACCTATAACAAAATCTGATCTTGCCAAGCAAGCAAGACCTGTGATGGCATCTGATCTGTGAAATCTCCATGAGCCTTCTGCGATTTTGTACTTGATGCTTTGAGGCAAAGAGCATGTGTCAGTCATCAGAAAGAGCAAGAGTGACGAGGGTGAAGTCCAGGCTAGAAGAACCGTGTGCAGCCTTTTAGAATTTTCAAGCAACGTGTGATTTATTCCTTTTTTACTGGCCAAGAAGTTAAATCATTTCTTGAATAGCCACGTGGCTGTAGCTATACAAGGGTAAAAACAGTCAATTTTGAGTGGAAGAATATTATATGCAGATTATTATTTATATAATAAATTTATTTTATTTTATTTTATTTTGATAATGAAAGAAGATATATTAGATAGAGAAAGAGAAGTTACAATGAATGGGGACAAGAAGTCCCCCCCAAAATAATAGAAAAAATCAAATCAAAAATCAAAAATCAAAATAAATAATTAACCAAAGAATCCCCCATTCAATCCTTTTCCATCATAAGTCACCGAACACTTCAAGTTAGCTAACTCCTTGTGACCTTTTTTTTCATTTTAATAATAAAAGAAGAATTTCATTAGTAGAATAAGAATATACAACTAGGAGAATAAGATATCTCCTTAACAAAATGTCTGGAAAATCCAGATAAAGAACACAAAGAAACAACCTAAAGACTAAAAAACAAGAAAGTGAAAACGCCAATCTGTGAGTAACAGAAAAGCTCACCCCCTTAAAATAACTCCTTCTGACCCTTCTTAGCTATGTTTTTGCGCCCACCAAAATGCACTTCATTTCCTTCGAGATCACTAAACTTTACATCCATTTATCCATAAGATCTTGAACTTCTAAATCCTTCCTTAAAATCTTCTCCATTGGTGTTGGTGAAATTCCGTCATTCACTGCTGATCATGAACCAAACCATTGTTTTCAAATAAAGAGACCCCCTCCAGTCCTTCCAATGGGGATGGGTGTACATATCATAAATCCCCTAACACTCGAATTAGAAACATATCCTTAATCTCAGTAACCCATGCTGCAATCAAACTCAATATGATCGTCACTTTGATTCTCTGATAAATCCCTCCATTTCTTTACCTCCTTTCCTTTGCTAACTCCATCACAAAAATTACCTGTCTTCTTTGCACGTATTTCTTTCACAATACTTAACTGTCCTTTTAAATTCCTTTTAAAATCTTTGGCACTACCTCACCAGAGTGCTTTCTCTTGGCTTTGGACAATTTCCTTATTTTGGCATCCATCAGAGCAGCCTTCCAACGTGTATGAACCTTGGGATCCATAAATTCATCTGACTTAAAGCTTGATGCATCAGATATCCTCTTCAAAAGACCACCACCTCTGAAAGTCTTGGCAGCACCATCCTCTTGCCCCTTGGCAAAATCAGAATCATCAACCACTTCAACACTACTACTTATTTCCTCTTTGTCGCCAATAGACTTCTTCAAAAATTGAATAAAATTTATATTATTTGTAATACGTATAATTGATTTTTGTACATATTTATATTAAAATCAAATTCCCGGAGGCTTACGCCTTGTCTCACCAAGGGCAAAATGCCTCACTTTATGCCTCTGCCTTCTAAAACAATAAAAATTATTACAATTACTATCATATCTATATGCAAATAACAAAAATTTAGGCCAGTCCTTTTATAGAAATAACATTAGAATATCTATGTTATGCAAAACACTGTAACCTTGTATTCATAGGAATCCTGATGGGCAAGCCTGACAAAATATCCACATTAGATACTAATCCAATCCCCGCCGTAAGATTCCCTGGAGAGTGATTCCAGGAGGGCATTCAAGATAACCCAATCCAAGATTCCTCTAAGGGTTATTGGGGATCTCCATTTCTTTTCTCCTAAGAGTTCTTGAACCAGCTGACTGTTGTGCTGTTGCATTATTGACACACGAGTCATCAATGATGGGAACTCTTTCATCTGTTACCTCAAGGTCCTCCACCTAACTCTGGATGTGTTTTCCCTCTTCTCTGTGTGACATAATCTAGGAACATAATCTACATCTCAACATCATAGATTTTTTGAAATCTGAAGGGGCTGACTGGTTGTTTTAACCATATTAGTTATTCTGCTTATTGGTAATCACTGCTACCTAAAAAATTTGACTCTTTTCTTGAATGCATCCTCAGAATAAGAAATAGGGTTGTGGGGAATGTTCGAGTCTCTTCTATAAAACAATGACGATGGCCCAGTTTTATTCTCTAGTGTTGCTTTTTCCTTAGTTTTGCTCCCTTTTCCTAGTAGGCTTACAAAATTTTTTCCTCATTGTTTGTTTTTAAAAACATATTGGGTGATATCTTTTTTGGTGCTATTGACATCGTTTTCCCTCCTCTACCATCTTGAAGTTGCATATTTTATTCTTTTCTTCCCCTCCAGTTGATCTTTGTAACATGCCATGAACTGTCACATATCAGAGTCAGATTTAATTTCATCATGCAAATTATTATCTTGATAGCATGTGCATGGAGCATCAATTAATTTTAGATATATATTGCAGTTTGCTGTTAATGATATGGAATTTTGTATTTTGCATCAAAGTGAGATATTCCATGTTTTTTCTTTCATGCTTATGTTTTCATGCTTAAAATTTAGAATTACAGAGTGCCTTATGAGTAGATTTTCTATAATATGACCAGCTGTTTTGTTTCTTCTTCCTCAGTGCACATTGAAGGAAGCTGGAAGTCATACGACTGACTTGGTTGATTGCAGAATAAAAGTTTGGTGGCCATTAGATAAGCAGTGAGTGTCATATTGATTTATAAGGCATGAAATAGTATAATTTATTGCATTGATGCCATTCTTTTAGGAAAAATAGGAAATAATGTTGGAAAGGGTTCATTTAACCTGGGATACTTCTTCCTATCTAATATAATCAATTGTCATCTCAACGGATTCTTAATTTTTTTTAGTCCATATGTCATGCTAGATCTACACCGTTTTGGCATCCAGCTCTTTCTTCAAAACGCACTTACCTCTGCATGCAGTTGTTTATGGATTTGCAAGGCCTTCTATCCCCCCCTCCCCCCTTTGGTTTGTCTTCCATCTCTTGGACTCCTGCATAGAATTGAAAAATAATTTAATTTTTAATTTACGCATACCTGCCAAAAAATTGAGCCTTTTTGAGCACGGTTAAGTTCCTTCATGCATCCATGTCTTCTTATTTTTCAATCCAGCCTTTTATGCTGTCTTTTCTCTCTCTCTCTCTCTCTCTCTCTCTCTCTCTCTCTCTCTCTCTCTCTCTCATCTTTATGGGCCAAATAATCCCTTGGGTTCCTTGGCTTGAAGTCACTAATATCTCTTTCATTTCATAGTAGCTCAAAGTCACTAATCTCTCTGTCATTTGTTAGTAATATTGTAAGAAGAGATGGGTTTTTACTAATTATGTGGCGGGAGCGGGTGCATTTTTTTCATCCAAGCGACCTGGAGCTGGATATAATTCCAGGAAATTGCCACCTCGTTCTTTCTCTTGTTTGCTTCTTCTTTCCTTCTCTTCTCTTCTTTTCTTCTTCTTGTTGTGATCTTTTTGCGACATGGTATCAGAGCTTTAATCTCCTCTAAATCTGATTTTTTTTGAGTTTTTTTCCTGACAATATGTTTTTATTTTCTTTCTTTTCTTCCCCTAATCATCTCTCAAATCTGACTTTCTGGCTGCTTTGAGAGTTGTTTAAGGTCACTTTTCATCTTAATTTCTCTGTGCAGCATGTTTGTCAGTCGCTGATGTTTTTGGTTGGTGAACTTATTTGCTGCTCTTGCCGGCATTCAGTTCTAGCTACTGCCAGCCATCATACCTGAAGCTGTTGTGCTGCCAGGTTGTTTATCTAGTGCCTGTGGTGCTTCTTGTGGTTTGCCCACTTCCGCATGATCAACTAACTCCTCGTATAATATTGTGATTTATGTTCCATGATCAGAGCAGCTCTCTTGAAGTCCTACCCTGTGCTTGTATGCAACTGCCTTATTTGCGGGTTCATTCCCAGTACTGATGTGCACTTATTTATTGTAGCATGTTGGGGGTGACTTTGATGGCCTCAACGGAGAGTGCTTCAACTGATGCTATTAATGCACAGACCACAGCCATCAAATTGGTTGGGTCCTCCAACTACCTTGTATGCTGTTAGGCACTTGGTGTCTATATTAATGCGAAATGGAAATCCAAATACTTGTTGCATTCTTCTCTATCCTAGACTCCAAGGATTCTGAAGATTGGATGAAAGAGAATGACATATGGCTTGTGCAGCTGTGGAATAGCATGGAGCGACAAATTGTTGTGAACGTGATGTTTTATAGAACAGCCAAGGCCATATGGGATGATCTCTATGAAAGCTTCTCAGAAGATAAAAATCAAACTTATATTTTTGTCCTATATGAGATTTTTTGTTTGTTTTTTCTTTTTCTTTTTTTTAAATATGACCACGAAGGCAAGCTATAAGTGAGCATTATAGCACTTTGAAGGGTATGTGGAAGGAACTCAACATTTATCAACCACTTTGATCTGACATCGAGATGATTAAGAGGCAAAGAGCAAATTTCTTGGCTGCCAAGTTTTTGTCTGGGTTGAGTGTAAAGCTTCAACTCATTTGAGATTAGTTCTTGTGAGTGAATTGTCTATGAATGAAGCATATGCTAGAGTCTAACGTATGACCAAAAATGGCTCTCAATGAATGAAGCATATGCTAGAGTCTAACGGATCACCAAAAATGGCTCTCAATCTTCTTCATGTGATACTTCAGCCATGGTTAGCAATATGTTTAATCGTGCCTGAGGAAGAGGTAGAGGACGAGGATGAGGATGAGGTTTGGATGGCAGTTGTGGCAAGAGCTTGTCATAGCAATTCTTGCATTTGTACACATTGTGGCAAGGACATTCATACTATGATTGATGTTTGGATCTCCATGGGAAACCTACTTGGGCCAATAAGTCTGTTATTGGGGGTGATTCTATGGTTCACACTTCTAGTGCACTTGGCCAATCAGTTACATCGGTCTCTAGTTATGGCAATGTTCTTTCCTTTCCTTTTATTCAGCTTTCTTTTGTGTTATATGTGCCTAAATTTCCCTTGAACTTGTTATTGACTAGTCAAAAACTAAACCTCATAACTCTTCAGTGACCTCCTTTCCTTCTCGTGTTATCAAGATCTCTGGACAAAGAAGAGGATTGGTGGAGGGCTTGAGATGGATGGTCTGCACTGTTTTGATGGTGATGGTGGTAGATCCAATTCTTGTCATACTGCTTCATCAATTTCTACCCATGGTGTTTTTTTTGGAACAATGGCATACTCATTTGGGTCATCTATCGCTTAACAAATTATAGCAAGTTTTTCCTATGTTCAAGTCTATTTCTCCTTTTGAGTGTTCTATGTACAAATTAGGAAAACATGCAAGGACATCTTTCTTGCCTAGAGTTGAGTCTTGTAGTAATAATTGTTTTCTCGTGTTCATTTAGATATTTAAGGTCCATGTAGAGTCAAAAATTTGATTGATCATCAATATTTTGTGTCTTTTGTGGATGATTTTTCACGTATGACGTGAATGTATCCATGAAAAGATAGATTTGAATTTCTTAATGTATTTATTCAATTCTATGATGAAATAAAAATCAAGTTTGGCATTAGTATTCAAATTTTTCAATCTGATATTGCACTTGAATTTGTTCACAACTAACTTTAGCCTTTTTGCTTTGCCAAAGGAATTATTCATCAAGCATCATGTATATATCCCCCTCGATAAGATGGAGTAGCTTAATAGAGAAATAGATATGTACTTGACATAGCACGGTCTTTACTCTTCCATATGATTGACCATAAAACCTTTTGGACTGATGGTCTCCTTGTTTCCTAGTTAATAAGATGACCTTTACTGTTCTAGGGGGAGAAATTACTATTGGCCTAACAAGTCTTAATCTCGTTTTGATGATAACAAATCAAGGATACTTAACATGGTTGTTTAAGGTTAAGTTTCAGGGCTTAAGTGATCTTATGGAGTCAAGTGGATTTGCTTGAAGACCTTGAGTGAAAAATCACACTTAAAGCTATGAGACATGATGTACATGAAGTCTCAAGTCATGTGGGATATGAAGTTCATTGAAGCAGTGCATAAAGCTTAGAAGAATCTTGGAAGCTTCACAACATGAAGACTTAGGAACTTAGATAGAATAATCATATGAAAGTCTCATGTAAGTACTTCAAATTTCAATATTGAATGATTGAAGCGTCTAGGATATATCATGGACTTAGAGACCTGTTTTACACATGGAAAATGTTTTCTTAAAGTCCAATTTAAGTTTTCCAAAGTATAAATTTAAGGTTGAAACCAAAACATTGAAAAAAAAGAATTGCTGAAAGGACAGGAGACTGATGACTTTTAAAATATGTAAACAAAATAGGCACAGGCAACTGACCTATCAGGACCAGTCGACTGATCCCATTTTGACTTTTAGAATGCACTAATTTTAAAAGAGCATAGGCGACTGACCCTTCAAGTACAGTCGACTGATGCGTATGTTTAAACGATTTACAGCGCTGATCTTGTTTCCAAAACTTGCATGATTGGTTTCCAAATTGAGAGAAAATTTGAGGGAAACTTTTTGAAACCCTTGTGCACTATTTAAACATACTATTCTCGCACATTAGAGCAAGAAAAGAGAGAACGACACGTACAAACTCTGTAAAACAAACTTTGAAAAATTTTCTGGTTATACTCTTCTGAAAGGTTGCTGTGTTCTTGCTGAAAACTCACGTTAATCTGATTAATTCTTTTGAAACTTACACTCGTAAATCAGATTTCTGGTGATATACTTTTGAGCTTCATCTTTCATATTGTTTGATTTGAAATATTTTTGATTCTAACGTGTGCTAATCTGCTCATTTGAGGAGCTTTCTCTTGTACAAGCATTTTTGCTTTGGCTGTATTGTTTTGACGATTCAGGTATTGTGAATCGTTGCCTAGCAAGAGGATTGTTCTCGTTAGAGAGGCGAACTCCACCTTGAACGGAGAGAGGTTTTACTTCACCTGGTAACGAAGTTGGAAAGGAAATCCTCACAGCGGGTTGCTTGAGGCAAGGATGTAGGCTGCAGCCGAACCTTGTAAAAAATACGGTGTTCAACTTTTTCTTCCCTACTTTAAATTTTTGCAAGATATCAACTGCGTGCATGATTTTATTTTCATTAAGAACTTGCTGAATATTAACACTTGCTGAATATTTGAGAACGTGCTGAACATTGATATTGGTGAATATTGAAAATCTGTTGAATGATTGGAAATTAATTTTTTGATTGAAACAAGAACTCCTATAGTTTGCTGATTGTATGTTGGATTAAAATTCAGAATAGCAAAAGTTTTTTAAATTTTTGATTAAATCAGCTGAAGTAAAAGGGTTGGTAGTTAATCATATTATTGAAGTGCATTTGCTGAAATAAACCAACTTTCAATACTGAAATCGTTTTTGTAAATCTCATTGATTCCAGCTGAAAATCATATTCTGAATAATTGCCTAACTGAATTTATTAATTCTTGAATTCATATTGTAAATTCAGATTTTGTATTGATCTTTATATTCATATCTAGGACTCCCGATTGGTATAGTATGGTTGCTGCGTAAGAATATTGTTTGTGAAATTGTTAAAGGGTTAAAGTAAATAGGAATTCCGCAAATAAATTTTAAATAATCCAATTCACCTCCCTCTTGGGAATGCATCCTAATTTCAATTACCTTCTTTTTTTGTATCCAACAACATCCATGTTCTATATTATGCCTCGTGTCGTTGGGTGCACTGTTTTCTTCATGTTCCACATACAAGTCAGGATAAGTTCTCTTCTTGTGCTGTTAAATATGTCTTTGTTGGCTGCTCGAGCTCAAAAAGGATTTATAGATGTTATTGTTAGATAAACACTTTACCTAAAAGCTTAAGCTATTAGGTTGTGTGCCAACAATGTATCAAGCTTTAACACTTCCCCACACGTGCAGTCCGACCTCACGTGGAGAGAAACAAAATGAAAAGCAACACCCATTACAAAGGATATAATATTTTTTAAACATCACACAATATACATGGGCAATAAGACTAGAACCTAGGACGTCCTAATACAATGTTAATTACCACTTCACCTAGAAGCTTAAGCTGTTAGGTTGTGGGCTAACATTGTATATCAAGCTTTAAAAAGTTATGATCCCCACACTTGCAAGGAACCTTTTCGTGTAGGTATTACCTTTCTTGAGGGGGCACCTTATTTTTCTAGTGTTGGGCCTCATTGGAATATGCTTAGAGTCCATCAATGGGTTCTGGCTCCCCCACGTGCATTGGTTTGCCTATCTCTACCCTTATTCCTCTTGAGGAAACTTCTAATCCTCCTTCAAATCTGATAGTTATTGACAATGTTTTAAAAGGCGTAGGTGTAAGGCGAGGTGTTTTAACCCTCAAAAGGCAAGGCGTAAGCCTTAAGGTGTTGGGGCGTAAGCCTTTTGAGAATTTGTTATTTAAGATAAAAATTTGTTAAGTAAATTATATATATTTAAAATGAAGTAAAAGTTAATAAAATCACAAATATAATGTAAAAATGAAAAACTAGATGTACTTTGCAAAATGCTTGTTTGCCATTCAAAAATTGCTAACTTGAATACCTGACATAAATCATGACAAGAGATAGCTATACCATTACAAAGTTCAAACTATTTTCATGACTTAAGATACAAGTCCACTTATTTTGGAAAGGTCGAGGTTCAAGAGTTTTAGAAATAAACTCATATTATGACATTCCTTTTGTACAAACATGTAGTTATAATTTTCTAACCAATTCTAGCTTGAGATCCACACACCCAAAATGTGTAAGCCTCAACTAAAAAGGCGCAAAAGGTGTGTTTTTTGCAAAAATGTGTAAGCCTCAGCATGTAATTCGTTAGCCTTTTTGGAATTTGGTATTTTAGATTGAGAGCCTCGATTGAGCCTTTTAAAACACTGGTTATTGACCTAAAGAAACAATTGAGGGATTATGGACAACATAAAGTAAGCATAGACATCGCTACCATTTAATGAGGTGGTACCTGCATTTGTTTGCGAAACAAGAAAGGTGTGGCGCTTCTAATTGTTAATGTTGATGACATTATCACTACTGGCAATAAAAGCATGATTGTGGGTGTTGAGCAGTGGCTTCAAGAAAATTTTCAAATCAAGGACTTGGGCACTTTGCCTTACTTTTTAGGTATTGAGATTGTACAGTGCGACAAAGGGTTTAATGTATCTCAGTGAAAACATACCTTGGACTTTCTGCGAGCTAAACCAATTGATATTCCTATGGATCTCAATGTTAAGATACTAGGGGTGTTGGATTGAACTCTGAAGATAAACATCGATATAGGCAATTGGTTGGCAAGTTGATCTACCTGATTGTCACTAGACCTAACATATCCTTTGATACTGGGGTAGTCAGCTTGTGAGTGAGTCATTGAAGTCACATGTGTTAGAGATAAGATTCTTGGTCAAAAGATATGTTTTGTGATAATCAAGCTGCTATTTATATTGTTGGCAACCCACTGTTTCATGAGGGGACAAAGCACATTGAAGTTGACTATCATTTTGTGAGGGATGCTGTGTTGAACGAGGTTGTAAGGACTCCATTTGAAAAATCTGTGGATCAGTTAGGAAAAGTTTTCATGAAGGGTTTAATTAAGCTTGCCTTGTCTAATGGTTGTAACAAACTGGGATTAGGTGATATTACACCTCCAGCTTGAGGGAGATTGTTTAGAAGGAATAGGTTTTTTTAGTAATTTTGTGGTGTTAGTAGGGGTACTTTTGTCTTTCAAGTTTTTTTAATTTAATATATAGAAGACAGGCCTGGAGCTGAATGTAACTCCAAGAAACTGCTGCCTCTTCTTTTTCTCTTGCTTTCTTCTTCTTTTCTTCTCTTCTTTTCTTTTCTTTTCTTTTCTTTTTTTTCTCACCTCCATCTCTAACTTTGCACATTCTCTAACTCTGCAC
Source organism: Malania oleifera (assembly GCF_029873635.1). Lineage (NCBI taxonomy): Eukaryota > Viridiplantae > Streptophyta > Magnoliopsida > Santalales > Ximeniaceae > Malania > Malania oleifera. The sequence continues at coordinate 1,539,170 of NC_080420.1, forward strand.
AAATGTGCTTCCTTTCGGCACAGTATTAACTTTAGAGTCAAATTTTTTCATATGATATGTTAGAAACGGGTACTTTTTTCATTTTGTTTCTCGGATCATAATCAACAGGTTCTATGAAGGGGTGGTGAAGTCGTATGACCCTGAAAAAAAGAAACATGTGGTAAGCTGCATTTTCTTACCCTGCATTTTATTTTTTGTTCTTACTCATCAGTCAATTCTTGTAATATTTTCTTCTGCTGACATTCGTTTATTCCATTCTGATTTCACATAAACATACTACCCTTGCATTTTTCTGACTGCTTCCATATTAAAGGTACTTTATGATGATGGAGATGTGGAAGTGCTCCGATTAGAAAAGGAGCAATGGGAACTTATTGACAATGGTTGGGAGCCTGCCAAGGTCTTAAATTTTCAGGTGTTATTTACTATATATATATATATATATTCCTTTTCGTATCTGTTTGGGAGCATTGACTAGATGTAATTTCTGACAGAGATTTTCTTGGTGATATATATATATATATATATATTCCTTTTCGTATCTATTTGGGAGCTTTGACTAGGTGTAATTTCTGATAGAAATTTTCTTGACGCCATTTGCAGATGTTAAATTCTTTGAAAAGCCACCCTTCTAAACAAATGTAAGTACTGCCTTCTAGATCTTACCTTACTAAAAAATATTTTTTGAAGATATTTATATCTACAAAGGCACTTGTAATGAAGATAGAATAACACGCCTGTGAGACATTTGTGAGTTGTCACTAGTGGTTGTAGGAGGAGTAGACGTAGAATAACTTGGGTTAGAAAGGATTTGACATCATTCCAACTTTCTGAGAATATTACTTTTGGTCATGTAAAATGGTGGAAAATGATTCATATAGCTTACCTCACCTAGTAGGATTTAAGGCTTAGTTATTGTTTTGAATCGAAATCTGTGCATCCTTCTGTATACTATGCTCTTGAAATGGACATTGTTTTTTGTTGTAATTTACTATCATTTTGTTTGTTTTGCAGATCACTTGAGCAGGAAAATAAATTTTTTGGTTGTTCAGAACAGAATAAGAACTCAAATAAGATGTGAGTGGAATCTTGCATCCTTGGTGTATTTGTGCAAAGTAATATTCCCTCTACTTTGAATTAAATTGCAATTCTTCATCTCCTAGGGTAAGGGGAAAAAGAACTCTTAGAAAAAATTTGAAGCATCGTGGAAGAAGGGTATTAGAGAGAGGAGCTACTATTCAATTTAGTGAAGCTGAGAGCAGGGATGCTGCAACATGCAAAGTTGATGATTTTAACTCAGGTAACTTATCCTGCAAATGCAGATTCTAAAAATCCCTGTTAGATTTTTCTTAGATGATAATTTAACGTTTTTTTGTTAAAAATTTTGATGGTTTTTGAGGCTTTATCTTTTGGTGAACCATTTTCTCGTACACGCGTCCTGGGTCTGTTCCTGGTATGCCTTGCATGGTGGCGAGAACTGGATATTAGGAGCTGCAAAAAATGCAAGCTTAAGATCTTAATGAGATGTGAATGGCACAAGCACCTAAACTTCCCAAAACGAGTATGTTATAGTAGTTGTATTATTTTCTTGCACTACAATGGTATAGTAGTAACCAAAATTAAAATTTAATTTTAGCTTGGTGTAAGAGAATGTGGATTAAAATATGGCGAGGGTTGTGAAGAGGATGGACAAAGAGAGGTAATGCGCCTTCATTTAGTGTGTGGCACCTGTCTGGAGTACCCAAATGCCAAATTGTACTATAACGGCAAAACAACATGATGTAGGACGAGAAACTGCTATTTGGATGGATCATTTTGATCCCAATTAGGAGGCCTATGTCAAAAAATAGGGTGAATGGTTTATTGGGTCCAAAACCCAAATGTGCTTAGTTATTTAGTTGTTTAAGTATGTGTGTAGTTTGCTTGTATTAGGATTATATATATTAGGGGCTTGTTTGTAGTAATTGTGTATTCTAGGGGTATGTTTGTAGTGTAATGTAGTGTTAGGGGTATGTGTGTAATTTCATTTGTTTGGAGGCTTTCTTATAAATAGTGTGTGAAAGCCATGATGTAGGCAGTTATTTATGAATGTGAATTGAAGTGAACGCCAGTTTGCCCCCTTAGTATCTCCTCTCTCCTCCCTTCCCCTTCTTCTCTACTAATTTCTCCATGGCTGCAGAACCTTGATGCTGCCCCTGCATCATTTGGTATCAGAGCCCGACCGTGACCTCCATTCTTCCATTTCAGTCCACCCATTCTCCCTCAACTCTTCTCCATTCTCTTCCTCTTCTTCCTTCTTTTCTTTTTCTTTCTTCTCTGTTTTTGATCTTCTGTTCTGTCCATAACTCTCTGCTGCCCTGCAGCAGTCTGTCCCCTTCTTGTCTGTTTCTCTTCTCCTTCTCATCTTCTTCTCTTAATTCTCTCCCATAATTCTCTCAACTCTCTGATTTCAGAATTCTGTTGCTCTCCTATACTTACAGCAGTCTCTGTCCAGCAATTAATCTCTCTGTTTCTTTCATCTACTTCTTCATCTTCATATCTCTCCATTAGTCTCTTCTTCTCTGTTACTCTCTTGTCTCATCATTTCCTTTCTGAAATTTGTGGTTCTGCAGTCTCAGAACTTTTCAGAAAATTCCAGCTGTCCCCATTTCTTCAAACACAACTTTCCAGCCACCATCCTGCAACACCGACCATACCACCAAATACAGAACCCCCCGAAACCCTTTCCCTCAATTTCATCCCCAACCAACCAGCTGTGAAGCCCCACGCTCCACCTGAAATTCCCCAGCCGCTGCCCCCTTCAAATCCACCATTTCTGGAGTTTTTCTCGACACATCACCACCATCATTCGACTCATCACCCTTCTATCCACCACTCAGAAGAAAATCATTGTTGGAAAGTCGCCGCCGGTGATTGCGTGTGGGATTCTGCCGGACTCCCCTCCTGCTGCCAGAATTGCAAGAAATTGGTTCCCAGCCACGAGAAATTAGTGTTTTATCATGATATTTTGATTTGCAGCATGATATTTTGGCTCCTAACTTAAAATTGTGTAAGCAAGCATGATATTTGGCATGAAACCTAGAAATTGGCCCTGCCAGCATCAAAAGTCAGGTTTTATAGCTGCTATTTGTGAGTTTTGCTGAACATTGTTCTTAAACAATTGAAAGTGAAGTTTATGATTTGCTTCATATAAGTGCATCATGGTGACCAATGTTGAATTGTCTGCAAAGGTGGAGTTGTTATCCAGTATGGTACAAAATGTGGAAATGCTTTGGAGACTATTACTGGTGCTTTGAATAGGCTAACAACTGAAGCTGCAGCCGTAGGTAAAAGGCCCAAGGAATTTCCTACCAAACAAGATGGTGGATAGCTACTTACCCTCATGCTTTTGAGTGAAAGCCGAAATAATCATTTAAGGGAATTAAACTAGAAGTCTCAGATTTTAATGGTGATGGTCCTCTTTGTGAATTTAATATTGGGTGTATTTTTTGGAGTACTATTTCTGATAGCATGACATGAATGAGGCTAGAAAGTTGTACTTTGCTGAATCAAAATTGAAGAGAACTGCTCGAGTTTGGTGGATTAAAATTTTTAGAAGGAGATTTGGTGAGATTACAACGTAGGATGAGATGAAGCAAGCCATGCAAGAGCAATGCGTGTCTCCCAGTTATCAGCAGCATGTTAATCTCCAGCTCTTTGATTTGAAGCAAGAAGAAAAGATAATGATGGAGTACACTAGCAATATAGAATGGAAAGAGGGCGTTATCATAGCTTTGTATAGAAAAGGGTTGAAGCCAGCAATTGTCTCCAGACTTTCTACATGTTGTCTCATCACAGTTGGGGATGTAGCACAATTTGCCACTCAGATTGAGGAGGACACAGTCCTCCTAGAGCTACATCAGCCCTTCGGTTGGAGAAGAGTACTAGTGGAGTGGTACTAGAGAAGACAGTTAAGCAATTATGTAAAGGTGTTCAGACTAATACCTCTTGGAAGACTCCTGAGCATTCTGGAACAACTTCTAAGAGCTAACAATCACTTAAATGCTTCAAATGTCAAGGTTTTGGACATCGAGCTACACAATGTCCTAACCAATTCATGGTGGTTGCAAAAAAAGGAAGAAGAAGGTGATGATGATACTCAAGTAGTTGAAGCTAAAACAGAAATTCCAAGTGACTTAGATGATGATGGCAATTTGAGAACTTGTTTAGTGCTTCGACATACGCTCTTGTCCCACAAGGTTAAAAAGATAGAGGATTGGAAGCGGACCAACATCTTTCAAACTCAAATGAGATGCCAAAAACATCTTTGCACTTTAGTTATTGATCTTGGTAGTTGTACAAATGTAGTTTCTGAAGAAGCTGTGAAGAAGTAAAATTTGGAAGTTGAGTCTCATCCAGAACTATACAAAATTGCTTGGGTCAATAATGCCAACTTGAAGGTCCATGATTGCTGCTTAATTACCTTCAAGATTGGTTCCATTATGGAGACAGTGCAATGTGATATCCTTGCTCTCAAAATTATTCTTATTCTTTTGGGCCGACCATGGTTATTTGATAGGAAGTTGAAGCATGATGGATATGAGAATTCTTATTCCCTCTCCATTGATAAAAAAAAAGTATCAGTTGACGCCATCACGAATTCTTCCACTCACCAAGTTGAAGCGTACTGCTAGTTTTTTTCTTATGAAATGAGATGACTCTATTCATGGTGATCGACTCCTTGGTACTTTTCCCAACTCAATGGAGCTGAGTTCTTTTTGGAAGGAGGGAATTGATGTAGGACGAGAAGCGGTTATTTGGATTGATCATTTTGACCCAATTAGGAGGCCTATGTCAAAGAATAGGGTAAATGGTTTATTGGGCCTGAAACCTAAATGTGCTTAGTTATTTAGTTATTTAGTATGTGTGTGTAGTTTTCTTGTATTTGGATTATATATGTCGGGGGCTTGTTCGTAGTAATTGTGTATTCTAAGGTTATGTTTATAATGTAATGTAGTGTTCGGGGTATGTGTGTAATTTCATGTGTTTAGAGGCTTTCTTATATATATAGTGTGAAAGCCATGATGTAGGCAGTTATTGATGAATGTGAATTGAGGTGAACGTTAGTTCTCCTCCTGGTATCTCCTCTCTAATCCCTTCCCCTTCTCTTCTAATTTCTCCATGGCTGCAGGACCTTGATGCTGCCTCTGCATCACAACAAGAAGCCTTAAATGCCACTAGTTGGGGTTGGATACGTGAATCATTTTTTTTCCAATTCACTGGATTGAGAGCATTTTCCTTTATTAAATTAAGGGCTATTAATTTTTTCTCACTACCTCATTCTAAGTTATATTAAGCCTACTCCTACCCCTTTTCATGCCACTCACTCGTCCTCATAGGTACTCTACTAAGCCTGTATTTCAAGCGCCCAAACCATCTAAGTTGCCCCTCCCTCCTATCTTCAACTAGTGCTATGCCTACATTATTGCATATATGCTCGTTTCTCATTTTATCTTTTAATGTTCTACCACTCATCCGCCTAAACATTCGCATTTCAACAATTTTTTCTTTTTGTACATGTTTCTTAGTTGCCAAACATTCACAACTATAAAGCCTAGCTGGCCTTATAGTCTTCTTATAAAACTTTCCTTTTAATTTTAAAGGTATTCTACGATTAGACAATGCACTTGACGCACTCGATTTTACCCAACCTTTTTTAATTCTACTACATGTTCAATTTCCCCTTTCGCTTGTACTAGATATTGAATATGAAGGGAGGAACTTTGTATTTTTCTGTTGAAATAAATTATAATGTCTAAACTCGAGAGTCTAAAATCTCTGGATCCTCTAGTGGCAGAACAACCAACCTTTAAATTGATATGCCATGTTAGGAGGATGCCAAGACATCAATCTCATTGACCATGCACCTCAATTTAGTTTGATCTTGGGGTGGATTGAGATTTGATTTAGCATTTATGAAACGTTTTGATTGGCGCTCATATGTCTAGAGGTAAAACTTAGAATAAACTTGATTACAAACTGTGTCAATCCAAGACAGACTAGTTTCATGCCAGATCGGCTTGATTTGACTGAAACAGGCTATGGCAGACTGAGTTTTTCACTGGTACAAAATGAAGGTTGACCTGATTCAGGCACTGATCCAGAACCCTTTAGGTTGCATCAAGATGACAACACGATGTGGAACCAAATATGTGTAAGCTACATTGATTTGGAAGTCTCCTTTGTACGCGGAGTATGTTTTGGGGGTTATCTTTTACTTGAAATGCATAATAGAGACAGCATTCGATTAGGCTCAGGCATAAGATGTGGTCCATCTGAATTTGATAATTTCTTTAATCCACCTTGTTCATTGATATATTTTTGCCCAACTATTTTGTGCTAATGCGACTTTGTGGCTATCATTTTTTATAGAAATTATTTTTTTTTTCAGGTGATTCAAAAGGGGAACAGATTGGAAGAATGGAAGAGTGTCTAACAGGTGAGGAGGTTTTGGAGGAAGAAAAATTAGTTCCTGAAAGGAAACAGTTGGCAGATACTGAAAAGAGCCCTATGGATGGACCTATAGAACATAGAAAACCTTCTTCTGACAGGGAACAGGTTGAAGATACTGTAGTAGGTATCCCTGGAAATGCTAAGGACCCCATTGTAGAAGTTAAATCTCATTCGGAGCAGGAAGTTCCAGATAAATCAAGGGAAGACTCTGGAGACGAAGCAGATAAAGAACAATCATCTATCTCCAAAGGGAATCAAGCTGATGATGCTGAAAACAGTCCTGATCCAAATGAATCAGGGGAGAGAACTTCAGATTCTTCCGATTCCCATGATGCGGAAGTTTCTGACAATGAGCCTCTTGTACTTAACCTCAGCCTTCCCATTTACCACAATTAGTATCTTTTAACCATCTGTCGTCTAAATTCTGGATTTTAATTTGAGTATTATAATGTGCAGGGTGTGTGGAAGCGTCGGGTAAGGAGATCAGATTGAGGCATCTAGGAAAGGATAGCAGTGAAGAGGTCAGTTACTATGATATACCGTATCCAAAAATAATTACACCACTGTAGTATACTATCTTCGTGAATTCCAGTGCCCATTTTAATCATGTAGTCTACTTAAGGTTAGGATTATATATCTATTTAGCCCAGTTACACAAATAAGAAACTGTACGGAGAAGTTGCCATTTGGCAGCATGTCATATGTAAGATTAATAGAAGGCAGTGGCACAATTATGTTGATTTCATCCTGTATCTGGGCACTGGTGTATGGAGGGTTGGGGGTTGCGGTGGGATTAGATTTCTATGTAGCCTCTTGTACAGTTATACATGACGTATGCTGTAAGGCAACCTGGGTTCCTTCTGCTTTTTGCGTTCAACTTGTTAGCTTTCTTATGTGTAAATCTTCACCTATTTAAGTGATTCTCCTGCGCTGGTCCATGTGGTTTTGCTATGGATGTGTTTCGTGGACATGCTGCGTGCAATATTTGGATAAACAGTTGTCGTCGGTGTATATTGTACAGCTTTTATGTTGTGTTTGTGTCCAAAATTTATTTCATGGAGGTTTAGGATCATAAAAATTATTAATCGAACTAGAAGAATGCCAGAACTTGAGGAGCATTTCTCAGTCCTATGTATTTATATTAACAAATACTGTTTGATTTATATTTAAATGAGTCTTTATTTTTAAAATATTTTAAAAGATAAATATTTTTTATTCATCAAATAAATATTTATATTAAAATAAATATAATTTTTCAAAAAAAAAAAAAAGGGTTTTTAATAACTGGTTTCAAAACTATCGCTCAATAATTTTTGTGTTAAGGAATCTGAAATCATCACCAATCCTCTCCCACCAAATGCCCAGGAGTGGGACGGGCGGGAAGGCCGGCCTTACTGCGGTGTCGTTTTCTCCAAAGCTGACCTGCCTCGGTGCTTTGGCGTGGAGTTATTCATAAGAGAGTACTTGTGTATGTGATGCAAGTGAAGGTTGCTGTAGAGAGACGCAAGCAATTGTCATTCTATTAAATTATGGTGGTGGGCACCGGCCACGTGTGTGGATGCAACATTGTTCTACCTGCGTGGGCTTTCATCTTTCATCCTCTTTTTTGTCACTTGTCATATTTCATTTAGGTTCTAAAAGATTATATGAAAGAGTGGGGAATGTGGTATTGTTTATCTATAATACTATAAAAGGAATTAGCTCTTTGGTTTCATTTTTTTTTTAAATCAAATTTACCTTTATAACAATCAATTATTATTTCAAAATTTTACTCTCAAGTACCCACAATTATTCCAAAACATCCTTAAAATAATGTAAATTTTATCCCTATAATTAAATATAATTATTTTAAAATAACCCTATAATTATGTATAACTATTGTAGAGTACTCTTATATTATTTAATTTTTTATTATTTTTAAATTTTAAAAATAGAGAGCAGTGAAATATATATGCAGTGCGTGTGCTATGACTAGTATTTATATTACACCAATTTTGTTACTTGTAGTAATATTTTGTAGGGTTAATGTTGCTGTAAGCTCTGAAGTTTACCTCCTAAAATTTATATTGTGACAATTTAACCATTAAAGTTTCGTATTTTGCATGATTCAAAGTGCTTGTTTAAAGGCTAGATTAAAAATAAAGTTAAAAATTTAGTATCTAACTATATCAATTTTCTTGACTTGTGAAAACTTTTAATATTACTTCATCATGAAACTATCAAAATTTTGGGTAAAATACACTCAAGTCTCTTGAGCTATGGTAAAAAGATAAATATCGTCAAAATATTTTTTTTTTTTATTTAAAAAATACAAGGTGAGACTTGTGTTTTTTTGACAAATATTAGGGGAGATTTTTTACCGTTTAGGAAATATTAGTGTCTTTTTACAAAACCTCAAGAAAGGTTAATATCTTTTATTCCAAAATTTCTTATTTATACTTATGAAAATATCATGTAATCAATCAAGGAGTTAAGGGACTGATATAATTGGTGTGATCCCAAGAGGGGAGGGGGTGAATTGGAGATTTAAAATTTCTTTCGAGATTCAATTCAAATCAGATATAGTATTTCGCAACTTAGAGTCTTTCTAAGCAGTTTTCGAATCCCCCAATTGATCAAGTATGCAAATATTCAAAACATATATGACATTTTTAATAAATTAAATATTTGCATACATCCATCACCTCATATCCCATTCAAAATATAAGCGTATATGTAAAATGATTAAGCTACTAATGCGAACATACACGAGTGCAACATATCTCATTTAATTCAAATGTGTGCATGCAAATAATTATAATTGTAAATGAACAAGTATACACATATGGAAATTTAGGTGTAGAGAATAAATGAGAAAAGGAGAGAGAGACATACGATATTTATTATCGAGATTCGGCCAAACCAGCTTACGTCCCCGCCTTGGGCATACCTCCCAAGGATTCCACTATTCATGTTCACTTAAACGGGCGTAGCAGAAGTCATTTACAACATTTCCTTACGAGACAAGGTAAAACCCAACTACACTTACCGGACGGAGTTATAACCTAGCAACACTTTACGAGCGGTGTCAAGACTCAGTTCAATTACCAGACTGAGCCCAACTGGTCTCCCTTACGGGATAGAGACTCCCCAGTTTAATTTTCGGATTGAACCGAACCGGTCTCCCTTACGGGGTAGAGACTCCCCACTTCAATTTACAGGCTGAACCCAATCGGTACATAAAAATACCATTTTTGTACATATGAATGCTTCTAATATAAGTAGAGATGTACACAATAAAAACTCAATGTACTCTCAAATATGATATGATTTATGCTCAATAAAGTAAGGGTGTTTTTTCTCAAAATAATATTTGCAATCTTTCAAAAGATGTATATGATAAACACTTAAAGATTTAAACCCTATAAAACATTTTCTCCAAAAATATTTTTCATAGAATAACATGAGAACCTAGGGTTTGCTTTCAAAGGAATTTTTGCACAAACAAAATATGTACGATCTAATGGTGTGCAAAAATATTCACAAGCTAAAAATGAATTTCTCCCAAAATATTTATGAAGAAGAAATATGTGGAGAAACACTGAGCAAACTCTCACAAAAATGATTTTCATGAATAAAGAGATAGTGAGAGTATGTACTTATTAATGTAAATAAAAGCCTAAATAAAATACTCTCTTGTAAAATAAATTTTCAATAATGAATGAAAGAGAGTTGAAGAGTATAAAAATTTAACTCCAAATTTTTTTTGAAATAAAGTATATGTGGGGGAACTTTAATTAAGTAAAAAAAATTGAGAGAAAGATTTGTTAATCAAAGTTGCTAATTGGAGTTGTGAGATGGGTATTTAGAGAGTTCTGGAAAATATGACCATCAAGGCACACACTCGGTATTTTGGAAATGTTTAATTAAAAAATTTATCGTGTTTAAGCGCTTAAAATTACCAGAACCTGAGAGGTTCGGTCGACTGGTCCAAGCATCGGTCAGCTGTCCTCTCATAGCGTATTTTGAATTTCAAAAGGGTTCAGTTGGCCGAGAAAGGGGTTGGTTGGCTGAGCAAAGGGTGATTTCCTTTTCTTTGTGGATTCAGTCAGCTAGCCAAATGGACGGTCAGCTGAGCCTTGAAGGTCGGTCGGCTGAGGCTGATTTTGAACTAAAAAGTTTGGTCGACCGGGGAACATAGAGAGTAAAGGGACTTGCAAAATAGCCTTAAGATCTGGCTATATTGCATACAGATAACAAAAAAAAAATAATCAAATCATGCAATCCCTAATTATGTGATTAGGATTCTGCCTGCGAGATCTGTCTGGTTTGATCTCGAATCTGCAAGTACGAAAAAAAGCTCTTGAAGACGACCAAGAATCTTCTACTGTATTTCTTGAACACGCATTGCTCCCGAGAGAGTGGGCTCATAAGCTGCTGCTAGGGTTTTCTTCTCTCACGAAAACATCTGCCTTTGTGAGAGTTTGCTTGTCTCCCTTAGTTACTGAATGGAGCGCGTGTGTATATAGGTTAAAGCAGGGACTTCTAGGCAAATATGATTAGGGCTTCTCACGCAATTAAGAATTCCTAATCGAACCCGAATTCATCCTTAATTACGTTAATTATAATTCACACCACTAAAGAATTGTAATTGCACTCCCTGTCATATTCGAAATTAAATTTTGAGCTCCTATTATTAAATGTTTATTTATTTCCCCACGTAAAGATTACAGATACCTGTCTACTAAATTAAATTACTGAAAATTTAATTAAATGACATATTAATTCCTTGAGACCTTCTACTTAACTTATTTGATGTGCCGGATTCAAAATCCACCTGTATGGTTTGACATGATCAAAACTTATAAGCTTCCTCAAGGGGGTATTATCAATACCGATACCGGATGTGGATTTCATCAATAATTAATGTTCACCATACACATTGTAGAGACCCGGAAAATTTAAATAATAAGAAAGAGAAAGAAAAGAAGGTTTTTGATTTGGTGTAGACCAAACCGATGACTATTTGGTAGGAGACCAGAAAAATCGTACCGTTTGGTGGGAGACTAGAAAAATCATCGATGGTTTTGTTTTTACAGTAGGCCAGTTACAGGTAAAATGGTAAAAAAGGTGGGTTAAAAACCCAAACTATGGACGGTTTTGTGAGGGGTGCAGAAAATCGTCGACGATTTTCTCTGCAGTGCTAAAATTAAAGAAGAACCGTGAGCCATTTTTATAAAATCAAAACAAAATCTCTCTCTATCTCTCTCTCTCTCTAAACCCTACGGCCCTAACCCCATTCTCTCTTCATTTTCGCTCCGATTATAGCCTGTTTTGACAATCAGAAGCTACCACGAGGTTTGTGGGGTGATTCTTTGCAATTAACCGGAGCGAATCGTTAAGTTGGGGTTCCGGGATACTACTCCAAAACCAGGGTAAGTAAGGTATTTTAGGGTTTAATTGTTAATTTGGAGTATATGGGGTCTAGGAAATGCTAAATGAGAAATATTCTAGGGGTTGAGTTGATTAATTTGGGGAAAATGTAATTTCAGGGTTTTAAGCTTTGACGCCGTGGGGCGTGGATTTAGGGTTGTTAGCAGGCCTCTCAGTAAGCCATGTAAGGGGATAGATTAAGTCGGGTATTTTCAGTAAATTAATCATTGAATATACAGTATTTGATTCAGAAAGTTATATATATGAATTAGTATAGTTTTTGGGAATACTGATTTTGAATTGAGGAACCTTGAAAACAAATTTAATCTTGTTTTGTCAGCAAAATATGTTTTCCCAGGCTAGACGATATATTACAAAGTAGTACTCACTTGTGTGTGGTATGAGTATATCAGAATATTTTATGAATTCACAATACAAGCATGAATTGACGACAGTTTTTAGAAAAAAACTATAAACAATATAGAAATTATATTCTCAGTATAATATTTAGTCGGCGCAGATGCCGTGATATTTAGCCGGCACAGATGCTGTGATAATTCATCTAGCGCAGATGTTGTGATATTTCAGTCAGCCCAGATGTTGTGACTAGATATATTTATAACAGATATTCAGAAATATTATTATTATGACATATTTTATACAGAATTATGAAACAGTTTATTACAGTTATTAATGAAATGTACTATATGATAGCAGAACCTTGATGGACTAAGTATGTTATGAGCACGGTGTAATGACCCGAAAAATTAAAATAATTAGGTGATATGATAAATAAAATGGATTAATAGATAATAAGGGGAAAAGGAAGGATTTTTAGAAGAATAGCAAGCCTCATCGACGAATGTCCTGTCTTCGTCGATGAGTGTCCTTCTAGAGATCGTCGACGAACTCCAGTTCCTCGTCGACAAAGGAATCCCAAGAGAGTAATTTTGAAACTCTGAATTTTGTCGATGAAGGTATTTTCTCGTCGACGAAGTCTCTTCGGTGCCTCGTCGAGGAATCCACGTGTCTTGTCGACGAAGCCCTACCTATAAGTAGAGTTTTCTTCATTTCAGCGAGGGAATTCGCGAACCTTCTTCTCTCTTTCTCTCTCTAAAATTGTTTTCCAACCTTCTCACTTCGATTTAGGGTTGGATTTGACCCAGTTTGACGATCCGAAACCGCCATGAGGTTCGTAGAATCGTTCTCTATAAGGCTGTAGGAGCTTATCGTTGGTTTGAGAGATTTGGGAATCATCCCAAAATCAGGGTAAGTGAGTTATTTTGGGATTTCCTTAATGAATGTTGTTATTTGGAGCCTACGAAGTAGTAAATGAGTGTTTTTCTTAAGATTTGAGTTAGTTGGAATTTATTTTAATTAAAATAGAATTTTTGGTTCAGGGTCCAAGTGAACGCTGCGGGTATCGATTCGGGGATCCTGCCAGCGTAGTATAGAAATCAAGATAGGGGAAATGATATATTAAATTAGGTTTTTATGTATTAAATAAAATGGATCATGTTATATATATGTATATGAGTTTCCATTTGGGTATAAAATGTCAATCATGTAAATTATGTTTTCTGAGCTTAGGATTGTTTATATAGCTATGTATATGTGAAAATGAACCATTGAAAGTGAATAATGTTTTCATGATTATTATGTAAGAAATGAAAGATATATTTTCAGTATATAAACATTACAAGTTGATTGACCTATTTTTCAGGAACATGTATGAACTTTACTGTTAAATTATGTGGCATGAGTAAATGTAAATTCTGTGTAAATATATGTTAAATGTATGAGATGCAGGTTAAGTAAGTAAAACATTAAGAATAAAATATGATATGGGCTATGTTACTTGTGTATGCTAAATGCAATCATGTAAATATATGACAGTTAAAAAGAATCATGTTAGCAGATCTAGCACATTTCTATATAGACTAACTGATGACGGCTAAAAGGAGTTATAGACTAACTGATAATGGCTAGAGACCAACTATAGTGCGAATGAAAGAAAGGAAAATGCAATGTAATGGCAATGAAATGATAATGGAATGAAATGTGAAATGTGAACGATATGAATGGAAAGAGTCACTTAAAGTGAAATGTACTGTTATGTTTAAGCTTTGAACATGAATAGATGTGAATGGTTGAATAATGGTAGAAAGAATAATGTATTATGTTATTAGAAATATTTACGCTATTGGAACATGTTACGATTGGGCGGGGTGTACTCTTCACCTGAGGGCTTGCTAAGAAAGGTGAGTGCGCTAATAATGATGCCATAAAGCAGTGGATTTCCCTATTTTTGGCAGTATAGTTGCCAAAAAGAATAATGTTACTAGCGCTAGTATCGCACTAGTAAGTGTGTTAGAATAATATTGGTTAGTATCAGGTGTAGCAATTAGGTTGCATAATGTACTATGGTAGAGAGAAATTACTTGTATGGATGAGTAGATTTCCTAATTCTTGGGAGCCTTCGCTGGTAAACCTTTGGATAAACTGTGTGAGTACGAGATTACTTCTTCACCTGAGGGCTTACTGAGTAAGGTGAGTGCCCTGGTATGCTTCAGTTGTGACCTACGGGTTGCCTAAAGTATCAGAGCAGAAGGATGCTACTTGTATGGGCGGATAATCATCCCTATCCTTAGTTTTCTCGTGGGTAAAATATCTTGCATGTGATTGATTAGGTTCAAAAAATAATTTTAAAAATTATGTTAAGATTTGAAAATGTTGAATAATATGTTGATTATAACCTCATGTTGGTCACACACTATTTTAATATATTATTTCTTCCCTTAATGAGATGTGTCTCACCCAAATACAAATTATTCTTTTTCAGGTGTTCCACGAGATTGAGCGTAGAGAGCTCAAGGTTATTATAGCATTTTTTAGTTAGAAAGGAAAAAAGGTATAAATTTGACGATACTTTTGGATTGTATAAATTTATGTTTTATGTTTTTATGTTTTAAATCTTCAGAGAAATGGATGATTGTGAATACTGAAAGTGGTGGTTTATGTTTTTGGAGTTATGTATATATATATATATATATATGTGTGTGTGTGTGTGTGTGTGTGTGTGTGTGTGTGGGTACAGGTGGATGTATGATTTATGTTGGAATGTAGATAGATGTAGAAAACTCTGGTATTATACTGATTGAGGATTGTAGTTATGTTTTCCACTGCGTAATTATTAATGGAACAAAAGGTACAGGAAAATGAATGACGTGACACCCAAGTCCCACAAGGCAGGTTTGGGATGCCACAAGACACAGTTAATCAGGTATAACGCGCCAGACCGGGTTTTCGGGTTCGAGGCGTTACACTGTGTGACTACACTTTGATAATTGGTCGAAGGAAATGGAAGCCTCGTAATCAACAAAACTGTGAGATCTAATTTATTTTTATTGTTCAATTTATGCTTTGAGTATCGGATGTTCTTCTGTGCCTATTTTCATGATTGTCTCGTTTAATTACTAGGAGGCCTACTAGTTTATTATTCGGTTCAATCTACTGCTAGGTTATATCAAATCCGTAATTGTTTGATCCCTCTCATTTGTGAAGCAACTAAATTAAATGCAATCGCTTGTGCTTGTGTTGTTTAGCTTTATCAATCTCTCTAATTCTCAAGGCTACTACTAGATTAAACCTTCAGTGCTTATCTTGGGTTGTTTAGTAGTTCGGGTTAATTAGATCGCTTGTTTTCTTATTAACTGCGACTAAGGGGAGATAGGAAAATAGTTCCAATGGTGAATATTCAAATTGAGAATTGATATATACTTGCATCGATGATCAGTTGTAAAATTTCGATGGTGGATGTTGACTTGGACCAAGGCTTATTCTTTTGATTGACTTCGATACTTTAATTTGATTTGTTCCTTAGCTGTGTCTCTTAAAATCATTTTCGTTATACTCAACCACCCCCCCCCCCCCCCCCCAAAAAAAAATCTTTGTTCACGTAGCATAAAATTAGGCTAAACACTCTCCGTGGAAAAGACCCTTACTCGCACCATTACATGTATTTTTAGGAGTATAGGTTTTATATTTGGTTGTCTGTGACAACACACCAAGTTCAATGAATTGATACCCAGAAAGAGAGGCGGGATGTGAAATTCTTCACCAATTCTTTCATCTCTCTCAAGTAGATAAAGTAATAATTCTTCTTCTTTTCAATCGAGAAAAGCCCAAGGCATTGAACAACATGATGAGAACTGCATTCACCACAGGCTGCAATGCATAGCAAACGCAAGCTTGGTTGCGGGGACTAGATGTTCTCCATTAATGTGCCGGACATAATCTTCTGTTTTGGGAGTAGGAGACGTGGGTGCTGTAGTTGCAAGTGACCGGAATCAAACTATTGTTGCATCCGGTGTATTGCAGTTATATTTAATACTACCTTATCCCAAACCATCATATTTAGGTCAAATTCTATTCACTATTGTGATCCTTCACGGATAATTTCTTCAGCTAGGAGCTCTGATGCCCTGGAAGAATTAAGATAAAACAAAATACAATACTGCCACAAAGTCCAATTGCAATATTTTTCTGAGCCTTAAAACCATGTGTGGCAGGGTTGGGGAAAAGGATCGGTTGAAATCCTCGCAAACAAATCAAACGATCAAACAGAGACGCATATGCCCAAAAAGCAAGAATACTAAAATCCTACTTTCTGTTGCAGAGTAGAATAAGGTGATAAAGCAATGGTCAGAAATGCAATATAATTTTTCTCAGCTTTAGGCCATGTATAGTGGGGAAAGTAGGTTGAGATCCTCAAACAATTCAAATAGTCTAATAAGCTTTTTTTTACTGTTTTTCTGTTTTTATTTTCAGTTATATTAGTTTGTATTTAGGCTGAGTGAATTACTGTTTGTCCATGGATATTTGCCTATATAAACATTGTACTGTTCACATTTTGAAATATATATATGAAAATTGAATTTCATTTCTTGATATGGTATTAGAGCAGTGTCATGGCGGAAGCGTGCGCGTGATTTGAAATCACTAGGAGCTACTGTTCGTGTTTGATGAATCAATTGGACGACGAAGTTTGATTTTTCTGCTTCGTTTCACTTCATTCTCGAATTTTCCTCTTTCTCTTTTTCGATCATGACGAAAACTTCTCCTAAAACTCCCCCTGCAAATTCTGCTGCAAATGTCGAATCTGATCCACGCAGTCCTTATTTTCTCACCCATGCCGATCATCCTGGAGTTCTATTGGTGAGCGAGAAACTGAGCAACAATAACTATCATTCATGGTTTCAATCAATGTTTCTATCTCTGAAGGCACGTAATAAACTTGACTTCATTGATGGATCTCTTTCTATTCCAGCCAAGGATGATCCTCTATTTTCTTCTTGGAGCAAATGTGACACTGTCGTTTTGTCTTGTCTTCTCAATTCTTTGTCTTCAAAAATTGCTCGGAGTATCATATATGTTGATTCCTCCAGAGCGATGTAGCTTGAGTTGAAAGAACGTTTCTTGCAAGGCAATGGACCTTGGATTTTTGAGTTGCAAACTGCTATTTCTGCCCTACGCCAAAATCAAAATGATGTGAGCACTTATTTTACAGATTTAAAGGTGCTATAGGATGAACTTCTGAACTATCAGCCTTTGTCTGTCTGTTACTGTCGTGGATGCACATGCAATTCATCTAATATTCTTACTCAATATCATCATTAGTCTTACCTTATGACATTTCTTATGGGGCTTAATGATACTTTTGATAATGTGAAAGGTCATATATTGATGATGGATCATTTGCCTTCTATTAATAAAGTTTTTTCCCTTTGTTATACAAGAAGAGAGACAACGAGGCATTAGTCATCGTAATGTTCCTATTTCTATTTAATCAGTTGCCTTAGCAACAAAATCTGAGACTTCTTTTAAGAATTTTAAAGGAAATGCTCATTCAAGATTACTTTGTAGTCATTGTGGCATTGCTGGACACATTGTTGATAAGTGCTACAAGTTGTATGGATATCCTCCTAACTATAAGTTTAAGGACAGAACCAAGGCTGAATCTGCTTCTATAAATTCAGTTCAACAAGCTTTTGTGGTTGATGATAAGTCATCCACTCATATGTCCCTTACTACAGATTAGTATCAACAATTGTTGGCTCTGCTCAAGCCACAGTCATCCTCCACTGCTATTCTTTCAGCCAACATGGCTTTGCAACCAAATTTTTCAGGTAGTATCACTTCATTTTGTCTTGCTACACATTCTTTGACTCCATATACTTGGATAATTGACAGTGGTGCTTCAAACATGGTTCATTTTCCAAATTTATATACTAATCCACCAACAGCAGTGCCATATTCAATAAAATTACCAAATGATACTTTTGCTAATGTCACACATATTGGTGACATTATTCTCAATCCTACTCTCCTCTTGAGAAAGTGCTTTGTGTTCCTACTGTTTCTTTCAATTTGATTTCAGACAACAAGATTACTTCTACCTTAAATTGTCGCTTAATTATTCAAGCTGACGAGTGTTTTCTGCAAGACTTGACTACTTAGAAAATGATTGGGACGGGTGAATTGCAAGATGGCCTATACAGATTAACTGCTTCCAATTCCTCTCCTGATTTGCGCAATGAATCTTCTATTACTTGTGTTTCTATCAAATTAAATGTAGCCTTGAGGCATTTTAGATTAAGACATCCTTATTTTTCTAGATTACAACTTTTGAATAAACATATTCCTCATTTGTCTTTTGAATTTGTCACATGTACTACCTATCCTATTGCTAAACAAAAACGATCGCCCTTTCCTATTAACAATAATAAATCTACTGTTCCTCTTCATTTAGCTCATCGTAATATATGGGGACCTACATCAATTCCTACAAAGGAAGGATCTAGGTACTTTCTTTCCATAGTAGATTTTTCTAGAGCTACTTGGATCTTTCTAATGAAATCAAAATCAGATGCGGGTTCTTTGTTACAATCTTTTTTTGTTCATATAGAAACTCAATTTTTTGCAAAAATCAGGATTATCAGGTCTGATAATGGACCTGAATTTGCTTTAAAATCTTTCTTTGCTTCCAAAGGGGCCATTCATTAGTTGATATATACTCAACCGAAAAACATAAATATTAATAATTCCACTTTCTGCACTAAAATTGAGTGCATCCAAGGTTGGCGACCATTAAAGGCATGCAGAGAGGAACCGTCTAAGGCTAAGCAACTTATATATACATCAAGTCTGCTGAAATCAAAACGTGGCTTCAACTGTCTAGCCGCTTGAAGAAGAATGGGGATATCTCCTTTTCTGGATCTTCATTTAAACCAAAAAGCATGTAAACCGTGACAGACTCCTCTCACCTTGTGATGTCATGCATCCTTCCTGCTCTGCATCATCTAGGCCATTTTACATACCCCTAGACAACCTGAAATGGTTGGAACAGAGTGGCGTGGCAGAACTTGATGTCCTCCAGTTTTCGCCCATCTGCTATTTACTCGTGATGTCCAATCCCCAACAAAGGAGAAAAGGAATAATGGTCGAGAAGAAATGGTACTATCGTATCTACACGGGAACAACATCAGCATTTTGATTATCATCGCATGTCAAAATAAGACCTTCAATGTAGGTTGGGAGGAGGCAACGGATCCACTGACAACCTGTTGAGACACGCTCGGCCAATGGAACAATCATCAATACATTATCATGGCGTTGGACAACCCCCATCACACTAACTGTGCTCCCTTCTTTGATATACCTGCCATTAATCATTATAAATAAGCACAGTATCTGAGAGTTCCATAAAGGTGTAGGAAAAAATCCCTTGGGGCCTATTAAGTAGTGAAAAATAGTTTTGTTTTCCATTTTTAACTTTCTAGAATGACAAAAATGACCACCTCATTTTCCGATTTTCAACATTTGTATAGAAAAGTTAAGAAACATCTTACAAATGTTTTCCACCTTTTCTATACAAATACTGGAAAACTAGGAAACAAATGCCATTTTTGTAATTATTTAGAAAACTGAAATATGTTTTCCACAGCTAAGTTGGCCCTTAATAACCGCCCCAAGCAGTTTCTGCACCCTTACTTTTCAAATGAATTAAGGCTTTTTCTCCAATAAACCAAGAACTATGGACTACAAACCATAAAAGGCTCACCCTTCTTTAAGACGCATTTTGCGGTCATCTCTAGAGAGGTTGCGCTCAGCAAGCCAGCGTAGAAAGCCTGGAGATAACTCTTGAGTTTCTTTCGTTACATCAACTACAGTCGCTGGTTTGACAAATGGAGCAACCTTGGCTCCATAGCCAGCTTTTACAAGTGCACGTAGCCCAGACTGGAAGTCTGATATGTAGAAATCGGCCACGTATTTCTGTTAACAAGAGCCAAAAAAAAGAAAAAAAAAGAAAAGAAATGTTACTACAGAGAAGATGTGCTGTGTCCATCATTTGACAGCTGGTCAGAACTCAGACGTAATGTCTGTAAGTGTCAGATTCACAGCCATGAAACTAGATATCAAAACCATAACCCCCAAAATACAAAGAATACTTGAAGATCTTCATCAGTATTATCCTCAATAAATCCTATACATAGAATGTACACATACAAAGTGGAACAGAACATTCTATGAACGTTGTGGGTTTTTAACCCACAGAGCAGTTTCTGAGACTAGAGAGAGGAAATTCTCAACAAGATAAAAGTACTGATATAGATCTACTACTGCCACATCAATGGAGGGAAATAGGTTGTTCATTAATTAGCAGTCCATTCATAATTAAAGAATGCTGAATACTGCAGAAAAAAGCAACCTTGACATGCATAGAATTTCTTTATAATAGAGCTGATAACTTTCATCCCTCATCAAACACCATACAAATATTAAACATAGTTTTAGAAAGCATCAGAACATTTTTCTTCAAGTAATAACCACTGAATTTTTCATCATGTAATAATAGCAACTAAACCATGAGTCCCCGCTATGAGCAGCTATATTACTGATTTGCGTCACGCATGATTCTACTAGTATCCAAGACAATGTCCTCTAAAAGTTGGAGAGTAGTCAAATTCCTCTTTTATACCCTATTTACAATTTCTAAATCTACCACTTCCCTTCCTGCCTACAACTTCAACCAAACCACATTTCTCACTAGTATGTTGTATGGTCTACATTGCAAGTGCCCAATTTTTACATCCCCAAAAAACTTTCCACAAATGATTTTAGAATATAATTGATTAGTCAATGTAAATGTATTAACTTAAAAGACGATCAATGACCTGGCCAACAACTCGAACAAGGCTGATTAGATTTTTGATTTCTATGTTTCATTCCACCTGCATAGGTACTTCAACTCATGTACAATTTTCTATCAAAACAAAGAAAAGAAAACAAAAAAATAAAATAAAATAAAGATGAAGTGGGGCCAGGTATGGGGGACGACAGGAAAAGAACCTACAACTGCTATAGGCATTCTTTCAGGTAGTCCCACATGAAAGCCATGCAACATAGCTTGATAAAACGCTCCAATTCCGAAAATAGGTTTTGGAGAAAGAGCTCCATGGATTGGTGAAAGTCATTTCGGGACCAAAAAAAAAAAGGAGCTCAATTGTGCATACAAGGGTTACCTATGAAAATCAGATATGGGTCCTCGACCTCATACGCACATTAACCTTACTACATCAAAATTCTATCAATGAAAAATACAGATAATAAATCCCGAAGTCTAGAAATTGCCATTCTGACGCCATAGACACTGAACAATGAACAATTGGCAAATGGAAATAGCACTTAGCAAGAATAGATGTATCAAGTAATTACACAAACCTACAGAATCATGGGTGACAGTTTACTGGCATGGTCTTTTTATGTGATGATAAAATACCAATCAGATCAGAGTGAGCGAGAAGGCATTGTGCATGTTGACTGCCTGTGAATATAAGTGTACCGACCAGATTCTATAATAGACAAACTTGCAACTTCCAAGTTCCACTGGCTTACACTATAGACAAGCTTCAGAAAAGTCACATAAACAGCTAACAAATATCATCCAATAGGCAACTTGAACATTACAACTTCAATGTGATTTCCAGTTCATTTCTTTTGGGAGTTTGGTATATGGCACTAGGAGGATATCAATTCCCATGGTAAAATGTAGAGTATAAGAACAAAAAGATGAAGTCCAGGTTTAAATATTAATTTTTACTTACCGACAATAATGGTTCTGCGAGTCTTTCCATCCCACAGATAAAATCCTAGTAGTGTAATACGATTAATCAATATGAATAGGTGGAAAATTTTCCACTGAAAAGTCATAATATGTGTGGCATATCGATGCATTATGTGAGCATCTTTAAATTATAATTCCTTTTTTTCACAATTGATGGTATTTTATTTGGATAGTTTTAAATTCTGGGCCACAATTACACAGCAAAGTAGTATTTGAGCTTATTTACATTTTTAATTATTTTTCTTGCCCTCCAAACATGTCAATCTAAGAAGGACCTTATGTATTAAATTTATTTTTTGCATAGGTTAGGAAAAAAAAAAAACACGTTGCATTTGATATCAGGCAGCATCATCAGATATCCTTTTTTTTTTTTTTTTTTAATTCTTTTCTCTCAAGCATGTTGTCTTTAAATATCAGTATTATGTTATTGCAGAGGGGAATTTGGAACAGAATCAAACATGCACACGCTAGTGTTTATCCCTCCATGTAGATGTTGTCTTTAAATATCAGTAATATGTAACTGCAGATTGGACTTTGGAATGGAATCAAATTTGCACAAGGGTCTATTTTTTTGTGTAGATGTTTGTCTATGCTCTCTCTCTCTCTACCCAGTGCAAAAAAGTTGGAAGTTTCACCAAGGAAGTGATGCAGGACAAGTAAGATCGATCTTGGAAAGATCCTTGCTGGAGAATAATTAAGAGTTGGGATTACGAACAGTTAGGTTTAATTAGTAGTTTACTATGTGTTTAGTTTAATTAAGATAGTATTATGTGTATTTGGAGGCTTGTTTATAGTATAGGTATGTTTGTAATGCAATGTAGTTTTAAGGGTATATCTATAATTTCATGTGTTCATAGGTTTTCTTATAAATAGTGTGTGAAAGTTATGTTGTAAGTAGTTGTTGATGAATTTGAATTGAATTAAACATGAGTTTCCCCTTGTATCTCCTCTATCTTCCCCTTCCTATCTTCTATTTATTCTAATCTCCCCCGTGGCTGCAGAACCTTGACGCTGCCCCTGCATCAGGAGGTTTTCAAAATCTATGTGGATGTGCATGGGAGATTAATTTAGACTCATAATATCATTTGACAATTGATCCCAGTTATTGGAGACCAATAAATTTTCAGGAGATCATTTATCTAAGAAATGTCATAGAAGAGCTGCAGAACCTTGATGCTGCCCCTGCATCAGGAGGTTTTCAAATCTGTGTGGATGTGCATCGGAGATTAATTTAGACTCATAACATCATTTGACAATTGTTCCCAGTTATTGGAGACCCCATAATTTTCATGAGTTCATTTATCTAAGAAATGTCATAGAAGCATTTCAGACTCATACCATCGAAAAGGCCAGAAACTCTTTCATACTCGATGACTTGATTACTTATACTGTTATGCTTATGCATCTATGTTAACCATTATGTCCAATCAGCAACCATCTGCAAATCTCATCAAATCTACAACAATTTGATCATCCAGTTCTTCTTTGTTAAAGCAGATATCAATCTACAACAATTTGTTTACCATGTTTCAATGAAGTATTTCAATGTTTCAAGCACTGGAAATCTAACTAGTCAACTCATCCCAATAATTTAACACTCAAAATCATTTTCATTTTCATCAAGTTTTGATCCTCAAGTAAATGACATATAGTAGTCTTAATGCGAGTAGCTTGGAAACTAACCTCTGAATGTCTACATCCCCACGACAAGAAGCGGTGTTTAGGATTTGCAGATTTTCCACCCCATCCTCTATATTCATACAATTCTGTGGAAACATATATACACCTAGGTACTCTCTGATAAGATGATTCAAGAGGAATACTGCCACATGTGACAACCTACATGAAGAGACATACATGACATATTACTTTTGAGTTTTGAGAGGAAAAAAAAACCTACGAAGCAGCATGAAAGAAGAATCAAAGAATGAAAACAGGTCGACAGGACATCAAGTCTGACACATTACAACACTTCAAGAAAAATATTACAAATGCATCCACTGAGATATATCATAACTAAAGAAATTATATAACCAGTCTAGGCAAATTTTTTCAACCAAATTAAGCATTCTTACGCAGAAGATGTAATAGAAAAACATCAACACCGTAAATACCAAAATGCCATCCTGAGATCCAAAACTCTAACTCCAAATTCAGGATAACAGAAACTTTGAGGAAACTGTCCTTTATTTTGGCAGATAATTAAGAAATAATAAAATAATTAATGGAATGACTTGATGAAGTTCCATGCATATCTTTTGTCCTGTTCCTTAATGACATAACATCATCTGAACTGCAATAGTGGGGTCTACATGATTTTTTTTTTTTTACTTTTGGGTATTTACATTACTCTTATTGGAGAAAAAGACCAAAGAATATAGCTAAGTTATCCAAGTCATCAATTAGCTTGGCATGAGCTTGTGAAATAAAGTGATGGAGTAGCTACCGTGACCTTTGATAGTCGCACAAAACCAGGACATTAAGATCACTCAGGGATTATAGCCACATGATGTTGCCAGGATAATCTTGGAACCTCTTAACCAGTGAGTACAGAAAGTTCCAAGACTAAATAAGCCAATGCATCCATTAAGTCATATGAATCAAATTACCAATGCACTGAGATAACCAATATATGAGATACAAACTCAAGCCTATTTCCAAACTCTGCATAAATTAGAGCATTTGCAATAAACAACCAATCAATCTTCACTTTGTCACGCTCAAAACCCAGTCAGTCAATAACATAAAAATTTTTTGACTATGGACCTGTATAAAATCCAACTGTAGAGAAAAATACCCCAAGTTTCCTGGTGCTTTCAAATTGCAGTTCTCAGATTCGCCATCAGCCTGTTCATAGTGCAACAAATGGCAAATTATACACCACTGATTGCACCACAACAAATGGCAATTTATTTGTAAAGTCTGCATTAGAGTTATCCAACACATGAAGCCATGAACTAGCCAACAATCAACATTACCAATGGCAGAAGCTTACTTTTACATGAATTCATTTGGGTTAGCATGTGGCGAGTTTGAAAATGTGTCCTATTTAAATGGTCAAATTCTGGAATTGATCTTGGGTATTGATGCAGAATAAATTGTGTGAATATGAAGGGTAATAACCTAAAATCTCAAATTTCTTAAAATCTCAATTCTCAGATTTCCTCAAAATTCCATACCAGTTTCAATGTGATTAAAAGCCACATAAATGGCATAAATCTAAAATCTACTTTCCAAAGTTAATTAAACAGAATTTCCTAAATGAACTACTAAAATACAGTTCCTAAAAAAAATTATTGAGAAATAAAATAATTTAAAAATTAAATTTTCTTAACTTGAAGGCATACGTGCTTCCTGACTGGACCCTTGCTCCACACAGAATTCTTAATCTCTTCATCATTCCTTCCCACTATGGAAAAGCTCACTGTCAAATGCTAAATAACAATAATATAAATTGGCGGATGGGAGCAACTTGAACCAACACTCAAAGTGGGCCTTGGCATCTGAAACACAACCTGAGAATTTAGCCCGAAGTGTAATGAACTGACCCTGAAGCTCATTGAATTCTAAAAACCATATTTGCTTTCAGTTCATAACAGACACATCAAGTCCTAGAGTATACACAGTATACATATAAAGTCCATATTTCTCTAGTATGTTATTCAATACATATGGTATATATTTTTCTTTATTCTCCCCCTTTTGACATATGTATGTGTTCTTGTATATCCTTTTTCTCTTAGTATGTTATTCAATACATATGGTATATATTTTTCTTTATTCTTCCCCTTTTGACATCAGTAAAAAGGATATACAAGAACACATACATATCAATTATAAGTGTCAAACATCCAGCATTCCGTGCACAAGTATCTCGTCATTCAATATTCAGCATGCAGTTTCACAAGTTCAGTATTGCTCAAGCATAATGATTTCAAATATCAAAACGGGATATGACCAATTAAGTCAACAACATAAGCCCTAAACCCTAGAGCATCACTTTTGCTGCTATAAGGGGTGAAAGATCGGTATGGCCTCGGGCACACTCCCACCCTCGCAGACCGGAGAAATTATGTGATACTGAAATTGTCATGGCTAGGTGATGCAGGGGCAGCATCAAGGTTCTGCAGCCATGGGAGAATCTAGAAGAAATAGAAGAAAGGAAAGGGAAGGCAGGAGAGATTCAAATTCATCAATAACTGCCTACAACATGGCTTTCCCACACTATTTATAAAAAAGCCTCTTTACATGAAATTACAAAATAAACCCCTAAAACTACATCACATTACAAACATACCCCTACTTTACACAAATATTGCAAACAACCCCCAAATACACATAATCCTATACTAGTTAATATAAACAAATATAGTAAACTACTAACTTAACCCCACAATTCCTTAACCCAACTCTTAACTATTTTTCAGCAAGGATCTTCCTAAGGTCTTACTTCCTATCCTACATCATGGCTTTCACAACCTATTTATCAGAAAGCCTCTTTACATGAAATTACACAATAAACCCCTAAAACTACATTACATTACAAACATACCCCCTGCTTTACACAAATATTACAAATAACCCCAAAATACACATAATCCTATACTAATTAATACTACACACATAGTAAACTACTAACTTAACCCTACAATTCCTTCACCCAACTCTTCTCTATTATTTTCCAGCAATGATCTTCCTAAGGTCTTATTTCATGTCCTCCATCACTAGGGGTGTAAAAAAAATTTATTGAAAAACTGAAAATCGAACCAAAAACAAACTGTTTGACATTTCGATTCAGTGTATCTGCTACTGGAAAACTGACTTATTTTAAAATATGTTTTTAATAATATCGTAATTTATATATATATATATGTATATATATATGTTTTTGATTAATTTGTTAAATCAATCTTCTATTGCTTGGTTGGACATATAGAAATTGGAGGAGGTAAGTTTATGGAAGGAAAGGATTTTATAGACAAGCAGTGCCCCCCTCCCCTCCCCAAAAAAAAAAAGTTTCTTTTTTACAATGTGGGATAATAAATTGAGAGAGTGAAGCTGACAAGCTGTGAAGACTCAAGAGTGAGGAACTGCCCACTGAATATTGGGAACATTTTGTTCCACATGGACCAAGAGGAAGAAGGGTCGACCCTTCCCCCTCCTATAAAAACGCATCCCACACATCCCTTCAAGCATACCTTCACAACAAGCCACAAAAGTGGGCCGGGCTCTTCTTAAATATAAATGGGCCGTACGAGGTAAAAATCCCATTTGTTTTGGGCATTAACCTTAACAAGCTATGGAAAGGCCAATTGATTTTAGGCATTAAAATTTTTAACAATTTGTCCTTTGACTTGGGCCTAGAGTTTTTTAAATTTTGTATTAAACTAGATAAAACAAAAAAAAAAACAAAAAGACAAAAAAAAAAAAAAACAAAACAAAACAAACAGAACCAAACAATAAAAATTCAGACTTTAGTTAAATTAAATCGACAGTGTGCAATTCAGTTCCGATTTGAAAAATTTAAAACCATTTCGTTCGGTTTGGTTATCAATTTTGTCCAAAATCAAACCAAATAAAACCAATTACACCCCTACTCATGGCCTCCCTGATGACACATCGCATGCACGCAAATCATTTACATATCAATGGAGCTTTTGGACCAAATCACACTAGGAACTAGGTCCACACCATACACAAAGAAACACTATCCCAATCCAATTTGGCAGCTACATATATGCAGCATGCAGGCCTAAAATAGTTGCACACCAAGCTAGCAAACAACAAAGAGAAATTAAATTAATTTTAAGCCCATTGCCCCACGAAGCAAGCACTGACTATTACATTCCCTCATATGCAGCATGCAGGCCTAAAATAGTTGCACACTAAGCTAGCAAACAACAAAGAGAAATTAAATTAATTTTAAGCCCATTGCCCCACGAAGCAAGCACTGACTATTACATTCCCTCATAAGTAGCCATATGAGGCTTCCTCAGACCCCGAAGGATAGCTGTTTAAAATTGGACTGTAGGCTCACTATTACCAGCTCATGTTTTATACTAAAGTTTCTCCACTACCACACGTATTCAGATGCTTCTTTTTAGGACCCCGGTACCTGGTCAGAATGACCCTTCTAATCACATTGAAAAACACTCCAAAAAAATGCTTGTCAAGCTTCTTTGGCTCAATGGGTTTAATCGACTTACCTTTTCACGGAAGTCTATCGATGTGCAGATAACCTCCTCCACAGTTTCAGCATATGATGCAAAGGTCAATAGAATCAAAATCTGACTACTTAGCTTTATCTAGAGAGCATGCCCTAACCCACCAATATACTTGAACATGCTGCTCACTCTTATATATATTGGCATCTCGCAATGAATTCATGAAACTCTCATGTGTACAAATCTGTGTCCTAATATTGAGTTGCAGAAAATGGTCAAAATGCACCTAACAGTGCATACTTAATGTCGCAACGTCCCGGAGAAGGGTCCAGAATGGCGAGGAATAATAATTTTGTAAGTTTGATGGAATCACCACTAACGTGTCATTTTCCTAGGTGCAGTTAGCTCACCTAATTACTACTCCTTGATTGGTCTCTACCAGTAGTCTCAATCTGCTTTTATCAAAGTTGGAATCGGGAGTTCAATTATGCAAGGGGAAGGTACTAGCACCCCCTCCATACCTGTTTTACGAACTGTACCTAATTAATCATAAATTATCCCTAAATTGAATCTAATGATCTTCAATTAAATCCTATCTATATATATATATATATATATATATATATATAAAATAAAAGGCGATTTAGGAAAGTCTAAAAAGACCTCCAAAGGAAAGGATCTTGTTAGATAAACTCTCCCTCAAAAACTAATATAGGTGAAGTCTGATATACCTTTTTACCCATTGTTAAATCATTAGGACGCGCACACACACAAAAATAAAATATATACGGATAATAATCAAATAAAATCATTAAATTTGAGCAAAAAAGGTTTTTAAAATATTCCCAAATCTTTCCAAAATTTTGTAGAATTTTTCTAAAAATTTTTCAATATAATTCTAAAATATTTTGGGCTTTTTGAAGACTTTTCTTCATTTTTTGGTTTTTTTTTTTTTTGTGGTATTCAAGTCAAAATAACTCAAATATTTTTATTTATTTTTCTTATTTTTAAATATTTTTCCTGCTTCTTTTCAATTTTTTTCAATTTTTTAAAAATTAAAAATCAATTTTGAAATTAAATAAACTAACTTGCTGTTCGAAAAAAGTTAGATCAGTTGAACCGAGTTTGACCCAGTTGGGATTAGTTGGCCAAGGTCAAAGGTAAACGTTCAATGGACCTAGGTCCAAATTGGACCTAAGTCTTGGGTCTTCGAATCAACTGATTAAGATCTTGGTCAAGTTTATCCAAGTCTGGGTCGGATCTCAAGTAGTAGGGTACGGGAATTTGGATTTGGGCATGGGTGTTCGAATCCAAATCTTGAATCCGAATAAATAATCAATC
The DNA here is from genome assembly GCF_029873635.1 of Malania oleifera. Classification (NCBI taxonomy): domain Eukaryota; kingdom Viridiplantae; phylum Streptophyta; class Magnoliopsida; order Santalales; family Ximeniaceae; genus Malania; species Malania oleifera. The sequence goes on from NC_080420.1 coordinate 1,568,765, forward strand.
CAAATTAAAATTCTTACTTGCACTCAAATCACAAAACTTTGAATTTAAATTTTTGTAGTTAAAATTTAAGGAACCAACCTTTGTCTTCAAACTCCTCCAATCTTTAAGTTTGATGTCAATCCTCCACTACTTCTCGGATTCTAGCTCTCTGCTTATCAATCTTCAAGCCTCAAGTTTTACAAATCTTCCTTACGACTCTGATTCTGAATTCTGACCTCGTACCCTTTATCCAATCTCCTTTGAACTCTACACTTTCTTGATCTTCACGAATTTTCCTCCAAATTTACAACTCTCTCAAACTCTCAATTTTCTGTCTCCCACTCTCAATTGTCTATATCTATCTGTGTCCCTCTCACCCTTAGAAGTCCGCTATTTATATGCTTGGGGGATCAATTTAATCAATTTTGATTTGATCAATTAGCATCTAATTTCATCAATCAAAATTGAATTGAATTTATTAATTTGTGCTTGCATTAAACCATAATTTCACCACATGTTTCTTATGTAAATTCCCACATGTCTAATTTGTTTTTTTCCTTTTGTGCTTCCAAGTTTAAATATGAAGATGCTGGCCCAATTATTTCACTTTATGTTTTTTAAATGTATTCAATTTTTTTTCCATGTATTCAGTTTTATTTTTTCTTGTATTTTTCCATTTTATTGCATTAATAAATTCTGCCCATTTGTGTTACATAAGCCCCGGACAAAATGAAATGTCTACAGCTGCCCCTTTTTATAGATTTGTTACTTAGGATGACAAGAAGAGTTGACTCTTGGCTTCCTAAAGTAACAAATCTATAAAGAAAAAAGACACGAAATTTGAATTGGGTCTCATATAACAAAACCCTAACAAAAGAAAATGTATGGATTCACATAAATGCATGAAATCTAGGTCAACTCAACAAAATTACAGAAAAAGGTGTAAATTGTCCTAGTTTATGAAAAATCACTATCATGGGTTTGGGAACTATGCCATGTACCACTAAGGTAGATTACATTTTGAAAATGGCTACTTAGATTTGGGAACTAATGTCACATGCCTGTAAAACAACCAAAACAACTTAGATGTCACTACTCAGATTTGAGAACTAATGCCACGTGTCTCCGAGTTAATCAAAATAACTTGGATGCAACTACTCGGATTGTCAAGATAGTCAAAACGGTTTGGATGCGACTACTCAGATTTTCTGAGATAGCCAAAACAACTTGAATGCGACTACTCATATTAGCGAGATAGCCAAAATAACTTGGATGCGACTACTCAGATTTTCTGAGGTAGTCAAAACAACTTGAATGCGACTACTCGAATTGCCGAGATAGTCAAAACAATTTGGATATGACTACTTGGTTTGCCGAAATATTCAAAACAACATGGATGCAACTACTCGAATTGCCTAGATAATCCAAACAACTTGGATGTGACTACTCGGATTGCCGATATAGTCAAAACAACTTAGATGCAACTACTTGGATTGCCTAGATAGTCAAAAAAAACTTGAATGCGACCACTTGGATTGCCAAGATAGCCAAAACAACTTGGATGCGACTACTCGGATTGCCGAGATAGTCAAAACAATTTGGATACGACTACTCAAATTGCCGAGATAGTTAAAACAACTTGGATGTGACTACTCAGATTTTCTGAGATAGTCAAAACAACTTGGATGTGACTACTTAGATTTGGAGACCAATGTCCCAAATATCCAAAGTAGACAGAACAATTTGGAAGTGATTACTTGGATTCGGAAACTAATGTCCCAAGTATTCGAAGTAGACAGAACAACTTGAAAGTGACTACTAGGATTCGGGAACTAATGCCCTATCCAAAGTTGACAGAATAATTTGGAATTGACTACTTGGATTTTGGGAACTAATGCCCCATCCAAAGTGGACAGAACAACTTGGATGGAACTACCTAGATTTGGGATGTCCCATACCCTAAGTAGAATGCAAACCATTCCAATTTATGGTAGACAATTAATTGAAGGGGGTGAAAAACGGGATGAATGTTATTTACAAAATTCATACAGGAAATTTGTATGATAAGAACATGATGATGCTTGATATGAGGACACATCCTAACTCTACTCATGCAATGATTTTTACAAAATGCATGTGGATTGCTTCCTATATCACATTTGATGCTATGCATGCAATGCATGAAGATGCACAAGCTTCCCCTTCAAGCATGCTTGTGAACCAACTCCTATCCAATCAACAAACAAGATTCTGAAACCAATCTTTAATTTCGCTCACCATTTTTTCAAATTCCAATCCGTGGAGAAAGAAATTCATGTTTTTACAATGATGCCCATATTAACCATCTTCAAAAAAATATGAACTTGAGAAGAAAACACCACGTGCATTATCTGATGTGAGTGCCCTTTGAATTTCCTCCCAAAACTTGGCATGTCATCTAACCCAATCTACTTGTGATCGAGTTATTCAACCTGACCTGCTTATTTCAAGAATGTTAAATAACCAAACTAAATTTTTCTGATGATGCACCCCTGCACTCTTAATGTTAAAATCATTTTGAAGTTAAATAAATAAATATGCAATCAAATAACACTATCTCATTAGGGATACAAATGAAATGCTCAAACTTGTCTACTCTACCTAGTTTCATGCTTGTTTAACAAGAAGTGGCTTTACCAATACTCTGACACCTTTGTAGCCTTGATATTAACTTAGAGAATCAAATCAACAAGCAAACACCTCTGATTTTTTATCCCAATCTTGCTTTCTTTATGGGAAAAAGTAGAATTGATATTGCCCATATGTTACACCCACTTCTGCACTATTATTCCACTGTAAATCTGTCGCCAACTTCCAATGGTACCTTCTTGATTTATATTCCATAGTCCATTCCAACCTCTTCATCCTGAATTACAACCAGTGTCTCATCTAGTATTGTGATAAATATTCTAATCTCAAGGTGGACTTTAAGATATGGGATTAAACATAGACTAACAATACAGGTTTCCAAAAGAATAGGGAAACTAAGGCTCAAAAACCCCTCCCCAAAATGACATGTATGCCCCTAGTAGTGTAAAAGGTTGAGCGAACTTGTTCTCTGAACAAATTGCCCAAGTACCTTATTAAAATCAAGTCATAACGTAGTTCAAACTCTATCGAACTTGACAATTCATTTGAGGTATAGGCACATACCAATCAGGTCAAGACTCTCTTTTTGGACCGTAATGTAGGCTAAAGAAGAAAAATATTTAATAAGGTTTAAGTCATGAATTTTGTCTAGATAGTGTTTGTCAAGGATCATCCATGAAGTATACACCTTATTTTTTTTCCTTATTTTTCCTTTTTGTTGTATTTTCCTTCTTTTATTATATTTTTTGCTTTCCTTTTTTATGAAGGGATCTTAGTACCCTTTTTTATTTGGGATTCACTTGGGGTTCTATTTTAATCTTCTTGAAATTGCCCCAATATGGGGGGTGATCCTTTGATAGTATATTAAAGGGAAAAAAAAAATTAAGCTCAAAATGGGTAGCAAGGGATTTTTTTTTTTATTTTCTTTTAGGTAGCCAAAAGATGGTCTGTCATCCTCTTGGCAGCAAACCATTACCTCAAATGAATTGTCAAACACTAGGGAACCCAAACTCAGGTTAAACTTTTGGCAAACTGACTTTAAGAAAAAGTTGGTTTAAAAATTAAGGTCCAAACAGGTTACCAAGTGGCGAATGCATTATTTGGTTCTTTTAGGTATACTAGTCGGCCAAAGATGGTCACTCATCATTTGATTATAACACAATCATTATACCCATAAGACACAAATCACAATTTAGAATAGAAAGGAGAAAAACCTCTTTTTTCATTAATCTCCTCAAGAAGGCAAGCAGTTTATCAAGCACAATATTTTTTTTGACAGTATCCGAATTGATAAGGTGTGATAGATCTCCATCCATAATAGCTAACAGTAATACCCCTCCTGAAAATTACAACATATAGTCATTTGTAATTCGAAGTCCATTTTCCACAAGGATCTTTGTAGATTGTCAAAATCTTCTTCCGGACTAATTCATCCTCTTAAAATTATCGAGGACACACTTTTGGAGTGGGATCCCTGCTAAGCACCAATCAAGAGGGTTTTTTTTTCCATCTTTTTCTCTTTTTTGTTATTTTTCATCTTTTTCATTTTTCGTCTTTTTCATTTTTTTCATTCATTTTTTTTTTTTTCTGCCCTATTGAATGGATTCTCAAAACCAATTATCGACTCTCAAGTCTTTTGTACTGGCAAAACCATTTTCCACTGCATGAAACATAAGCAAAATCAGACAAAATTTGGCAAAAGATGACAATCAAAGGATGATGTAATGAGATGAGACTATAATGCATATTATTTCATTTAAATTCAAAATTATATGAAAAAGAAAAGAATTTATAAATGTTGTCCTTTTATTGACAAGAATAAAGGAATTCATTAACATCCCTAAGATATCACTAATTTCATCACTACTGGGTACTCAGGCACATGTCCAGTTTTCCACCATCATTTTTGTATAATGTTGACTCACCTCTAAAGTTAATGACCAGTCAATCGTCCAATCCAACATGGAACTCTATTAAATGAGGATCTTTTTCTTTCTGACATTACCTCCTCTATAAGGATGACCTTATATTGTTTGCACCCCCCAATCTTTGTTTTTGTCCATTCTTTCCTTCATAGTTCCCTGCCCAATACTTGAATTGTTCATCCTTCCCATCTTAAATGCCCCTTCAATTCTCTCTCCAATAATTACCAAATCTTCAAAATTAAGGGGAGTGCTTCTGATAAAATGACCAAAATATGGATCTTCGAGGGTGTTGACAACTAAAGAAGTTGATTCCCTATCCTCAATCGGAGGATGAACTTGTTCTACCATTTCTCTCCATCGATAAGCATATTCTTTAAATGATTCACTCATCTTCTTCTCCATATTCTACAAAGTCAACCTGTCTGGAACCATCTCAATCACATGCCTATACTGGGTAACAAAAGCATGAGCTAGATCCTTCCAAGGGCAGATCTTTGTACAGTCCTGCTAAATATACCACCGCGTAACTGTCCCAGTCAAACTATCTTGGAAGCAACGAATAAGCAACCTATCATTATCAAAATATGCAATCATTTTCTAACAATACATCTTCTGATGAATTAATGGACATTTGGACCCACCCACTAAATTTCTTGAAATCCAAGACTTTGAACTTCGGAGGTAGAATCACATTAGGCACTAAACATAAGTCAAATGCACCCATCAAACCAAACATGCTTATTCCCTCCATAGCTTGCAAGTATTCTTCCAATACTTTATACCTACGGTTTACCTCCAAGCTAAGGGTCTACTCTTTAGTCATTTCCTTAGCTATTCCCTTTCCTTTGATATCAGGACTTATGATTGGTGGTGCTTGTGCATTCCCTATTGGTTGAAATCCTAGGACTAGTACCAATAGGATAGATAGGTGCGAGCTTGGTCCCAAACTTCTTGTCAAATTCACAGATTGTGATGACGGATGTTCACTAACAAGTGTAAATCCTGGTGGAAATAGAGGATCTTCTTCAACTGCGGGTTTTGGAGATTGCACCATTTTCTCCTTGCTCATACTAGTGAGTATCTTCATTAAATTATTCATTTTATCTTTAATCTCCTGAACATCCTGACAGATCTCCTTATGACTTTGCTTAAGTTCTCTCATGCGATTTTTCAAATGCTATACCATGATTCTAACCTTCCATCTAGTACCATAAGGATGCAGGGATATTGTCTTGTTATGCTCAATGTTTGATCCCCAAAATTTAATTCTATCACTCTGACACACTCATTTTGCAGGCAATTGGAATATGAGCAAGGATACATTGGCAATAACTATGCATGCATGACTATGCATGAAATGCATGATACAATGCAACCTAAAACAACCACTTTACCAAAATTCTTAGAAAAACTTCATTACCTAATGAAAACTCCCAAATCAACCTAGCTTTTGATATGCAATCCTCACAATTTAAGAATCAAGCTGTCTTCCTCAACTTGCAGACACATTTATTTTCTTTTGCTGACTCTTAAGAATTATCCCATCTACTGAGCATTCAGCTCCTAACAAATCTTTCCTCAACTAAGAATTCTTTCATGTAACCCTCTACCTTTTCCTATAGTTATATTGTTTCTTTGAACTTCCATTCCTTAAGACAAGACCTGACAACTAAAAGTCTCATCTGAAGAGTGGGAACTTCTTAAGGGCACAATGGTTGGAGATTTGGGAAGATTAATTTACTTAATGCACCAACTTGACCAAATTGCCCCTCAATTCTTCCTCAATCTTCAATTCAACTACTTTTCTAATGACTTTCATAGACTCCAAGATACAACTGAACCTCTATTTCCTTTTCATTGTATACCACTACTAAATTGTCCATAGGGTAATTTCCCTATCAACAATAGGTTTCGAGGTTGTCCCCAATCCTTACCCAATGGGCTTAGACAAAGTACAAACTAAGCAGAGTGGTTCGCGCACCCCCAAATACCTTGTCTCATACCCCTATCTACTCACAAAGCGTAAAGCCCGAGTAGGAGGCTCGTGAATGTGCTCACATAAATTTTTAAAACCTATCCCCAAATCCCAACATATCATCAGACCCTACACATGCTTATCCATTCATTCACAACATGCATATAAGAGTTATATATATATAAACTATTCACAAGTATGTAACAATTATTCATATTTACATATAACATATCATGGAATAATCAAAAAAACCATTAAATTCATATTTAGGATAATTCAAAATTAATTAATGGCTCGACTCTCTAAGCAGTCCCCAGTAGAGTCGCCAAATTGTTGCAACATCCCGAAGAAGAGTCTGAAATGGCAAGGATTAATAATGTTTTAAGTTGGATGGAGTGACCACTAACCTCTCATTTTCCTAGGTGCGGTTAGTTCACCTAAATACTACTTGTCGATTGGTCTCTAGACTAATCATAAGGCCAAGGAACTAGTACTCTCGGTCTACTTTTACCAGAGTTAGGATCGAGAGTTTAGTTATGCGATGGAAAGGTACAAGCACCCCCTACACACCTGTTCTACGAACCTACAAACAATACCTAATTAATCATGAATTATCCCTAAACTGAATCTAATGGTCTTTAATTAAATCCTAAAGAAAAAAATTATTTAAAATTTAAAATATATATAAAATAAAGTGCGATTTAGGCATGTCTAATAAGACCTCTAAAAGAGGGAATCTTATTAGATAAACCCCCTTCATAACTAATATAGGTGAGGTCTAAATTACTTCTTTGCCCATTGTTAAATCATTGGGACGCGCACACGCAAAAATAAAATATATACGGATAATAATCAAATAAATCATCAAATTTGAGCAAAAAGAGTTTTTAAAGTATTCCTAGATCTTTCCAAAATTTTGTAGAATTTTTCTGAAAATTTTTCAACGTTTTTTTTTTTTGGTATCTAAGTCAAAAAAACTAAAATATTTTTATTTATTTTTATAATTTTTTAAATATTTTTTCTTATTTTTTTTATTTTTCCAACTTTTTCCTATTTTTTAAAAATTAATAATTAATTAAAAATCAATTATGAAATTAAATAAACAAACCAGCAGTTTGGAAAAAGTTAGACCGGTTGAACCGGGTTTGACCCAATTGGGATTAATGGGCCAAGATCAAAGGTCAATGGGCAACAGGCCCAAGTCCAAATTGGACCTGAGTCTTGGGTCTTCAAATACTGATTAAGATCTTGGTCAAGTTGATCCAAATCTGGATCGAATCTCAAGTAGTAGGGTACAGGAATTTGGATTTGGGCATGGGTGTTCGAATCCAAATCTTGAATCCGGATAAATAATCAATTTGAATTAAAATTCTTACTTGCACTCAAATCACAAAACTTTGAATTTAAATTTTTGCAATTAAAATTAAAGGAACCAACATTTGTCTTCAAACTCGTCCAATCTTTAAGTTTGATGCTAATCCTCCACTGCTTCTCTGATTCTAGCTCTCTGCCTATCAATCTTCAAGCCTCGGGTTCTACAACTCTTCGTTACAATTCCTCTTATTCTGAATTTTGACCTTATAGCCTTTATCCAAGCCCATTGAACTCTACACTTTCTTCATCTTCACGAATTCTCCTCCAAATTCACAACTCTCTCAAACTCTCAATTTTATGTCTCCCACTCTCAAATTGTCTGTATTTATCTGTGTCCCTCTCACCCAAAAGCTCACTATTTATAGGCTTGGGGGATCAATTCAATCAATTTTGATTTGATCAATTAGCACCTAATTTGATCAATCAAAATTGAATTGAATTGATTAATTTGTACTTGCATTAAGCCATAATTTCACCACATGTTTCTTATGTAAATTCCCACGTGTCTAATTTGTTTTTTCCTTTTTGTACTTCCAAGTTTAAAGATGAAGAGGCTGGCCCACTTTATTTCATTTTCTGTTTTTATTTTTTTATTTTTTTAATGTATTTGATTTTTTTCCATGTATTCAAATTTTGTTCTTGTATTCTGCCCATTTGTGTTATATAAGCCCTGGACAAAATGGGGTGTCTACACTAAACAAGTAAAAACTCATGAATCACTTCTTTCACTCCATTCAAACCTATTATCAATCCCTTCAAATGATTTCTATTCTGGGACTCAAAACAATGATCCATCAGGTTTTAAAGACTCATTTAATGGCTAGATTTACATTTTCATCTACCCTAACACCATTATAGATAAAAATGTTCTCTCATAAGAGTCATTAGGTTCCCCTTCCTCATTCAATGCAAAGCAATCTAAAGGCCTGCTATATGTTATCTAGAAGGCTCTCTAGGCTGCATTCATTTGTGGCTGTCATAGAGCCAAAGGTAGCACTTGCATCCACAATCCCTTTTTCCTTCACCAGTATATATAGTAAGGTCATAATAATGCCCATTTGTTTGCTCAATTCTACTCTTGCATGGTCTAGTCCCCTACTGAATTTCACCATCATGGCACGCATATGATCCCACCAATCCTTGAGGCATGCAACATCCCATTGTGAAGGCTCAAAAGTTCCTTAGTCACCATAACTTATTTTATCACTTATGGCTGATTCTGACCAGCCAGGTTTGGTTTGGATGGCCTGGAGCAAACCAGTTTGGAGTTCTGGTTCAGGATGGACGTAAATCCTGGTTTATTTTAACCCCTTATTTCAGCAAATGCAACAAAGAGTAGCCAAGTATGGTCTTTCTGCTCCTTCGTCTTCACCTTCACACTCGACTATGTGACAGTATGAGAGCAAGATACCCAATGACATTTGAACAATGTTGGATGATGACTGAAGAAACCTGATGGCAAATTGCAAGGCAGCAACTGCTACCAGTGGTGAACCCAGCAAGACTGACAGCTGAAAGAAGTTTCATCAATGAGTAAAGACTCCAATGATGGCTATTGGACAATAACATGGGCAAATTTTGGGCAGAACTGCGGAAGCAAGCAAAAAGCAGCAGCAACAACTCACAAAGATCCAACTCTAATGGTTTGATCAATCAACAAAAATCGGTTTTCATTCGATTGTGCAATCTCCAACTCATGGGATTTGTAGTCCATTGTTAGTAGATCAGCAATTGATGGAGATGGTGGCTGATGCAGATAGCAAAGCTTCAAAATTGGCTCCGAATATTAACAGAAACTCAGTGGGGTGGAGTTGTTGATGGACAATGGTGGCAACTATTTCAACAAGGATGGGAAGCCACAATGGAGGTGGCTGCGGCAATAGCAGTGATTGTGCCCTAATTCCAGTTGATGTAGAAAAGACCATATGGATACTGGGAATAAAAATCTTAAAACTCAATTCTCAAGATTCAGCAAAAGTTTAAGCCTGGTTCTTATGTGATTATAAAGTCGTATAATGGGGCAAGATCCACCGCACAAGGTTCCCTTGCCTTATTAGGATCTTAGGAAAGACATTACGTACGCAATCAAAAATCAACTTTATAAAATTAAAATAAACATACCTTTCTAAAATAAATTACTGAAAAAATAAAATCATCTAAGAATTAAAAGTTCTCAACTTCAACAATACAACTTCATGGCTCCTCTCCACCCAGAACTCTTGTTGCCTCTATGAGATATGTCCCTTCAAGCCCAAATTTACCAGCATGAAACCCCCTTTGTCTATGACACAAAGCTTTAAAGAACAACCTACTAGTCCATCACGTTTAGTTGGCGGCAATCTATGCTTGTAAATATCATGTATGAGTAAAAGGCTAGCAGCAAAAATCCTAGATGCTTCAATAGCAAAATCCTAGATGCTTCAACCTATAATATCTCTTGCTTGTAATTAGAAAAGTGAAAAGAGGAGATCATTGGTGGCACAACATGCCAGCTTCATTTGCACTGAACTTCTATGGAAAATAATCAAAACTCTTAACTGAGGGCATGAGCAAAAGAAGTCGATGCCAATCATGAAGACTCACTCCAGTAGAGCAATTCGATACACTTTACAATCATTCTCATACCAAGGTACAGATCAGAAGTCACCTCATAATATTCTGTCCTTTAACCCCAAAACAAGCAAATAGTGGTCCCTTCTAAAATCTAACTTCCAAGATGATTTTTTTTTTGCTTTTTTTGATAGCAAAAAGAGAAGAAGTTACCAATGGGTTTGTCAATCGGACAACATTGATCATTCCAATCCAAATGCACTACAATTTTGCTTAAAGCTGGGAAAAGGAAATAACTCAACACCATACAGCATTGGCATTGAAAAATAAATAAATAAACTTTTGCACAAGAAACCATAATTAAAAGCATCTTTGAACACTTCCATACCCACACTCACCACATGGCAAACTGTTAATCAGTATAACCGTATGCAGGAATACAGAATCATTATCAAACATGAAAAAAGAAACATGCAGAAAATTAATTTGGTCATTGATGATTAATAGGACTCGGCAAAACCCAACTTCTCAACTGCCAATAAAGCAATATACAAAAATATAAAGTAGCTCGTTCTACCTTCATAACAAAATTATAATACGAGCACCGCATCATCTAATAAGTCAACATCATCGCTTACTTCTAATGCAGACGACAAGGAAATGATATATGAATAAACAATTTTGCAAAACAAAGAAAGAAAGAGAGCTAGAAAATTACCCCGGTGACCTTGACATACTGTCCATTAATAGCACCTCTAAGCTCAGCATCAGGATACCGTTGCAAGAACCCCAGTAACCCTCGCTTTCCCCAACCACAATTCCACAGAACGATCACTATCATCGGCACCAAAACGGCAGCGATGGCGACCAAAATTACCGCCTTCTTCACCGCCACCGTTAGAAACACCCCCACCAGCACTCCTACTGCCACCACCACCAAGAAAACCCACATTACCCCCCTGGACACCTTGAACCCGAACTTCACCTCGTCCGTCAAGCTAGTCACGGCCGACCCGTACGCGACCTTCCCCATCGAACCCGACGGCTCCAGCTGCCCAGACTTCCGGCCGCCGCCGCTGGAGGATCCGAGTGGGCCGGATGTGATAAGCCCAGTCGGCTGGAGCGGGATCATCGGACCGGAGGATTTTTTCGGAATCGGACCCGAGTTCGAAGACTTGGGAAGCTGACCTGAGTTCGAAGATTTGGGAAGCTGCCCTGAGTTAGAACCGGATCGGACGGATCCGCTGTTGTGCTGCGATGATGAGGAGGGGCGCGAGGTCTTCAACTGAGGAGGACCACCGGCTGAGGGATCTACTACGGCGATGTCAAACATTTTCCCCAGTTCCCCCGATTTCTTGACGTCGCCGCCGGTGTACGGAACGGCACGCGACCCAATTGTCGGTTGCCTTTCCTTGAGCTGCTCCGGCCGCCCTGAGACGTAAAGCCCACTGCTCAACTGGTGCGACGGGATTCTACTCCCCATGAGAGAGAGAAAGAGAGAGACCTGGTTCAACTTGTGAGAGAGAGGATGGGAAGAATATGAAGAAGAAATTACAATCTTAGACAGAGAAAAAGCACAATATCAGAGAGAGAGAGAGAGAGAGAGTGGAGTTCCAGAGGAGAGTGAAGGCATCCAGTAGTGGTGGGTGGCTATGGTGGGAGTACTGAGGTTGGGGAGGACGACCAGCTAAACTGACGGATATGGACCTGCATCTTGTTATAATGACGCCTCTATCCCTTGTCGGCGTATCCCACAGCAGTGCTGTGCCGCTTTGGCATATTAACCATCAATAATTTGCCATTTTATGCCTATTTGCCATTTTATGCCTAAGTTATTTTAAACAAACATTGAATTAAAAATATATATGATTGTCACCCTTTCCTTTTCCATTCCTTCAACTTTTACCCTTTCATTCTTCACCACTAAAAATAATTTGCTATCTTTATTACTTTATAGAAGGGTCATCTTTTTCTCTCTTTTTTAACATGCACACATAAGGCTTGTAGTAGGCATTCGAAAAGAAAAGATAAGAGAAGAGGAGAGATAAAAAATAAAAAAAAAATCTTTTGTATAAAATCAGTTCCAAATCACCTTATAATTTCTTTCAAGAGAGTGAAGTTTTTATCTCATCTGCTCGTGGAGTAGGTATAGTCAAATTACGTAAAATTTTTATTTTGTCTTTATTTATTTTTTTACATCGTAAAATTTCTATCTTGCCTCTATTTATTTTTTGCATATTTACAATATATTATTAGCATGAGACTTTAACTATTTGAAATATTTCTTTAAATCCTATTTAATTTATTCCTTATAAGTTTTACTCCACAGGAGTATAATATTCTTTAGAAAGCAATATGTTTTTTAAAGTTTAAAGAGTATCAATCTGTAGAAGAAATGGTAAAATAGTCGTCCTGAAGATGCTATATATTTAAATCTCTCACCTATATATTTAATCTTCCAAAGAGATAAACTTCCTTAAGAGGTTATGTATCTAGTCTCCATAAGAGATGGTAAATATTTACCTCCTAAATAGTATATATTTTTAACCTTCCGAAATGATGTTAAAATCGACCTCCTGAATAAGTGAGACGTTTATCCTCCAGATGAGGTAGTACATTTAACCTTCGGAAAAGGTGATAAATTATTACTCATTTTCATATTGTAATTGAAATCATACTCTTAAGGAGCAAATTGAGAAAAAATAGTGTTCCTAAAGAAACATATTTAAGTACCATCGGAAGAGTGGAAGTAACATTCTATCTATTATCTCAGTTTTATTCTTACATTTTGTTTTTTCTAAATTGCCTTATATTGACTTTATGAGCCCTTTCTCATTTTGATAATGACAAATCAAGTGTATCTCATTTGTGCATTTAGTGTATAAATAGATTTATCTTTCAAAAGGCACAAATAGTCCAGGTAAAATGGAAGCCATGAGACTCTTAAACTCGCATCACACAACTTATTACATGGCAAATTGAAGCTCAATAACGACTATAGACTGACCCTAAGAATTCAAACGTTTCATGGAAAACATTTCACTTAAAAAGGTAAACTCATACAAAGGTTTGAATTGTTTTTGAAGTTCAAAACTTTGCTAAAATGCAAGTTTTCAAAGGGCCCAGTCAACTGGGACTCATGGAATGATGATTCGGCAAACCGAATCAATGGCCCAGTCGACCAAACAACACTAAAAAGGAAAATCGCCTTGGGTCGGTCGACCGAACCTCGGGTCAGAGGACTGGAAATCTCGGGTTGAGCTTATTTTGAGCAAAAATGGGCCACAAAAATTCAAAATAAATTCTTATTTTATTCCCAGCGGCCATAAAATGGTCATATTTTGAAAATGCCTATGAATACCTTGCCCAAAGCACTTAAAACAACTTTTGTTAATCTTGCATTATACTATTTCATATTTGGGCTTTTTATTCTCTCCTTTTCTCAAATCAAAGAAGTTTCTACTCTCATATACTCATTCAATTGAATATATCTTTTGAGACCAAACTCTAACTTCTCTAAACATCATTTATTGCAAAAATCTTTATTGGAGAAATCAATTATTGCACTTACATCTTTGAGCATTTATTATTATACGCATTTACTCATTCAAAGATCATTTAACTCTCATCTACCCTCTTATTTGTAAAAATTGTTGGCTTTTTAAGTCCAATTTTGTTTTGATTATGACAAAGTACAACATTTCACTTGTGTGTTAAGTGTGTATACATGTTTATCTCTCTGTTAGCACAAGTGACAGATGCAAAATGGAAGTCATGTAGCACCTAGACAAACACATCTTCTTGGCGTATTCCATGGTTATCAGGAGAGCAAAAGTTTGAAGACTTATGATTGTTTTTTAGTTGTAATATTTATTAGGTTTCAATTTGTGCATGCATGTCTCATGATTTAAATTTGAAACTCTCTGAATCTCTCAAAATGATTATGACCTTAGAATGACCCTAAGAACTTCAACCTTTCAAAGAAAACCTTTGATTTACAAAGTTAATATTACCAAAAGGTTTTAAATTGTGTTGGAATTGGTGTGATCCCAAGAGGGGGGGTGAGGCTAATTTAAATGTTTCGCCAATTCACCACAATTCATATCTCATTCAACATAATGATGTGTATGTAAATAATAAAACTATGAGTGCGAACATACACATTCAGCATATCTCATTTAAATGAATGTGTGCATGCAAATAATTATAACTGTAAATGGACAAACATACACATATAAAAATTACAATGCAGAAAGTAAATGAGATAGGGAGAGAGGAACACCCAATATTTGTTATCGAGGTTCGGACAAATCAGCCTACGTCCTCGCCTTAGGCATACCGCCCAAGGATTACACTATCCTTGCTCACTTAAACGAGCGGAGCAGAAGCTGTTTACATCCTCTCCTTACGGGGTAAGGAAAAACTTCAGTTCAATTTTCGGACTGAACCGAACCGGTCTCACTTACGAGGCTGAGACTCCCTAGTTTAATTTTCGGATTAAACCAAACCGGTCTCACTTACGGGGCTGAGACTCCCCAGTTCAATTAATGGGATGATCCCAACCGATATAATAAACAATTTTTGTACATATAAAAATGCTTCTAAAAACAAGCAGAAATGTACAACATTAAAAGCTCAAATACATGCACTCTAATATGATATGAGTTAAGCTCACTATAGTAAAGGGTGCTTATCTAAATAATTTTGCACAAATAAAATATATATGAAAAATGAGTATTATTGTTCTCCTACAAATATTTTTGCAAATAAAGAATATTTGGAGAATCTAGGAATTTTAGCTGAAGAAAATATTTGTGCTGTAAATAATTTTCTCCCAAAAATATTTATCAAAGAAATAACCGGGAGAAAACCTAAGCAAATACTCTCAAAAATGTTTTTCAAAAATAAAAGTTATGTGACAGTAAAAGCAAATAAAATGCCCTAAATAAAATATTCTCCTCAAAAGTGATTTTGAAATAAATGCATGAAAGAGAGTTGGAGAGATTTGTATAAAAGATTTGGCCCCAAAAGAATGATTTTAATAATAAAAAATGTTTTGGAGGAAACTCTGATTAACAATGGATTAGAGAGAAAATTTGGGCTAATCAAAGTTGCTAATTTGGAGTTATGAGGGGATATTTATAGATTTTCCTAAAACTATGATCGTTGGGGACACGCTCGGTATTTTAGAAAAGTTTAATTAAAAGTTAATGACATTTTAGTGCTATTAAAAATTCCAACTCGAGAGTTTTGGTCGACCACATTTGAGGTTCAGTCAACCATATCACTAAGTTCGGTCGACCGTGACATTTTTGAATTGAGGTTTTGGTCGACCGTATTAAGGCGATTTTGAACCCTCCGAGGTTCAGTTGACCAGGATAAGTTCGATTGACCAAATGCTAGGGTTCGTTCGACTAGGTCAGATTTTAACTAGTGGTTCGATCGACCAGGTTGTTGGGAATCACCCACATGTCAGTTCAGTCAACCGAGCAGTGCAAGTTCATTTTAAAATGATCGACCGAATAGTCAACCTGTTGACCCTGGTATGTTTGGTCGACCGAGGCTTCTATGTAAGTTTAGATTCGATTGACCGAACACACTTAAAGTATACATTTAAGTCCTGATTTTCATTTTAAGTCACCCCGGTTCACATAAGTGTAATTTCTAAGTTGTATGGGACTTTTCATGTGATGTTTAGGGACCTAAAGTTAATCTATGGTCATTGAGAGTTAACCTAAAAAATCTGACGTAGGTCGACCGATCCCTAAGGTCGCTCTACGGTCTTGAGACTCCCTATGGTCAATCTATGGTTGTGTCTGAGCAAATAATCATATCATACAGATGCATGCATCATTACAAACCAAATCATAAAAATAAATGCAATTATAATAAGAAATAAATGTCTTCTTTGTCTTTTTGCTCTTCTAACTTCATGAAATGTGCTTGATCATATAGACTTTAAGTCCTGCAAGCTTCCATCATCGTTTCCTTATGTTTCTATTAAATTAATGGACATGTTCACATACTAAATACACACATAAGAAACATGTGTTTTGTCAGCATCAAAACAGGGATCAGACTCAAAAAGTCAACATTCTCTCCCTTTTTTATGAGGACAAACGCATTAGAATAAAATGGGTACAGCCTGAAAAGACTCCCCCTAACAATATGTATAATGTAAAAATAAACAATACAATTCAAGCATATTGAATAAAGAAGACATTACAATTTAATCATGCATTTAAATTTTTGCGTTAAAGCACAAGCTTAGATATTTTACCCCTAAAAAATATCCCATTTGGTCATAAACATTTTGCTTATAAAAATTATCCCCCTTTTGGTATCAGCAAAAAGGGTTAAGTTAAATAAAATACTTTTGAGTATTTAAAATAAACTTAGCAAAAGAACTTCCCCTTTTTGAAAAAACAATTTCAATTTGTTAAGAAAATACTCTCCCTTTTTTTATTTTTTGCATTTATTTTTCATAAAACAATAATTGGTCATTTAATATAAAGAAAACATGATAAACATGGTCAGAGCAGAGGTATCCTCAAACCATTACAATTAAGACAATACAACATATCGCAAAAGATTGAAATGTAAAAGTATGCAGGAAATGAAAAAGTAGGTTTGAGCATAAGTATGGTCTAACAAGTTCACATGCAATTCATGAATAATCCATGAACCAGTTATGCAACACCCTTAAAAGAAATTTCATGACAAATAATTTTAAAAATAAGATAGCACAAGTCCTGAAGCATGAAGCACACAAGCAAGATATAGAAATATTCTATATAAATTCAATTCTTGCTTTTATAAATGTATATATATATATATATATATATATTTAAGTATATGTATGTATAAAAATATTTCCCCTTAAAATTTTGGATAAATACTGGGGGCTTATGCTTGCTAAAAAAATAAACTTTTATTCAAACTCAAACAAACATCATTTTCCTAGTTAAGCATTTAAGCACAACACAAAGTATGACCAGAAAAATAAACACAATCATATAAATCCAAAGAAATTAAGTAAATTTGAAGCAAGGATCATATGGCAAATCCAACAAACTTGTGGCAAAACAATATTTTTCAAATTAAGGTTTTTAATAACATCATTATATTAAATCATGTACCACAAGATGAATTCAAAATAGATTTAAGTCAGAAGTTTGGGTGAGCATACAAGATAGAGATTTAAAGGAAAGATGTTCCCCCTTTCAATTTGAATATATGCTTAGATTTAGATACTATGGATAACACATGCACTAGAAAATGTGGACATTAAGTTATGTGCAGTGTTCGTGCAAACCAGGAACAATCCATATCAAAGATGATTCAATAAAGACAGGATATGACATTTAAGGTACTTAAAACAAATTAGGACTCAAAAAGTGGAAACAATGAAAATATGAGTCCATGAGTCAAGTGTTATTAATCCTTTTCGCAAGGATGGGGCTTAAACTCCCCGGTATAGTCTCAGACATACAAAAGTGCATTTACGCTCAAGGATGAATTTAATTTTAGCACATTCATCACATGTTCATCCTTCTTAATATTACTTAGCATGCAAGAGATTATAGGCATTAAGTTCATTTTTCTTAAAAGTGGGGTTTAAACTCCCCTTGTATATTTGCATATATACATACTTGCATTAAGTTCAAGGATGATAGTCATTTAAGAACATTCCTTATATTTCATATTTTCTAAAGATTTCAATATGCAACAAATATTAATTATTTAACATCTTTGCATGACGTATTGCATTTCAACTTAATGCACGATAGTCAATCAAGGCTATACTTAAGGTAATGCAATAGGGGTTCAAAAGACGAATCCCCCCTGAGTCATGCAATCTTCCTAGTTACATGGACCTTGAAATGTATGACATGATTATTAACCATTTGGGTCCAACATGAATCACATCCTAGGGATTAGGACCAAATGGTGTCCATGAACTAGATTTTCCTAGTCGTAAAGAATTTACCTAATTTAAAGCATTCTAGGAAGAATTAAGGATTGTTAAAATTGTACATGTTTTCAAATTATATAGCATTTTGGGTTTTACATGTACTCACCTCTTAAGTTGTTTGTATGCATTTTTAACTAAGGATGAAAATTAATATCCATTTATCATTCAATCACCCTTTCAAAAACATTTTAGCATGCATTTTATTTTACTCGTCTTGGTACATGATTTTAATTTTGGGGGGAAAATTTCTACCAAAATTTCGGCAACATGTCGTTTGTAAATTGAACATTTTTTTCATTTTTCCATGTACTAAAGATCTGATAGATTCACGCAATCAATTTATAATTAAGATAAAGCATGCGAGAACCTATATCCACTACTAGTATGCAATTCACATCATTGCATCCGCTATGTAGAAGACATTCAATACAAACATGCAATTTCAATGGAGCAGGTAAAAGATATTTGTCCATTAAATGAAATTGTCATTTAAGCGAAGAATGGACAATCGGCATTTAGATCAAAGCAGTTAAAAGAAAATATCCATTCATTAAAAAATATAATCATTTAGCACAAATGGATATTTGCATTTAGTACCAACAAATCATCCAATAAATATAATAAGATAAGTATAATACAATTTATTGCTTATTGGATAAGTTTTAAATTTTATGCTCCCCCTCAGTTATGTAGCCAAAGAATTTTATATTTAATTAATAATATTTGGCCTTACTATGTTTTCTAACAAGGGGATGAGCTTATGAATTCCTTAAATTTAATTTATCATTTGAAAATGATTTATCGTTTAAGCTCAATTATGAGTTTAGGATTATACATTACATAACATAAGATCAGTTTCCTAAAAACTCATTATTATGTGATGGATGAAGATATGCTATATTTGAGATATTCATACTAAAGCATATATAACGTTAAAAATCTTTTGGCAGATAAAACATTTTGTCTATTTAAAAGGGATATACTTAACCATGCACTTGCCAATATTTTCATATGATGTGTAGTGACCTGAAGAATAATAGCATTTTAAATATTAGAGGGAGAGAAAATAGAAATAGAAACAGAAGAAGGCCGTAGTCCGCGTTCGTCAACGACATTGCATTTTGGAGATAATATTAAATAATAATAATTTCAAAGAAATTGCTCAGCTTCGTCGACGAACACAGAGTCACGTCGATGAAGGTCTTCGGAATTTCGTCGACGAACACAAGGCTTCGTCGATGAGAAAATACCGAGAGGTAGTTCAGGCTGCTCTGAATTTCGTCGACGAACACAAGGCCTCGTCGATGAATTTTGTGAAGGGCTCGTCGACGAACACAGGGTCTCGTCGACGAACCTGATCCTATAAATAGTGGAAATCTGGGATTTTATCACATTTCTCTCGCCGCTCTCTCTCTCCTCTCTATCTCTCTCCTACGACTCTCTCTCCCTTCTCTCTTCATTTTCGGCCCCACCAGTCGTTGGATCGATGTTCCGAACCTACCATGACGCTCCTGGCAGAGTTCTCTATGCATCTACCTGAGCGGATCGTCAGGAAATCGGAGTTGGAAATCATCCTAAATTCAGGATAAGGCCTTTTAGTTTCCTTTTGGCCTTGTGGTAGTTATAGGAAATGATATAGATAGAAAAATACTGATGTTTAGTTCTGGCAAATATTGGTTTCAAGGTGTTTTGTAGGAGGCCCTGCGGGTGTTAGGCTTGTATTCCTTAGGGGTTTTCCACTAGTCAGGTAAGGGAAATATGTTATGCTAGGATATTTCTAAATATTATACAGTTTATTTATTTACGAAAATTATGTATTAAAGTATGGTGTGGCTTGTGAATATGTATGTAGTACGGGGATATGTTTACGAATGCTAGCTTCGTGATTTTTATGAATTTCAGTACCATGATTTTACGGATTTGAGTACCATGATTATACGAATCTCAGTACCATGATTATACGAATTCCAGTATTACAAATATGCAGTTCCATGTTATGATTATTCAGACCTCAGTACATTATGTAGCATCATAGTTATTTCAGTACTTCAGAATCATGCTAAATCAGATAGACATGTATATAGAAATATATTATACGATATTAGACCCTGTTGGACTTGCAACTACAAAGCACGGTACCGTTGCTACAGATATTATGTTACTTTATGAGTGCAACCACCTATTCAAATATACGTGGTACGGTCGATCACCTAGGCCCTAGAAGAGGTTAGGCTTCTCATCCAAATATGGGTTGAGGAAGGCAGGTCGACTGACGGAGTTCAGTGATTTATTCCTGGTTGGCCAGCTAGGGTAAATCCAGCCTATGAGCCGCACAACCTCGTCATGAGGGGCATGTCATGACACAGATAGCCATAAGGAACAATTTCAGTTACTATTACTTACGTATTGATTTACAGAAACAGGGATCCTACTACATACACTAGAAGTATTTTAAATTATAACCATAATATTGATATGTTAAGCAATAGGGAAAAGGGGTGTTGTGCTTTATTATTTATACGGTACTTTTGTACTCAGTTATTCATGTTTATATGAAACAAATTTCATGATGTATAGTAGCTCATTTGCCACACACTAGTAATAGCATATTTTCTCTTACTAAGCGTTGGCTCATCCCAGTGTTGATATATTTTTCAGGTGATCTAGGTAGGCGAGCAGATCAGGCTTGCAAATAGAAGGGCTTCAGTAGTGCCCTAACAGAGAGTGAGTATCGTTTTTGGGGAGCATTTTTGTATTACCCTAGCTAGTTGAGGGCAATTTTGGGGATTCAGTAACACATGTATATATTCTTTTGGGAAACATGATAGCACTCTGGTATTGTACAGTGTAGTATATCACTATGTATGGAATTGTTTGTTTGTATTATGCTTCTCGCTGCTTAGGATAATGTTATGATATCAGAGTATGATAATTATTACAGTGGAAAAAAAAATCAATTAATTAAGCAGGTCGTTACATGATGACCAATCATAATGATATATATTAAGCATAAATTGGACATGTCACTTTAATTCTCATATTGGCATACTTTTCTAATGATCTTAGTATAACAATAGTGTACACTAATATTTAAAACATTAAGCAGATAACACTATTTAAGCATTTAAAGTATTAAAACCCTATTTACTACAATTTCTAAGATCTTATGAGTATAAAATTTTCTTGAAGTATTTCTCATAAGATGACATGTTAGCATTATCCAATATATCATGATTCATAAAAATTTAACACAACACAAGTTATACAAATCATGACATAGAATTTTCAATAAAGTTAAAGGAGAAAGATATACCTTTACAATTTATTCTTCCATAATAGTTTATGCTTAGAGTGGTGTCTTCATCTCTCTCGGATTTTCAACATTTTTATTGTTCCCAAAATTCCTTAGGACTACTATAAAATATAAGCTTTACAAGAATATTAGTAGCCAAGACACTATAAAAATATGCATGACACACAAATGACATGTCATGCAAATTCAATTCATTTTCAGATTTTGAGAAACATGCATTTTGAAATAATTTTCAATGGGATATGATAAGCTTTGACAAACACTTTCCATATTTTCCAATCATTTGATTTTAAAAAAATCATTTTTAATATTCAAACAGTAAAATCTAAGCAATGAAACCAGTGGAGGATTTGCAAAGGGTTGACCTTCAAAATAGGGATACACAAAAAAAATGAGCTATTGCAATATTTATGCAAATGCAGTTAAGTTTATTGCAACTGGACTCTGATATCGATTGTTGGAATTGGTGTGATCCCAAGAGGGGGGGTGAATTAGGTTTTAAAAATATTTTCAGCTAATTTAAATGTTTCGCTGATTCACCATAATTCATATCTCATTCAACATAATGACGTGTATATAAATAATAAAACTATGAGTGTGAACATATACGTCTAGCATATCTCATTTAAATGAATGTGTGCATGCAAATAATTATAACAGCAACTTGACAAACATACACATATGGAAATTATAGTGCGGAAAGTAAATGAGATAGGGAAAAAGGAACACACGATATTTGTTATTGAGGTTCGGCCAAACCAGCCTATGTCCCCGCCTTGAGCATACCCCTCAAGGATTACACTATCCCTGCTCACTTAAAAGGCAGAACAAAAGCCATTTACATCCTCTCCTTACAGGACGGGGAAAAATCTCAATTCAATTTTCAGGCTGAATCGAACTGGTCTCACTTACGGGGCTGAGACTCTCCAATTCAATTTTTCGGTTGAACCGAACTGGTCTCACTTACGGGGTTGAGACTCCCAGTTCAATTAATGGGATGAACCCAACCGGTACAATAAACCATTTTTGTACATATAAAAATGCTTTTAAAAACAAGCAAAGATGTACAATATTAAAAGCTCAAATACATGCACTCTAATATGATATGAGTTAAGCTTAGTACAATAAAGGGTGCTTATCTAAATAATTTTGCACAAATAAAATATATATGAAAAATAAGTGTTATTGTTCTCCTATAAATATTTGTGCATATAAAGAATATTTGGAGAATCTAGGAATTTTAGTTGAAGAAAATATTTGTACTGTAAATAATTTTCTCCCAAAAATATTTATCAAAGAAATGATCGGAAGAAAACCTAAGCAAATATTCTTAAAAATGTTTTACAAAGATAAAAGCTATATGAGAGTAAAAGCAAATAAAATGCCCTAAATAAAATACTCTCCTCAAAAATGATTTTGAAATAAATGCATGAAAAAGAGTTAGAAAGATTTATATAAAAGATTTGGTAACAAAAGAATAATTTCAATAATAAAAAACATTTTAGGGGAAATTTTGATTAACAATGGATTAGAGAGAAAATTTGGGCAAATCAAAGTTGCTAATCTAAAGTTATGAGGGGGTATTTATAGATTTTCCAAAAAATTATGACCGTCGGGGATACAATCGGTATTTTTAAAAAGTTTAATTAAAAGTTAATGACGTTTTAGTGCTTTAAAAAAATTCCAACCCGAGAGCTTCGGTCGACCATATTTGAGGTTCAGTTAACCATATCACTAAGTTTGATCAACCGTGACATTTTTTAACTGAAGTTTTGGTCAACCATATTAAGGTGATTCTTAACCCTCTGAGGTTCAGTCGACCAGGGCAGGTTCAGTTGACCAAATTCTGAGGTTCGGTCGATCAGGTCAATTTTAACTAGTGGTTTGGTCGACCAGGTTGTTGGGAATCACCCACGTGTCAGTTGATTCGACAGAGCAGTGCAAGTTTATTTTAAAATGGTCAACCGAATAGTCAACCTATTGACCTTGGTATGTTTGGTTGACCGAGGCTTCTATGTAGGTTCGGATTCGGTTGACTGAACACACTTAAAATGTGCATTTAAGTCCTAATTTTCATTTTAAGTCATCTCGGTTCACATAAGTGTAATTTCTAAGCTGTAGGAGACTTTTCATGTAGGGCTCCGACCCTCTACTCGGGCCCGGAGTGTCACTAAACATACATAAGATACATATCTCTGATACCATATATATACAACCCGCCCAAACAAGGGAAAAACAGGTGTTCCATATTGAACTGCATAAACATACACAGCGAAAAACATATATCTTCTAATAAAACTTACCAGAGTTTCTAACTGTTTCTCATTTACATCCATATATAACTAAAAACACAATCTGCTATGTATTATAATCCCCAAAAGTGATTGACACTGTCTAAAATCTCACCAGCTCTAACAAGGACTCTCTACTATTCAAACTCAATCCGGCAGGATGCTAGTTTCAATCCCTTAGGGGATCTGAAACAACATTTGTATGCTAAGGTGAGACACCTCTCAGTAAGATAAATTATATTATTATCAGTGTGTGGCTAGCATGAGATTCTGTGTGTAAATATACTACTAACATTTAAATACATTTAATTGGCATTTTAAAACGGTACTGCTTTGTAAATCTAAAAATACATACTACTGGCTCAATATAACCCTTTTTATAGTAAATATGCCCATATATGCCTAGAAGATACAACCTAGTCTGTAGGACTAGCGTCGTCACGCCATCACATACACGTACAACATGCTTCCCCCATGATGGGTTGTGCGGCCTAGAGGCTAGACCTAGCCAATAGTCGACCGACTAATGCTAAGTCAAGCATACAGTAGTATGATGGTGCCTACTTAATTTGTACTCGAAGGCCGCCTGAAGGCTGAGTCATTCGAAATTACTCCATCGATGGGGCCCCAGAATCTCTCCACCGGGGAGTACTTTACCCAAGCCACTAGTTGCCTTTCCCATCCACACTCTATCCGAGACGTGTGGTTGCACCCCTACATACATATAGCTGCGGTACTGTGCTTTTACCATAAGATCATCATAACAGGGCTCTACTATCATATATGACAATTTACATCATATAAAACTGTAATCATCATTCATTTCATAAAATTGTAATATAACATAATTTGTACATAATTCAGTGAAAACATCTGCTAGATACTCACTCGGTAAAAATCGGCGTATCATTTCTGTCATAACTGGCTCGATAAAAAGCGGCATTTCATACACTCAGCATTTAGCCGTCACATCTCATCTCTTTTCTTAGCATATAGCCATCATATCTCACATCTCGGCTTATAGCCATTACAGTTCAGTATTACACAAAATCTGCTCATTTAATATCAATTAAAAATATACTCATGGCACACAAGTTTTCATCTAGTAACTCACACATAACTCATCCGATTGAGAACATAAATATTGCTACTAAAACTGGGAAATGAATATCTCCAGGTTGTTATTTTACTAAATATAAATATGTAACTAAATATGGGAAAATGGAGATAATCAACCCTATCGTCTTTGGTTGATTTTAAAATAAGTCTATGGTTTGAAATAACAACTTTCCAACCGATGAAAACGTGTAGAAAGTCCAATACTATATTTTAAAATACCATATTAAAAATTTAAACGATTGGTTGTGAAAATAAAGTCAGTTAACCGAATCCTAGGCCCGGAAACCCTAAAAAAGCTGTAATTGGTTATCTAAAAGCCATTTTAACATTTCATTCTGTTAGAACTCATAAACATAGCTGACATAATATAATCCCCTTACTTATTTCCTGAATAACACCTAAGACGCTCGAAAATCGAACCCTAGCTTTTTCCCAAAATAAAGAATCCACTTTGCTAGACTTGTAGATATTCGCTCCTTGATCCTTGTGGTAACTTCCGATCATTGAAACAGGCAACGAATTGCGAAAGATCAAAGAGAGAGATTGTGGGCGCAGGTTTTAGAGAGAGAGAGAGAGAGAGAGTGGGATATTTTTATTTCTTAACAATGAAGCAATTGAAAATCTAT
Organism: Malania oleifera; assembly: GCF_029873635.1. Taxonomy (NCBI): domain Eukaryota; kingdom Viridiplantae; phylum Streptophyta; class Magnoliopsida; order Santalales; family Ximeniaceae; genus Malania; species Malania oleifera. The sequence continues at coordinate 1,594,520 of NC_080420.1, forward strand.
TTATAGACCCCTTGACTCGGTCAAATTTTTCGACGAAATGGGACTTCGTCAACAAACTACAGAAGGCCGCTCGTCGACGAACCCTAAGCCTGATATTTTTCGGACATTCTGTATCTCTTCATCGACGAAGCTCTAAATTTAGACGACAAACCTCAGAAGGATCTTTATCGACGAGAACATGGACTTCGTCGACGAAGCATGCTAAAATCCCCTTTTTCCTTTTCTTATTTAATTTCCTTATTTTCTTGGTTTGGGTCTCTACAATTTCCCCTCCTTATAAAAATTTAGTCCTCGAAATTTACTAACTTCTTTCTATCACATCATTTAAACCATCACTACTCTAACTCTATAAAGAGCTGGTAGCCACCCACACAGCAGCCCCGTCCTAAATTTATTACCTACCCTCACTTATGGCGGAGGAATACCATGGTTACACATAATGTCTCAGGAGATTACAATATCCAAACACAACTCTCCCAGAGACCAAATATACTCTAAACCATAAACAAGCTTACTCTAAACCTACATACATACCATTTACTTACCGTTCTGTATACCTGTCTAACTCTGAGCATCTCTGAAAAGATGAGGATACTTCTGACATATCTCTAACTCTAGCTCCCATGAAGCCTCCTCTACTGCGTGATTACGCCAGAGTACTTTTACTAGTGGAATCTTCTTCGCACGTAGTTCTTGCTCTCTATAGTCTAGGATTTGTACTAGTATATCCTCATATGTTAATGTGTCCCCGAGCTCTAACGACTCGTAACTGATCACATGCGAAGGATTTGGAACATACCTCGTAAGCATGGACACATGGAACACGTCATGAATCCTAAACAAGGCGGGAGGTAATGCTATCTTGTATGCCACTAAATCGACTCTCTCTAGAATTTCGAACGGTCCAACATACCTAAGGCTTAGCTTGCCCTTCCTACCAAACCTCATCACTCCTTTCATCAGAGCAATCCTAAAATATACAGCATCACCTACCTCGAACTCTAACTCCCGTTGGCATGTATCTACATAGCTCTTCTGCCGACTCTAGGCTACTTTAATCCGTTCCCTAATGAGCTTGACCTTCTTTGAGGTTTGTTGGACCAGCTCTGGCCCCAAAATCTGTCGCTCACCAACCTCATCCTAGTACAACGAAGATTGGCACCTCCGACCAAACAATGCCTCATACGGTACTATTCCAATACTGGCTTGATAACTATTATTGTAGGTGAACTCAACCAACGACAGATATTTGATCCAACTGCCCCCAAAATCTAGTACACATGCCCTCAACATATCCTTTAAAATCTTGATGGTCCTCTCTAACTGACCATCGGTCTGTGGGTGAAACGCAGTACTGAACATAAGTTGAGGTCCCAACGCTTCCTAAAGACTCCTTTAAAACCGGGAAGTAAACTATGGATCTCTATCTGAGACAATCGACACTGGTATTCCATGCAATCTAACAATCTCCTGAACATATAACTCTGCCACTGATCCCTGGAATGACTGACTTTCACCTGGATGAAATGGGTTGTCTTTGTCCATTTGTCAACCACAACTCAAATCGCATTCTGTCTGTGAAGTGCTGATGGAAATCCCGTGACAAAATTCATGGAAATGTGCTCCCACTTCCATTTAGGAATGACAAGTGGTTGCAACGGTCCCGTTGGCCTCTAGTGCTCGTGTAAAGACCCAAAAATTTAAAAAGATTAAAATAATTTAAAAATATATATAAATAAAATAATAGATAAATAAATAAAAGGAATGACGTGGAAAAAAGAAGAAGAAAAAAATTAAAAATAAAGAAATTAAATTAAATTAAGATAAATTAAATAATTAGCTATTAAATTAAATATTTTTACATTGGATTTAAAAAAAATTAAATTAATTAATTAATTAAAATGATATATATAAGTAATTTATTATAATATATATATATATATATGATAAGTATAAGTTAAAATAACATATATATATATATATATATATGTAAATTAACTGAAAAAGAAAAGTAAAAGAAGAAAGAAGAAGATAGAAGAAAGAAGAAGAAACAGTCAGAGCTGACAACCCCCCATCTGAACTTCATTTCCTACGCGCGCCAGTAACCTCTGTCCCTCTCTTTCTCTCTCTCAATTACTCGATAAATTTGCGACGAATCGAGAAACGAAAGGTGCCGTTGGAATCCTGGTTCAGCTGTCGACATTTCTACTGGAGCAGATTTTTCATGGGAACGGCTTAGGCACTGCTCCTGGGGAAAGGTAATTTTTCCCCACTTTTTTAATTTTGCCATTAATATGTGGTTAAATCGACGAACAGACACCACCACGGGGTCCTAGTCGTCGTCATCGTCATTTTGGCGTATATAATTTTTCAATTGGGGTTTTTTAGGCCCTACTCCAAAGCGAGAGTAGGATTTGGGAAATTTGGCAATTTGGCTAAATTTAAGGGTATTATTATTTATTTAGGAATTATGGCCTTAGGAAGTATTAAATTAATATTTTATTTAGGAATAATTTATTGGAACTAGGAATTTAATTTCAGGGTCCGGGTGAGTGCCGCAGGTATTTTCGAAGTCCCTATTGGCGTAGTTCAAGAAACCAGGTAAGGGGAAAAATATATATTAAATCAAAATTTTTATGAATTTAATAGAAAAATAAATTGTGTTATATGTATGTGTATATGTTTCAGTATGGGTAAAATGCCAACTGTTTAAATTATATTTTTTTCCGAGTTTAGGGCTGTTTATTAGATATGTATATGTGAAAATGAACTGATGAAAGTGGGAAATATTTTTAAGATAATTAAGTAAGAAATGAAAGGTATTTTCAGTATATAAACATTAAATGTTGGTTGGCTTATTTTACAGGCAGTGTATAAATTTTATTGCTAAATTGTGTGGCATGAGATTCTATGCAAATATATGTTAAATGTATAAGATGCAGGCTAAGTAAGTAAAGCAATGAAAATAAAATATGATATGGACAATGTTGCCTGTGTATGTTAAATGCAACCATGTAAATGTAAGACAACTGAAAGACAGTCATGTTAGCAAATCTAGCACACTTCTGTGTAGACTAACTGATGACAGCTAAAAGGAGCTGTGTTAGCAGATCTAGTACGTTTCTACATAGACTAACTGATGATGGCTAAAGACCAGCTGTAGTACGAAGTAATGAAATGAAATGTTATGCAATGAAATGACGATGAACGGTACCTAATTAATTATGAAATTATCCCTAAATAAATTTAAAAAGTCTTTTAGGTTACTCCTTTTATGGATTTACAAATGCACATGCAAAAATAAATAAATAAATAAATAAATTATACAAAAATATACGTAATTGTCACGCCCCGAACCTGGAAATGGGACCCCGGGTGAGCATGTAACCTAACCTGTCCCTGTATCATACAAATCACCACAGATATAGTACAAAGGATGAGGGTCTGACCCCGTGAGGTTCCTAGGCACCCTAAACACATCCAAACACAATCATATATGCAGCGGAAAAAAGGTCATCTATATACATATGCAGTACCATACTAGAGTCTATACAAGAGCAGACACAATGCTCTATCAAAAATGTACAAACGGGTGCCCAACATATACCAAAATGGCAACCCACCAAAATTACAGTCATAGCACTTACCTAGCGCTAAATGCGGTACACCGGCCACTACGCTCCCTACACGAGGACGCTAGTTCTGGTTACCCAAAGGACCTGTAAAAATGTACGTACAGTAGGGGTGAGACACCTCTCAATAAGGAAGAACACAGGTTATATCGGTGTGTGGCATTTGAGTGTTTTCATGATACAACATACACGTAGTTAAATGCATTCCAGTACTAATTTACACAGTGCATACATGCACACATACGGCGGCCATTTATACGCAGCCCCGTCACAATACATACTCATGATCAGTAATCCTCAGTGTCGTCACGCTCTTCGGCCCGAAGTCGGCTCGCGACATATGGCGTTGGCCCATAGCCAACCCGCGAACACGACGCCACCAACACATGGCTAGTCCCCGACTCCCATGGCATCGTACCGGCGCTAAACTGGTAGATCCACACCCTTCGGCCTAATCTTCCGGAATAGGCTCACGCCCTCGGATATAGAGCTGGACACTCTCAGTACCTGGGACAATTTCGGAACCACGTTCCTACTAACATTTCAACATATCACACACACATGCATGCTCATATAACCAAACAAACCACACTCATTTGGTAATCTAAATCATGGTTTTCCAAACAAATACAGTTTAAACAAAGTCAAGGCACGATTATCCCAATATCACAGTATAAATCACACATATACTTGGTTTTCAACAAAACCCGGGATTCAGCCCGTCGCCCCTTTTTTCCCAAAACTGTAATAATGAAAAACCCATAGTTTTCCCCGTTAGATCCCCCCAAATGAGTAGCCAAAACACACACAGGACCGTGGACCACAGTTCCACCGAGTCCAATTTCAAAAATAACCAATATAAACATAGTTCCCCTTACCTTAACCCCGTAAGCAAATCCCGAACTCCAAGGTCCCTAAACAGTGAATCGAGTTCCAAAACCTACCAATCACAGTACAGAATATGTTCACAAGACAGTTACCTACAAATCTACTGGATCAGAATTGAAAATCGAGCCTTACCTCGATTTTATGCCAAAACCTGAAAATCTCCAAAACGAGATTTCGATCCGTAGAAGTTGTAGAGAATCCTTTCACGATCCTCGTGGTAGCTTCCGTTTCCCGATTATGTCAACGATCGGCGAAGAATTCTAGAGAGAAGGAGTAGGGAGAGGTTTAGAGAGAGAGAGACAGAGAGATATTTGAGATTTCTTAATGAAGAAGCAAAGGAAATTTCCTTTTATAGTCCTTTGACCCGAAAATTTCCAATTTTGCCCGTCTCTTAATATTTAAACCCATTTTTCATATTTTGGGTTCTTACAGTAATATATATATATATATATATATATATATATATATATATATTCATATATTCCCTGGTAGGTGAAGCTTAAAAAGCTTGTACCTTTTTTAATTGCAATCATAGGGATGAAAATCAAGAAAATATCTTACAAAATACACTCTCAAATTCTAAAAATCTTATAGGGTTTTTCTAAGTATGAAAATACTAGTTTGGGAGATTTTGGAACTCAAATGGTGTAAAAAAAAATGATTTACAAGTCTCATAATATTTTTCTTGACTTTTCATATTTTCTATTTTTTTTTATATTTTTCCACATTTTGCTGAATTTTGAAATAACAAAAAGACAATTAGTGAAGGTCAAATCAAAAATATTTTTAGAACTTTCTCCTAATTTTCTATTTTTATGATTTTTTGTATTTTACCAAAATTTCAAATAGCTAATAAAGAAAATAGCATGATACTAATACTATATACGTAAATATTATACATCCAAACCTCAATGATACAACCCAAGTATTAACAATCAATCCAACCTTAATAATATACCCTAGTATGGAAATACTTAAACTTCACGTAAATCATATATAGTTTACACAAAAAGAATGAAGTTATGGAAACAATTCGAATCATGAATCTAATTAGGAAATATACACAAAAAAAGTAATATGCCATAATATCATATATACTACCATAATAATAAACTACCTTTCTACATAACAATGATACCCTAATAATAACTTATCATAATAAATAATAATAATACATTAATAATAACTTACCATATTAATAATGAGAAACCTATGTAATGATAAGCCTAAACCCTGAATATTACACATACGACTTGAATATTGCGCACTAAAAAATATACGACAATAAAAATGATTACGTATAAATATTATAATAGAAATCTTACCTCTACAATAGAAAGAAAAATCCTACAAGAATGAGAACAAACAAATTAATATTTACAAATAAAAAGAAACAAAACAAGACAACGATAATATAAACAAATGAATAAATAAATAAAAAAGACATCTTTAAATATGGGAAAGAGCTCCAACAAAAACCGTACAAAAATGAGAACAACCCGATTAGTATTTGCAGTAAAACAAGATTACAATAGTAATAATATATATATATATATATATATATATATATATAATGAACAAAGTTTGTTATTGTTATTATTTTTTTCAATTAAATAACATAGTAGATAAAAAATAAAATATAAATACCTGTCAGTGTGTGCGAGTGTATGGATGTGTGCATAAACGGCATGTGGAGAGACTTACTAAGGGGGTCGGTGCTTACAGCCGGAGAAGGTGACTAGAGCTGAGCACGGCGACGGCGAGGGAGAGAACTTGCGGTAGTGATGGAGACGACGGTGACGGTTGTTGGAGTTGATGGTGCTGCCAGAGTGTGGCTATGCTGATGTGGCTGAATTGTGCATGAAAACCTGAGGGATTCACCAGGCGATCGTGGCTATGCGGGGGGGGGGGGGGGCAGCAGATGAAGACGGTGGTGTGGTTGAGAGGCTAGGTGGTTTCCGAAGAGTTGCTGGGTGGCCGTGAGGCGGCAGCCGAAGATCCTGGAGGCTAGGAGTTGCTAGCTACTTGTCTGGAGTAGAGGGTTCATGGCCGGAGCTACTAGGTGTTGTAAGAGAGAGGCGTGTTGCTCGTGGCCGGTGATGGAATGTGGGGGAGCAGGATGAGGCTGTGAGGGTCTGTCGGAGACTGTGGCCATGCTAGGGTGACGACGTGAGGGAGAGAAGAGAAACGAGAGCTCCTCGTCGGGGAATTGTCAAGGCTGGGTTGTTCTTTTGTTCTGGTCTGCAAGCGAGGTTGGTTGATAGTGAATGAAACTCGGCTGGAGTTAGAGGAGGGGGAGGCTAGGCGAGTGTGAGGATGCAGAGAGTGTGAGGGAGAGCAACATGAGGGAGATGGGTAGAAGCTAGGTATTTTTTTTGGCTAGCCATCTCCGCCCCCGGTTGTGTTTTCTTGGGTGTGAGTGCATGTTTTTTATAGAAAAAAAGGGGGGGCAGAGGAACCCTAGGGTTTCCGCCCCCTTGTTTCTTATCCCTTTTTTTTTTCTTTTTTTTTTATAATAATAATAATAATAATTGTGACGACCTACTTAATTTCCATATATTTTTTTTCTCCAAAATATAATAAAATCAATATCACAAATCTCAGCAGATCATAATCCACCTGAACTCGTGGGTATCAGGGATACATCAAAAACACATCACGGAAGCCTATGCAGCAGGAAACGTAAATCATAAACACCTCATTATACCATATATCACAATACTAGAGTTACTACAATCACTATATATATATGTACACAATACAAAACCCAAAAGATATCTAGGGCCATCCCACAAAATACCCCCAACCTTATGAAAACACTTACCCTTTTGGAAGGGCAGACCAACCGTACTAGATCAGTGGGACTTTACCCGCTCCCTTATTAGGGGCTCCTAAAAAATTTATAAAATTCGGGGTGAGACACCTCTCAGTAAGGGAAATAAACTAATATTCGTGTGTGACAACATGAGTATTCTGTGTTATACATATACCGTACAAAACATATTCAGTAAACTGTTATGTCAAATCTGGGAAAACATATATCTCATCAAAATATGGTAGAATATACTGCATTTTCATAAAAATATATCATCTCATATAATAATAATGTAAAAACGTTCCTGGTAGGTTAGCTGGCTGTTGTCATGTATTACCCCCACATGACTGGGTTGTGTGGCCCAAAGGCGGGACTTGACAATGGTTGGCCGACCACTACCAAGACAAAAGTACAGTCTATAAGTCTGATGGGTCTGCTAGACCTGGTCGGTACACCAGGGGCACTCACACACTTCTTAAAAACTACATCGACCATCCAATCTAACACCACTCCATACAACGACGTTAACAAAAATATCATGATCATGATGACCATGGACACATAGCAATGGTACCGTGCAAGTACTAGCCTAGAACAAGCCAAAGGTTCTGATATCATATAATATATACTGAAACTGTGATACATGGATATTTCATATCATCAATTATCAAGTCAATTATATCATTTTGCATATATACTTATATCATGAAAATCATCGGCCCGTACACCGGTATTTCACATTTTATCATAGCTCGGCCTGTACGCCGGCAAATCATATCCATAGCACAGCCTGTACGTTGACAAATCATACACATAGCTCGGCCCGTACGCCAGCAAATCATACACATAGCACAGCCCGTACATTGGCAAATCATTTCCATAGCTCGGCCCGTACACCGGCAAATTATACACATAGCTCAGCCTGTACACCGACAAACATATATATAAAAATCTTGACCCGTACGCCGATTTTCCATTATAAAAATTCGTATCATTAACTCATTCCCAGAAAACAGTATTTCATATTAACTTCTACTAATGCCACATAAAATAGGTTTTTCGTATATTTAACATACCATCATTATCAGCAGTATTTCCCAAATATAAATCATATATAAATATATTTATTTCCCTGAAATCAAATGTTATAATTATATACATATATTTTCATAAAAGAACTAGCTTAGTTTATCCCTTTACCTGATTTCTGAAAAGCCCCTAAGAAAATCTATCCCGCACCCGTAGGGTTCCCTACTCAATACCCTGGAAACAACATTCCCTAGAACTAAAGTTCAATATTCCTACGCGTACCACACTTTCTACAATTGTCAAATAACCAAATACTGAGTAGAAAGCCTTACCCTGGATTTGAGATGGTTTTCAACCTAGCCCCATCAACGATCCGCTCTGACAAATTTGCAGAGAACTTTTCCAAGAGTGTCATGGTGGCTTCAGATCATTGAACCGACGGAAATACGGCTCAAAACCTTAGGGAGAAGGAGGAGAAACCATATGAGGAGAGAAAGAGAGATTATGTGCAAGAAAATGACTAAAAAATTACGTTTAACCCTATTTATACTGTGGGATTTGTCAACGAGTCCTGTAGAAAGTTCATTGACGAACTTAAACCCTTGTCAACAAATTTCAGATTTCCACAAATCCTCTCTCAGTATCTTCTCGTCAACGAATCCTATCCTTGTCAACGAGCTCCTTTTATACCCTCGTTGATGAGTTCCCTATGTTCGTCGACGAGGAGCAAAAAAATTCCTCAAGATTATCCTTTCCAAAATGCAACGTCGTCGACTGCCTCCTTCTGTTCCCGGTTTCCATTTCCCTTTCTTTTTATTATTTAAATAAAATTATTTTTCAGTTCGTTACAATAATAATAATAATAATTGTAAGAACCTAAACCGTGACAACTGGGTTTAAATAGACAAAAGAGGGATATTTTGGTAAAAGAGCAAGCCTCATCGACGAAGCCTTTGTTCTTCTCGTCGACGAAATTCAGAGACTCGTCAATGAGGAGAAGCCAAGGAGTCTCGGAAAAATCGGAGATCCCAGATTCGTCGACGAGGCCACCGATTCGTCAACGAAGGTAGTGGAAGATTCGTTGACAAGAACACCATTTCGTCAACGAGTTGGGCTGGGTCAAAGGGCTATAAATAAGAATTTTCATTACTTCCTCACTAAGAAACTTCAATCTTATCTCTTTCTCTCTCTAGAACTCTCTCTACACTCCTTCTCTCTAGATTTCTTTGCTGATCGTTGATGGAATCGTAAATCTGAAGTTATCACGAGGATCGTGGAAGGATTCTCTACAATTTCTATGGATCGGAATCTCGTTTCGGAGATTTTTGGGTTTCGGCCAAAAATCGAGGTAAGGTTCGGTTTTCAATTCTGATCCAGTAGTTTTGTAGGTAACAATCTTATGAGGATATTCTGTACTATGATTTGTAGGTTTTGGAACTCGGTTCGCTGTTTAGGGACCTTGGAGTTCAGGATTTGTCTTTCGGGGAAAAGGTAAGGGGAACTATGTTTATATTAGTTATTTTTGAAATCGGACTCAGTGGAACTGTGGTCCACGGTCCTGTGTGTGTTTTGGCTATTCATTTGGGGGTATCTAATGAGGAAAACTATGGGTTTTTCATTATTACAGTTTTGGGAAAAGGGAGCGACGGGCTGCATCCCTAGTTTCGTTGAAAACCGCGGGTATATGTTGATTTATATTGTGATATTGGGATGGTCGTGCCTTTACTTGTTTAAACTGTATTTGTTTGAAAAACCATGATTTAGATTACCAAATGGGTGTGGTTTTTTTGGTTATATAAGCATGCATGTGTGTGTGATATGCGGAAATGCTAGTAGGAACGCGGTTCCGAAATTGTTCCAGATACTGAGAGTGTCTGGCTCTATATCCAAGGGCATGAGCCTATTCCGGCAAATTAGGCCGAAGGGTGTGGTTCCACCAATTATGCGCCAGTACGATGCTATGGGAGTCGGGGACTAGCCATGTGTCAGTGGCGCCATGTTCGCGGGTTGGCTACGGGCCAACGCCGTATGTCACGGGCCGGCTTCGGGCTGAACAGTGTGACGACATCGGGATTGTTGATCATGTGTATGTGTATAGGTGCGTGTATGCACCGTGGAAACTAGTACTAGAATGCATTTAATTGTGTGTATGTTGTGTCATGATAACACTCAAATGCCACACACCGATATAACATGTGTTCTTCCTTACTGAGAGGTGTCTCACCCCTGCTGTACGTACATTTTTACAAGTCCTTCGAGTAACCAAAACTAGCGTCCTGGTGTAGGGAGCGTAGTGGCCAGTGTATTGCATTTAGCGCTTGGGTAAGTGCTAAGATTGTATTTTGATGGGTTGCCATTTTAGGATGTGTTGGGCACCTAGTTGTACGTTGTATGATAGAGTCGTGTTATGCTCTTGTATAGACTCTGGTATGGTACTATGTATATATAGAATGACCTTTTGCGCTACGTATATTCTGTTGTGTCTGGATCTGTTTAGGGTGCCTGAGAACCCCACGGGGTCGGACCCTCATCCTTTGTACTGTATCTATGGATGATTTGTATGATACAAGGACAAGTTAGGTTACATATTCACCCTCGGGTCCCATTTCCGAGTTCGAGGCGTGATAGCTTGGTATCAAAGCTAACCAGGTTATCTTAGACTTGGTTAGGCTTAATTGTGAGTACATACCAGAGTATAGGATGTGGATATGGGTAGAGTTGGTTGAGGGTTGTTCGGTTGCTAGACCGAGATTTATGAATGGTATTCCGTGTTTTTCCTGGGATGACGATTCGAGTAAAAGTAGGGTAGATCATTGATGACTTTCGTGTCGGTGTGATAGGACAAACCTAGACCTGGCAGGGAGTAGTTAACACGATTAGTGTAGATCATTGTGTTAACTGTATGTGTTGTAGGGATACTGATAGATTCCTATTGTATTATAGAATGGAGTCTAAGGATAATGACCTGGGAAGTGGCTCCGAGGAGACTGCGAGTGATGAGTCTCCTTCTGTGCCTTGAGGTTTGACGAGGCAGGTGTTACGGGAGATCGGGCGGAGTGTGAGGAGACGCGAGCACTCTCCTACAGCTGCGAGGTGCACCATTGAGAGGTTCACACACATGCATCCTTCGACATTTTCTGGAGGACCTGACCTGACGACAGCGGAGGATTGGATGGAAAAGACTGAGAGGATTCTGGAAGTCTTGCACTGTTCGGATAGACAGCGAGTCATCTATGCTACTTTCCAGCTGTCTGGGGAGGCGGGTCGATGGTGGACTGCAGTGAATCTGTTGGAGAAGCAGAGAGGTGGTCCTGAGGAGATGACGTGGAGTCGTTTCAAGGAGATGTTCTTCGATAGATACTTCCTGGTTTCAGTACGTGATGCGAAGGCTAATGAGTTTTTTGTTCTGACTCAGGGAAGTATGACGGTGCAGGGGTATGCGGCTCGGTACATAGAGCTATCCCGCTTTGCACCATGTTTGATCTCGAGCGAGTATGAGAAGACTCGGAGGTTTGAGAAGGGCCTGAGGAAGGATATCCGCAGACTAGTGGGTATGCTTCAGATCCGTGAGTTCTCAGTATTGGTGGATAAATCCATGGTGATTGAGACCAGTATCCGAGAGGGCGAGGTGGATTAGGAATCGAGGAAGAGGACATTACCTTTTGGATCTCAGACAGGATCTCGTCAGGGATCGTGGAAGAATAGGAGTAAGAGCTCGGGATATCGTCAGAATACCGAGCACCAGGATTCTCAGATGAGCCAGACTAGTGGTCGTTGTATCAGATGCCACAGGTGGCATGAGGGTGAGTGCCGGTCATTTGGGGGTAACTGTTACAACTGTGGCCAACCAGGCCACATGTCTCGTGATTGTCATGCACTGAGGTGAGATGTGCCTGCATTCAGTGGGAACAGAGGGAGCAATCAGATACCTCGGGGAATCGCTTTGATGAATACAGCTCTGGCCAGAGTATACTCTCTTACTCCAGCGGACGCTGAGCAGGCAGGTAACGTGGTGACATGTATCTTATTATTGCTTTCAAATAAAGCTTCTGTTTTGTTTGTTCGGGTGCGACCCATTCCTTTGTGTCTGTGAATTTTGTGGGATGGTGCGGGGTTGAGACCCGAGACATAAATGAGGTGTTATTTGTTACTACACCATCTGGGAGTGTATCTTTCTGTAGGAAGATGTTGGTAGACTGCCGAGTGGAAATTCAGGGGAAGCTGCTACCGGCGAATCTTGTGGTATACGACATGTTGGGGTTCGATATCATTCTAGGGATGGATTGGTTATTCTCCAGTTATGCTGTGATTGACTGTCATAGGAAGGTGGTAGTTTCCAAACCTTCTGGGGAGCAGAAGTACGAATTCGTGGGATCGTGTGTGCGTCCAGCGCCACAGATTCTATTGGTACTACAGGAGAGGAGGCTACTCTTGGACGGATGTTAGGGGTACCTAGCTTGTATGAAGGAACCGTCGCAGGATAAGTTGAAACTCGAGGACATTCGGGTAGTCAGCGAATTCTCAAATGTGTTTCCAGATGATTTACTTGGTTTACCTCCAAATCGTGAGGTGGAGTTTGCGATAGAGTTGCTACCTGGCAAGGTACCGATCTTTGAAGCTCCATACCGGATGGCTCCAGCAAAATTTTGGGAGTTGAAGGAGCAGTTGCAGGAATTACTAGACAGGGGATTCATTTGACCTAGTGTTTCGCCCTGAGGAGCTCTAGTACTGTTTGTGAAGAAGAAGGACGGGTCGATGCAGATGTGCATTGATTACCGTGAGATTAACAAGGTGACTGTGAAAATCGCTATCCTTTACCACATATATATGATCTCTTTGACCAGTTGCAAGGCACGCGGGTCTTTCGAAAATCGACTTGTGGTCAGGATATCATCAGGTGAGGGTTAAATTGGAGGATGTAGCGAAGACAACTTTCCGAACCAGATATGGACACTACGAGTTCTTGGTCATGCCTTTTGGGTTGACGAATGCTCCAGCGGTGTTTATGGATATGATGAACAGGGTTTTCCATGAGTACTTGGATCGGTTCATAGTGGTATTCATTGATGACATTCTAGTATACTCGAGGAGTACGGAAGAGCATGAGGATCATTTGAGGTTAGTGTTACAGATTTTGCGGGAAAAGAAATTGTATGCTAAACTGAAGAAATGTGAATTCTGGTTGAGTTAGATTGCGTTCTTAAGCCATATGGTTACTGAGGATGGTATATCAGTTGATCCTAGTAAGATTGAATATGTGGTCGACTAGGTAAGGCCGAAGAATATACAGGAGATTTAGAGTTTTCTGGGACTGGCAGGCTACTATCATCGGTTCGTAGATGGCTTCTCTAAACTGTCTGGACCTCTGACACGATTGACCAGGAAGGGAGTTCAGTTTGAGTGGACCGGTGATTGCGAGCAGTGCTTTCAGGAGTTAAAGCACCGGCTGGTTACTACTCCAGTATTGACCATTCCTTCAGGGGATGGTGGGTTTGTGATTTATAGCGACGTGTCTCTGAAAGGCTTAGGATGTGTGCTCATGCAATAAGTTAAGGTAGTGGCTTATGCCTCTTGGCAATTGAAGGAGTATGAGAAGAATTACCCTACGCATGATCTAGAGTTGGCTGCTGTTGTGTATGCACTAAAGATCTGGCGACACTATCTATACGAGGTGCAGTGTGAGATCTTCACTGACTATAAGAGCCTCAGGTATTTCTTCACACAGAAGGAGTTGAACATGAGGCAGAGGAGGTGGCTAGAGTTGATTAAGGACTACGATTGCACGATCAGTTATCACCCGAGGAAGGCTAATGTGGTAGCTGATGCGTTGAGCCGGAAGTCAGGGCCTACAGCTGTATCTGCAGTTGTAACTCAGTGTCACATCAAACGGGATTTGGAGAGCTTAGGTATACAATTGGTAGTTGGTGATCATTAGGCTTATCTTGTTGGTTTGGTGGTTCAGCCGACTTTATTTGAGTGTATAAAAGTTGCGCAGGCTAGTGATGCAAAGTTGGCAGAGGTTAGGGAAAATGTACAGCAAGGATTGGCTACAGAGTTTAACATCTCTAAGGGAGGTATGTTGAAGTTTGGGACCAGGTTGTGTGTTCCGAATGATGATGAGATCAGAAGGACGATTCTAAAGGGAGCGCATCGTTCTTTGTTTACGGTATATCCTGGTAGTACGAAGATGTATTAGAACTTGCGTGAGACCTTTTGGTGGTATGGTATGAAAAGGCAGATTGCCTAATTCGTGGAGCAGTGTCTGACGTGTCAGCAGGTGAAAGCTAAACATTAGAGGCTGCAGGGCCGTTGCATCCTTTGCCTATTCCGGTGTGGAAATGGGAGCATATTTCCATGGATTTTGTGACCGGATTGCCTCTAGTACTTCACGGGCAGAATGCTATTTGGGTGATCGTGGATAGATTGACGAAATCTACTCATTTCATATCGATGAAAGTTGGCTATCCTTTGAGTAGGCTAGTAGATTTGTATGTGCATGAGGTTGTGAGAATGCACGGGGTACCGGTGTCCATTGTGTCAGATCGAGATCTGAGGTTTACTTCTCGATTCTAGACTAGTTTACAGGAGGCACTGGGGACGAAGCTTACTTTCAGTACAATGTTTCACCCCCAGACTGATAGACAGTCTGAGAGGACGATACATATATTGGAAGATATGTTGCGAGCTTGTGTGTTAGACTTTGGTGGTAGCTGGATACAGTTTATGCCACTTGTAGAGTTTGCTTATAATAACAACTTCCAGTCTAGTATCGGGATGGCACCGTCCGAGGCTTTGTATGGTCGGAGTTGTCGATCTCCTTTGTGTTGGGATGAGGTTGGTGAACATCAGGTGTTAGGACCTGAACTTGTGCAGTAGGCGTCTGAGAAGGTGGGTTTGATCTGGGAGAGGATTAGATCAGCTCAGAATCGGCAGAAGAGTTATGCAAATGTTCGCCTCCGTGATTTAGAGTTCGAAGTGGGAGGTAAGGTATTCTGCATATTGCTCCGATGAAAGGGGTGATGAGATTCGACAGGAAGGGCAAGTTGAGCCTGAGGTATATTGGACCATTCGAGGTACTTGAGCGAGTGGGTCCGGTAGCTTATAGGGTTGCATTACCTCCAACACTTTCGAGGGTCCACGATGTGTTTCACGTATCCATGATGAGGAGGTACGTGTTGGATCCTTCACATGTTATTAGTTATGATGAGTTGGAAATTAGGGATACTTTAGCGTATGAGGAGATACCTGTTCAAGTTCTGGACCGTAAAGTTCAGAAGCTTCATACTAAAGAGATATCATTAGTAAAGGTATTGTGGCGAAACCACGAGGTTGAGGAAGCTTCTTAGGAACTGGAAACGGAAATACGTCGGAAGTATCCACAGTTGTTTTAAGCACTTGTACATGATCCTACTATGGGTTGGGATAGGTGGTTAGTCGTCGGGAGTATATGTATTGTGAACTCCTGAGACAGTTGTATATGTGACCACAGTATTCCTCCGCCATAAGTGAGGTATGTGTATGTATATGATGGGACTACGCTGTAGTGGTCACCAGTTTTTGCGTGAGTTGTGTCTACGTATTCGATTGTATGAATGAGTTTGTGAATGAGAGATGACAAATTTCGAGGACGAAATTTTTGTAAGGAGGGGAGATTGTAAGAACCTGAACCGTGACAATTGGGTTTAAATAGACAAGAGAAGGACATTTTGGTAAAAGAGCAAGCCTCGTCGACGAAGCCAGATTTCGTCGACGAAGCCTTTGTTCATCTCATCGATGAAATTCAAAGACTCATCGACGAGGAGAAGCCGAGGAGTCTCGGAAAAACTGGAGATCCCAGATTCGTCGACGAGGCCACCGATTCGTAGATGAAGGCAGTGGGAGATTCATCGACGAGAATACCATTTCGTGGACGAGTTGGGCCAGGTCAAAGGGCTATAAATAGGAATTTTCATTACTTCCTCACTAAGAAACTTCAATCTTATCTCTCTCTCTCTCTAGAACTCTCTCTACACTCCTTCTCTCTAGATTTCTTCGCCAATCGTTGATGGAATCGTAAATCTGAAGTTACCATGAGGATCGTGGAAGGATTCTCTACAATTTCTACAGATCGGAATCTCGTTTCGGAGATTTTTAGGTTTCAGCAAAAAATCGAGGTAAGGTTCGATTTTCAATTCTGATTTGGTAGTTTTGTAGGTAACAGTCTTGTGAGCATATTCTGTATTGTGATTTGTAGGTTTTGGAATTCAGTTCGTTGTTTAGGGACCTTGGAGTTCGGGATTTGTCTTTCAGGGAAAAGGTAAGGGGAACTATGTTTATATTGGTTATTTTTGAAATCGGACTGGGTGGAACTGTGGTCCACGGTCCTGTGTGTGTTTTGGCTACTCATTTGGGGGGATCTAATGGGGAAAACTATAAGTTTTTCATTATTTCAGTTTTGGGAAAAGGGGGCGACGGGCTGCATCCCTGATTTTGTTGAAAACCGTGGGTATATGTTGATTTATACTGTGATATTGGGATGGCCGTGCCTTGACTTGTTTAAACAGTATTTGTTTGAAAAATCATGATTTAGATTACCAAATGAGTGTGGTTTGTTTGGTTATATGAGCATGCACGTGTGTGTGATATGTGGAAATGCTAGTAGGAACGCGGTTCTGAAATTGTTCCAAGTATTGAGAGTGTCCGACTCTATATCTGAGGGCGTGTATTTTACCGCCTGCCATGTGGGCAAGAGTGTCCGACTCTATATTCGAGGGTGTGAGCCTATTCTAGAAGATCAGGCCGAAGGGTGTGGATCCACCAGTTATGTAAAGACCCGAAAATTTAAAAGGATTAAAATAATTTGGAAAAAAAAATAATAAATAAAATAACAGATAAAAAAAATGACGTGGGAAAAAGAAAAAAAAATTAAATTAAAAAAAAATTAAAATTAAAAAAATTAAATTAAATTAAGATAAATTAAATAATTAAATAACTAGTTGTTAAATTAAATTTTATTGTATTGGATTTATAAAAAAAAAATAATTAAAATAAGATATATATATATATATATATATGTAAGTAAGTTAATATATATATATATATATATAAGTTAAAGTAATATATAATATATAAATGTATATATATATATATGATAAGTATAAGTTTAATATATATATATATATAAAGTTACTGACAGAATGAGTAAAAGAAGAAGAAAGAAGAAAGAAGAAGGAAGAAGAAGAAAGAAGAAGGAAGAAGAAAGAGAAGAGATGTCAGGCGCCCCCCCCTGTAAAATTTTCTTGTTGCGGTCAGCTGCTCCGTCTCTATCTCTCTTCTTCTCTCAATTACTCGGTGAATTGGTAGCGAATCGAAAAACGGAAGGTGCCGTTAGATTCCTGGTTCCGCTGCCGATATTTCTACTAGAGCAGATTTTTCATGGGAACGGTTTAGGCACTGCTCCTGGGGAAATGTAATTTTTCTCCATTTTCTCAATTTTGCCATTAATATGTGGTTAAATCGACGAACGGACACCACCACGGGGTCCTAGTCGTCGTCATCGTCATTGTGACGTATGTAATTTTCCAATTGGGGTTTTCTAGGCCCTACTCCAAAGCGAGAGTGGGATTTGGAGAAATTTGGCAATTTGGCTAAATTTAAGAGTATATTTATTTATTTAGGAATTATGACCCTAAGAAATATTTAAATAATATTTTATTCAAGAATAATTTATTGGAATTAGGAATTTAATTTCAGGGTCCGGGTGAGCGCCGTAGGTATTTTTCGGAGTCCCTGTTGGCGTAGTTCAAGAAACCAGGTAAGGGGAAAAATATATTTTAAATCGGAATTTTTATGAATTTAATGAAAAAATAAATTGTGTTATATGTACGTGTATATGTTTCGGTATGGGTAAAATGCCAGCCATTTAAATTATATTTTTTTTGAGTTTAGGGTTGTTTTATTATATATGTATATGCGAAAATGAACTGATGAAAGTGGGAAATATTTTCAGGGTAATTAAGTAAGAAATGAAAGGTATTTTCAGCATATAAACATTAAATGTTGGCTGACTTATTTTATAAGCATTGTATGAATTTTATTGTTAAATTGTGTGGCATGAGTAAAATAGAATTTTGTGTGGAATTATGATATATATATATATATATATATATATACGAGATGCAAAATATACAGAAAATGAAATGAGCATGAAAATGATATATGAAATTGCTGCATGTGAGTGTTAATGCAATATGGAATCAATCACGGCTGAAAAGATGCCGACCATAGTTGAAAGGATGCCGAAGCTAACAAACCACGACTGAAAAGATGCCGACCACGGCTGAAAGGATGCCGAAGCTAACCAATCACGGCTGAAAAGATGCCGACCACGGCTGAAAGGATGCCGAAGCTAACCAATCACGGCTGAAAAGATGCCGACCACGGCTGAAAGGATGCCGAAGCTAACCAACCACGGCTGGAAAGATGCCGACCACGGCTGAAAGGATGCCGAAGCTAACCAACCACGGCTGGAAAGATGCCGAGTATTTATGAATTAAAATAAAAATGAGTATGAAATGAAAATGAAATGAAAAGGGAAATGAATGGAATGAAAATGAAATGTGCAATGTGAACAATGTAAAATGAGAAAGAGTCACTTAAAGTGAAATGCAATGTAATGTTAAGCCATGAATATGAACATATGTGTATGCTTGAATAATGATAGAAAAGAATGATGTATTATGATATTAGAAGTACGTATGTACGTAGAACATGTTACGATTGGGCGAGGCGTACCTTTCGCCTGAGGGCTTGCTGAGTAAGGCGAGTGCACTAGTAGCTATAGATGTGGCAGTAGCCACATAATGTACTAGGGCAGAGGGAACCTACTTGTATGGGCGGGTAGAATTCCCTGTCCTTAGGGCCTTTGCCGATAAACTATTATTGAATGCATAAGTACGAGATTAATTTATCACTTGAGGGCTTACTGAGTAAGGTGAGTGCCCTGATATGCTTAAATTGTGACCTTCGGGTTGCCAAATGTATCAGAGCAGAGGGGTGCTACTTGTATGGGCAGGTAATCACCCCTATCCTCGGGAAATCTCGTGGGTTAAACATTTGCTTGTGTTTGATTAGGATCAGGAAATGCTTTTGAAAATTATGTTAAGGATTTTCAAATGTTAAATATTATGTTATATATAAACTCATGTTAGCCACACACTGCTTTAATATATGGTTTCTTCCCTTACTGAGATGTGTCTCACCCGAATATAAATGTATTTTTTTTTCAGGATTTCCTCGAGATCGAGCTTTGAGAGCTCGAGGTTTTTATAGCGTTATTGGGGAATATAAAAAGTAAAGGGTATATTTCTATATTAATTATGAGATGCAAAAATTTATGTTTTACGTCCTTATATTTTAAGTCTGTGGAGAAAAGAAAGTTGTGAACATACTGAAATGTTTTGGAGATATATGTAATTATGGAAATGCAGATGTTGAATGATTTAATATGGATTGTAGTTAGAATTAGTAAACTCTGGTATTATGTTATATGGAGATTATGATCATGTTTTTCCGCTGCGTATGTTTTGGAATATGATTTATGAGGATATGATCAGGTATAACGCGTCGGACCGGGGATTAAGGGTTCGGGGCGTTACAAGTTATGCGCCGGTACAATGCCATGGGAGTCGGGGACTAGCCATGTGCAGGTGGCGCCGTGTTCGCGGGTTGGCTACGGGCCAACGCCGTATGTCGCTGGCCAGCTTCGGGCGGAAGGGTGTGACAACACCGAGATTTTCGATCATGTGTATGTGTATGGGTGCGTGTATGCACTGTGGAAACTAGTATTGGAATGCATTTAACTATGTGTATGTTGGATCATGATAACACTCAAATGTCACACACCGATATAACCTGTGTTCTTCCTTACTGAGAGGTGTCTCACCCCTGCTGTACGTACATTTTTACAGGTCCTTAGAGTAATCAAAACTAACGTCCTAGTGTAGGGAGCGTAGTGGCTGGTGTAATGTGTTTAGCGCTTGGGTAAGTGCTAGGACTGTATTTTGATGGGTTGCCATTTTAGGATGTGTTGGGCACCCAGTTGTACATTGTATGATAGAGCCGTGTTCTGCTATTGTATAGACTCTGGTATGGTACTATGTATATATAGAATGACCTTTTTTGTTGCGTATATTCTGTTGTGTCTGGATCTGTTTAGGGTGCCTGAGAACCCCACGGGGTCAAACCCTCATCCTTAGTACTGTATTTGTGGATGATTTGTACGATATAGGGACATGTTAGGTTACATATTCACCCTCGGGTCCCATTTCCGAGTTCGGGGAGTGATAATAATAATAATAATAATAATAACAAGAAGAAGAAGAAGAAGAAGAAGAAGAAGAAATAATAATAATAATAATAATAATAACAAGAAGAAGATAAAAATAATAACAAGAAGAAGAAGAAGAAGAAGAAAAACAATAATGATATTAAATAATAATAATAGTAATGACAATAACGATAACGATAATAATAATAATAGTAAAATAATAATAATGATAATAATAATAATAAATAAGAATAAAAATAATAATAGCAAAGTAATAATAATAATTATAATAATACCCTAATAATAAAATAATATTTAAAATAATGATAACGATAATAATAATAATAATAATAATAATAATAATAATAATAATAATAATGAATTTGTTGTATTTGGCCTAGGCAAAAGTAGGGTGTCTACACTCTTCTAGAATAACCCGCTTAATCTTGGCGTCATTCGGTACATATATCCTGGTATGGAATCTCAACACCCCATCATTGGAGATATTTAAATATGGCTTTAAACCATCCTGAACCCCTTCCAAAACCTCTACCAGCTCTGCGTCTTCCTTCTAAGCTATTCTAATCCTCTCTTGTAAGGTCGGTTGTACCACCAAGCTAGTGATGAACGTCTGGTGATTTCCTTCCACTAAGTGATGAACGCCTGGTGATTTCCTTCCACTAACTCCACATCTAACGTTTCCAAGTCCATCATGATCTGATGCTGTACAACAACTATTGAAACCAATGCATTTACTGCCTTTCAACTCAGAGCATCAGTTACCACATTAACTTTTCTTATATGGTAATTGATGATACAGTTGTAGTCCTTTATCAACTCCAACCATTTCCTCTGTCTCATGTTTAGCTCATTCTAGGTGAAAAAGTACTTAAGACTTTTATGATTGGTAAAAATCTCGCACCTTTCACCATACAGGTAGTGCCTCTAGATCTTCAATGCATCACTACCGCTGCTAATTTCATATCGTATGTCGGGTAGTTATTTTCGTACTTCTTGAGTTGACGAGAAGCATAAGTAATTACCTTTTCCCGTTGCATTAGAACACACCCGAGACCCTTCTTAGAAGCATCACTGTAGTTAAAAAATTTACGATCCCTTGACAGAATGGTCAGAGCTGGAGCAGTAACTAGCCGCTGCTTCAATTCCTGAAAACTCTACTCACACTCATAAGTCCATTTAAACTTTACATTCTTCCTCCTGATTCGTGTCAATGGACCTGATAGTTTGGAGAACCCTGCTACGAACCGTCGATAGTATCCTGCAAAACCCAGAAAACTCCTGACCTCCTGAACATTCTTTAGTCTCGACCAGTTCACTACCGCTTCTACCTTACTTGGGTCCACTGATACCCCTTTTCTGGACACTACATGCCCTAAGAATGCCACTTGCGCTAACCAGAACTAGAACATCTTAAATTTCGAAAACAATTTCTTCTCCTTAAGTACCTGAAGTTCCAACCTCAAATGAACTATATGCTCCTCGGGACTCCTCGAATAAACCAGGATGTCGTTAATGAAAATGACCACGAATTGATTTAGATACTTATGGAACACCCTGTTCATCAAGTCCATAAATGCTACATGAGCATTGGTCAGTCTGAAAGGCATAACCAGAAATTCATAGTGGCCATTCTTAGTCTGAAATGCAGTCTTCGGTACGTCCTCCAATTTCACCTTCAGCTGATGATACCTAGATCACAAATCGATCTTAAAGAAGACCTGGGTGCCCTGTAATTGGTCAAACAGATCATCAATTTTGGGTAACGGGTATCTATTCTTCACTGTCACCTTGTTAATCCCTCTGTAGTTTATGCACATCCTCATTGACCCATCCTTCTTCTTCACAAACAGCATCGGTGCTCCCCAAGGTGAAACACTTGGTCCGATGTAACCCTTATCTAGTAGCTCCTTGTGACGCCTTGATTTTCGTACAATTTTTTTTATAACAATAATAAATAATTTACATGTCATCGACAACATCCATAAATCGGCCATGTCAACAATCCTACTACCATTCATACAACCCGACCTGCATTGGGTACCTGGTAAAAAGTTATTTCATTTATACAACCTAACAGCGGAAAACGGTATATACATAGTAGTCAGACTACAATGCCTAGAGTATTAACGTACATATATATACATCACCATTACAAACTCAAAAACAACTAAACTCTAGGGGAATTACACCTCCCCTAGTCCAAAAAACTCACCCTGTGTGTTAGGGTCCCAACGTCTTATGATCACGGAGCTCTATCACCTGACCTATCTCTATTCCCTGAAAAATTTAGATAATTTGGGTGTGACACATTTCAATAAGAAGGAATAAATTATTTACAGTGTGTGGCCATATGAGTTCAGTAATAATACACTTTACTTTTCAAATCATCATTTCATCTGAGAAAATACACTGATATACACATTCTCATAATTATATAGATATACAAGACAAGTTTTTATAAGCTTTAAAACCATTTCTCAAATTCAATGATTTCCAACACATATTTACCTGCGAAGTTCTTGAGAATAGGGAAGATTACCTGCCCATACAGTTAGCTTCCTTTTGCCCTACCACGTTATGCAGTTAGGTGTGACCACATTTGATACCTATCAGGGCACTCACCTTATTCGGTAAGCCCTCAGGCGGAGAATTTCACTTCGCCTCAGTTATTTATATTATTAACTCACACGGCTTCATTTCTCAATTTTATCATTCCTTATTTCTTAGTTTCCATTCTTTCTTTCATTTATCATTTTAGCCAATTTTATCATTCTTTCACTTTCTGTTTCCATTTTACCATCTAGCTCATGAGTATCCTTGGTACCTAGTACCATCATCGCGTCTGTAACTCATGACTACCCTGAGGATCTTTCTTTTCACGCCATGCTTCCCCCCATGGTCAAGGTTGTGCGGCCCGAAGGATGGATCTAACTGTGGTTGGCTGACCCGATTAGATCAAAACATCATATCACATATTGCGTCCGTAGTACGACTGACCGGCCTATAGCCCTAATCCGAACTCAGGGGGCCCAACAATCCTACAAAATGGCACAGTTGACTGTCACGCCACACACTCTAAGAGTTTGTGTGGTTGCACTACACTACTAGCAACGGTACCGTGCTTAATATCACAACCATTCGCCAGGGTTCACTACCACATACCCGCAATCATTATGCGGTATTGTCATTTTCATCCATCATATTTCAATTCCATATTGTAATATTCATATTTCCCATTTTCACATTTCAATATTTCGATATCAATATACATCATTATTCTCATATCAGTATATCACAATTCATCTCAATATAAATGTTCTCATCATTTTCTGTGCGCATTTCATTATCTCATAATAGTATATATCGTGTTTCACGTATTTCAACATTTCTCAAAATACTCATATCAATAATTCACAAAATCTCATTTTTCAAGTAAATAATTTCTACTCACATATAAATATCATATTTTTATTATTTTCCACTAATCACATCAATCATTCTCATTTCAATATTTTCTCAGAAAATACCCATCATTGTATTTCACATTTTTCAATAAATGTCATGTGCCACACGATTTTCATCTAACATTCATAATATATTACTCATATGCCACACAATTTATCTATTATTTATATCATAATCATTTTCAGGCAAAATACCATATGCTCTTTTTCATATATTAGTTCAAACAGTAATTCTAAAAATACTATTATAATTTATTCTTCTTACTTGACTTATTGAGAGTCTCGTTAGGACCCAAATCCTACGCCCTTGGCGCCCAAAATTCAAAACCTGCAATTTACATTTTTCCTAGATTAATTAACTCATTTCCCTAAAATAATACTCATCTAACCTTTCCTAGGTTCCATATACCCCAAATTAACATTTAAACTAACATTTAACACCCCCCACTTAATTTTATGAATTATACCTGCGGGTCCCAAAATTACACCCGCGGCACTCGCCCGGGCCCTAAATTTCAGAAATCCTACTTCAACTCCAAATGCTCAATATTTTAGCATTTCTAAGTTAATACTAATTAATTAAAAATAAGCCCTTTAATAACCCCCATATCCCAAATTTGGGGTTTTGCCCACGACGACCTCACGAGAAATCTGTCCCGCTAGATTTGTAGAGAATCATCCCTAGATTCTTGTGGTGGTGTCCGATCGTCAATCGGGCTTATAATTTGTAAGAAATTAAGAAAAAAAAAAGCAAAATTGGCTTATCCCAGGAGATACGCCTACGCCGCTGCTACCATCGATCCGCTCAGGTAGAAATGACGGCAGCAGAGAATGGAGCCCAGCGGTATCTTCCGATTTTCGATCGGCCGAGAATCCGTCACGAAATTGAGGAGAGAGGGAGAGAGAACGAGGAGAGAGAGTGTCTTGCGTGCAAAAGCAGAAAAGAAGAAGAAGGGGAAAGGGGGGGGGGGCTACGACTCTGCAATTTCAAGATTCCTCTTAAAGCTTCAAAGAAGCTTCAGGTAGGTTTAGTATTATTATAATAATAATAATAATAATTAATATGAATAATAATATATTTATTAATAAAAATAAAAATAAATTTTAATTATTATTTTTTTCTTTTTCCTTTAAATTTAATTAATTAATTAATTTTTTTGGGGGGAATCACTCCACTAATCTTGTATAGTTATTTTTGGGGTTATTACGCTCCTGTAGCTGCTCCAATTTTCTCAGTTCTGAAGAAGCCATACGATATGGAGCTTTTGAAATCGGTGTCATGCTTGGAGTCAACTCTATAGCGAACTCCACCTCACGATTAGGAGGCAATCTCGGCAAGTCCGCTAGGAACACATCTAAGAACTCGCTTACTATGGGAATCTCCTCCAACTTAAGTTCTCCTCTCGGTGTTTCTTTCACAAATGCCAGGTACCCCTGACATCCCTCCAAAAGTAACCTCCTAACCTAAATAGCTGAAAGGATACGTGGTGCAGAACGCAAACATGACCCTACAAACTTGAATTCCTGCTCCCCGGGAGGCCTGAATACTACCTCTCTCCTGTGGCAATTGATGCTGGCATAACTGGCTACTAGCCAGTCCTTCCCCAAAATGATATTGAAGTCATGCATATTAAACATAATTAAATTGACTGGTAGTACTCTCCCCTGAATCTCTATTGGAAAATCCTGAATTACCCTACTATATACGACTATTGACCCTAATGGTGTAGCCATTGCTAATTCTGCATCCAATAGCTGTGCCTTTAGCCCACATAATTTAACGAATCTCGGGGAAATAAAGGAATGTGTTGCTCTTGAATCAAATAGTACAATAGCTATATTCGAAAGCATACGAATATTACCTTTCACCACATCTCTTGCGTTCTCTGCATCGCCAGGAGTTAGGGAATACACCCTCGCCTGGGTAGTACCCCTTTGATATCCACCACGTGGTGGCTGAGCGCCTCCCCAATATGGCCGCTTTGGGGGTGCATTACTCCCCGACGTGCCGCACTCACGCACCATATGCCCTGGTTTGCCACACCGGTAGCAAACGCTTGAACCCATCATGCACTTCCTTCCATTCTGCTTGCCACAAGTAGGACAAGCAAAGGAAAATGTGGTACCCTGATATGTACCACCACCAGTCTCTCGCCGCTGGCCTCCGCCACCATTATATTTCTTCCAATTTGCCTGCCTCGCACCTAAATAAGAATTGGAAGGTGTCAGCCTATTCTTCGGATTCTGGACCTCTGAATCCCCCTGCAGGCTCTCCTCTGCCATGGTGGCCTTATCCACCAGCATAGAAAAATCCTAAATATGTAATATCATTATCTGCTTTTGAATCTCCTTCTTCAGACCCCTTTCAAAATTTCAGGCTTCCCTCGCCTCATCCGGTACCATAAACTGAGCAAAGAGAGACAGCTCCATGAATCTGGCGGGATACTACTGAATTGACAGTTGCCCCTGTGTCAGAACCATGAACTCCTCCATCTTCGCGTTCCTGACAGAGGTTGGAAAGTACCGCTCAAAGAACACCTCTCTGAAACGGCTCCAAGTCATCGCCGCCGGCACTAGCCTCTACTCCTCCAACATCCTCACTGATTCGCACCATCTCTCAGCTTCTCTAGTCAACTTAAACGTCACATAGAGCACCTTCTGCTTATTTGTGCAACGTAGAGCAGCCAAGATCTTCTCGATCTCCTGAATCAAATTCTCTGCTCGGATCGGGTCTGTACTCCCCGCGAAGGTAGTAGGCTTCAGTCTTGTGAACTGATCAATAGAACCTCTCAGCTCAGCCGTGGGACGGTCCTGCCCTCTAGAACTCCGCATGTCCTCTGCCATAAATTGCTGAGCAAAGTCACGAAGTACCACCGTAGTATCACTGCCAGCCTCATGGCCAGCCCCCTCACTGCTACTGCCACCAGCATTTGCAGTATTATCCTTAGACTCCATCTTGAAGACATAATTTAGAAAATTGTTTAGAATCTTAGTACATTACATATCTGATACAACTACGATACTATAAGACCCATTTTAATAAACCAAATCCCCTAATGACCACGTACTCTGCCAACTTAATACCCTCACTCTAACTCAAGTTTCGCCCCTCTGCTCAGAAACAAAACCGTCAATGGATTGCTGTGATTTTCTGAACCCGTCAACTAATCCAGAAAAACATAGAAGTCCGCCAATGGATTTCTGTCGGCTTACAAAGAAAAACTCAAAATTCCTATCATACCCATTCCTATCCTTATCCTACTCTAACTCCTATACTCTGGTAAGATATCTTAACCTCGTCTAACCAAGTCTACAAGACCTAACAACCTAATTAGCTTTGATACCAACTGTAGCGCCCCGACCCTCTACTTGGGCCTAGAGTGCCACTAAACATACATAACATACATACCTCAAATACCATATACATACAACCTGCCCAAATAAGGGAAAAACAAGTGTTCCATACTAAACTGCATAAACATACACAGCGGAAAATAGACATCTTCTAATAAAACTTACCAAAGTTTCTAACTGTTTCTCATTTACATCCATACATAACTGAAAACATAATATGCTATGTATTACAATCCCTAAAAGTGTCTAATATCTCACCAGCTCTGACAAGGACTGTCTACTATCCAAACTTAACCCGGCAGGATGCTAGGCTCGATCCCTCGGAAGACCTGAAACAACATTTGTATGCTAGGGTGAGACACCTCTCAGTAAGACAGATTATATTATTATCAGTGTGTGGCTAGCATGCGATTTCACGTGTACATATACTGCTAACATTTAAATACATTTAATTATAAATTTAAAACTGTATTGCTCTATAAATTGAAAATATATACTGTTGGCTCAATATAGCCCTTTCTATAGTAAATATGCCCATATATGCCTAGAAGATACAATTGGTTTGTAGGACTAGCATCATCACGCCATCAGATACACGTGTGACATGCTTCCCCCCATGATGAGTTGTGTGGCCCGGAGGCTGGACCTAGCAAACAGTCGACTGACTAATGCTAAGTTAAACATACAGTAGTACAATGGTGCCTACTCAATCTCTACTCGAAGGCCACCCTAAGGCTAAGTCATCCAAAATTATTCCGTTGGATAGGGCCTCGGAATCTCTTCGTCGGGGAGTACTTTACCCAGGCCACCAGTCGTCTTTCCCATCCACACTCTATCTGAGATGTGTGGTTGCACCCCTACATATATATAACTACGGTACCGTGCTTTTACCATGAGATCATCATAACAGGGCTCTACTATCATATATGACAATTTATATCATATAAAACTGTAATCGTCATTCATTTCATAAAATTGTAATATAACATAATCTGTACATAATTCTGTGAAAACATCTGCTAGATACTAACTCAGTAAAAATCGGCGTATCATTTCTGTCATAACTGGCTCGATAAAAATCAGCATTTCATAAAGTTAGCATTTAGCCATCACATCTCATCTCTTCTCTTGGCATATAGCCATCATATCTCACATCTCGGCTTATAGTCGTTACAGTTCAGTATTATACAAAACCTACTCATTTGATGCCAATTAAAAATATACTCATGCCACACAAGTTTTTATCTAGTAACTCATACATAACTCATCTGCTTAAGAACATAAATACTTATGCTAAAACTGGGGTATGAATATCTCCAGGTCTTTATTTTACTAAATATAAATATGTAGTTAAATACGGGAAAAATGGAGATAATCAACCCTACCGTCTTTGGTTGATTTTAAAATAATTCTATGGTTTGAAATAACAATTTTCAAATTGGTGAAAATGTTCAGAAAGTCCAATACTATATTTTAAAAATATCATATTTAGATTTAAACGGTTGGTTGTGAAAATAAAGTTGCTTAACCAAACCCTAGGCCCGGAAACCCTAGAAAAGTCGTAATTGGTTATCTAAAAACCGTTTTAACATTTCATTCCGTTAGAACTCATAAATATAACTGACATAATATAATCCCCTTACCTATTTTCTGAAAAACACCTGAGATGCTCGAAAATTGAACCCTATCTTTTTCCTGAAATCAAGAATCCACTTCGTTAGACTTGTAGATATTCGCTCCCTGATCTCGTGGTAACTTCCGATCGTTGAAACGGGCAACGAATGGGGAAAGATTGAAGAGAGAGGGAGTGTGGGTGCAGGTTCTAGAGAGAGAGATTGAGATATTTTGATTTCTTAACAATGAAGCAATTGAAAATATTTTTATAGACCCCTTAACCCAGTCAAATTCGTTGACGAAATGGGACCTCGTTGACGAACTACAGAAGGTCGTTCATCTACGAAAGAAGGGCCTCGTTGATGAACCCTAAGCCTGATATTTTTTGGACGTTCTGGACCTCTTCGTCGACAAAGCTCTAAATTTCGGTGACGAACCTCAGAAGGGCCTTCTTCGACGAGAACATGGACTTCGTCGACGAAGCCTACTGAAATCCCTTTTTTCCTTTTCTTTTTTAATTTAGTTATTTTCCTAGTTCGGGTCTCTACATTTCATGTGATGTTTAGGGACCTAAATTCAATCAATGGTCATTGAAAGTTAACCCTAAAAATCCAACATCGGTTGACCGATCCCTAAGGTCGTTCTACGGTTCTATGATCCCCTATGGTCAATCTTTGGTCTTATCTGACCAAATAACCATATCATGTAGATGCATGCATTATTATAGATCAAATAATAAAAATAATGCAATTACAATAAGAAATAGATGTCTTCTTCATCTTTTTACTCTCTTGACATCATGGAATGCACTTGATCGTATAAGCTCTAAGTCCTACAAGCTTCCATTGTCGTTTCCTTATGTGTGTGTTAAATTAATGGACTTGTTCACATGCTAAATACACACATAAGAAATATGTACTTTGTCAGCATCAAAACAGGGATCAGATTCAAAAATTCAAAAAATTGGTTTTGAAGTCAAAACAAGGACAAAAATTATTTTTGGAATGAAAAACTCCAAAACAAATTTTTTTAAATTGCTCTCATGTTTCTTCCATCGAATTGATGAACACTTTTCTTGATCAATAAATTCTCATCTTAAACAATGTTTAACATGAAAGTTATGGGATTTTATCGTAGTTTTCTTTTGAGACCAAGAAAGTCTCATTTGAAGTTTTTAGAAAAAGTAATACCCAAAATACTGAAAAGTGTTCGCAATAGAAAATTCCCTTCATGTTTCTTCCGTCTCATTAATTAGTGTTTTTTTCAATCCATAACTTCTTATCTTAAAAGGTGTTCAACATGAAAGTTGTGGGATTTTCACTCTAATTGATCGAATCTTCACTCTAGTCGACTGGAACTCGTGAATTTGAAGCCCTAGTCAACTGGACTTCTCGGGAAAGCGTCCCAACAGCCAAAAAATGGCTAATTTTTCAAAATAAACAACTTTTTTCTTCCCCAATGGCCATATAACGGCTAGTTTTGGGTTTTGGCTATAAATACAAGCCTAAACAACTTGGAAAATATTTTTAAAAAATCCCCTTTGGGAGTATTCATGATTATTCTTTAATTCTTTCTCATTTTTATACTCCATTTTTGAACATCATATTTATATTTCTCCTACTCCTTCATTTTGAAAATTCTTTTTGGGAGAAAATTTTGGGGTTATAAAAGTAAGCCTTGAGCATATATCAATTTCATATTTCTTGCTTGAAGGGGTTCTTGTTCTTGAGATTCCAAAGGTCCAAGCTTGAAGAAATTATTTTCAAATTTCTCCTACTCTTCTTCTTGAAAATATTTTTGGGAAAACCTTTTTAAAGGGGTTCTTGCAAGGCTTGAGAATATACTTTCATTCATATTTATATTGCTTGAAAGCTCATTGCATTTGATTTTATCAAAAGGTCATTCTTGAGCCAGATCATTTTTTATATTTATCATTCTGGGCAAAAATCATTTTGAGAGTTCAACCCTAGCTTCTCCTTTATTTTTGAATATTCTTTTTGAGAATATCCTTGGGTTATTGAAGAGAACCTTGAGCATATATTCATTATATATATACTTGCTTGACAGGCTTCACACATTTCATATCTCAAAGATTATTTGAGAAAAATCATTTCCATACTCTCATTCATTTATTTGAAAAATATTCTTGAGAGGATTACCCAACTCTATTGAGCTTTATTTATAAAATCATTTGAGAGTACATTTAGATTTTAAACATGTACAAATCAGCTTGTTATAGGCATTGTCTATTGTACAAAAAATTCATTTTTCATTTGCCTTTGCGGTTCAGATTGTGAACCATGACCATGTGCGGGTATAACACTTGGAGAGGAGGGCTCCATCCTATTGAAGGAGTGTCAAGAAAGGGGACATAACTTGGAGAGGTTGGTCCTCCTAGAAGGACTAATTTACTAAGCGTGGTGTATCGCTTAGAGAGGAGGGCTCCATCCTATTTGAAGGAGCGTGTAATGCCTTTGCTCTGTCCGGTTAAGTGAGCAAGTTTAGTTGAATCCTTGGGCTGTTTGCTGAAGGCGAGAATGTAGGTGGGTATAACTAAACCTCGTTAAAATATCGGTCTCATTTTCTCTTCCCTACTCTATTTAAATTCCGCACTTTAATTTCCACACGTGTATGATTGGTTTTATATTGTTGTGCTTAATTTACATACTTATTTCATTTTATTTAATTGGGATATTGTTTGGTGAATCTGTTGAATTAATTTCCAGAAGTTTTAAAAGTCCAATTCACCCACCTTTTGGGATTACACCATTCCTCACTTGGTATTAGAGCAATACCAAATTATTCTCAATTGGTATCAGAGCCTCGTTGCAATAAGTTTAACCGCTTTTTATACAAAGATTGCATGACTCGTAATGGTGTATCCCCATTTTTTGAGGGTCAATCCTTTACAACTCCTCCACAGTTTTATGGTTTAGATTTTACCGTTTGGAAATTGAAAATAAGTATTTTTGTAAAATCAGTTAATAGGAGGTTTCGGAAAGTGATTGCTAAAGGGAACTTTGTGCCTCTGAAAATTGTTGATAACATAGAAATTCCCAAAATTGAAAATGAATTTAATGAGCATTATTTTAGTTTAATGCAAGACAATTGCAATGCCATGAATATGTTATATCGTGGTTTAAATTCTAATATTTTTCATAAGATCATGACTTGTACAAGTGTGAAAGAAATATGGGAAGCTTGAGAGAATGCTTATGGAGAGACCAAGAAAGAGAAGGTCGCCACTCCGTGTAATTCAAGCTTCAAAGATCAAGAAGGAGAAAAACAGTGCTTCATAACACTAACTGATGATGAGGTACATCACTCTCCTTCTACTTTATTAAATGATTCTATTAGCCCTAGTGGCTAAGGTTTTTCATTCTAGTTTGTTTTGATGATAACAACTCATTTAGTGATTCTTAGGATAACTGATATTTTTCCTAAAGTTCAGTTCAGATAAACAAGACAATATCAAAGCAAGCATAAGGATCAGACAAACCTTGATGAAACAATGAGCAAAAGCATACACAAGAAATACTCCAGGCATGACCTATCGAAGTCCACATAAAGTTTTATATATATAATGATTTGTGTGTGAGGTAGGAAATTCCTATAACTCTTGTTGCAAACGATGGTGGTCAGAATATTTAGCAAGAGTTGAGCAATTGCATCTGCATAATAGTTTATAAGACATCATTAACAAACTTAATAAGTTTTCAAATATACCTTTTCAAGATATCCTATACTCAAAGAAAATTTTATAAGGACAAGTTTTTAAACAAGATTAGTATTTTAATATCTCACAAACTTGGTCCTTATTTTGTTTAAACAATGGTTAAAGCACCCAAAGGAAATAGATCAAATCAAGTGCTTAGATGGTTTTCTAAAAAGGTTCTGGCCTACAGAAAATCCTCGACGGTTTAGGAGAGCCCAAAAAAAACCATTGACGATTTGGGCCAAAATAGGGCCATCCTACAAAAAACCGTTGACAGTTTAGGAAAGCTTAGAAAAACCGTTGACGATTTTGTACGGAGGTAGACTATAACTAATGTGCTAAAACGACTAGTTTTTGATTTGTCCTACCTCAATAAATGCCCAATGGCTAGTTCGTCTTCTTGGCCATAAATATGCCCCTTTAGCATTTTAGCATTCATTAAATACATTGATTGAAGCATTTGGTTGTTGAGATAATTAGTGAAGCATTCATTCTAGTTTTCTACTTGCTCAAAACTCTTTTGTTACTTATTCTTAGTTACACATCTTTTGCAACAGAGAGTAGTGCGAGGTTTACACTTGTATTATCAGCTCAAGAAGGAGCATTCCATACTATATCAACTTGCTTTCAAATTGTTGTATTTGGAGGTTCGTGGTGAATCGTTGGAAGGTGGTTCTAGGTAAACACCTTATTGTTGCTCTTGGTGAGCAGCTGGGATAGGGTCCCGTCATTGTAAAGGCTACTCCAGCTTGAAAGGAGATTGAATAGTGGATTTGGGAATTCTTGACTTGGTGCTAAGGTGTGGATGTAGGCTTGGAGCCGAACCACATTAAATCGTTGTGTTGAGCTTCTCACTCCCTCATCTTGTTACTTGTTGTGATTATTTGTTTTGTCATTTATTGTGATATTTTTTCACTTGCTTCTTGCCAAAGTTGTTATTTTGTAGCAATATTAATTGTTCGCGAAAACGTCTATTCACCCCCCCTCTAGATGCACACTAGGGTCGACAAGTGGTATCAAAGCTAGTCACTAGACCTTCGGAGTAACATCTAGAGCGCAAAAATCAAATAGCAGACATGTTTGCCCAAGGACAATCTGTTGACCGTCCACCAAAATTTAGTAGAAGCAATTATCTGGCATCGAAAGACTGAATGACAATCTTCATCCAAGCATACAACTTGAAAATGTGGAATGTGATCACCGAAGGAGACTACATATTTAAAGATGTCAAAGGTGAGCTTATACCAATCAGGAAGCTGTCAAACGCCGACTCAAAGTTGATTCAACTAAATTTCAAAACAAAAAATCTTCTCTATTGTGCTGTAAGTGATGAAGAGTACAACCGTATTTGTGGATGCAACACCACAAAGGAGATATGGGAAAAACTCCAGGTAACGTATGAAGGTACGTCTCAAGTTAAAAAGTCAAAAAATTATATATTAGTTAAAGAATATGAAATGTTTGAAATGGAAGAAGGTGAGTCAATTACTTCCATGTTTACATGATTTACACATATAAAGAATGACTTGAAAGCACTTGGTAGGGAATACTCTATGGAAGACAATGTGCAGAAAGTGCTTTGTTCATTGCCTGAGTTGTGGCATGCAAAGTCTACGAAAATTGAAGAAGCAAAGGACCTATCTATGGTCACTCTTGATGAACTCATTGGGTCTCTTATAACTTATGAGATCAAGAAGAAGAATGCTACAACTAAAGTAGAAAATCCAAAAAAGACAATGGATATGGCTTTAAAGATAGCAAGCAAAAAGAAAATTATGGAAGAAGAAGAGAACGACAATGATGAAGAAATAGCTCTCAACACTTGAAGATTAGAAGATTTTTATTGAACAAAAAGGTCGGTAAGCAAAAGGACAAAGGGTAATAGAGCATAAGGTGCTTCAATTGCAAGAAGCCCAGACACTGTATGGCTGAATGTCCCCAATTCAAAAAGGGCAACAATCAACAAGGGGATAAAAAGAAATACAAGGCCATGAATGCAACCAAGTGGGATGAGCTCGATGGAATCTCTATCGACGGAGAAAACGAAGAAGAAGTTGCAAACTTTTGTTTCATGGCAGATGAAAAAGGTAAATTCCGATGACGATTACTCTCCTTTATATGATGAGTTAGAAGAAACTTGTAGAAAACTTTTTAATGAATTAATTGAAACTAAAAAGAGAAATAAACATCTTGAAGAAACACACTCAAAATGCAAAAGAAAAGAGGTATGTTTTTGTTCTACTTTAAAGGAGACAAATGCTTCTTTGAATACAAAAATTGAAGAACATAATGAAAGTTCTCGAATACATCATGAGTTCTTTTAGAAGAAAATTGAAAATTTGAAAAATCAAATTAATGAAAGTGTTGAGGAAAACGTGCCTTTGAAAAAAGAAAATTGTGGACCAAAGCAAGATTATTTACAAGTTTACAAATGGAAAAGAGAATTTTGACAAATTGCTTGGGGCTCAAAGATTTGGAATTTTCAAAGAAGGTTTAGATTATGGCTTTTCATCATCCAAATCTATTGGTTTTATAAATCTACATGTCAAAAGAAACTCATTACCAAACAAAAATCCAGCACCCAAACCAAACCCTTTGCATGCTAATAAAACTTGCCTATACTGTGAAAGAAAGGGTCATGTATGCTTCACATGCCCTTTTAGAGGAAACAAAAGAAAAGGAAAGAAGTACGTATGGATGATCAAGAACACTAACCCCATAGGACCCAAGGAAAATTGGGTACAAAAACAAATCACCTAACTCTATTTGCAGGTTTGCTTGAAGACCTCTTTGATGAAGAGCAAGTGGTTCCTTGACAGCAGGTTTTCAAGGCACTTGACGGGAGACGCCAACAAATTCATTTCTCTTTCCTACAAGAAAGAAGGGCTCGTGACGTTTGGAGACAATGCCAAGGGAAGAATCATCGGTAAAGGTAAAATAGGTAATTCATCTCTTTCTATAGATAATGTTGC
The DNA here is from genome assembly GCF_029873635.1 of Malania oleifera. Classification (NCBI taxonomy): domain Eukaryota; kingdom Viridiplantae; phylum Streptophyta; class Magnoliopsida; order Santalales; family Ximeniaceae; genus Malania; species Malania oleifera. Next base: position 1,630,331 of record NC_080420.1, read on the forward strand.
ACTTGTAGACACACTTAAGCATAACTTGTTGAGTGTTAGTCAGCTATGCGATAAAGGACTAAATGTGTATTTCAATATGCACAATGCCTAATAACTAACTTGAATGGAAATACTATCTTAATAGGCAAGCGTGAATCAAACATCTACACCGTTGAATTTGGTGATATTATTTCTTGTGATATTAGATGTTTGGCCGTAACAAGTGAAACTAGTTAGCTATGGCAGAGAAGGTTAGGTCACACTAACATGGATCTTTCAGATAGATTATCTTCTAAAGAACTAGTGAATGACTTACCTAAGGAACACTATATTAAAGATAAAGTATGTGATGCTTGCTAATATGGAAAACAAAGTAAATCACCTTTCAAAACTAAGAAAATGATTTTCACATCAAGACCTTTAGAATTAATACACCTTGATCTATTTGTATGCATTTGTTATTGTTGATGAATTCTCAAGATTTTCATGGGTTATTCTTCTAGCAAACAAAAGTGATACATGCAGTGCTTTTATTCACTTTTGTGGAAAAGTACAAAAATGAAAAAGGTATACCCATTGTCCACATTAGGAGTGATAGGGGAAAAGAATTTAGAAACCAAGATTTAGAAGATTTTTGTAATGAAAATGGTTATTCACACAACTTCTCTACACCTAAAACTCCACAACAAAACAGATTAGTTAAAAGAAAAAATCGAGCGCTCCAAGAAATGGCTAGAATAATGCTCAATGAACATAAACTTCCAAAATATTTTTGGGCTGAAGTTGTTAGTACAACTTGCTATGTTAGTAACCGTGTCATTATTAGATCCAAAATAGGCAAAACCCCATATGAGATATGGAAAGGAAGAAAACCAAACATCTCACACTTCAAGGTCTTTGGATGCAAATGCTTTATTTTAAATGATAGAGACCACTTAGAAAAATTTGACTCAAAATCCGATGAAGGGATTTTCCTAGGGTATGTAATGAATAGTAAAGCTTATAAAGTATTTAATAAAAAACTCAAACTATTCAAGAGTCAACACATGTTGTTTTTTACGAAACTAACCCATATGCACCCAAAGTAACAGTTGACTTGGATGATCAAGTGACAACCATGAGAGTTGAAAGGTGTTGACTTTTTGAGTCTGATCTATGTTTTGATGCTAACAAAGCACAAGCTACTTATGTGTGTATTTAGTGATTGAACATGTTATAATTCAACACACACATAAGGGGACTGGAATTGGAAGCCATGAAGGACGTAAAGGCTATACACTTGGCGTATTCCATAGAAGACTGAAGAGCAAAAGAAAAGAACACATTTGATTTAATTTGTAAATGCATTTTGCTTTTATCTTTGGTTTGTAATAATGCATACATTTGCATGATATGGATTGACTGCTCAGATGGCCATAGATTGACCTTAGGGGACCAAACCTTTCATAAACAAACATTTTTCATAAAAGCCAAAATCATACAAAAGGTTTTAAAATGCTTTAGGGTCAAAAATAGGGCCAAACTTGAACTTTTAACTAGGCCCAGTCAACCGACCTATTTATGTTATAAATAGCTCAGTCGACCGACCACACCGTAGGGCAAAAGTCAAATAGTTGACCATGTCTCGGCTGACTGACCCTAATTTGAACATAGCGTCCAAGATCGATCGACCAAAGAATTTAACTTTTCCACCTTCCCCGGACGACTGTCCTTTTAGTTCAAAATCAGCCTCAGCCGACCGGCCTTCAAGGCTCGACCAACCGACCATTTGGCCAGCCAACCGAATCCACGAAGAAAGGGAAATCGCCCTTTGCTCAGCCAATTGGTCCCTTGCTCGGCCAACCGAACCCTTTAGAAATTCAAATATCCTGTGTGAGGATAGTCAACCGACGCTTGGACCGGTCGACCGAACCTTTCGGGTTCTAGTAATTTTAAGCACTTAAATACGTTTAATTTTTTAATTAAATAATTTCAAAATACCAAGCATGTCCTTAACTGTCATAATTTTCAAGAAATTTATAAATACTCCGTTCATAAGTTAGATTAGTAACTTTGATTAACTTCAAAATCTTCTCAAAATATTTTTTAATCAAAGTTCCCTCACATCATTTTAATTGTAAAAATTTCTTTGGGACAAATTTTTTAAACACTCTCTCCATCTCTCTTTCACTTATCCATTTTCTTATAAGATCATTTTTGAAAGAGAGCAAATTTTTAGGGCATTTATATCATCAAAAGCATTTTACTCTCATTAATTCTTTCATTGTTTTAAAATCAATTTTGAGAGTAAATCTTGGTTTCTCTCGATTATTTTATTGATAAATATTTTCGAAGAAATTTTTTGTAGGGTATAAGATCTTTGAAGTTTGTCATTACATACTCCATTTGTATTCAAAGATCATATCTATGCAAAAATGTTTTGAAAAGCAAACACCCTAGGTTCTCTTGAGTTTTATTGAAAAATATTATGGAGAAATATTTATTTGAGTTTAAATCTTTGAAGTGCTTATTATATAAATCATTTTCAAAGATTGCAAAATCACTTTGAGGAAAAATTTCATACTTTACTGAGCACAATTTCATATCATAATAGAGTGCATGTTTTAGAGTTTTATTGGTGTACATATTTGCTTAGTTGTAGAAGTATTCTTAATGTACAAAAATATTTTTTATTATACCGGTTGGGTTCAGCCCATAAATTGAACTGGGGAGTCTTTACCCCATAAGAGAGACCGGTTCAGTTCAGCCCGAAAATTCAACTAGAGAGTTTTCGCCCTGTAAGAGAGACTAGTTGGGCTCAGTTTGGTAATTGAGCTGGGTTTCAGTTAGGTTATAGTTTCACTTGGTAAGTGCAGCTGGGTTTTACCTTGTCCCGTAAGGAAATGTTGTAAACGATTTCTGCTCCACCCGTTAAGTGAGCAGGTTTAGTGGAATCTTTGGGAGGTATGCCCAAGGCGGGGACGTAGGCTGGTTTGATCGAATCTCGATAACAAATATTGTGTGTTTCTCTCTCCTTATCTCATTTACTTTCTGCACCTAAATTTCCATATGTGTATGCTTGTTCATTTACAGTTATAATTATTTGCATGCACATATTTGAATTAAATGAGATTTGTTGTATGTGTATGTATGGACTATAATAATCCCAAAAAAGGATATAGAAGATTAGTGGAGTGATTTCAAAAAAAAGAAGAAGTAATAATTAATTAATTAAGTAAGTAAGTAATTAATCGAATTAAAAAAAAAAGAAGAAAAAAAATAAATAATTAAAATTTATTTTTATTTTTATTAATAAAATATATTATTATTAATATTAATTAAATATATTATTATTATTATTATTATTATTATTATTATTATTATTATTATTATTATAACTAGCTTTAGGAGGTTTGTTTTTTTTTTTTTTTTTTTATTTATTTCCTTTGGTTTTCTTCTTTTTCTTCTTCTTCTTCTTCTTCTTCTTCTTCTTCTTTCCTATTGCGTGCAGACATCCTCTATCTCCTCTCATTCTCTCTCCCTCTCTCCTTGATTTCATGGCGGATTTTCACCCGTTTGAAAATCGGAAGATACTGCTAGACTCCATTTTCCGCTGCCGTCATTTCTACCGGAGCGGATCGGTGGTAGGAGCGGCGTAGACGTATCTTTTGGGATAAGTCAATTTTCCCTTTTTCTTTAATTTCTTACAAATTATAAGTCTGATTAACGAACGAACACTACCACAAGAATCTAGGGATGATTCTCTACAAGTTTAGCGGGACGAAATTCTCGTGAGGTTGTCGTGGTCAAAACCCCAAATTTGGGGTACAGAGTTATTAAGGAGATTATTTTTAATTAATTAGGATTAATTTAAAAATGCTAAAATATTGAGCATCTGATGTTAAAGTAGGATTTCTGAAATTTAGGGTCCGGGTGAGCGCCACGGATGTAATTTTGGGATCCGCAAGCAAAATTTAGAAAATTAAGTGGGACAGTTAAATAATAGTTTAAATGATAATTTGGGGTATATGGAGCTTAGGGAAGGTTAGTTGAGTATTATTTTGGGGGAAATTAGTTAATTAATATGGGAAAAATGCAAATTTCAGGAGTTGAATTTCGGGCGCCAATGGCGTAGAATCTGGGTATTAACGAGTCTCTCAGTAAGTCAAGTAAGGGGAATAAATTATAGCAGTATTTTTAGAATTATTATTTGAATTAGTATGTGAAAATGAGCATATGATATTTTGTCTAAAAATTATTATGATATAAATATCAGATAAATTGTGTGGCATTTGAGTAATTTTAAATTATGATATTTTGGAGTGTAAAATATAATGATGAGTAATTTTTGAGAAAATATTGAAAGGAGAATTATTGATGTGATTAGTAAAAAAATAGTGAAACATGGTACTTATATATGAGTAGAAATGTTTTGCCTGAAAGATGAGATTTTGTGAATTTCTGATATTGGAAAATAATGAAATGTGACATTTGTTTGTGAGTGGAAATTATTTGCATGAGAAATGAGTTTGTACAAATTATTGATATGAGTATTTTGGAAAAATGTGAAAAATATGTGAAATATGATATATATTATTACGAGATAATAAAATATGCACAAAAAATGATGAGAATATTTATATTGAACTGAATTGTGATATACTGCAATATGATTGGTGAAATGTCAATACCGCATAATGATTGCGGGTATGTGGTAGTGAACGCTGATGGATGGTTATGATATTGAGCACGATACCATTGCTAGTGGTGTTAGTGCAACCACACGGACTCTTGGACCGTGTGGCATGACAGTCGACGATGCCATTTTGTAGGGTTGTGCGTCCCCTGAGTCTGGATCAGGGTTATAGGCCGGCCAATCGTACTATAGACGCGATATGTGATATGATATTTGATCTAATCGGGTCGACCAATTACGGTTAGATCCAGCCTTCAGGCCGCACAACCTTGACCATGGGGGGAAACATAGCGTGGATAGAAAGATCCTCAGGGTGGTCATGAGTTACAGACGCGATGTTGGTATTTGATACCAAGGATACTCATGAGTCGGAAAGTAAAATTGGAAACGGAAAGTGAAAGAATGATAAAATTGGATAAAATGAAAAATGAAAGAAAGAATGGAAATTGAGAAATAAAGAATGTTAAATATGAGAAATGAATTGTGTGAGTTAATGATATAAATAATTGAGGCGAAGTGAAACTCTCCGCCTGAGGGCTTACTGAGTAAGGTGAGTGCCCTGATAGGTATCAGATGTGGTCATACCTGACTGCATAACGTGTTAGGGCAGAGGGAAGCTACCTATATGAGCGGGTAATCTTCCTTATTCTCAGAAACTTCGCAGATAATTATGTGTTGAAATTATTGAATTTAAGAAATGATTTTAAAGTTTATAAAAGCTTGTATTGTATATCTATATGACTATGAGAATATATTTGCCAATGTATTTTCTCAGTTGAAATGATGATTTGAAAAGTAAAGTGTATCATAATTGAACTCATATGGCCATACACTGTAAATAATTTATTCCTTCTTACTGAGATGTGTCTCACCCAAATTATCTAAATTTTTCAGGGAACAATGATAGATCTGGTGATAGAACTTCGTGATCATAGGAAGCCGGGACCCTGACACACAGGGTGAGTTTTGTGGACTAGGGGAGGTGTAATTCTCCTAGAGTTGTGTTGTTTTTAGGTTGTGATGGTAGTGTATATATTTGTGTATATGTGTATATTGATACTCCTGGTATTGTATTCTGACTGATATGTATATACTGTCTTCAGCTGTTAGGTTTTATAAATAAAATGACTTTTTACCCGGTACCCAATGCGGGTCGGGTTGTATGAATGATAGTAGGGTTATTGACGTGGCCGATTTTTGGATGTGGTTAATGACGAGTGATTATTCATTTATTATTGATTATTGAAAAAAAATTGTACGAAAATCGGGGCGTCACATGGACTCATGGCTTAATCACTTTACATATACGCTTTAATTAAAATGAGATATGATGTGGTTTCAATATGCTAATATTTAATCTGCTGTGAATGTCATATTGATTTTAAATATTAGCATACTTGATTCATTGGGGGAATTGAGATTGCTTAGAAAGACCCTAGGTTATGTAATACTGATTGTGATTTTGAATTAACCCAGGAGAAATTTTTAATACCCAATTCACCCCCCCCCCTTTTGGGATCACACTAATTAAATCAATTGGTATCAGAGCTTGGTTACAATAAGTTTAACCGCTATTTGCATAAAGATTGTCACGACTCATATCTGGTGTATCCTTGTTTTGAGGGTCAAACATTTGCAAATCCTCCACTGCTTTTTAATATATAGATTTTACCATTTGAACATTGAAAATGATTTTTGTAAAATCAATTAATGGGAGGATTTGGAAAGTGTTTGTCAAAGTTTTCATATCCCATAGAAAATGATTTTGAAATGCAAAGTTTCCCAAATTTGAAAATGAGTTGAAAGTGCATGACATGAACTTAATGCATATCATTTGAGTGTCATGCATTTTTTTATTGTGCCTTAGCTACTAATATTTTAGCAAAGTCTATGTTTTATAGTAGTACTAAGGAAAATTGGGAACCGTAAGAAGTATGGAGAGATCGAGAGAGAGGAAGACACCACTCCGAGCTTAAACGATTAAGGAGTAAAATGTATTGGTATGTCTCTGCCTCCTTCAATTTTATTGATTATTCATGCCATGATTCATAATGCATATACTGTGTTAATTGTTTTTGAATCATGTGTAATTATTGCATGATATCTTATGAGACGCTTAAAAAGAAAGTTCATTAATACTCATAAGATGTTAGGATAAAATATATATAAGGGGTCATAATGCCTTAAATGATTAAAGAGTGTTTTGTGCCTAAAATTTTTTTTAATTCTAATATACACTATTGTTATACTAAATTTATTAGAAAAGCAAGCCAATATGAAAATTGTAATTGATAATATCCAATCCAATTGCTTAAATTATATATATTATGATTGGCTAAATTTTGAAAATACTGGCTATAGCATGCTTAAGAAAACCCCCTTCAAATGAACAATTTTCTTTAAATGATTCTTAATGCTATATATGCTTAGAGTTTAAATATTTTAAATATAGCATATTTTGTCCAACACACAGAATTGAGCTTTAGGGAATTCATCATAGTGATATAACTCACATATCCCTATACTCATCATTGAGCTTAAACGATAAATCACTTTCAAATGATAAATTTAATCTAAGAAATTCTTAAGCTCATCCCCATATAAAAAAATATTAGTTATGCCAATTACTGCTAATTGAATATAAATTCCTTGGTTGCACAACTAAGGGGGAGCAAAAAATTTAAAATCTCATCCAGTAAGCTCCTTATTGCAATCTACTTAATTTCATAAATATATTATTATTTCACATTGGATGATTTGTTGTTGAACTGCTAAGTACTATCCATAAATTGTGAAATGTCCAAATCTTTTAATGGATAGTTAATTATAATCATTGCTCTAAATGCCTACAATCCATCCTTCACGTAAATGCTAAATCTCACTTGATGGATTATGTCTTTGATATGAACTACTTTAAGCTGAACATCACTATCCATTGTCTGTAAAATGAACATATTTAATGGATAGTCTATATTGATTCTCTACTGAATTGCATGCCTGTATTAAATGTCTCCTGTATGGCGGATGCAGTGATACGAATTTCATGCTAGTAGTAGATATAGGTTCTCGCATGCTTGAACTGAATTATAAATTGATTGTGTGAATCTATCAGGTTTCAGGTACATGGAAAAATAGGAAAATGTTTAATTTACAAACAACATGCTGCCAAAATTTTGGTAGAACTTTTTCTAAAAATGAAACCATGTATTAAGATAGGTGTTTAATGCATGCTAAAATATTTTTAAAATGATGAGTGAATCATAAAAGAATATTAATTCTCATTTTTAGTAGAAAACACATGCAAAATAATTAAATAGGTTAGTACATGAAAAACCCAAAAAGCTATATAATTTGAAAACATGTACAATTTTTTAATAATCCTTATTTTTTCTTAGAATGCTTTAAATTAGGCAAATCCTTTAAGTCTAGGAAAATCTAACTCATGGACACCATTTGGTCCTAATCCTTAGGAAGTGAACTTCATGTAGGAATCAAATGGTCAATAATCATGTCATGAAATTTGAGTCCATGTATCTAGGCAAAATGCATGACATAGAGGTAGTTTTTCATTTCACACACTCATTGAGTTGTGTTATCATCACTTCACCCCATTTGCACATATATTGCATAACCTTTAAGTACAACTTTGATGGGCCATCATTTTTCAAATTGAAATGCAATATGTCATGCTATGTGCTAAACAATTAATATTTGCTGCACGCTGAAATCTTTTGAAAGGATGAACATATGATGAGTGTTTTTAAATGACTATCATCCTTGAGCTAAATTTCATGTATGCGTGCATGCAAGTATACAGGGGAGTTTAAGCTCCAATCTTAAGAAAAACAAATAAATTCACCTGCCCTATGGACTCACATTTTCATTGCTTCTACTTTTTGAGTCTGAAAGTGTAATGCCCCGAAAAATACATACCTCTAATACCACATTTGTAACCACCTGAAACCCAATGGGGTCCAGGGTACACCTTTCCATATCAAAATTTAAAACAAACAGTGGAAACACAATAAACCTCAAATACCATACCAAAGTACTAAAACCATCACCATTATTACATAGGTATCTCTCCAAAAACAATATTACATCCCAAGGCACACAAAAATATCTAGTTCAGTTTCATACAAACACTTACCCTGACTATACTATCTACACCCTACTCTGAAGCTCCTAAGCCTAATTCCCTGTTTGCCCTAAAATGTGTAATAATTATTTGAGGTGAGACACTTCTCAGTAAGACGAAATATATTATTATCAGTGTGTGGCTAACATGAGTTTTAGTGTAAGTAAAACACATCCATTAATTTAAAAGACATTTGTAAACTGTACTCACACCAGTATAGTTGAAAATACATATTTTCCTTCAGTTAATAAGTCCGACTCAATAATAGCCCCAAATATATAAATCTACAATTATGTCTAAAAGAACCTCTTATTTTGGACTAACGACATGTTTAAACCCCGATTGTGCGGTCCGAAGACTGGACTTCTCAGTAAGAAGAAATATATTATTATCAGTGTGTGGCTAACATGAGTTTTAGTGTAAGTAAAACACATCCATTAATTTAACTTTAACTAAAAGACATTTGTAAACTGTACTCACACCAGTATAGTTGAAAATACATATTTTCCTTCAGTTAATAAGTCCGACTCAATAATAGCCCCAAATATATAAATCTACAATTATGTCTAAAAGAACCTCTTATTTTGGACTAACGACATGTTTAAACCCCGATTGTGCGGTCCAAAGACTGGACTTAGCCTTGACTGGCCTACCACCAAACTAAGTCAAAGTAACTCATCTGTAAGTTCGATTTGCCTACCACAACTTGGTCCAGACTCCAGGAGGGTACAACAGCTCTTCACAGCCAAATCGACTATCCTATGGCCTACACTTTCACAACAGTATGGTTGCACTGATTTTCTCACTAGCTACGGTATCGAGCTTTCCACTGGTCCATCAAAGTTCTTAGAACATAAAATGCAATTTACATAAATAAAACAGATAGCATGATCATAATTGTCAACACATAATTCACAATCATCCCTCCACATCATTCTCAACAATAAATTTCTCAACCCTCATATGATCAGTATATCACCGTGAAATTCACAATCTTTGTCTTATTCTCAACATTTCAAAAACTCAGTATAAAACCACAACTTAATATAAAATCACAATTCAGTATAAAACCACAAATTTTCGCCATATAATACCATAACAATTCCCACAATAAAACAAGTCATTCTCATGCCACACTTATTTGAGTGTTAAATCAAAATATAACCAGTATAGTTTGCTGAAAATAAAGGTATGATCACCTCCACAATTTAATACAATTCCAAAAATATTTTTTATGAGAAAAAGGAGATGATTACCCTACTCACTTTAATTTTTCCCAAATACTTGTATAATAACCAAAAATCATCCATATATTCAAGTTTAATCGATTCAATTTCCAGTATATACTGACATAATCTATTCCCTTTACCTAATACCAAAAATAGGCCTACCACATTCCCGAAACCGAGCCTACAGCTTCCAGGAGACGGAACCCAAGTTTCCTTAAACCTGACCAAGGAGAGAAAAACAATCGAAGAGGAGAGAAAGAGGATTAGAGAGTGGGAGTGGAGACCTGGGAGAGCTTAGGAGAGATAGAGAGACGAGAGAGTGAGAGTGATGAGAGAGAGAGAGAGAGGCCAAAACCCTAATTTGAGAGAGAGAGGGTTTTAAAAAAAACATAAGATCCTCCCCACTTAAAGACCCTCTGTAATGACCCCAAAAATTATATGCATGGAAATGGAAAAAAATAATACTAATAAAATAAATAATTAATTAATTAATATATTAATATAATATATTATATTATTATATAATAAAGTATATTATATATATAAGATAACATCTGGAAGCTAGAAGCTTCTTGATGGAATTGAAATTGAAATTTCAATTCAAGCAGAGCCCTGCATCTCTCACATTTCTCTCTCCCATTGTCTCTCACTCCTCGTCTCCTCTCCCACTCTCCTCAATTTCTCGGCAAATATTCGACCGATCGAAAAATTGAAAATACCGTTGCTTTTCTATTTCTGCCACCAACATTTCTACTGGAGCGGATTTATCGTGGGAGCGACGTAGGCACTACTCCTAGGGAAAAGTATACTCTATCTCTTTCCTTAATTTCTCCTTAGATTTTCAGTTAAATCGACGATCGGGCACCACCATGCGTAGACATTTTTTCCAAAACAAATTTTTAATTTGGGGGTTCTAGGCACCACTCCAAAGCGAGAGGGAGATTTAGGGAATTAAGAAAATTAGTTATTTAGGCGAGTTTAATTGTTTATTGGGAGTTTATGGACCTAGGAAATTTTTAAAATAGTATTTTATTTGAGGTTAAATTGATTGAACTAGGGTTATTGAATTTAGTGTTCGGGTGAGCGCCGTGGGTATAATTTCGGTATCCCTATAGGCATAGTTCAGGAAACCAGATAAGAGAATAGATTAAGTTAGGTTTTTCAGGAAATTTAATGTTTATTAGTATTTAATATATGTTTCAAAAATTATTTGTATGATATAATTAGTTTTGGAAAATACTGATGTTGAACTGAGTAAATCATGATTTTATATTTAATAATATTTTATCACTAAATGGCATGAGTATAAATTGAATGTATTAACAGGTGGTCAGAATATATTTTTATTTCATGGAATAAGCATAATATTACAGTGATTTTAGAACAATGATAATCAGTACAGAAATTAAAGAATATTTTTAGTATATTATGATATGATAGCCGGCGCAGATGTCGTGATCAGTATTATTATGATGTTATGAATTAGAAATTATGAAATAACAATTTTATTCATAAATATGTAAAAGTCAGATTTTATTTCAGGAATATGAAAATGTTATTTATGAATAGAAATATATATTATGTGAAAAGTATTATATAGTATCAAAACCCGGATGGTTACTTACGTTAAGATCACGGTACCGTAGCTAGCTAGTCAGATCAGTGTAGTAGGTATACCCATTGAGTGCTAACCCCAGTGGTTTTGACGGTGTAGTAGGTTGGGTGGACCAGATTGGGTATAGCCGACAGTGCAACCACACTAATAAGGAAGTGTGCGTCGGTGGCCAATTAGCCCAGAAGTGAGTCGGTGTAGTAGGATACTCACTGTGTTACTGACCTGCTAGAAGTATGTGCAGTGTAGTAGGATGGGCAGGCCAGGTTGGGTGGGCAATCGTGCATAGTATGTTATGTTTAACTTAACCAAGTAGGCCAGTTAGGTTAGGTCTAGCCTTCAGGCCACACAACCCAGATCATGAGGGGTGGAGTCATGATAAACGGACATCTAGGGTATAATTTTAGTAATATACAGATTTAGCAGATGATTTCAATGTTATGTAAATTCATTATGATTATGTTTATAAGTACAAATCTTCCATGTATTATCAGCTACAACTTAAGTTATATTACAATTAAATTATTTGCAGTATATGTTTATAATATGACAAACTCATGTTGTCACACACTGATATTAGTCTATTTCCTTACTGAGAGGTGTCTCACCCTAACATTACAAATATTTTAGGAAACCTCGACAGACGAGTGGAGCGAGCTCCGTGACTGAGGAGTTCGTTGGTTTTACCCAGTAGTAGGGTAAGTAGATGAGTCAGGGACATGACGGATTTTGGGGGTTTATATGTTTATATGTAGAGATAGAGAAACTCTGGTTATTGTATATATGTTAAGTATATTATAGTTTTGCTGCTTAGGTGATATGTATGTATAAATAAGTAAATCTTCGGTATCTATGGGTTTAGGTTGACTTTAACTATAGATTATGGTATCTGAGTTTTATCAAAGTAATAATATTTTATGAGAATGAAAAAAAAAATAGTTCAAAAATCAAGGTGTTACACCCTCGGCCTCCTGAAACCGTCGATGGTTTTCCTGAAACCATTAACGATTTGGTCTCATACCAAACCAATTTTTTCGTATTCTTGCATAATGACTCTCAATTGTCCAAAACCGTCGACGGTTTCCCTGAGTTCCCTGAAACCATTGACGATTTGGTCTTGTACCAAACCAATTTATTAGTTTTATTATTATTATTATTATTATTATTATTATTATTATTATTATTATTATTATTATTATTATTATTATTATTATTTCCCGATCTTTACATCCACCCCTCCTTATAAAATTTTCACCCTCGAAATTTGTTAATTAGCATTCAACTCAAACTCTTGAATTTCCTAAAATGGTAACCTAACTCTACAGAAGAGCCAGTAGCCACCCACATAGTAGTTCTGTCCCAAGTTTATTAATAACCCTCACTTATGGCAGAGGAATACCGTGGTTACATACCAAGCCTCTCGGAGATTACAATAATCAACTAAAACTCTCCCAAAAACAACTATAACAAAAACCAAAACCGACAAATTAAAACTAAACAAACCTATACCCAAAGATTCAAGCAACTACATAACCCGTTAAAGTTACCTGACTTAACGTGGAGCCTCGTGGAATAAGTGCGGGTACCTTTGACGTATTTCCTCTTCTAATTCCCATGAAGTTTCATCAACTGCATGATTACGCCAAAGTACTTTTACCAATAGAATCTTTTTGGTCCGTAGCTCCTAATCCTTCTTGTCAAGAATCTGAACTGACACTTTCTCATATGATAAGGTGTCCCTGACTTCCAACGTCTCATAATTTATCACATATGAAGGATCTAGTACGTAATTTTTCAGCATGGAAACATGAAACACGTCATGAATCCTAGATAACACCAGGGGTAAAGTTATTCTGTAAGCAACTGGACCAATCCTCTCCAGTATCTCAAATGGCTCAATATACCTAGGGCTTAACTCACCCTTCTTTCCAAATCTCATAACTCCCTTCATTGAAGCAATCCTTAAAAATATTCTATTTCCTACATCAAACTCTAGCTCTCATCCGCGAGTATCAGCATAACTTTTCTGTCGACTCTGAGTTGTTTTAATTCTTTCTCGAATGAGTTAGATTTTCTCAGAGGTCTGTTGTATAATCTCTGGCCCCAAAATTTTTTGTTCACCAACCTCGTCCCAATATAATGGAGATCGACACCTCCGACCATATAATGCTTCATATGGTGTCATCTTGATGCTAGCCTGATAGCTATTGTTGTAGGCAAACTCTATCAATGAAAGATACTAAATCCAACTTCCTTCGAAATCCAGCACACATGCCCACAACATATCTTCCAATATCTGAATTGTTCTCTCTGTCTATCCATCAATCTAAGGGTGAAATGTTGTGCTAAAGGTGAATTGAGATCCCAAAGCTTTCTGCAAATTTTTACAAAACTGAGAGGTGAAATATGGGTCTCGATCTGATATGATAGACATCAGTACGCCGTGCAATCTAACTATCTCTTGAACATACAACTCTGCTAGTCTATTCATGGAGTAGTTAACTTTCATTAGAATAAAATGGGCAGTTTTCGTCAGACGGTCAACGACTACCCAAATGGTGTTTTGCCCATGCAGTGTTGATGGCAAATGTGCTCTCACTCTACTCAAGAATGTGAAGTGGCTACAATGGTCCTATCGGTCTTTGATGTTCAGTCTTCACTTGCTGACATGTAAGGCACTTCTCTATGAATCGGACAATCTCTCTCTTCATGTTGTTCCACCAGAAATACTCTCGCAAATCTCGATACATTTTGGTTCTTCCTGGATGCACTATATAAAGAGAGCAATAAGCCTCATTCAGAATTGTTCGTTTAATCTCTGCATCATTTGGTACACATAATCTGGTGTGAAACCTTAACACCCCATCATATGAGATGTTAAAATCTGTCCTCAGTCCACTCTATACCTTACTCATAGTCTTCACCAACTCTATATATGTCATCTGTGTGGCCTTAATCCTTTCTAGCAAGGTCAGTTGAATTACAAAGTTAGCGATGAAAACGTGATGATTCTCTTCCACTATTTCCATACCAAATCTTTCTAGATCCATCTTGATTTGATGTTGAGTTACCACTGCCGAGACCGATGCATTCCCTGACTTTCGACTTAACGCATCAGCTACCACATTAACTTTTCCTAGGTGGTAGTTGATGGTACAATCATAGTCCTTTATCAGTTCCAACCATCTCCTTTGTCTCATGTTCAGTTCTTTTTGCGTGAAGAAGTACTTAAGGCTTTTATGGTCCGTAAAAATCTCACATCTTTCACCATACAGGCAGTGTCTCTAAATTTTCAATGCAAAAATCACTGCCGCCAATTCCAAGTTGTGCATCGGATAATTCTTCTCGTACTTCTTGAGTTGCCGAGAAGCATATGCCACAACCTTCCCCTATTGCATTAACACGCACCCAAGTCCTTTCCAAGACGCATCACTGTAAATTACAAAACTACCTTCTCCAGATGGAATGGTCAGGATCAGAGCAGTTACAAGTCATTGTTTCATTTCCTGGAATCTTTGCTCACATTCATCTTACCACTCATACCTCACATTCTTTCTCGTCAACCTTGTTAGAGGACCTGACAATTTAGAAAACCCCTCCATGAATCGACGATAGTACCCTGCTAGACCCAAGAAGGTCCTAATCTCGTGAACATACTTCGGTCTCGCCCAATCCACTACTGCCTCTATCTGACATGGGTCTACTGAAATACCACCCCTAGATATCACGTGTCCTAGGAATGCAACTTTTTCCAGTCAGGATTCACATTTCTTGAATTTAGCATAAAACTTCCTTTCTCTTAACACCTGAAGTACCAATCTCAAATGATTCTCATGCTCTTCAGGACTCTTCAAATAAAATAAAATGTCATCAATGAATACCACCACAAACTAATCTAAATATTTATGGAAGACCCTGTTCATCAGGTCCATAAATGCAGCAGGAACATTAGTCAGTCTGAATGGAATAACCAAGAACTCATAGTGATCAACCTAGTTCGGAATGCAGTCTTTAGAACATCCTCTGATTTGACCTTCTCCTGATGATACCTTGATTGGAGATCAATCTTAGAGAAGACTTGTGTTCCCCAGAGTTGGTCAAATAGATCATCTATCCGGGGTAGTGGGTACTTGTTCTTAGTTGTCACCTTATTTATTTCATGGTAATCAATACACATCCTCATCGACCCGTCTTTCTTTTTAACAAATAACACTGATGCTCCCTAAGGTGACACACTAGATCTGATGAATCCCTTATCCATTAGTTCCTGTAATTGCTCCTTTAACTCCTTCAATTCTGTCGGAGCCATTCTGTATGGAGCCTTAGAGATTGGTGTCGTTCTTGAAAGTAGGTCAATCGTAAACTCAACTTCATGATCGGGAGGTAACCCAGGTAAGTCCTCCAGAAATACATCTGAAAACTCCCTCACTACTGGGATATCCTCAATTTTTAGTTCTTGCATTAGTGCTTCCTTCACACACGCTAGGTACCCTTGGCATCCATCCAAGAGTAGCCTTTTTGCCTGAATAGCTGACAATATCTATGATGAGGAGCGCACGCACGACCCAAAAAATTTGTACTCTTGCTCCTCAGGAGGTCAGAACACTACCTCTTTCCTGTGATAATTTATACTAGCATAACTGGAGGCTAGCCAGTCCATCCCCAAAATCACATCAAATTCATACGTGTCAAACACCACTAGATTAGCAAGTAGCATTCTTCCCTGAATACCAATTGGATAGTCCTTAAGTACTTTCCTACATACCAAGACGGTTCCCATCGGTGTGACCACAGATAGGTCTGTATCTAACAACTGAGTTCCTACTCCACACATCTTAATATACCCTAGAGATATGAACGAATGCGTTGCCCCTAAATCAAATAATACAACAACTTTATTTGCAAAAATATAGATATTACCTGTCACTACGTCACTGGAATTTTCTGCATCTCCTAGTGTAAAAGAATAAACTCGCGCCTAAGCAGTGTTCCTCTAATAGCCGCCTCGGGGTGCTTGATTGTTTTCCCGGTATCAATTGGGAGTGGGTTCATTGCTTAACGACCCATGACATTCTCATGTAATATGGTTAGGTCTACTGCACCAATAATAGATCATCGTTCCAACCCAACATTCCCCCCAATGCCTCATATTACACCTGGAACAAGAAAGGCGCGATGAATTACCTTGATCACCTCAACTCCCCATCTCCTGTCTCTGGACCACATTGTTACTATTTCTTCTCCATGGGTCTTGACTAGTACCAGCGTGAAAACCAGGAAGCATGGGTCTTTTCCTTCGATTTTCTATCCCTGCACTCCTATGTAGGCTTGTCTCCAACACCGTGGCTTTATCCACCAACTCTGAGAAGGTCTGAACTTGGAATACCACTACCTGCTCGTAGATCCTCAAACTCAGGTCTTTCTCAAACCTTTGCGCCTTCTTTTTCTCATCTTTAGTACACAGGAATGACTATTCTAACATTTATTTTTATTCTTATGTTTGGTTATGTTTTTCAAAATGGAAATACTTGTTCCCACTAAAAGTGAGAATAGGCAATAGGGATTCCATTATAAAATGGGACAAAAGCTTATTCAAACCTAATGTTAGAATTGCCTCACCTCCCTCCCTCCCACTCACTCACTCACTCACTCACTCTCTCTCACTCTCTCTCTCTCTCTCTCTCTCTCTCTCTCTCTCTCTCTCTCTCTCTCTCTCTCTCTCTCTCTCTCTCAGTGCATTACGGATGCAATGATTAAGGCTTTTCTTCATTGTTTCAAGCTTTATTTGTGCCGTGAAAATCAATCAATTTGAGCAATTTGCAATTGATTTTCTTCGATTCAGTCGCATTTTGGTGCTGCAAGTCGAATGTGCTGATTTTCAAGTGAATACTTTCATTTTAGAAGTTTAGATTCTTCCAAATATATGTTAATGTGTAAAAAATATTAGAACCAATTTAGAGCTGAAATTCTGAAACTGTCAATGCCTAAAATTGTTCTTCAACTGTGTATGTTAACATAAATGTTCAAAAGGGATTTGATATAGTGGACATTGTCACGTTTGGTTTGGTTTCTGTTCAATTCTGATACTTAGCTTCAATCCCAATTGCCCCTCCAAATGGATTTTAATGTGAGGGGAGGTGGTGGGTCGAAATTGGGCACTTTTCCATTAAGTTATGCCCCTTCGGGCCTTTCTATATCTTGTAGCTAAACCTTTTTCAACAAGACCAGAGCGGGAAAATGTAATAAGTATTATAAATGTTAAAGTTTGATATACATTGTTGGCCCACAACCTAACAACTTAAACTTTTAGTTAAAATGGTAATCTAACATGATATCAGAACTGGTTACCAAGAGATCCTGGGTTCTAGTGTTGTTGCTTGCAATTTAAAAAACAATATTGCATTTCTTATTATGGATGCTATTTATCATGTATTTAGCTCTCCACATGCTGTCGAAATGCACATGCGGAGGAGTGTTAAAACTTGATATACATTATTGACCCACAACCTAACAACTTAAACTTTTAGGCAAAGTGATAATCTAACAATAAATGTTCCTCTTCGGTTTGGGTTTGGGTTCTGATCAATTTGACACAGCCCAACTTGATGGTTGTCTGGGTTGGGCTGCCTCTTTTTTAAAAAATATGGGCACTTGGGCCATTCAAAAAAATGGAACATCAAACCAATCGTTTATTAAATGCCTCCAATTTTCAGTCCTTAGACCCCCACTTCCAGGCCAAATTAGTTTTTCTAATTGAGAATTCAAGAAGAGGTGGGATGCAGTTTTTGTTTCCAAATGACAGAATGGGCAATTCTGGCTTGGGATTGAAAATCTTTCAGCAAGTATACTTCTAACCAGTAGTGCATTTGCAGCCACCCTCCATATCATGAGCTTGAGTCTAAATTAGTCTTCTGTTTCCATTAGGATTTACAGAAGTTCCTGTCCAATTCCGCCGTGTTAAGCCTACAAGCTAGCCAATTTCAAGACAAATATTAGCCGTCTTTGTGTACTTAGATTTCATTGTATCATTTTCTAATTTGACAAATAGGAGTAATCCACACGTTCATTTCACCCTCTTTCACCTTTCATTAGCTTGGATAGCCTTTGGCAAACTAATTTGTACTATAAGTGATTCAGATCTTTCATGGATACTGAAACACAAAAACTGGCAGAATTCCTAATGCCTTCTACTCTTTCTGACATTCAACACTCTAAAGCTGCTGCTGATGTTACTGGTTGGCCTTTTTTTTTTTCTTTCTTTCTTTTTATATTTGTGGTCTTTTTAGAAAAATAAATAAAAATGAAAAAAAAGTATTAAAAGGTTCCTGGAAAGCTAGCAGCTTGGCAGCAGGACTGTTTATGTATACTTCTTTTCAGATTTAATTTAGGATCTTGGATGTTACAGGTGTTTGTGTTTAAATTTCAGATATTTGGTGGTTGTATGTGATGGCATATACTGATATGGATTTCTAAAATTCTTCAACAGCTGAAGGAAAATCATAGCCAAGCATGTCTCGTACAACTTCTACCATTTTTGGCTTCAATTTCTCAGACTTATTAATGCTTAACCACTCTAAACCTTCCCTAAAGTGCTCCACGCGGGAAACTTAATCGCCACGAGCTGGTAGATGAAACTCCCTAATGGTTAGCGCAATCACACTAGGAAATAGAGAACATAAAGGGAGGTTGAGACCTTTGCAAACTCTTCTTCGAGCTTGTGGAAGTTGCTGTTGGGTTAGTTTTGCCCATCTTAGTCAGCATCTCCCATCTTGAGATGGTTAATTATGTAGGCGTGAATTTTGGCAGCTACGGACTCGCAGCTATTGGGCCAGACCAAAAGCCAACAAAGAGGACTCACAGCAATTTGGCCAAGTACAAGATGGTGAGCATACTGACGCTCACAAGCTTTCTTTGGAATATCCATCAAGTCGATAGGGAGATCGTCCTGTTCTTTCTCGAAAAGTTCCTTCCAAATGGGACCAACAACAACTTCATCAACAGGATTGTCATTGAACGAGCTGCAAAAGAGAGATAAAAACATATGGATTGATATTAGCAAAATCAAAGCACCAAGTCCAGGTAAATGGCATTGAAGAAATACTAAAAGTAAATGAGGGACACATACCAGTGCTTCGGCTGATATTGAATCATTATTAAAAGCGGCCATAAACATCCTAATGTGTTTGGAATGTGCATTCGATGAAGTGTACACCGGGTTACGAAATAAAGGTAGCTTTACTTTAATTAACCAACTCAACCAAACTGGTAATGAAAATATTGAATTGCATGCAATCTCCCTAGAGAAGTGTTGAATCAGATTTCCCTCAAGGAAAAATAATATGAAGGAAAAGAGTCTCATTCTAAGAAAATTATCTCATCATTCTCATGCATAGAATATTATCAACCGCAACCAAAATAAATAAATTAATAAATAATTAGTTAAGCCTGAATTCAAGAAAACCCAAAGTAAGCTGTATGGATACTTCAATCAGAGATGCAAACTCTTTGAAAGTATTAAAATTCATAACTAAAAATAGTTTCTGTTAAGACTGCTTCAAGCACCTATTCACTATAAACACACAACCTCTGGAGTACTCAAGACTTTCCTGCGCACCCCATCAATGCTCCTTAAACTCTCATCAGCTATAAAATGAGAGTTTATGGAGCATTGATTTGTTACACGAGATAACCTATATATCCCTATTTCAAATATTTTTCCACCCTGTCTCAAGATTTAAAACTTAAGATCTCTAACATGATATCTCATCATCAGGCAGTTGAACAACTTGAGCTGACCCCTTATTGACCTTTGGTGAATTTATTATAGCTGACTTTTACATTAACCCACAATAGATGAAGAGTTTGGAACACTTTTTCATGAGGAAAACATTAAAATATAACACACATGGAATGGATAAAAGAAAATTAGAAGTATGCAGGGAAAAGAGGTGAAGCAAAGTAAAACAGCAGGGCACTAAAGCCTAGAAGGGATTCCTCCAGCCACGACTAAAGTTTCTCCTGTTATGTAGGAGGCATCATCAGACGCCAGAAATGCAGTTGCAGCAGCCATGTCCTCTGTTGTTCCAAGTCTGTTAAGCAAAGTTTGCTCCTCAATGGAGCTCCTCTGTAAACATTTCCCAACAAGAATTCAGCTTATAGTAAAGTGCAGCGTTCGAGATCAGTAAAAATCTAGACGTCAGAAATATTCTTACAACAGCATCATTCTTGGTGAGGAATTCCGAAAAATTGGTGGGTACGAAACCAGGGGCGACACAGTTCACTCGAGTGTTGGGGGCCAATTCAGCAGCAAGGACCTAAAAGAACATCAAGAATGTTCCGCGGATAAAAACACAAATAATAAAAAAATAATAATGTCAAACGAATTCCATATCATTTGATTTAAGGTGCGAACTATATTCTACTTCAAAGTCAGTAATTTGAAGTGTAACAAATCTTTCTATGAAGCAGTTGTAGCTTTCCGCAGTGGATTCTTGAAGCAAGCAAACTACCTTAGTAAGCCCAAGAAGTGCAGTTTTGCTAACCCCATACATGGCCAGGGAAGTCTCTGGCTGATAGGCAGTAATAGAGGAAATAAAAACAATGGATGAACCCTTCTGCAGGTGAGGAGCTGCATCCTGTGGATTTACAGCAAGAATGCAAGCAAATAGATAATGACACAGGAATTTAATATAGCATGAGTGCGCTAAAAAAAGGATTGATATCATTTATTTTAGACCACATAAGATGCATAACTGAAATATGTAATGAAAACCATGTATTTTTGCTGGTGAAGTAATTTCACAGGCAAAGGAAGTAGATACTTACTTTTAGGATAAGTATAGGAGCTTTGACATTAATTTCCCATATCTTGTCAAGGACTGATTCTTGGGTTTCCAAAATAGAATCAACAGACGGATTGGCAGCTGCATTGGAAACAATTACATCTATTTTCCCATATTTCTGCAACCAACACCAACAAATATAAATGAAGTAACAGAAATGCACTGAAGGATGGTAAAAGTCCTCCAAATGAAACTGCATCAAGTAAGAGAAATGCACTGAAGGATAGTAAAAGTCCTCCAAATGAAACTGAGTGAAAACAACAATAACCAAGACCTGTACAAAGGTTAAATAAACATATGAAAGAAAGAACAAGAAGTTTCATGCTCCACCAGAGTACTTACAGGAAAACACTTAAAGATTGATGCTGAGTCCAAATCTGCAATGTCAGGCCATCATTTTTATAAAAACTAAACCAGGGATGTGTGATGTGCGTGGCACTGCTTTTAGGTGGTAATTGTTTAAAATGTTATTGTTTTAATAATTTGAATGTACATATTTGAAAAGTCTATTATGTATAAATATTTATATATAAAAATAATAAATTAATTTTTTTAAAAATATGTTCTTAATAATTATCATTGTAAATACCTCTTTTTACCTTAGTCTAATGATAATATTAATAATGGTCCACGATCACATATTATTTGTTTACTTTACTAACTTTTGATCTCTCATAATTTTTGCAAGGGCCTGACCATCAACCTGTGCTTGGGATTGATCACTGAGACACATGGCATGTCTCCTGATCAAACGTAGGTTCTGGGATGTTATGGAGAGATTTGGCCTGGTCAGCTCTAACCAAGTCCATTAAGGGTAGCTCACATTCCTTAACCCTTCCTTATCCATGCTACGTGGCATTTCCTTATTTTCTTTATAGCCACGTGTCATTATACCATTGTGTTGATTTTTTGAGTCCGATCCCTGTTTTGATACTGACAAAACGTATGTATCTCATGTATACATTTAGTGTGTGAACAGGTCTATATTTTAACATGTTCATGAGGTAAAAGGAAAATGGAAATCAGAAGGACCTCAAGATCATACATCCTAGCGTATTCCATAAGGCTTGAAGAGCAAGACAGAAGAAAAAGACATCTACTTTCAATTGCATGGCATGCATGATGTGAATGTAAGCTCAAAATGACCATAGACTTACCCTAGGAACCAGCACTTTACACAGAAACTCATTTCTTAAATAACTAACTGGTTAGGGATAAAGATTCGGGCTAAAACAAAATTTACAAAAACTTCAGTCGACCTTTGATCAATGGACGCCAGGTTTTTGGGCTTAATTAAAAGCCTCGGTCGACCGACCATCGCAAGGTCATTTGACCTTGGTCGACCGAACTGAGAAAGTTGACCAAAGTCAAAGCTTCGGTCGACCAAACCCTTGGCAGTATAAATGCCTCGGTCGACCAAACCAACCAGAAGTTAACATGTTGACTTTACTCAGTCGACCATTCTGAAATGAACGTGTCTTCCACGGTCGACTGAACTGACACGTGGCTGACCCCCAACAACTTGGTCGACTGAACCATTAGTTCAAAACTGACTTGGTCGGACAAACCTTAGAAAATGGTCAACCAAACCTGCCTTGGCGGACCAAACCTCAAAGGGTTCGAAATCGCTTTGATACGGTCGACCATATCTCTAGTTCAAAATGGTCACGGTCGACCGAACTCAATAATATGGTCGACCGAACCTTAAATATTGTCAACCGAAACCTCTCGGGTTGATAAAATTTTTACTGCAATAAATCAAGATTAATTGTCATTAAACTCAATTAAACAATTTTCAAAATACCCTTGATGTCCCCAATGGTTATATTTTTTACCCAACTCTATATATACCCCTTTATTTGTTATAATTAGCAAGTAATTAGCATATAGATTGGCAAAATTTTTCCCTGAAAATTTATTGTGCTAAATCTTTCAAACTCCCATTTTTTTCTTACAAGCATATTGCAAAATCTCTTTCTTATACTCATTTCATTACATATCTTTGAGAGAGATTATTTTTGTGGGTATTCATTCATTCTCCTTGCAAGCTAACAACTCTCTCATACTTGCATTTATTGATTGTTGATTTTGGAAAGTAGCTTAAAGCTTTTCCTATTGTATTTTATTTATAAATATTAGATTGAGAAAAACTCTTCATTGGCTTAAGAACTTGCATCCTTATTGCAAGTTTCATAAGCGTGCTTTGTGTTTTGATAAAATCATTTTGAGCAAGCTTAAATCCTAATATCCATTGTGTTTGATATTTGAAAAATACTTTTGGGATGTTTGCTTAGGGTTCTAGAGATGCTTTGAATATTCATATTATAAATACATTATCTTAAAATCAAATGTCTCACTCTCACATATACATATTGACATACATATTATTGAGAGTTAGCACAATGGTTAACAAAATCTCACTTGAACTTAATATTCTATCATTTGTGAGTGCATATTTTGGGCTGTAATTGTTGTACACATCTGCTTGTATTAGAAGCATTTCTTTGTACACAATATTTGATTATCTGTTGTATTCCCAACGTATGGTCGGACGAGGGAGACTAGCCCTGTGAATAGTCCCGGACTGGTTCAGACCCGGTTAAGAGAACTAAGTGCACCATCCTGGTAAGGTGTTGTCTTAGGTGCTGCTCCACCCGTTAAGCGAGTCATAGTGAAATCTTCTTACTTGTGAGCTTGAGGCGGGGACGTAGGCAGTATTGGCCGAACCCCGATAACATATCTGGTGTAACTTTTGCTTGTCCACACTTTCAATTTCAGCACATGTATGTTTTATGTTTGACTTATTATATGCAGTACATGTGTTTGATTGTTTGAATATTTAATTGGGTTTATGATTATATAGAAAAACCCTAAGCTTGTGTAATACTGTTTGTGGAATTTGAATTGACCTAAGAGAAAAATTTTAAATACCCAATTCACCCCCCTCTTGGGAATACACAAATTCCAACACATTGAATGACTTAAATTATTGTTTCCAATTGACTGAAATCTCAAATACAACCACCGTCCTCCCTCGTTGCACAATAGCCTTATCCCTAATTAGCAAGATAAATACCACCCCTCTTGCCTCAGCTGAAGGATCTTTTGGGCCCTCATTTCTCACTAGAGACTTTCTCTCTCTAACCCAAAGCTTCTCTCTCTAAAGCCGTCTGCATCTTTGCGCCATCCTTCCACCACCTGAGACTTGAGCTCCTAAGCATTGCCTAGTTCTCTCTTGCCAACCTCTATTACATCCCATTACTAGTATGCAATACTACCTCTCATCCACATCCAAGAACCTGCATTCACAATCATTGTTGTTGCAAATTTATTTCGTTTATACATTGTTCCAAAGGGAGCATCCCAATTGTCATTAGATGTTTCAAATTCTAGGCACAGATATGCACATGCTTTTGAGTGGTCGTCATTTATGAAGATTAATAAAGAGTTGATAATTAATGAATACATGATCTGCAACTGGAAATAATAAGACTCAAGCTAAAATTATAATCTTACTTTACATGCCTTCAAAAATATAAAATAAAATAAATTTATGTGCAATTTGAAATCTTTTGCATAACATTAAAAAATTTTCAAATTGCGAAATAAATTTAAAAGAGGGAGTCTGTAAAAAAAATTTAAAAGAAATCAATATAAATAAGTATTGTAATTCATGCATGGCATGCAATGGACAAATGTCAAAAAACAAGCAATACCAACCAACAAAATAGACCATCAAATGAAAATATGGAAGTATTTAATGTAATGAAAAAAAAAAAATTAATGCCTTTTAAGCACAAATTTGATGAATAACACTTTTTTCCTATGTATAACAACAATTTAACTAGAATATAAAGTATGATACAATAAAAATATAAATAATTAATCACAGTAAAAATAAAATACATGTTACCTCAATCAAGTTGGACAGATACAAATACACAATCACACAAAAGCAGAACTTCCATTCACTGCACAAAACACCAATTAAACATTTGGACATGCATGGCCAGTACATAATACTCATTGCAACATTGTATCCATGCATCCACCTTTGTGGTTGGATATCCATCTTAATTACAGTATACATATATATGATTCAGAAAGAAAAGGGCTTACAAAAAAGAAAATTCATATGCACATTTGAAGAAACACCTTAGCCACACACAGTTCACTAACACAGCACAACCCAAACTAACTCAAACATAGGATCACACAAACATGGTCACACATACACACAGGGAGATGGGAAAAACATAAAACAAGAAAAAAAAAAAATCAACAGATATCCAATTTTGATTTATACACTAAACGATTTCACAAGGGCTCTCTCGAGTAGTTGGCATCCCCGTTCAACTTCAACCAACACCCAATGAAACTTCCACATTGAGCGGTACCCAGCAGCACATCCAAACTGAACATCCAAAAAGCAGTTGTTCTTCTCAAATTTCAAGTCAGCCATCGTCCTCTGCAGAGACGCCTGATGGGAAGAGAAGGGACGCACAAGGACAGAGGCATTTCAATTGACAAAGGTTCCTCATGTTCTCTGCCAATAATTTGCTCATTCATTGGCCCAACTTCTTGAAATTAACCATGCTGGGCATTCCTTGTTGGATATGGTGGAAGCAAGGATCCAGCAGCAGGAGGTGGTCCTTGAATCACTGTCCTATTTACTTCTACAACCACCATAGTGCGTTGCACGGGCCTTTGAGTGATTTTTTTTTTCAAAAATGAAGCTGTCCCATCTTCTTTTACTATTTTATATGTTTTAAAACCATGCAAAGTTAATGTGGGAACAGTTAATAGGAAAGACGGAATGGGTTTTAATGAAACAAAAAGACCAAACCAAGTTAAGGGGAATCCTCTTTATAGTATTAAAGATGATCAAGGATCGAAGTCTCTATGGATATTAAAGCTACAGCATCCGTGTTGAACTGCAGTCTGAATCTGAAAAAATTCATGAAATTTAAAACCAAAATATCACATGAGTATAAAAACAATAACCACCGAGCCTCAAATCCCACTTGGTAGGCCAACAATATGAATCCTTTCCCACCATTCCGCATGATCTTGGACACTATCAAATGTCACACATGGGCATAAAAGCTACAAAAATATGCAAATGCACATTCATTGCTTCCAAAAAGAATTAATAGATCAATCTCAAGCTTTTTTTATAGATTAAAAAAGAAGGTATAATAGATAGACAGATAAGTTAAAGTTTAAGGGGACAAGAAGTCCACCTGAAAAATATAAATAAATAAAAACAGAAAATACAAAAAAAATAAAACATCAAACAAAGAGAAAAATTAACCAAGAAAACCCCTTTTCAATCCCCTTCCCATTGTAATTCACTTAGCACTTCAAATTTGCTAGCTCCCTTTGACCCTTCTTCGCTTTGAGCTTACCCCCAACAAAACACAGTTTCGTTCTCCCAGCATCACTCCTTTTCAAATCCAATTTATACAATATCTCTTGGGCTTATAAACCCTTCCAAGAAATCACCTCCTCTTGAGTAGGTAAAATACCATCATTGCAGTACATTTCGTTATCCAACCTCTTATTATCAAAAATAGAAACCTCCTCCAGTCCTTCCAATAGTGCTGGATGAACATATGTAAGCTTCCCAAGATCATCACAGGATTCAGAAATATATCCATATCCATATTGTTTCCAAATCTCGTCCAACAGTAAACCCCCATCACACTCAAACTCACTTATGCCATTCATTATCTGAAAAATCTCCCCAATTATTTTCTTCCTTTCCTTTGCTAACTCCATTACTTCCTATATCCCTCATCTTAGCAAGTGCATCTTCCACAATACTCAATTCACCTGCAGAGTCTCTCCTTAAATTCTTCAGCCTTATCTCACCAGATACTCTCTCTTCAGTTAATATAATTTCCACATTTCTGCACCCATCTGAGCAGCCTTCCGATGAGCGTACACCTTTGGGCCCTAAGATTTTTCAGAATTAAAACCTAAAACATCAGATTTTGTACCCAAACCAGATTCCTTCAATCCCAAACCTCCCCCACACTGAAGACATAATTTTCTGAGTTCATATTACTTGCATCTCCTTTGCCCAATTTCCCTTCCAGCACCACCTAAATCCATGACCTGGGATCTAAAGAGCTTGCTGCACCCACTTTTTCAAGATCAAGACAAAACTCCTTCACGAACACACAGAACTCATTTGCGAATCTTCGCCATCCATTACCATTTACACCTAGAAATGAACACTGAAAAGTTCTTCCCTTTCACCCTCAGCCCTAGCTCCAAAAACTTCCCCACCCTCATCCACCTAATTGCCATCCAGCATAGAAGACTTATGAACTTTTCTAGATCCTTTCCAGCTGAATGAAGGTTGATCGGCCATTGGCAAACCAAGAAGTTGCCTCCTTCTAATGTTTAACCAACCTACTTTCGAGAGATGTTGTTCTCAAACATGCACAATAAAGGGATCTTCCCCTCCTTCTCCTAACTCGGATTGAAGGATTTACCTTCGATCTGCACCGTACACCTTAACATCTACAGATTGCACAGCAAAGATTGATTTCAAGTGAGGATGAGAGTCAATTCACAACATACGAAAAGACCCATTGCCAATTTTCACTAGTTCAGAAGTCGTCCGTGCTTGTCTTCTCCTTCTAGTTTGCGATCCCGGGAACAAAGGCTGGGAGGGAGGTTTGAAGGTCACAAGCAGGAGGGCTTAAAGAAGATTCGAGGCTTAAATCCTTCCACACAGCAATGTCCAGCCATGGCTAGAGTTCGAAAATCGTAACTCACAAGGCTAGGGGATTCGAAGGTCACAACTGTCCTCCCCAACAAACCCTTCAATCTCAAGTTCTAACTTAAAGAAACCACATAAGGTATATCAACATATTGACTTGGAAGCACAACTGTCCTCCCCAACAAACCCTTCAATCTCAAGTTCTAACTTAAAGAAACCACATATGGTATATCAACATATTGACTTGGAAGCTGTCATGAAAAAGTAACCAAGCAAAACATACGAGCACAAATCCACTTTGAAAAATATCATCATATCCAAAATGCATAATGAAGGAAAAAAAAAAAAATTACACCCCAGAAGAGGAAAATGTATCACACAACAAAACCAACTAAATTCTCATTAAGATGTTACATGGGCTTCCTTTCCATTTCCAATAAAAAAAAAAATCAAAAACAATAATATCAATAGGAAACTTATGTCTAACCTGAATAGTGCTATCTATGAGATTTTTCCTTTGTTGAGCATTTGATACATGGCAAACGATGCCCAATACTTCAATTCCTTGAGCTTGAAGCTTTTCAACTGCATCATTCACATTTCTCTGCAACAATCAAAATCAAACACCAATAAATTGACCTGTAGTTAACCTCTTTTAAGGCGAGTTTTGGGATAAGTAATAAGTTGCCAAATGCCAAGTAAAACATCTCATCCAATACTCTATGCAATAAAAACCTATATTTAAACTGAACATCTGTGCCCGAGTTAATTGTCCTAAAGGTAGACTTTGAGCATGCAGTAGAATTCCTCCATTATCCAAAAAAAAAAACCTTTCAGAAACTTCCAAATTTCTTTGCCCCTCATTTGGGAGTTTGGAATTTGGCATTGGATTTATCTTTGTATGGATTCAAATAAAATAAAGCGTAGAATTCTACTAAATTTCTTCCGAATCTACATAGTCTAAATCTAACAGTTCGAAATTCATGTTTTCGAACAACTTAATCCTCCTCCTAGTTCCCTTTCGTTGAAAAAATTTAAATTTTGAGGTTATCATCCAAGCCCTTCCCTCAGGCCTCACCAAAGCATAACACCATCATTCAGCTCAGCGTAGATGATGGTTCCATTGTCCGAAACCAAAACAACAGAAAACAATCACTGCACATTTTCTTTTAATTCCTTCTCCCCCCTCAGCTTTCTCGGCGACCGAACACAGAAAAATCTCAGAAAGCAGAAATTCCACAAACCCAGAAGAGCAGAGGTCTAATCCAACTTATCCTACGAAAAGAAGAATCTAATAAGATAACCAAAGAACACAACGATCACGAACCTGCCTGCGAGAGGAGATGACGACGGAGGCACCCTCCAAACCAAGCCGCTGGGCGATGCTGAAACCGATGCCCTGAGTGGAAGCCGTGACGATCGCCACCTTCCCATGAAACCTCTTTCCGATCTTCTCCATTCTCTACTTCTGCAAGCGCTTTGAAGAGAAAATTAAAGGAGTCCCTAGGTTGGGTTTCTGTCGCAGAGCAGCCGTGTAAGAAGAAGAAGAAGAAGCTCATAAGTCATTGTAAGATAAATAGGCTATCAAATTACCATATTCACATACCAAATTATCATTTTTTTTAATTTAACTACTTATATTTTCGCGGAAAGTCATAACTATCAAACAAAGATGAAAAATTTTACATTTGAAAATTTATTATATGGATTCATTTTAGTATTGTAGAATTACAAAATAAAATTATTTTAAAAAATTTTAAATTATTCTAACTGAATTAAAAAAATTAATCATTTAGTTATAGATCATTTCTAATGAGACCATCAATTCCAGCTTATCTTAAATTACCTTAAGAACCACCATAAATATTTATTTTCATTTAATTTTTTTTAAAAAATTATATTTAATTAATCTAAATTATATGACAATAATCAAAAACCATATTTTAATAAAGGAACAAATGACTATGCTATAAGTGATTACAATTATTTATTTTAGCTAAATTATTTCATAGTCTTACTTTTTTTTAAAATTTAAATGATTATTTAACATATTTTAATTTTAATTAAAAATCTACAAAAAAGCTAACTTCATTGTGAAATTATCTTTTGAACAATAATGTTTTAAATGTGGAATTTTTTGATAATTTTCAGAAACTCAAGGGGTAGAATGTCATGTTGGAAATATAATAAAAGGAAAATATTTACTAATAAAATGAAGATTAAATAAAGCATAAATATTTATCAAAAGTTGAGGCGTGGAAGGACTACTATCCTTATAGCTGATTTCATTCATGTGGAGAAAATTTCTCAATGCATATAATCACTGAGCTTACAACCTCTGGGACATTCACAAATACCAGAGTTATAGGAGATATTGTATCATTTAATTACCCAATAAAATATGAATTTCAAGAAAAAAGATAAAACTATTTCGGCAAAGGAAAAAACATATCTTGAAATGAAACTATATCACAATTTTTATAAATAAAATTAAGTTTTACTTCCAACACCACAAATGCAAAACTCTTAAAGTAATTAAAATTTTAAAACAATGTTGATTTCATTCATATGGAGAAATTTCCTCAGTACATATAATCACTAAGCCTACGATCTCCAGGATTACTCAACTAACTCAATTTTGTCTACATTCACAAACACCGGAATTATAGGAGATATTGTGTCATTTAATTACCCAACAAAATATGAATTTCAAGAAAGAAGATCAAACTATTTCAGGGAAGGAAAAAACATATCTTGAAATGAAACTATATCACAGTTTTTATAAATAAAATTAAGTATTACTTCCAATACTACAAATGCGAAACTCTTAAAGTAGTAATTAAAATTTTAAAACAGTTTAAACTAATATATTAAATTTAACATATGCTTAATTAAAATAAAATCAACGATTATTATATAATATTTATTAAATAAATAATTTTTTTAATTGAAATATCCAACATAAATATCAACAATCCCCCACATAGATGAAATTAAAATTAAAAAAAAAAATCGAAGAAAGATAAGAAAGTGGCATTGGGTGACTACGAGAATAATGCATTGGGTGACAAATACCTTTCAGTTTGAATTGCACTAGGAGAAAATATGTTCTGAGTTACAAGAACTTGGTGAATATTAAATTTTTGAACCAAATTCTTTTAACGTAATACTATAAATATATGACTCACATAACATCTCTAGATACAAAATTCTCAGGGGTTGGTACAAATAGGTCATGCACCATACACTCATACCTAAATATTCATGAGCACTGTATAAAGTTTTAGCCCAATAAACTTTCATAGGATACGAATTTATAAAAAAAATAAACTCAATCTCACAATCGTTATACTTGCACTATTCAAACACCATAGAATTGATCAAAACAAATATAGTACTCATCAAACGACTCAATGAATTATTATTACCCTTTGAACCTAATTCATGAGATCTCCAATCATATGACTTGGGTTGTCATCATTACCAGTTTATGTTAAGGGCTTAAGATGCATCCCTCTTTATGTTTATTTTCTATTAGCTTTTCAATTAGTTAAGAAATTTATTAGTCAACTTGTTGTGGAAATCGAGTATAGGATGCACAGCGGAATAATTAAACTTGCAACAAATGATAAAGCACCACAAGACACAATTCATACACAACTAGAATTCTAAAAGCAAATAAAGAGAACAACACAACAATATACGTGGTTAGGCAAAGCCTACATCCACTGAAGCAATTGGCACAAGAATTTCATTAAGAAATATGTAAGTACACAATACACTTCACAATGATCTCTCTCCCTTTCAAAGTATGCCTAGAAGAGCATAAATAACAATCCCTCGAAGGTTTCCCTCCAAATTCCCAACCACCCCAACGTTCCAATTCAAAATTCGAATTCCTTCTCGCAGCTCAGATGCACTCATTGACGAGACACAAAAGACCACTCGTCAACTAGTATGGCCACTCGTCGACAAGTCTTCGTATTTTTGATTTCTTGTTATCGGTATCTCATAAACTTTGAACTTTTTGGGCCTCTCAGTATTTACTAGTCAGCAAGTGCAGGGCACTCGTCAACGAGTCCCTGCTATGCAGCACCATTTAATCCATATGTTTTTCTTCATCCTTTGTTTATAAGCTCTAAGTATAAAAGTCACACATATAAATACAACACAACTGTTGTTTCTCAATTCTCATATATTTGATTATATTGGTACTAGGTATCCTCACATTTTGTGATCACTCTAATAGTAGCTCAATTGACTATTCAATTAGTTTAGGTTAGTCTATAGATACACAAATCAAAGTTAATACTATGGTTACATGTCTATTATCCACTTAGACAATGCACTATAAAATTACACATCTATATGTATAATTATCATACTCAAATTAATTTTCATGCAAATATTTTGCGTCAGTTGTACCCATCTTACTTTGCAAAAATATTAATAATAATTATCGAACACATTAATTTAATTGCATATTTATGCAATACTATCTATTTCACATATGAATAGAATATCAAAATACTTTAACCTCAACAATTAAAAATTATAAATTTACATGCCTTATAAAAGACATGTTACCATATAATTGGGAGAAAATAGGAAATAGTTTTTTTTTCCATATATATAGTGAAATAGAAAAAAATATTAAAATGTTACATATTGGAAAACAATAGAAGATAATAGTGTCATCTCATTTATGCTCATATATGTCTCGTATTTTAATAAATTAGTTAAGACCAACAACAGGAGTGGAAAAAAAAAAAAAAAAAAACTTCTAATTCAATTATTTAAGCCACAAGTTTTATACTTGACTCAAATATAATAAATCTCAAATCATACTATAGCTACTATAACATTGTAATCCCCACACTTCAATATATTTTCAACTCTAACAATATTTAAATAAGTTCAAGTGTTTATTGTAAATATAAAGTAATACCAACAATTCAACCCAACCTTAATGGAATAAAAAAAAATTCCCAAAAATTTAATAAATGCAATTCATTTTTTTTTTCCTTCTAAAATAGATAATAGCATTTGGCTTTAAGATTGTTGGAAATATAATAGAAGAAAAAAAATATTTACTAATAAAATTTAAATGTGGTGTGGAAAGACCACTATCTTTAAAGTCAATTTCATGTTTATGGAGAACATTTTTTGGTGCATATAATCACTGCGAGCACGACCTTCACGATTACTTAACTAGTTCGGTTGTGTCTGCATGCACGACCTTCAGGATTACTCAACTAGTTTGATTTTGTGTACGCTCACAATCACTAGAGTTATAGGATAGGTAGTGTTATTTAGTTACTAAACAAAATATGAACCATAAGAAAAAATAGAAGATAAAGTTAGAAAAAATGTATCTTGAAATGAAATTGGATCACGGTTTAAATAGTTAAAATTAAATATAACTTCCAATACCATAAATACGAAATTGTTAAAGTCGTATTTAATATTTTAAAATTGTTAAAATTAATATATTAAATTTAACGTATACTTAATTAAAATAAAATCAACAATTGTTATAAACTATTTATTAAACAAATATTTTATTTTTTTTAATTTGAAACATCCAACATAAGTATCAACATTCCATATTTAGAAGGCTCAAGATGTAAGAACCTGAACCGTGATATATGGGTTTAATTAATTAAGAGAGGGGCAAAATGATAATTAAACAGGCTTCGTCAACGACGCCAGAGTTCGTCGATGAAGGCCCTATATTTCTCGTCGACGAGGTGCAGGGGTTCATCGACGAGGAGAAGCCGAGAGGTTTTTGGGAGTGCGATGAATTTAGAGGATCGTCGACAAGGAGAAGCCGAGGGGTTTCAGAAAATTGGAAATCCCAGGCTCGTCGACGAGCTGTCTATATGGTCTCGTCGACAAGGACGCCATTTGTCGACGAGAAGTGGCCAGGTCAAAGGGCTATAAATAGATATTTTCATTACTTATCAGCTAAGAAATCTCATTTTCTATCTCTATCTCTTTAGAAACTCAATCTACTCTCCATCTCTCTAGATTTCTTCGCTATTGATCATGAGAATCGTGGATCCAAAGTTACCACGAAGATCGTGGAAGGATTCTCTACAATATCTACGAATCAAATTTTCATTTTGGGCATTTTCAAGTTTTGATGTAAAATCGAGGTAAGGCTCAGTTTTCAATTTTGACCCAGTAGTTGTGTAGAGAATAGGGTTGTGAGCATATTTTGTATTGTGGTATGTAGGTTTTGGCGCTCGGTTCGCTGTTTAGGGGTCTTGGAGTTCGGGATTTGTCCTTTGGGGGAAAGGTAAGGGGATTCAGTTTATGTCGGTTATTTTTAAAATCAGACTCAATGGAACTGTGGTCCACAGTCCTGTGTGCGTTTTGGTTACTCATTTAGGGGGATCTAACGGGTAAAATTATAAGTTTTTCATGATTACAGTTTTGGGAAAAAGGGGGCAACGGGCTGCATCCCTGGTTTTGTTAGAAAATCGTAAATATATTGTGATATATATTGTGTTATAGGGATAGTCGTGCCTTGACTTGTTTAAACTGTATATGTTTGGAAAATCATGATTTTAGATTACCAAATGAGTGTGGTTTTGTTTGGCTATATGAGCATGCATGTGTTGTATTTTGGTGAAATAGGAACGCGGTTCCGAATTGTTCCAGGTTTGAAAATTCAGCTTTTGCCAAAGAGTGCACAATACCACTAGATCGGCCAACTTACGAGCCGAAGGGTGTGCAAACACCAGATCTACACCGATTCAACGCTAATGCTATGCCAGGTTACCGGGGGCACCGGCATTTGCCGAAGGATGTGAAATATCACCAGATTGCTAGTTTTTACAGAAGGGTGTGAAATACCACCAGACAGTCCGACTTTGAGCCGAAGGGTGTGACGACACCAGATTGTATTGCTTGTTTT
Organism: Malania oleifera; assembly: GCF_029873635.1. NCBI lineage: Eukaryota > Viridiplantae > Streptophyta > Magnoliopsida > Santalales > Ximeniaceae > Malania > Malania oleifera. Next base: position 1,665,461 of record NC_080420.1, read on the forward strand.
TTGAAAATACTGGAACTGGTTTAAATTGTTTTGACTGTTAAACTATGCATGTTAGTATGTCATGATAATACTCATATGTCACATACCGATATAACATGTATTATTCCTTATTGAGAGGTGTCTCACCCCTATTGTACGTACACATTTTTCAGGTCCTTCGAGTAACCGGAACTAGCGCCTTTGTGTAGAAGCGTAGTGGTCGGTGTACTACAGACAGTACTTGGGTAAGTACTAGGACGGTATAGGGTGGTCCTTTGTGGTTTTGGGTTGACACTCGGGTTTTGTATTATCTTATGGACCTGGATTTCCTTTTTGTATAAACTCTGGTATGTTAATGTGTATGTATAGAAAGACTTATTTTCCGTTGTGTATATGGTTATATATGGATGTGTATAGGGTTCCTAGGAACCCCACGGGGTCGGACCCTCATTCATCGTATTGTATCTTTAGTGATTTGTATAATACATGGACAGGTTAAATTACTATTTCACCCCTGAGTCCCATTTCCGGGTTTGGGGCGTGGCACAAGAGGTGTTGTTGCATTTTACTCAATAAAAAAATTAGCCGAATATACAAGTAAGGTTGAAGAAAAACCAAAAACAAATAAAAAATAAAGAAAGATAAAAGATAAAAGAACATATAAGTAGAAGAAAATTTGTTTTCTCCACAAAATTTGAATTTAAAAGAAAAAAAACGAAGAAAGAGAGAGAGAGAGACTATGAACGAAGGTAGTTTAGACTAAAGTTTCATTTGGAACCACTTGAAATGAAGTATTTTTCAAAATAAAGTGTTAAATTTAATAAGTATTGAGCCAAAAAAGTGATGAACATGATAAGTAGTGTTTGGTTGTATTAAAAATAAGTGGTATTTGAATACTTGGTTTAATTATAGGATACTATATGATTATTTTTAAATTTATTTTAGATTATAAATATAAATATTTTAAAATTAATAACTTTAATAATTATTATTTTAATTATTTATTATTAAAATTTAAATATTCTCTATTAAAAATAATATAAGATTATTATTTTAATTAACAATAATCTTGTTATTAATGTTTATTTATAACATATTACTATCATACTAAATAATAATAAAAATAATAATATTAATTAAATTCAAAATTTTAATTTATTTAATGTTAATTTAAATTAATAAATATTTCTTTTTTAATCCAAAATTGAATTATAATAATTAATAAACCATAATACATGTAAAATAATATATAATTATTTTAAAATTTATTTTAAAAATAATGATATTTTTATATATAAATTTAAATGATAATAATGTTAACTTTCTATTGAAAGTTTGAATATTTTCTATTATAAAAATAATATTAGATTACTATTCATCAATTAACAATAATCTTATTATTAATAAATATTTTTAACATATAATTATCACATTAATTTATGCTAAAAGTAGTATTGATAACTAAATTAAAATATTTAATTCATTTAAGGTTAATTTAAATTTATAGATAGTTCTTTTTATTCATTCAAAAATTTAATTATATTTTATTAATAATTAATAATCTATAATGCATAGTAAATTAATATATGGTTAATTTTTAATTAACAATTTAATGAATGATTATGTTTATTATTATTTTTAAATTAATATTTAAATATTTTTATTAAGTAAAAATAATATAATATTTTTTTTTATTAACAATAATCTTGTTCTTAATTTATATTTATAACATATGATTATCATCTTAATTTATATTAGAATAATATTATTAATTAAATTAGTATTTTTAATTTTTAATACTATTTCAAATTAATAGATGTTTTTTATTCTTTATTTTATAATTGAATTATGTTTTATTAATAATTAATATAATATATTAAATAATAAAATAGTATATGATTATCTTCTAATGTATTTTTAAAATTATAAAATAACAACCAAATTTTCTTATATTTACAAAATTGACACCGCCTATGAAGCATGCCACTTATAAGTGGCAAAAAAGTTATCTTAGATTGCTTCTCAAAATTTACTTAAAAAGTTCTTAAAAAAATGATTTTAAGAAAACATTTTTTGCAAAAAGTGTTTCTTGTACAAGTTAAACGCCACTTTTTCTTTTTCTTTTTCTTTTTCCTTTTTTATAAAAGTGCTTATTTTAAGTGATAAGTTAGTTTTTTAAAAATTTAATAGGCGAAAGTGTAAACTATATGTTTGAAGTGGTCTTGAATTTGAATAATTGAAATTTATTTAGATCAACTCAAATCCAAATTTAAGATTTAAAATTCATGCTCTCAAACATAATATAAGAATTTTTGTAAAACTAGCAATTGGAGAAACACATGGAAATTACAGTTATTGTTTACTAATTAATTTTATAATTTTATAACTTAGTTAAATTCAATTTTTATGTGTAACATTTTTACTCGCAGGATAATATGCTTCCACTGGGCAATATATGATTCTGTGAAATTTTGATTGAAATTTCTATTTTAATAAAATATTTTAAAATTTTGAAAAATAAAACCTTTTTTGTTAGCTCTAATCAACTGTGGATTACTTAATAATTTTTATGTATTGCAGTATCTTTACTATTCAACCAAATTTGCTAAGGACATTTTACAAAGTGAATTATAGATACAAGAGTGAGAAAAACCTATTTATGTATGTCGTGGATAAGATGATGCTCGTAATAAAAAAAACAACAAAATATTTGACAAGCAAAAGTTATAAAAATAAATAAATAAATAAATAAACCATATTCAGTAAATTTTGAAAAAAATAAGATAGTTGATATATGTCCAAACTGCAAACCATGTACCCTTCATACAAGATAGTTCATATTCACTGATAAGGATTTCTAAAATTCTTCAGCAGCTCAGGAATATCATAGCCAAGCATGTCATCTACAGCTTGTACCAATTTTGGCTTCAATTTCTCGAATTTATCGATGCTGTAGCCACTCAAGACCTCCCTAAAGTGTTCCACATCAGGAAAATCGCCACCCGGAAGATGAAACTCCCTCTGGACCTGTTCACAACAAATTTTATAATGATTAGCACAATCACGATATGAGGGAACATAAAAGAGGGAGAGAGACCTTTGCAAACTCGTCTTCGAGCTTATCGACAAGCCGCTGTTGAGCTTTTGCCTTGCCCATCATCGCCGGCATCTCCTTCTTGAGATGGCTAATTAAGTAGGCGTGAATTTTGGCAGCTCTCGCACGTTTGACAAACTCATTGATCTGCAGTACATGCAAATAGATGCTGTCAAATACCCAGAACAAATGCAAAATTGCAAATGCAAAGATGCACACATGGCAATTGGGCTAAATACAAAATGGTGAGCATACTCGACGATCACAAGCTTTCTTTGGAATATCCATCAAATCGATAAGGAGATCATCCTGTTCTTTCTCAAAAAGTTCCTTCCCGATGGGACCAACAGCACCTTCATTAACAGGCTTGTCATTGAATGAGCTGTAAAAGAGAATAAAAAACACTTGGATTGATATCAGCAAATACAAACCCCAAAGTCCAGGAAAATGACATTGGAAAAGCACCAAGGTAAATGAGAGGGACAGGTACCAATGTTCTGGGCTAATATCGAATCATTACCAAAGCTGTTATTACATCATAATGTGTATGGAATGCGCATTGGATGAAGTTGAGTACTAGGTTAGGAAATAAAAGTAGTTTAGTTTTAATTAACCAACTCTCACAAAAACTAGTAATGAAAATATTAAATAATTTTATGCAATCTCCTTTGAGAATTGTTTGATCAGATTTTCCTCAAGGAAAAATAACATGAAGGAAAAGAGTCCCTAGGCAAATTGTCTCAACATTCTCATGCATGGAAAATTATCAACTTAGCCAAAATAAATACATAAATAAACAACTAGTTAAGCTTGATTTCAAAAACCCGAAATAAGTTGTATGTATACTTCAATTGTAGATGCAAACTCTTTGAAAGTATCGAAATTCAAAACAGAAAATAATTCAGTCAAGACTGTCTCGAGTACCTACCCAATATAAACACGCACCACCTCTGGAGTATTCAAGACTTTCCCGAGGGACCACATCAATGCTCCATAAACTCTCATCAACTATTAAATGAAAGTTGAAATGTTGCCATCAGCAACTGCAATCAAGGATTTCAAAATATACATACAAAAGGCAGCACTACTGTAACCAAGGAATTACAAATACATGCAAAGGAATAAAAACTAATAGCTACAAGCCTACAACTGACCTGCTGTGTATCAACTTGGTCTGCTTTGTTAAGAACCACACGTATCTTGTCATCATGACCACGTAGAGATGTAATCACACGTTTGAATTCATCACTGATATCAAGTTTATGTGGATCAAATAAAAGAAGAATAAGATCACATTTTGCTGCAAACCACGATATAACACCAGTGAAATCATAGCTACGCTGTGTTCGTTGCTTTTCTCCAGATAAAACCCCTGGAGTGTCCACAAAAGTGATGTGTTCTAGCAGCTGCAAGCATACAAACAGAAGATCAATTTATATTTAGTGACGGTGGTGATGATGAGCAAGCTAATCATAAATAATTAAAACTTCTATAAATGCTTATAACTCACTGGATGTTGCATCTGAGAACACTCAAATTTGGATAAAAATGCACCACTAAATTTTGTCAGACCACTAAATGGCATGTCTGCTTGAACAGCGATAGTGTTCCCCGGAATACTTCTTTCATCAGGTCCAGACTAAGCAAAAGAAGACAGTAAACTAATTAATTACTAACATGCAAATAAATTCAGGCAAAAAAAAAAAATTTAACCATTCAATCCAAACTCTACAGGCTTTTAGGAGTATATAGCAAAAGAAGAAAAAAAAGTACAAAAATAACTTTAATATACCATGACGACAACAAATCGATCAGTTGTGGGCTCAGGTCCAATATGGGCTCCTGTTCAAGGAAGGAAAATTGTAACCAACAAAAATCACTGCTGCTTACTAGGCATCTTTTCAGAATAAAAAATCAATCAAAGAAGTTCACTAACCTGGGTAATTACATTTAAGCAGATGTTTTATGAAAGTTGTTTTTCCAGTTGAATATTGACCCAAAAGCATAACCATAGGCTTAGCATCAAAATCACTGTTTGTCTGCAGGACAAATCACAAAACAATAGCTGTATCAAACGAAACATCTGTGCATAATTCTATGGCATGCTGATTGCTGACAAGAAAAGGGCACTTCCACTTACAAACCAAAGTTTACAACTAAGAAGATAAGAATACAACTGACCAACTCCAAAGAATAGAATACAGTTACTCTATTGATAAATGGTAAAAGTACTTGTCCTGACCAGTTTACTTACCAAGAAAGGAGATACAAAATCATTAAACCGGTATGTAACTTCCAATGGCTTTAGCTTCTCAATGTACAATCTCTTCAAGCCATCAATTATTGATGTAACCATAGTGAGAGATACCACCTAAAGAATAAGGAAAGATGTGGCAGTTAACAAATAAGGCAAGAAACCAACGCAAGGAGAGACCCCCCCCCCCCAAAAAAAAAAAAAAAACACAAATGCAAGCATATGTTTATTGTGTGCTCAGATGCTTGGTTAATCTAGAAACAATGTTGTTTACAGGGATGTTGTTTAGGTTCAGGAATTATGCAAGGTTTTTATCATATGCAAAAATCAAACACCCTCTCATCATTTGGTGGAAGGGCAAATCTAGAAAAGTAATAACATTCCCATGCCTAAATTTCAGCAATGTATAATATCAAATAGTAAAAAATGAAAAGAATACATTTCTTTGTATGAGGAAAGAAGCATTGAATTTGTACAAAGGGGCAAAAAAGGATTACTCAATCATCAAATTCATATGCAACACACTAACACTCCACCATACAACAGCACAAGGAATTCATTGCACAAGAGAAATTTTTTTATAAAATAACTACAAAAAGCAGCACAAACAGTACAACAACAACTACAACAAAACCAAACCTTAAGTCCCACTAGGTGGGGTCGGCTATATGAATCTTTTTCTGCCAATTTATGCAATCATGGACCATTTCTTTTGACAAATTCAGGGATATTAAATCCTCACTATCTCCACCCAAGTTATTTTTAGGTCTACACCTACCCCTTCTACTGCCCCCAATAGTAACTAACTCACTCTTCCTCACTGGTGCACTATGTGGCCTACATTGCAAGTGTCCATACCATATGAGTCGTCCCTCCCTTATCTTATCTTCTATAGGAACTACACCTAACTTACCGCAAATAAGTTCATTCCTTAATTTATCTTTCAATGTTATACCACTCATCCATCTAAACATTCTCATCTCAACAAGTTTTACTTTTTGGATATTATGTTTCTTTATCGCCCAACATTCCGATCCATATAGCATAGCTGGTCTTATAGCTGTCCTATAAACTTCCCTTTCAATTTTAAGGGTATCCTACAATCACAGGGCACATTTGAAGCACTTCTCCATTTTACCCAACTTGCTTTAACTCTATGCATTATATCATCTTCAATTTCTCATTTAGCTTGTATAATAGATCCAATGTATCGAAATCTACAAGTGCTATTTATTTCTTCATCATCAAGTTTAACTTTGTCTCCAATATTCCTCCTATCATTACTAAAATTACATTTCATATATTCTATCTTATTTCTACTTATCCTAAAGTCTCTAGACTCCAAAGCTTCTCTCCATAATTTTTGACTCAGCCTCTACTCCATCCCTAGTTTCATCAATTAATACAATATCATCTGCAAACAACATACACCATGGAACCTCCTTTTGAATACTAGTCCATCGCTAAAGGAAAAAGATAAGGACTCAAAGCAGATCCTTGATATACACCTATGGTGATTGGTAATTCTCTAATTTCTCCATCTATTGTCCTTACACTAGTCACTACTTCATCGTACATATCCTTAATGATATCAGTATACCTACTACAAGCACCCTTTTTTTCTAAAACCCACCATAAAACTTCTCTAGGTATCCTATCATATGCTTTCTCAAGGTCAATAAATATCATATGCAAATCCTTCTTCTTTTCCCTAAATTTTTCCATTAATCTTAAAAGATATATAACTTCTGTGGTAGATCTCCCAAACATAAAACCAAATTGATTTTTTGAGACTTTCATTTCTAACCTTAATCTTTATTCAACTACCCTTTCCCATAGTTTCATCGTATGACTCATAAGTTTAATTCCACGATAGTTATTACAATTTTGAATATCTCCTTTATTTTTGTATATGGTTATTAAAGTGTATTTTCTCCATTCATCTGATATTTTCTTAGTTTTTATAATTGTATTAAATAAATTAGTTAACCATATAATTCCATTATCACCTAAGCATTTCCAAACTTCAATTGGGATGTTATCTGGTTTCATAGCTTTCCCATTTTTCATATTTTTTAGTGCAAACTTAATTTCGTTAACTCTAATTTTGCGAATAAATCTCATATTTTTAATCCTTTCCTCATTAGACAATTCTAAGTTTAAGCCTTCTATTTGGTTTTAAACAACTTACTAAAGTAACTTCGCCATCTTTCTTTAATGTCGTCGTCCTTAACCAAGACAATATCATCCTCATTTTTTATACTTTCTACATTTCCTAAGTCCTTACTCTTCCTTTCTCTAACTTTAGCAAGTTTAAATATATCTCTTTCCCCTTCAAAGCAGCACAAACAGTGAAATATAAAAAATATATATATAAAGCTACAGGAAGCATACACACAATGATGCAGATATTAGACTGAAAAATATTTCCCACACTGTTATTTGGTCACTAAACAATCATTATCACTAAAAATTTCTACAAGCCATGAATGAATCAACATTAAATCAAATGACTTAAAAGATTTGGGCACATCTAGACAGATCTTTTGCACAACAGCACAAGGAGCAATACGTAAATTAACTTCATGATTTGAAAATCCCTTCAACCTAAGGTTTCCTTCTTGAAATACATCCAAATATTCAATCAATCGACATCAGTCTCCTTTGGGATGGAAAGGGTTCAAAATTATAGGTTGATTTGGGCCAAATTTTAAGTCCAGTGTATGTGGAAGCTAGGCACTTGCATTTGCTCTTATGACTTACAGAATGTTTTCCTAGCATCCTAGTCAGCCATCCCAGTCAGCCCTTATGGTCACAAAAGACAAGAAATTTATCAAAAGCATTGTGCTTTTCGATTTTTCTTAACAAAATCCATTGACACTCCATTGGGAGAAAGAGTTAATGATGTGGCAAATATTTATAGTGGGATACAAAGAGCTTACTTGAATATCTCCGTACTAAAAGACAACCATTGCACATTGGATGACATTAAAACAATGTGTACAGTTCAAGACATAATATGTTACAAATTGAAGTTTAGAGTGTGTCTGGTTGGGGAGAAGTGGAGAGAAGAGAAAAGAGGCTAATAGGAGAGAAGAGGAGAGAAACCGGTTTCTCTCTATACACTTGGTACAACAAGCTATTTTTCCCTATCTTTCAAGGGGAGAGAAAAGAAAAGAAACAGTACATAGTCATTTTACAATATTAAGCTGGTAAAAAAAGTGCAGCATAACGATGTGCAACAACAGCATATAAAATAAAAAGTTTTTTAACTAAAAGTATTTTTTTAGATTAATCCAATTGCTCTAGGCTCCATTAAATGCTGAAGAAACCTAATTGCGGACTTGGGGATTGGTTTAAATGTGGAAGTGTAGACTGAAGAGCGCTGTGCCGATACAGGGTGTCCACAATGTGTCCAAGTCAGTCTAGTGAAAATCATGTTTTCAAGCTATTCATTATCGAAATTCTTCTACATATGAACCCATGGAGAGAAACTCCAGCAAAATAATGAAAGAAACTTGAATTTTGGGGGGATATAATCAGAATGTCTTAGATCAAGGAGGGTTTCAACTTTCAATGCGGTGCTTCCAAAGATGAAGGATTATGTTTGGTAAAGTAGAAAAAGTAGAAAGTTGTGGTTGACTGGTAGCCTCTAGTGGTAATTGCAGAGGCTTTGTAGAGAATGGAAACAAAAATTATTGAGTTTTGAGTTGTAGAAATGGTTTAACTTCTGAAATTGCCAAAGTAAGGAAGGCAACAATTGGATTATTAAGGATGCTAAAAGTGAGGAAGTGCCTATTTTAGAGAAAATTGGAGTATTTGAGTCCAATCGATCACTAGTGATAGAAATAGTTCTGATTTTTGCCTTGGTAATTTAGGTTTGCATAATTTTTCTTGAGTTATTTTTAAAGGTTGAGAAACTCTTGAATATAGTGCTGGATGTTTTGTTGTACAAGATTGGCTTTGAGGGTTTGGTCATTGGTGTCTCTATAAGCACCTAGAAATGTTGCACTTTCAACAGTATTGAACATAGTGTATAGTTTTTAGTCTCACATCGGAATGTTAGGATAACCTCACTCTCTTGTATAGCTATATATACATCTCAAAGTTGTAAGCTAAGTACACCAAGTGATATTCACTTCCTCTTGTATAGTTCTCTCTCTTTTACTTTCTTCTTGGTATCAGAGCAAGGTTGGGTTCCTTATTTAAGGTCCGAGTTCTCAATTAAGCCGTATGTTTTGCACTCGCCACGTATGTAGAGCTTGTGCATCTAAAAGCTTTATTGGTAGTAGGTAGAGTCGTATGCTCTGTACTTGCCACTTTTAGTGGATCTTGTACATAAGAAAACTTAGTCTACTATTTTCCCGGTGCATCATTTCATACTGTCACTTTTTGGTGACCTTTTTCCGACAACTTTCCAAAGACTTTTTCGGTGACTCCATCGACGTTTCTAGCGGCTTTTCCAGCGACTTCAACAACTTTCCCGATGATTCCGGCATCCTTTTCCGGCGGCTTTCCCAGTGCGGAGGTTTTTGCCACTTTTCGGCATTCTTCCAACGACTTGCTTTGCTTTACTGCGTTGATACTTTGCAGCCTATTCCTCTTCTTTACAATGGCTAACAAGGACGGTGATATCCCTACCAAGGACAGTACATCCATCTCTTCTTCTTTGAACTTTCCACGCCCGAACTTATCTCTGGCTCAGAATGCTCCTGTTCAAAAGGTCACCAGCATGCTTCTGAATGGCGGCAACTTTCATGCCTGGTCATAGTCCCTTCGCTTATATCTTGGGGTCGTGGCAAGGCTAAGTGATTTTTACGATTGGAGTTTTGCCCTACTAATATTGATCCGGCTCACCAACAGTGGTCCATTAACAATTGTGTCATCTTGGGTTGAATATTTGCTTCTATGGAAGACCGCCTCTACAGGATGCTCATGTTTCACGATACTATTCATAGTCTTTGGTCTACCTTGACCAAAATGTTCGCCCACACAAGGTGTGAGGCTCAAATTTTTTAGCTTTATCGGGAGCTCCACCAAGCGACTCAAGCTTCTTTGGGTTTATCTGTGACTGACTTCTTTGGCTATCTCCAGTCTCGATGGGAGGAGCTCGCCCAGTATGAGTCTCTTTCTGAGTTTCCTACCGAGGCAGCAGCTATTGAGGCAAAGCACCAAGATCATCAGCATACCTATCAGTTCTTGATGGTTTTAAAACCTGAGTTCGAATCACTCTAAACTCATGTTTTGAACACATCCCCAGTGCCCTCTTTCTACGAGGCATTTGCAATAATTGATGGTGATGATCGGCGACGACGTCTTCTCCCTGAATTTGCTTCTTCTCAGACCAAGCTTGATGATAAGGTCATCCAGTGCATTTTTCTAGGATATTCCTCTATGTCTAAGGGATATCGCTGTTATGACCCTATTGGTCGGCACATTTATCACTCTCTCGATGTCACATTCCATGAGTCTACCCCCTTCTACACTGACTCCTTTCCTTCCATATCTTCGACAATGCCATCTCCACTTCCTCAACCTGAGCCTATCTTTCTCCCATCTGTACCAGTGCCCCCTTCTCCAGTGCCGTCTTCATCTTTTGAGCCTCCTACCTCTACCCCCACTGGGCAGGACCATATTGCTCTCATTCCACAAGTTTACACTCACTGACTGCGCCCTTTGGAGCCTTTGCCAACATCTTCACCGAGCTCAGGTATGTCTTCTATAGTCCCTGATCCCCCTGCTCCCTCCTCACGGTATCCTTCTCGAATCCGTCAAGCTCCTGATAGACTTTCTTTAGCCTGTTTTACTGACTACCCTATCTCCTAGTATTTTTCTTATCAGGATATTTTCTCGAGTTATCAAGCCTTTTTGATACAGGTTGATGCTATTATCATACCTCGCTCAGTTCATGAGGCCCTCCAGGACCCCAAATGGGTTGCAGCCATGCGTATTGAGATGGAAGCTCTACAACAACAGCATACTTGGGATCTTGTTCCCCTTCCTTCAGGTGCACGAACAGTGGGCTATAAATGGGTGTTCACAGTCTAGCACCTTGCAGATGGTACTGTTGACAAGTATAAAGTCCGCTTGGTGGCCAAGGGTTTTACACAGATTCCACATCAAGATTTTCATGATACATTTGCTCTTATGGCGAAGCTTACTACTGTTTGCCTCCTGATCTCTTTGGCGGCTTCTTTCACTTGGCCTTTTATATCAATTTGATGTCAAGAACGTCTTCTTGAATGGTGATCTTACTAATACTATTTACATAGATCCCCCTCCCGATTTTTCTGCTTAGGGGGAGTATTCTGAAAAGGTGTGTAAATTGCGCAAGACCTTATATGGGCTTAAACAATCACCTTGTGCATGGTTCAAAAGATTCAGTGATGTGGTTCTCTCTATGAGATTTATTCAGTGCCAATCAGACCACACTTGCTTTATTAGGCATCTCTCTCATGGTCCTTGCACCATTATCTCTGTCTATATGGATGATATTATTGTTACAGGTAATGATTTGTCTGGAATTGCTCAGATTAGAAAGGACTTGGGGGACACCTTTGACATCAAGGATCTGGGACCCCTCAAGTATTTCTTGGGCATTGAGATTGCACGCTCCTGCAAGAGCATCTCCCTCTCTCAACGGAAATATGCCCTAGATCTCCTTATGGACAATGGTCTGTTGGAATGTCAGCCTACTTCTACACTCCTGGATCCAAATATCTCCCTTTCTGCAGAGTCTGGTGATCTATTGACAAACCCTTTGGTGCATCAGAGACTTGTTGGTCGCCTCATCTATTTGACCAACACTCGGCCTGATTTGGCCTATGCAGTGAGCCTAGTAAGTCAGTTTATGCATTCTCCCCGGACTTCACATCTTGATGTCGTCTATCACATCTTACGATATGTGAAAACCTCACCTGGACTGGGATTATTCTATTCATCTAAAATACAACCAGGTCTTTCCGTGTTTACTGATGTTGACTATGCTGGGTCCAAGATTGACAGACGATCTACCTCAGATATTTGTACTTTCAACGGTGATCATCTTCTTTTTGGAAGAGTAAAAAGCAACAGTGGTTTCACGTTCTTTTGCTAAAGCTGAGTACCGTGCTATGGCACAAGGTACCTGTGAAATCCTGTGGCTACACTCTCTCCTATTTGAGATTGGCTTTCCTATGACAGACTCTTCTTTGTTGTTTTGTGACAACAAGTCTGCTATATCTCTCTCTTCTGATTTAGTTCTACATGAGAGGACCAAGCATATTGAAGTGGATTTTCACTTCATCAAGGAAAAAGTTCGTTTGGGATTATCACTCCCCACTTTATCTCCTCCAAAGGCCAGGTTGCTAATGTCTTCACCAAGTTTGTTGGCCCAAGTTTATTACAGACTACTCTCTCTAAGCTTCAACTTGTCTACATCTTCATTTCAATTTGAGGGGGAGTATTGAACATAGTGTATAGTTTTTAGTCCCACATCGGAACGTTAGGATAACCTCACTCTCTTGTATAGCTATTTATACATCTCAAAGTTGTAAGCTAAGTATACCAAGTGATATTCACTTCCTCTTGTATAGTTCTCTCTCTTTTACTTTCTTCTGAAAGTGTTGGGTTACAGTGTTTTTGAAGTTTTAAGTGTGTGAGAATTATATCTTGTGCCCTACAATAGAATGGATGCATGAAGTATATGAGCTTATTCTCTATTTTAACTTATTCATAAAATGTAACTCTGGCAATAAATTTATTATAAAAAAAAAAAACAAAAGAAGAAGAAGAAAGAAAAGGATGACTATTAATTTATCATAAAACAAAAAAACAACCAAACCTATTGATTTAGTGTGCATACTCAAAGTCAAAAGTAATAATTACACATGCCCACTTTAAGGAAAAAAAATATATAGATGCATGTGTACATGGATTTGCATGGAGTGCAAGAAAGAACCAAGGGAAGAAGCCAGACGGACTTTAGTAGGAAAGTCAATAAATCACTCGAACAACTAAACTTGATGAATGATGAGAGCTAAACATAAATCCAAATAGATCATTCTGAATGCATAATAGATGCAACTAATGATCAATCATTTGGCAAATTCAAATAAAAAAGATGTCCAAAAAAACAATGACTATAATAATTAGGCAGAAAATAAGGGGAAGTCAGTGAAGAAAAAATTTACCTTCTTTGCAGATTTTGAACTGAACTTCTGAGCAGATGGTAATGATTGCAGCTGAGCAGTTCCTACATCATTGCCACTAGGTTGATTAATTCAAAGAACAAATGGAGTAAATCAAGTCATGTCACTTATAATGAAAAGATAAGAAATTCACAAACCATTGACTTCAGATTCGCTATAAATTGCTAAAGATTTGACATTCTGTGAAAGAAAAAAATATATATATCATGAGTAAAAGTGTCACTAGAATATTAAAATGCACAAGCAGATGAAAGAGGAACAACTTACAGCAATTAAAGCATCCAAACCTTCCATTAATGGAGGTTCTATAGCTTCCAACTCAGCTGCAATAAAAGAAAATGCATCACATTAGAATCTCGAAAAATGTAAATACGCTTAAGAAGCATTTAAAGCTAAACCTCCAAACTCCCATTGAGGCAAAACTGATCAATGACTACTCAAAACTCAACCCAAATGCATGATGTACATATGCCATAATACTATGTTTATTTAAGAACTAAAAGGTACTTTTTTCAAACTTCTCTTGAAATTCTGCAACATAAATAGATTATTTGAAAATGCAAACTTATATAATAAACAACAAAAGGTTCTCCTACTGATGGTGGAAATTGGGAGCACAATCCCATTAAATAAGATTGCAGGATTTCTTTAGTTTTTAATCTCATCAGAAGGGAATTAGATGATGCAGGATTTTCTCTGATTTTTTTTCAATATGGATGGATTAACACACATCAATTTATTTCTCCAAAATCATTCTTTCAAAACATTTTAGATTCTTTAGTAAATTATTCCTCAAGAGCTAGACAAGCATGATGTGTAAATCAAAGCTCCATGCACCTAGAGGTCTTAATGCCCCACTTCAGTTATAATTTTCCATTATAAGATTTTTCAAGCATAAGCCTCAGTATCCGAGGTTTACCCTCCATGTGCCCTAAGTCATGAGGTCTTACTGCCTGCCTTCATACTTCCAAAAAGAAATGATGAACAAAAATATTTAGAAGAACAAAGAATAGAATTAATGAACAGTCATTAAAAATGAGTATTGCTGTACTTGCCTGCAGATTTAAGATATGTGGTCAAATCATTTCCTGCTTGTGCCAAAGAAATCAGCTGTTCACCACAAAATAGAAGATAATTTTAAAATTGTTTCAAATGTATTGCATAAATTGCAAAGGCGCAAAAAATGCACATTACAACCTGCATTGCAGTAATGAACTCCTTAAAACCTAGAAATCCTTGTCGTTTGGAATCTGCAATTGCCCATACCTTTAAAAAGAAATGAAAAAAAAAAATAATAATAATAATAATAATAATAATAATAATAATAAAGGAAAAGGTAAGTTTAGAATATAACCAATTCAAAAGAACGGAAAAATGGAATGCAAAAAATAAGCTGTATGACTAAATTCAGGTATCTGGAAAAGAATATTCACAAAGTGAAACAAAGAGATTTCCATGTACAATGGTGAAAAGAATTTTTATATCAGGAAAAATAATATACTTAAGACTTGGTTTTGTTGTTGTTGTTGTTGTTGAAAAATAATATGCATGGTTCCAATGTCATGTTCACGCAACTGAATTCAATGAGGACAGAAATTATTTTTTCAAAATAAATAAATAAAAATACAAATACCAGTCGAGTCCAAACATTCAACAACTTAAAAAATCTGTATTTACAAAAAAAAATCCCCAAATCAATTCAATCCAGAAATTAGAGCAAAACACAGCTCACTGATGACCCAAACAGGCAGCCATCCAATTTCCAAGACTACCTAAACAATTTAAGGTAAAAAACCAAAGCTAAATAACACTCCATGAAGTCATAAACACTCTATTGTCTAGTTTTCATCATTTTGCTGAACTATATGAACACAATGATCAATATGAAGCTCAATCTACAAAAAGTACAACTGAGAGCCAACCCTACTTTAATTTGAGACTACCCAAATTTTACTTACGGACTGAACAACCCTACTTCCATAAACCACCAAAAATACATAACTAGAAATTAACTCGCGTCTGCTACACAAAATTAAACAAATAAATTAACATCAAATTAGTTCCTGAAACGATTAATCGAAAGCAACACAACAAACATTCGGGGACCTATCAGAAACCTGCTTGAGTTCTGGTCGTGACAGCTTCGACGCGGCGAAGAAGTTCGTGGCATCATTTCCAGTAAGACGACCATCTCTATCTGAAGAAAAAATTGAAAACCATAACCGAGTTTCTGTTATTTAATATTCGAAGCAAGAGATCTTTCGGTAGATCCTTTCGAACTCAAAATTGGAATAGTGACAAAAGGAACCTGAATCGGCGAGGCTGAACCAATGTTGGTAGATCTTTTGATGCTCTTTCGAGCAGGAACTGATCGGAGCAGATGCAATCTCCATCACGGTATGGAACTCCGATGATCGATGGAGGAGTCTGGAATTTCGAAAATTGAAATTTGAATGAGAAGAAAACAGAGGCTTTGAGAGGGAGAAGGTCAGGTGCCAGAAGTGATTTTGCTCCCATTTATAACTGTTTTCGCGCTTTAAAAAATTAAAAAATGGAAAAGAGAAAACGGCGTCGCTTTGAAAATTATTGCAGCTTTTTATTACTGGCCAAAGAGTTTGTTTAAATAGGTTGCATTTGGATCTGGATCATACTGGATCTGATCATGGTATGATCCAGATCCATTTGTTAAGATTTAGATATGCAATCTAATTTTTGTATTATTAATAGTTAATTGACTCGAATTAAAAAAAATTAATTAATTAATAATTTAGCATATAAAATATAGTAATTAAAAATGTTTATATTTTTTTCAATATATTATATAAATAATTTAAATTTTATATTTATTTTTATTAAAATCATGGATTACTTATTTTTTTGGAGCAAATTAATATAAATTATAGTATACATTTTTTTATTTAATGAATTAACATTTTATAACTCAATCCATCAAAAACTATTTGGATCAATGTGATCGAATTCAATCAAATAAGATCCAATAAAAAGTTAAAGTTTAATTAATCTTTTAATTGTTGCACTTACTATTGTTCCTCAAGTGTTATTACTTTCATAATAATGAAATGTCATGGAACAAGTAGCAACATTAACTTTGTGGCATACATGAGCTTACAATTATTAACTTGAGTAATTAGTAATTTAATGCAATAACACTCTTTTGTTTTGAGTACTTGGAAATTAAAAAAGCATGATGAATCATTCAAGAAAAAAAAAAATAATAATAATAATAATAATAATAAAAGCCCATTTAGTTGTGGAAATTATTTTTAGTTTTTTAATTTTTAATTTTTAAAAATAATTATTAAAATTTTACTTTATTTTTAATTATTTAAAATTTATATTAAAAGGGTAGATTTTTTTTAACTGTACAAAATATTTTTTTTTGTTTTTATATTTTAAACTAATCACAAAAAAAAAGTCAAAATTTTATGCAAATAAATATTTAGAATCATAAACTTTGGAGTTTGAATTTGAATTTTGTGAGATTACAGATTTGGATTTAATTCATGAAAGGTCCAGCATATATTTTTCACTAGCTGGATTTGGATTTAATTCATGATAGACCTTGACAATAAATTTTTAGTTGCTTGGAAGGCTGAATTAAACTAAGGTGATTTTTGGTAATCAATTCTTAAGAATTAGACTCGAAATGATTGATTTTTATTCCATTCCTAATGTTTATTTTATAATAGTTTTATTCTAATTTTTATTTGAAGTAGAAATGAAATTCTTTCTTTTACTTATATTTTGATTCCTAATTTTTATTCTAAAATCAATTTCTGATTACCGTAAACATAGTATTTATTATAATACTATAATTTATATAATATAATATAATATATATTACAAAAATTTTTAAAAAAATATTAATATTATGATATCATTATTCATATTTAAAATATAATATGATTATATATTTTAATATAAACATTAATCCGTCATTATTAATATTTTTTATTATATATAATAATATGAGATATAAAAATTAATATAAAAATATTAGATGCTAAAATATTAAAATATACTTATGGTATGATTATTTATTCACTATACTATTATTTATAAACTTAAAAATAAAAATAAAATAAAATATTTATTATTATCTTCAATTACAAATATATAATAATAAAATTTAATAATGATATAGTATAGAAAAAAAATATAATACCATTGAATATTAAATATACACAAACACACATATTTTATGACGTAATATTATCCATAATATGATAAAATATATATTATAAAAACATAAAAAATAATATTAATATAATAGTATATATAATATAATATATATTACATAAGTCTAAAAATTAATATTAACATTATGACATCATTAAATATAAATATAATAATATATTATATATTATAATATAAAATATTTTAACCCTTATTATAAGAATTTATATTACTTAAAATAATAATACAATGCATAAAAAGTAATAGAACAATATTAAATTATAAAATACTATGATGTAATTGTGGAATGATTATTTACTATATTATTATGTAGAACCTTAAAATAAGATAAACTAAATATTACTAATATCGTCAAACAAATATATAATAATAAATTATACTAATAATATAATATGCAAAAAAATACAATTGTGTTGTAAAATATAATGCTATAGTGCTTTTTTATTATATTATTAATTAATATAATTAATATCGTTAAACAAATATATAATAGTAAATTTTACTAATAATATAATGTGCAAAATAATAATAAAATACTATTGTCTGATAAAATATATTGTTATGGTGGTTGTTTTATTATATTCTTATTTTATGTTAAATAATAAATTATGTTATACAGTCATAATATATGAGATTTTTATTTACATTTAATAAATTACATATTAAAGTATAACATTAATAAAGTATAAGATAAAATGTAATATTAAAAATTTTGATAAAATATAATATGCAAAATATAATCAAATATATGATTAACAAAATGATTTTATTATAAAAAAAATTATTTATTTATATATTAAATTAATTGAATATTTTTTATACTAACTAGACTTATTTCTAATTTCCAAACACTATATATAATTTTGATTATGAATTTGTGCCGAACCAAACATGAGACATGAATTTGACATTCCATTTTTTATTCCAATGAGTTCTAATTATATCTCCAATTCTAATTTAAAATGTAAATCGAATGTTATATGAATGCTGATGGAAGGTGTAGTGGGAGATTTGTTTGGGCGTTAGATATTATAATTCTTCAATTCATACTAAGGTTGATACAAAGATGGTAGCAAAGTTATGGTAACAAGACTAGACTCAGGAGCTCTTGGTAACCAATTTCTATACCATATTAGATTATCACCGATACACCCTAAATATATCAAATTCAAATGGTCAATCTGCCATAGGGGACAATTAGGATGCGGAAACAATCAAGGTCATCAACACTCGAAGGCAGCTACTCAGAATGGGTCAAACACCATAAAGGCTAGAGTAACTCACGTCCGCGCCATAAACAGTTGGTGTCAACCTCATAAAGGACAGAGTGATTCACGCCTGCGCCATAACTCGCCAATAAATGGCATTACCTCCTAAGGTCAAACTCCTCTGCTATAAATAGGGACTCAGGTGGAGAGGCAAAGGTGTAACACCCCGACCCCGAGGGGCCTGGGATATTAACTTTTTACTACTGATTAACAGCGGAAGCAAATAAACTCAACTTTTATTAAACCAGAGCGCTAATTATCCATATTACAATCATTTATTTCAAAAGAAGAAAAATTACACAAACATAAATATCTAAAACCATACTAATATTTCTAATCAATCTTTATTTTTCTAATCCCCACCCGCATGCTTGCTAAGCTTGATTTCTGACATGTCCTTCAGAGTTATCTGAAATAAAATACGATTGGAGTGAGATGACGCTCAATAAGTAAATAAAATTATTATTAGTGTGTGGCCAAAATGAGTTTTTAAAGAATTTCGTAAAACAATATTTAATACTATAACTTCAAGATTGCTTTTAGAATAAATATAAATTTAAAAAATACTGCATAAAACTTTTGTCATCAATTTCAACAGTAAATTTTTATAATCATATACTATAACTACTAAATTAAACTCTTAACTTTAAAACTGTAAAAATATTTAATGATAAACATACATATACTTTTCCTTATACGTTTTCCTTAGATCGTCATTTAAGCACCAGAATGATCCTTTTCACGTAAACTTACACTTTTCCTTCAAATCATCAGTAACTTTGTACACGTAATTAAATATGTATAAACATATATTATAAAAAAAAACCACCCTTAGGCCTGTTTGCCGTAAGTCATGTTTACCCCCATGACTGGGTTGTGCGGTCCGAAAACTGGACTTAGCTGGCTGGCCGACCAAACTAAATCAACGTACGTAAACTTCAAGGTTGATTTTCCTTATTAAGTCATGGTCCGGAACCAGGTGTGCACTTAGGAGAAATCCACTAACATAAATAACCACTCTGTAAACAGTGTGGGTGCACTATGATCCGTATAAATTTTAAGCTGCGGTACCGAGCATCTGTAACTTTGAACTTTCGTTGCCATAAGGGGTTTTAAAATCATCTTATTATAATTTATGCAATTTAAAATAATATCGTAAAAATCTCATCTTTACTCATATTTTCATAAAAAATGCAACGTAGAAATAAACTCATGCCACACAGTTTTTGTGTTAAAAATATATATAATTTTATTTTTGAATAGAAAGAAATACTGAAAATTTACCCGAGGGGATTGGAACATTTCTTAACCCAAAAATAGATGCAAGTATATTAAAGATAGAACTGGTATAATTAAATATGCGTAAAAATAAACTCATGGAAATTTTATGGAACTAATTAACATAATTAAAATTTACATACAAAATAAACTCGAGTATGAATTTAAAATAAAAAGAAACTAACATAATCAAAATTTACTTACCTTCTTCTTTTACCATGTGCTACGAACACAAAAACTATCTTTAAGCAATGAGATCGGAAAGAGTGGGTGAGTGAGAACTTACTCAAAATTCTCTCTCTACCACAAATTCTTTCACTCACAAATCCTTCTCTTCCTTGGAAAATTGTTGTGAAAAATGAAGGTTGAGAGCTCCCTATTTATAGGAAAATTTTGGGGAATAAATGAAATTTATAAAAGTGTGGGGAGATGGGTAAAATTATAATTTTTAAAAATTAAAGAATGGGCAAGGGATGGGCAAGGTATGGGTTGAGTATGGGATGGGGATGGAGGCCATGTTGCCACCATTCCCATTAAATAAATTTTTAATTAACTACTTACCTAATTAATTAATCAATTAGTTAATTAATTATTTTATTATTTTATTATTTTTCTTAATCATTATTATCATTATTATTATTGTTGTTATTACTTTTAAACTATTTTTAGTATTTATTTATTTTATTATTTATTTTTGAACAAAAATTAAATTTGAATTTTGAAAACTCATGTGGGCCCCACACAACTTCGAGACCCGAATGGATCCTACGTAACTCGAATAATTCTTATACGATTTTATGCATCCTAAATAGCTTTGAGACTCATGTAAACCTCCATACGGCTTCGGGACTCATGTGGGCCCCACACAGTCTTGTGGGCCCCGCATATGATACTTACATTATTATTATTTTATCATATATTTCTACAAATTATGTCAGTCAAAACATTATTTTATGTACTTATTTACGTATATAAACAGTGTCTACCCTGTTTATCCTATGAAATTCCATTTTGACCAGGCCGACCTCCAGGGAGCGACTGAGTCGCAGTGGTCTCTGAGCACTCGCTTAAACAAGATCTTTCTTAGGCATCAAACATGGAATCAAGGATCCTAACAGACTTTCTTTTTTAATACTAACTATTATTATTATTATTCTTCTTTTTTTTTCTTGGGTTATTACAAAAGGTATCTCATTCTAACCCAATTTCAATGTTGCATTCAACCTCTCTAAAGCATTCCCTTACTTAGGCATTGGAGAGATCCCCCAGAGTACATCCAAGTCCTCCAAGCTACCTTTGTTTTCATCCATTTCAGGTGATCGGAGATTGGAAGGTTTGTCGAAGGTCCTCGACATCTTTATTCCACAACAGTTGGCGTCGTCTGTGGGAACGTTTTTTAGAAGTGTTCATCACACTTCCGACCCCAATCCCTAAATCATGGCAACAACTACCAACTCCAAATCTAACCCTGCTGTAGGCGATCAGTCGCCCCAGTTCGTGCACTCTACACCCATAGACCGTTCATGAGTCACAAGGGAGGGGTTCCTTATCTTCTAAAGGAGAATGGAAGCCTCCCAAAAGAAAATGGAGGACATGTTCAACATACTCTTACAACAAAAGAGTCATGGAGAACCTGACCTTCACCAACGGCCAATCAATCCTAACTTACTAGAGAAGGCAGAAGACCTGAAGGAGAGCAATGGAAAGACAAATCCCCTAAAAAAAGTGGAGGACACGAATAGTGTGGGAGCAAACGACAAACGATTGAATGAGTTATAAGAGAGGATAAAAAAGATAGATCAAATAGAAAAAATGATGAAAGAGAGACAAACTAACCCTTTTTATGGGGAAAGTTCATTAAAATCGTTAGGTCCACCATTTCCCAAAGAAATGATAGAAGTTCCGCTGCCCAGCAAGTTCAAGATGCCGACTTTTGAAAGGTATGAAGGCTCGACTGACCCAGTGGATCACCTGAATACCTTCAAGGTATTGATGCAGCTACAGGGTGCACCCGATGCCATCATATTTCGTGTGTTTGCAGCTACCCTTAAAGGTAATGTCAGGGCATGGTTGTCACACCCCGAACTCGCCAGGTGGGGCCCGTGGTGTGATGAGTGACTCACTCTAAAAATGAGCAGTGCAAATGTTATCCCAAGTATAGGAGTTTTGTCGCGTAATAATTAGTCCAAGGGCTAGATCGTCTCCTTAGGGAATATAGATTAATTCCAAACGTTGTGTAAATCCAAAAGAAAATAAGAAAAGAAAATTTTACTAAACACAGTTCAGATTCAGTTTCTTGGATTTTTCATATTTTTGCAATGAAATTTAAACCCTAACTAAACTAAACAAGTGCCAAACTCAATACTAGAATAACAAAATAATTAAACACTGCAAACATCCAAAATAAAAACAAACTAAACTCATTAATAAATAAAGCTCAACCAAATAAAAGTAGCAAATTTAATAACAAGCCCAAACTAGATTAAACAAAATAAAAACATTGACTTTAATAATAAGAGTGCCCAGAAATAAATATTTAAATCCTACAAAGATGTCTAATTAATAAAGAAAGACAAACTGCTGATTACTCAAACAATTAAAATTCAACAATTAATTTACCGCAAGAAACAAAAATAATTTGAAAATTAAAGACACTCCTAAATAAATTAAACTTTTAAAATATCATCAAGAAAGATGTTAGTTTTGGTGTAACCCCAAAAAGGGGGGGTGAATTGGGTATTTAAAATTTATCGCCTAGGTCAATCGGTTTAACAGCATTATTACACAACCTATGGTCAGTCTATGCGATTAATAAACAAACATACACGTGCAATAAAAGTAAAGTGCGAAAAGTAAACAATACACACGATATGTTATCGGGGTTTGGCCAATACTGCCTACGTCTCTGCCTTGGCCACACCAGTAAAAGGATTCCACTACTGCTTACTTAACGGGTGGAACGACACTAATTACAACCAAGTCAATTCAAGGGGCTGACCTCAACCAACACGCCTTACCAGGATGGCGCACCTAACTTTCCTAACTGGGTTTAAGCCAGTCTGGAACTATTCAACCGAGCTAGTTTCCCTCTTCAGGCCCACGTCTGGAATATAACAAATGATATGAATTTTTTGTACATAGAAATACGCTTCTTCACAAGCAGATATGTACTACAATACGCATAGTCTAATCAATACACTACCAAAAGATAGGATTTGATAAGTTCAGTATAGTCTAAGTGTCTACCCTCGGATATTTATGCAAATATTTCAATCAATGCGTGAGAGTGTAAATGATATAATCTTTGTGTCAAATAATGATTTCAATCAAAATGTAAAAACAAAGATCACAAGCACACTTTAGATATATCAACAAATAATTTTTCTCAATATAAACCACAAGAGATATTCAAAAATGGTTTGCAAAATTTATTTGATTTTTGTATCAAGATGAAAAGATATAACAACAAAGATCTTCAACACGCTAACAAATATCTCAAAATATTTTTCTCAAGATAAATCACAAGAGATATTTGAAATCGGTTTATAAAATAGTATTTATCTTCAAGCACACTTCAAATACCTTCAACAAATATTTTTCTCAAAATAAATCACAAAAGATATTTGAAATCGATTTGTAAAATATTATTTCACAACCAAAATACAATATGAACTCTTGAGTATTGCAATGAAAATGTAAAACTCAAAAGCTCTAAGAAGTTTTTCTACGAAAGGTTTATTTACGAAGCCCCCTAAAAAAACTATAAGCTTACTCTCTATGAAAAATAAATCTCAATCAAAACAAGCAAGAGAAAGTTTAAGCTTTATGAAATAAAACACAATAATACTCTTACAAAGAAGTACTTGTAATATGAAAGAGTAAAAGGAGTAGTATATGGCTTGAATATGAGATTTTGGCTTTTTGAAAATTAGAGGATATTTGCTAATTATTATTGCTAATCTCATATTAATTTTTGCAAATGAAGGGGTATATACAGAGTTCCCCAAAAATATAATCGTTCAGGACACATAGGGTATTATTAGGATTGTTTAAAAATATTTTAACACCACTAACCTTGTTTAAAAAATTTAATTGCGGTAAAAAAATTTTCCAACTCGAGAGCACCAGTCGACCGGACTTGAGGTTCGGTTGACCAGGTGACGAAGTTCGGTCGACCGGGTGAAATTTGAACTGAAGGTTCGGTCGACCAAACTAGGGGTTCCAAGGCGATTTTTCCATTTTAGCGTGGTTCGGTCGACCAAGTGATTTTGAACTATGAAGTTCAGTCGACCAAGGCATTGGATTCTCCCACATGTGGGTTCGATCGACCAAGATGTTGCCCATTTAAATTTGGTCGGTCGACCAAGGAGTCAAACGTTGACTCGGTGGGAGTTCGGTCGACCAAGTCATATGAACTTGGTACAATACGGTCGACCAAGTTATGGTCAAAATGTTGACTGCTTGGCCGGTTCGGTCGACCGAATGACTTACATTGTGAAAGTTCGATCGACCGAACATGCATTTTTAATGCATTTCGATTCTAACTCTCTTATACATTCACCCTATTCATATGATGTTTATTTTTAATGCAATAGGAAACTTTTTCATGCAGATTTGTGGGTCCTAAGGTCAGTCTAAGGTATTTGAGAATTAACCCCAAAAATCTAGCGTCGATCGATCGAAACCGAAGGGTGTTTCCTAAGGTCAATCTATGGTCTTGAGCTTATCCATCCTACTATGCAGGTAAGACATTAATTATTACAAACCATGTTCCTATGTTACTATTATAGACCAAAATTGAATAATAATGAATTACAACACAAAATGATTTTTAGGATCTTTGTCTTCTTTAAGCCAATGTGCGTGTACCATATGATACTTCCGACTAGTCGTGCACACAAACTTATCAATCATTAAATATTAGAGTATTTGTCATAATTAAAACGGGATATGACTTATAAGGTCAACAAAAGAAAAGAGAGATGAGAGATAACCCAATGATAATATAAATATTGCAATCATCAACTTAAATTAAATATTTAAAATCTGTATTGAGAAAACAATAAGATAAATAACAAGTAAATAAAACTAATTAAACAAAGAGAGAGATATTGAAACAATTACATTAAAAAAAGAAACGAACAAAACTAAATTTAATACGATAATCCAATAGAAATTAAAACTTTCAATACTTTAAATAAAACACAAATGAAATTAATAATAATTTATATAAGTGTTTAAATGCGAGAGAGAAAGAGAGAGAGAGAGAGTGTGTGTAACGACCCGGCCCTTTACACGGACTCAAGTGTCACTCACATACATCAAATACCTATACCTGTTCAAGATATGAAAACAACCCGCCCTAAACAGGGACATACGGGTGTAAATCATACATAATCATGATGTAAATGTCGCGGAAAAACATAAATATCCATTGGGATTACTACTAGCCTTATACCAAAGTTCACTAATACATCCATAATTTACATACATTCGGACTTAGAGTAATCGTCATATTACAACCCTCCAAAAAGGACTTTCATCAAGTTTAGTACAAAATTTAGATGCTTACGTAAGCTAACCAAAATAACCTCCCCAGTCCCTTTATCTACTAGGACCGACGCACGGACGGACCTGAAAACAAAGATTGTAAGATAGGGTGAGACACCTCTCAGTAAGGAAGAAGGAGTTACAACAGTGTGTGACTGCATGCATGCATATTTTCATTCAACATCTGGAATATAAATCAAATATTTTCAATACAGTAGTGCATCAAATATATCATTATTCATATTACAAAATTCCCACATCTGTCTTTCGACCATTTAATGATTTATTAGATGACCAACGGCAAAATATCCCTATAACCAGTTTTACCCCGTGGCTCGGGTTGTGCACTGGTACTTGTCCAATGCCCTGTTCGTGCAAACACTGCCGAGTACCTACATACGATCCAACTGCCCCCATAGGCCCAATATTAGCCAATGGTTTCACCTTGCTAGCCGACCATCTTGGTACCGACATTGTTTAATACGTGTGGTTGCACGTGTACATCTAGCTACGATATCGTGCCGTATCATATAATAGTGGTTTCATTTCACCCTGCAAAGAAAGTATTTTTCAACCCTCCCGGGACTCTCAAGCTGTGGTTTTGTGTATCATAAATTCAATTTATACAAATATGATAACCCGCGCATTTCCAGTATTTTTCACAAATTCATATAATAGCATTGGGTTCAAACCGGTGTCTTTCCACTCAGTTTACCCTTCTTTGTTTACTGATGCGGCTCGGTGTATTACCAGCCTCTGTTTATTCACATTATCAGTATAACAAATTTGGAATTTCGTTCCCATATTCTATATCAATAGTATAGAAAATCCATTCATTCCCATATCAACATATATCACACAAGTTTAATACAAAAACCCGCTAAATGATAGAAATTCAATATACATAGTTTAACTGAATAAATAAAGGATTCGAGCCTCTCCTACTATAGTATAAACACAAATAAACGATGTTTGTAAAATTTTAGAGATTACACGTCGAAAACCTCGTTTTTACCAAAAACTGTAAAATCGTCAAACCGGCATCTCTGCTTAGTAAAATTTCACAAATAAGCAGTTAAATCATAGATAATAACATAAACTAGCTTTTTAGCGGTTTAGTTTTCCAAAATAGCTGTTGTAATCAAGTTCCCCTTACCTTATACTCGAAATGAAAGTTCGTATGAAAACGGTCCAAATCGACAACTCGAGATCCCGAAAACCTAAAACTACATAACATAACCTTACTATGTTTTCTACTACTATCCAAATATCCAATCAAAATTATGATCAGATTCCTACCTCAATTCTTGGGAAAACCCGAAACTCTCTGAAACGACAATTCTATCCACTAAAAGTGTAGAGTTTCCTCTTCTGATCCACGCAGTACCCTCCGTTTTTGGAAACGGACGACGAACGGCAAAGGATCTTAGCGAGAGAGAGAGAGAGAGAGAGAGAGAGAGAAAATGAGATAGATAGAGAAAGAGAATGCGAGAATAAGAGAGAATAAGAGAATTTATAGAATAAATCCTAACTTAACCTTTAAGTAATCTAAATAAATATCTCCTCCAAAATATTTATATATAAATATCTCAAAATATTTCTTTTCAAAATATTTTCTCCAAAATATCTTTTTATTTATTTATTTTATTATTATTATTATTATTATTTATTATTATTTTTTCGGGGTCGAGTTACTACAGAGAGAGAGAGAGAAGAAAAAAGAAGACAAGAGAAGAGAGTCGCCAACCGTGAGAGAAGGTTGGAGAAGTTGCTGTGTGCGGCGCTCCTCCCCAAGGCTAGCCAACCTCTTCCATCCCCCCAAAACACAAAAGAAAACCCTAATAAAATCTACTTCCCAAAAAGCCCCTAAAAGCAAACCTTCACTTTTCATTATAAAAAAAAAAACCAAACAAATAAACAAACCTTCCGGCGCCTCTCTTGCTACGTATGGTGTAACATCCCGAAAAATAATATTAATTGGGGTAATTCTATAAAAAAAAATAATTATTATGAATTAATTAATTAATTAAGTATTATTAAATCTAATTTATTAAATAAATAATATGATATATATATAAGATTTAATAATAATATAATAATATATATTATTTATATAGGAAGTAAATCTACCTCATGAAGATCAAACTCTACGTGCTCTCTCAGTCTCTCACTTCTCGTCACTTCCTTCGTCCTCCTTCTCTCTCTCCTAATTTTCTCGGACAATATTCAACCGATCATAAAACGGAAGGTATCGTTGGATTTCTAACTCTACCACCGACATTTCTACTAGAGCTGATTTGTCGTGGGAGCGGCGGCGTACGCACCACTTATGGGGAAAGGTATATTCCCTCTATTTCCTTAATTTCTCCTTAAATTTGCCGCTAAATCAATGATTGGCACCACCATGGGGTCCTAGTTTCGATCGTCATCATTTTGGTCGGAGTAAATTTTCAATTTGAGTTTCCTAGGCACCACTCCAAAGCGAGAGTGAGATTTGGGAATTAAGTAAATTGGTTATATTTGAGAGTATAATTATTTATTAGAATTTATGGGTCTAGGAAATATTAAAATAATATTTTATTTAGAGTTGATTTAATGGAATTAGGATTTGTGATTCAAGACTCGGGTGGGCGCCACAAGTATCTTTTCGGGGTCCCTATTGGCGTAGTTCAAGAAATCAGGTAAGGGAGAAATTTATATATTAAACTAGATAAGTTATATTGTGACAATTATTTATATATGCCTCTTATATTACCCCTAAATATACTCAACATTAGTATAATCAATATGATGCAGTTAGATAAGTCTACTAATGTAAGTTTTACGACATATCACACACAAGGTAAAGCAGTTTATAATAAATCTACTAACATAAGGTTTACGACATATCACAAACAATATAATGTAGTTCAATTACATCTACTAACGTAGATTTTACAACACATCACACATAATTAAATTTACACTTTTATAGCACTTCTATATGCCACACAGGTCTTCTCCTTCAATTTATATGCCACATAGGCCTTCAGTATCAGTATAGACTTCACACAGAGTTTCTATACTAAGTATCACCACTTCAATTTATACGCCACACAAGCTTTCGACATCACTATAGACTTCACACAGAGTTTCTATACTGAGCATCACCACTTCAATTTATACGCCACACAGGCCTTAGACATCAATATAGACTTCAAACACCAAGCCCTTTCAGTTAGGGTTTGGTTCATCCTTTTCACCACACCATTTTGTTGTGGTGGCGTGTTGTAAAATGTCTCCTTTTGCCATGCTGCTTGCAAACCAACTCAAATTTACTCTCAATTAAATTTTAAATTTAATAATTATAAAATTAATTGACTTTAAGCTTTCCACCATTATATTAATTTGACTTGACTCAAATACATCCACAACATTAGAATACATTTAATTCCCAACTGTAATTGTCCATAATGAGACATCATCATTACTCCTTTGTGTCATATATTATCTACTTGTATTATTCTAGAAAATTTTTAATTATAATTATTTATTTACTTTACTTTAATTGTAGAAGGTTCTATTGCAGCTCCCTAGAATAAAAAATAAGAGTATATTTGAGTTAAATCATTCAATCACATATTCGTCTCAAAATTTAAATTAGAACTTAATTCAAATTTCATAGATCTTATAATTTTAAGTTTTAGAACTTAATTCAAATAGATCTTATTTTGCAATGGTAAGGTTGCCGCCGTGTGACCTGGAGGTCACGAGTTCGAAACGTGGAAACAGTTTCTTGCAAAAATGTAAGGTAAGGTTATGTACTATTGATCCATTGTGGTCCGTCCCTTCCCCGGACCCCACATACCCGGGAGCTTTGTGCACCGAGCTGCCTTTATTTTATTTTATTTTATTTTGAGCTCTTAAAACTAAAAGCTCAACTTGGTTAGGCATGATTTGGCTATAAAATTATTAAATGAACATTTACTTTGGGACACTTCCATTTTGCCCAAATTGCAAGTCGACATTTTTTTGGGAACCATTATTTTCACTTGGAAATCAGCTGTCCAAACTTTTATTACGAATGCCATCAGCTAGAACTAATAGTGTACTTTCATCTCCAAGGTTCACAACCTAAAATCAGAGATCAAATGGCCTCCCTCTGTGGCCATTTGACTTAGGCTTTTCCTACTGAAAGCATGCAATGTCCAGTCTAAAAACCCTAAAGGGGGGAAGAAAGGTTGGGGTTAGAAATATCAAACTCAAAAGTTAGGAGTAGGATGATCAACATGTTATTTAAATATAACAGAAAATAAGAAAAATTAAACGTTAATGACAAAATTTTGTTACCAAGCATTTCGTTTTCTTTCTCAGTTTCTCATTTCCTAGACAGACAAACAAGAAAAAACAGATGTCTATGTATTTTTCTTTTCCTTTGCTTCATATTCTCCCAGTTTCAAATGAAGCCTGCAAATAGTTTACTATTACCCTTTCTGATTAGCTCGACACCTACCAGTTACAGCTTATCTTTCCTTTTGCGCTATACAGGTGTTTGCTGTTCTTCACTGTAAGCTTGCATGGGGGAGCCAGCTTGTTAATACCTAATTAGCAGGCATGACTCCTGCTCTAAGTTACAGCAGCCATCTTCAGTTTCTGGATGACACAGGCCAAACTGCAGTGTGTGTGTGTGTGTGTGTGTGTCTTGTGTGTTTTTTGTCTGTGTTCAATTCCACAGATCCACAGATAAATTTAGTACTTTTCAGAACCAACTTGACAAAAACTCCATTTTTTCTGTTTTATTAAATACCAAGTCATGTATACACTAGAGGTAAGACATTTACAGTGACAAGGTATAAAATATTTGCATGAATATGAATCTCTCTCTATCTCTCTCTCTCTCTCTAGCAAAGAGTAAAATTAAGAAATACCAACTGTCTTGCTGAGCAACCAAAGCACAAGGGACATCTGAATCCCAAAAATGGTATGAAGCCATGTTCTGTCCAGCATGAATCCAAACACTGTAATTCCTGCTCTGTTGTTCTCTAAATATGTCACTGCAAACACATATCAACCGCTCAGCAATTATCATTAAATACAAAAAGAACTACACATTAGGGGCCAAATTATCCAGAAATGGATGCTGGAGTTTTTCATCCAACTTACCCAGAGCTTGCCTCTTCTGGAAGGAGATAGTATGTGCATAAATTGGTACTACCTTGGTATTGTCCAGATCATCATCTCCATCTCCTTCTTCGTCATCGGACCAGGCATCAACAGGGAATACTTGGGAGAAAGCAATATCAGTGGTCGGAGTTTCTCCATTTGTGCTGTCAAAAGAGTTTATTGTGGCACAGACATGCCACTTGGCAGCGAGGCTCGTGACTGCTTGTGCCTTGTGTGTGATTTTTGTTGCGCTACGCAGACAAATGAAGAGCCCAGTCACCAAGGTGATGGAGCATAACTGCACCATAACAGGAAACATGAGTGAGGATTGCTAAAAAAGTAATGACCATGTAAATTTCTTGAAGTGAAGTCACTGAGCAAGAGCACAGGGAAGATGATTACCGCAAGTTCTCCAGCCTTGTAGATATTAACTTTAGCACTGGACCTAGTTACAATGAGCAAGGAAGCAAGCTGACTCACCGAGACGAACACAAGAGTCAGCAAAATAAATAGTCGAAACCGGTGGCTTATGATGCGGAGATTTCTTCTGATCCTCAAGTGTTCTTTCAAGATTGACCCAACATCAGATTCCTTTTGGAAGACCTGAGCAAAGTCTTCCAGCCTGAGTATCTGCAGAAAGCAGATCAGTCGAAAGAGAACGCACACGAAGAAGAAAATTGATGTTCGATAAAGCCATGAACACAGCTGCAATGTGCAAGCAATTATGTCGCTGATGTAGATATTACCCCAGTAGGATATTTGGGAGCCTCCTGAGCTGTACCACCATATTTTGTATGCACAGACAGCAGCAAAGCAGGGGAGAACGCAAAAGGACAGGGGCTTCATTGCTCTCTGCAGGAATAGGAGAAATTTTTAAAAATGTTCCTCTCAGTGGAAATGCTATTAAATCAAGTGACTGGTATAGAATGTATGTAAAGATTGTTATCTGTCACACACAAAAAACCTTTCTGCTTATGCTAACGAAATATTAAAGATCCAATGTTTGGTCATTGAGCAATGCCCAGGAAGAGAGGGGCCGGGGGGGGGGGGGGGGGAGGAATCAAGCAATGTTCTCAACGCTATGAAACTTGCAAAATTCAATACTTTACAGGTATAGCTGGTTTGGCTCTTTGCCAATTCTTGGCAGGAAGCTTGATTATTAGTTTAAAAAGAAAAAAAGAAATCCTATTGATTTTCAGAAAATATGCTCTCTCTTCTTCAGACTCAGATACCAGAATTTTAGCTCAGGTTTAAGCGTTTAACACTCTTATACTTAATAGGAACTAAATTCTGCCCTACGAAGTTTCAAAACCAGAGAGATGGGTAGCAAAAAGGTAAAATGGAAATAATTGTTCAGGCATCAAATTGCAATCAAGTAGAAGAAACTTCACGTCACTTTCTATAAAAAAAATGAATCAATAAATAAATAATGCTAATATTAATAAGGTGAAAAATTAATATGAAAGCATCTAAGAATCAAAGTAATTGTCACTTACACAGCATTCCTAGAAAAGTTTCTCATATATAGAATTAGACAAGAGTTTCTATAACTTTATGATCTAATGAATTTTCTCTAGCCTAGCGATTTATTTTGCAAGGCTAGATTATGTGATCAAGAGATATGGACAAAATTTTAATAAAATCAACCAGCTTTGACATGTAGATTTTGTAAGTTTATTGATTCTGTAGAGATATATTAGTTTATACATTGTTTTCTCTCAATTTCTTAGAATTGGGACTCTGATATAGTCTAAAAAGAAGATGGTATCAACAAATAGTAATAATTCAATCTTTTAAAAAATTATCCTTTCAATTTAACAAATTCAACTGTTTGACAGCTATGGAGGTTGGAGATTCAGCAGATCTAAAATCATCAATAGTTAATGTTAACATATCAAAACACAAAAATTATACTTACATCTACTATGTTGCTTTTAAATTTCAATTCTGTACTAGTGCTCTCAAAATTACCAAATTGAACTAGAATTCAAGTTTCAATAAACTACACTTCAAGATCACACACAGGAGGAACCGTAAAGCAGAAGAATGCGAAGAGGAAAAGGAGAAGAAAAAACATACGCGAAGCTGTTCCGTATAGCCCTCTCGAACCTTCGCGCTCTCCTCGCGCAGCTTATCGAGGAACAGAAACCTCCGAATCCCATACTTCCTGGCAAACCCAGAGAGGCAGAGGAAGGAGAGAGTGGCGATTGTGGAGAGCGAGAGCTGCACGACTAAGTCGTACGGGCGGCGGTGCTCTTCGTCGCAGCCGGAGCAGACGTAGAAGAAATGGGTCACGAGGGGATCGCCGATTACCAGGAGTAAGAACACCGACCACGAGAAAACTACCCTCCAGAGCGTGGATTGATCCAGGCACATCCATCGGAGACCCCTCTTGAAGCTCTGCAGTTCGCCTTCAGATGGCTTGTTTCCGGGCAAGAAGGAATCGACTTCGTCTTCCATGATTACTCTGCTCCGATTACTTCCAAATTCTTCTTTCATGCTCGGAGGATCTTGCCAGCATAAGAAGAAAGTCAAGAGTCGGAAGATGACGAAAAAGGAAAAGGGTGAAAAGGAACGGCCATGGCAAATCTGTTATTGCCACATGTGACGGCGACGCTGCTCTGTTTTTTTTTTTTTCAAACCCTTGTTTTCTTTTTCTTTTTTTTTTTTCTTTTTTTATTTTAATAACCAGA
The DNA here is from genome assembly GCF_029873635.1 of Malania oleifera. Taxonomy (NCBI): domain Eukaryota; kingdom Viridiplantae; phylum Streptophyta; class Magnoliopsida; order Santalales; family Ximeniaceae; genus Malania; species Malania oleifera. The sequence goes on from NC_080420.1 coordinate 1,699,126, forward strand.
AACTTCATTCTCAAGCCGATCCTTTGGACCTTCATGAGCGGCACCAACTCTGGAGGTTAGAAAAGATCCCCACTCTTCTTCGCCTGTAAACTAGGGTTTGATCTCGCCTGACTCGGATAGCAGCCGTCCAAAACAGATGGAGTCCACCACGCCTTCAACGACAAGAGTCGCATCCATTTGTTGCACTCGAACTCAAGACTTGCTAGGAGAGAGCACACCGCCTCTTCCACTTGAGCAACCCCTGGGATGGTCTAACCCTTGTTTTCTTGTTTGAATAATTGCACAATTATATTCATAGTTGGTATTTTGGCTTGATATGAAATTAAAGTTAAAATTTAAAAACACAAATTAATCAATTCACAAGTTATTTAATTTGTAATTTAATTTGTGACGCCATATTTATCTTATATAATTATTTAATTTTGTATTTATAAAAACATAATAATTTTTATTTTATATTTATTAAAAAATTGAATTGAAAATAAATTAGGTTACCTAATTTTAAAAGACCATTGACAACTAATCACATTCTTTACTTATTTATTTAATTAATTAAAAATTCACATTAAATACAAAATTTATAATAATACACCCTCCAACAAAAACGTAAGGCTTTTAACTATTAGAAATAACTTTTGATTTGTCTATTTTAAATGAGATCATCAACACGGAGAAGCTCTTCAGAGAACCAACCGTGACAATTGGATGCATTAATTGGTAATGTGCCCCCTCTTTTCACTTTTTCTTTTACCTTTCCCTCATGCTCTTCTTGCTCTTCTTCTTTCGGGCTCGTGAAAGGCAGCTCAATCTTTAAGCTAAGCCCACCGAGATGCACATTTGGGTGTGAGAGGAGTGATGATGATCACAAATTGTTCTTTACTAAATGTGTCAACATGTGAAAATTATTTTTTAACAAATAAAATATATTGCACGAATCGAAATAATGGTGGTTTCAAAAATAATGTCGCTAATGTGGTGCTTTAGAAATTTGTAACATGAAAATATTTTTTCTTGAAGAGGTATTGATGCTTCTTCTTATTTTTTATATTTTTGGAGTGATCGAAGACCTACATTGGGCTGATATAAACAATGAAAGATAATCCTTCTTCCATCTCATGTTCATTCTTATCCTTGTCAAGATTCAAAATTGATACACGTTAAAGTTTCAAGATTTTGACCAATAAAATTTCCTCTAAGAGACGGGATTATATTTGGTTGGTGAAATATCTATTATTTGAAATAGAATGCTCGTAATACAAAGAATTAATAACTTACAAAAAAATAAAGAGTATAATCATGTTGTAAAAAAAAATGAAGACAATAGGCAAAAAAAAAAGTTAATATTCATAAGATATAATAGATAATGGATGAATATTCTCAAATTTTAGGGTAAGAATCTCTATCTATATCTTATTTCATATTAAATGTAATGTTTGATGTAATTATAGAAACTTCTGCATTAAGCAATTTTCTTGCAAATTATTATATTTTACTAGAATTTATATTACATTCCCATCTTATTTCAATCTATAACATTTTGCCCTACCATTCATGGATAATGGAATGATTAAAGGTATTTTGCATGAAACATCATTTTAAACCCAACTTTAAATCAACCAAACTTTTGATTTAATAAAAATAGTGAGGCTTACTGCATAAATACAAAAAGTCCCTTGGAATCTATTTCTAACCTAAATGTTGTAGACACCCCATTTTGTCCAAATCTTATATAACACAATTTGAGGTTGTTATTTATCGTGTAAATATCCATTAAAATGGGAAAATACAATAACAAAAAAGAAAAAAAAAACTAAATACATGGAAAAAATTAAAAAAAAAACAAATACATTAGAAAATTAAAAAGAAAATGAAGCAAAGTGGGCCAGCATCTTCATCTTTAACCTACAACTACAAAAGGTAAAAATGAAAATTTTACATGCGAGAATTTGCACAACATGTGGGTGAAATTTTAGTTTAATGCAAGCATAAATTGATCAATTCAATTTTATTTTGATTGATCAATTAAATTTTGATTAATCAAATTTGAATTGATTGAATTGTTCCCTCAAGCTTATAAATAGTGGGCTTCAAAAGGGCAGGGAACTAAGACACAGAAAAAAAAAGGAATTGTTCATTTAAAGTTTTTGATTCAGAATTGTGAGGATAAGGAAGAGAGGTTTGAAGATTTGAAATTGAGAAGGAGAAAAAAGATAAAGGACATAGAGGTTGAGACACAGAGAGAGTAAATAAAAGAATTTTTTACTGAAATTTTTGAGAAGGAATTGTGAAGATTAGGAAGAGAGGTCTAAAGACTTTGAAATTGAGAAGAAGAAAAAATAAAAGATTCAGAGGCTTGAATTGCAGAAGGTGAAAGATTGGCAAAAGGGAATTCAGGAGGCTTGAATAAAAGGAAGAAGAAAATTGCTGATTGAAGAATCCAAAAACAAAGGTAAGTATTGGTTAATTTTGCATTATTTCTTTTAAACTTCTAGCAAAGGTTGAGTTTTGAATTCTATAGTTAGTATTTAAATCGAGTAGAAAATAATTTTCTTAGAGTATACAAAATAGGGTTCGGGATTTTGACCAAATTTTGAATGTCCAGACCCGAATACTGACCCATATCCAAATTCTCATACCCGATTACCCAAAATCCGACCAATGATAGGTCCATACCCTAATAAAGCAGGAATTATGCAGAAAAATTTCAGGTTGCGATTTCTCCTCCATTACTCGCCTGCGAGTGGTTCTCCACAAAATTAGGAAAAAAAATCAAATGTGATTGTGGCAGTTTTTTTTAAGTGTTTGATCCTCTTCCCAATATAAATAAGTGTGTTGTGAATGTAAAGATCATCAGAAAATAAAAGAGTTGTGAGAAGTGAGTGGGAAGGCAAAGAGAGTTGTGAGAGTTGAGAGAGTTTTGAATGAGAATTTTTATCTCCTCCTCCTCCTCTGTATTTTTTAGGAAATACATACTTAGTTATCTCTCTTGTGGATGTAGGCTGAAATTAGCGGAACCACATATATCTCGGTGTTTTTTGGGTGTGTTTTAATCTCTGTTTTGCTCAAGTTTCCGAACAAGTGGTATCAGAGTCGTGTTGGAAGGTGTCCGACAAGTTTTTCCGCAGTCTAGATTCGATCGTATCATCGTGTAATTCACGACGAGACAATCAAAATGGTGAAAATGGCGTAAAAAACGGACTCCGAACAAAGTCACACCATGCGTCGTAAGATTCAACTTCTTACTCTGTTTTTTGGTTTGAATGTATTCCCGCAACTCTATTTTGGCTAAAGGTTGAAGAAGGTGCCACATCACCCCCACCACATCATCAGCCATGTCACCACAAAGGCCCACTGCCACATCATCACTAGGCTCCAATTCCGCGTCATCATGGGCCCCACTACCATGTCATCACCAAGCCTCACTATTGCATCATCGTGGGCCCCACTACCATGTCATCACTAGGCCCCACTACCACGTCATCACTTTTGTAATAATATATTGTGTTAATTACGTGTCTAAGAAAAATTCTGTTTAGGAAAGTGAGACTTAAGCAGTCCATTGTGACCCCCCACTTTCATGAAAATTTACCTGGTGTCATTTAGTACAATCATCACTGGGCCCCGCTGCCACGTCATCAGCACGTCCTTAACAAACGGCGTCATAAACAACCAGGAAATATTCTGTCAATCAGGGAATATTTTGTTACTAAGTCAACTCACTCCAGAACAGGTTTTTGGGCCGAGTGAGCCCATTTAAGGTATATTTTTTACAAGGTTAGAAATGTTTCTAAGGTTTTGGGCCGTTCTGGACACAACCATGCAATTGGTTTGTGTGATTTCACTCCGATTATATTGTTTGAACAAGTAAGAATGAAAAAAAAAAAAAACTCAAGTCCATTCTATGGAGGATTCAGGATCTCAAGTCATGGTCAAATTGACGACATCAAATTATACTCTATGGAGACTGAGGACGGAGGATTTCTTGAATTGCAAGGATCTGGTAGATCCATTGGAAAATGAAGGTAAGAGACCCGAATCAATTTCTGTTCAAAATTGGAATAAAATGAATAGGAAAAATGTTGGTTTTATTAGACAATGGATAGACCACAATGTATTCCATCATGTTGCTCAGGAGACCGAAGCCTATACCCTCTGGAAAAAAGTTGGAAGATATGTATCAAGCTAAGATGGCTAGAAATAAAGCCCTCATTATGAGATGATTACCAAGCATGAAACTGAAAAGCGGAACCTCTATAGCCGAGCACACCAGAGAGTTTCAAAACCTGGTGAACTAGCTCGTCAATGTAAAGTTGAAGCTTGATGAAGTTCAAGCCTCATTACTGCTTAGTTCTCTACCAAACAATTAGGAGACGTTGGTAGTATCCCTAGGAAATTTAGCTCCTAAAGGCAAACTTACCATGTCATTGGTCAAGGATTCTTTACTCGGTGAAGAAGCCAAACGAAAGGAAGTAGACATGGATCAAACACATGCCCTTGTCACCGAAAACAGAGGAAGACCTCAAGCAAATATGAGAGGTAGGAGTAGAGGCAGGAGTAGAGGTAGAAGTAGAGGACGGTATTAGACACGTGATGGCAAAAATCAACAAGGTAAATATGTTTGTTTTTATTATGGCATTGCAAGACATGTTAAAAGGAATTGCCGCAAATTTCAAAGAGATAAAAGTCAAAGCAACAACTAGCTGAAAAATGAAGGGGGTGAATCTCTGGTCACCCATATGGGAGATGTATCACTTCTCTCAGCTTATGAAGAGATGTGCGCTCACGTAGCAAGTCAAGATACTGAGTGGGTGGTAGACACAACAACTTCATACCACGCCACTTCCCATGGTAATTTTTTCACTTCATACAAGGCAGGAGACTTTGCAACTGTGAGGATAGGAAATACCAATTTTTTGGAGATCGTGGGTATTGGAGATATTCAAATCAAGACAAATGTTGGCTGCACAATGACTCTAAAGGATGTTCAGCACGTCCCTGACCTTCGTCTCAATCTTATTTCCAGAGCAGCCCTCGATCGACAGGGCTACGACAACCATTTCAAGAATGGCAATTGGAAGTTTGAAAAGGGAGTTATGGTTGTCGCTTAGGGACACATCTACGGTACCATGTACAAGACCCATGTGAAAGTGATGACAGATAGCCTCAATGCAACTGAAGACGGGGCCTCACCAAATCTGTGGCACAAGAGACTCTCACACATGGGAGAGAAAGAGTTGTTTACATTGGCAAAAAAAGGCACTCATCAATGTGCCTAAAGGTACACCATTAAACCCTTGTGATCATTGTTTATTTGGAAAACAACATAGAGTCTTATTTAATTCCTCTACAAAGAGAAGATCAACGTTGTTGAGTTTAGTACATTATGATGTTTGTGGTCCCATGGAAGTAGAAACTTTAGGCGGTAACAAATATTTTTTGACATTTATTGATGATGCTTCACGAAAGGTGTGGGTATATTTTTTGAAAAAAAAAAGACCATATATTTGACAACTTCAAGATATTTCATGTCATGGTGGAAAGAGAAACAGGAAACAAGTTAAAGTGTCTCCAATCAGACGATGGAGGCGAGTACATTCCCAAAGAGTTCAAAGCATACTATGTTGTTCGCAGTGTTCAACATGAGAAGACGGTCCCACGAACCCCACAACAAAATAGTGTAGCCGAAAGAATGAATTAGACCATCATAGAAAGAGTCAAAAGCATGCTCAATTTGGCTAAACTGTCTAAGTCATTCAGGGGTGAAGCAATTCGTGCCATCTGCTACCTCATCAAAAGATCACCTTCTATTCTGCTGCAATTTGAAATTCCAGAGAAAGTGTGGTTTGGCAAGGAACCTTCCTATTCTCATATAAGAATGTTTGGGTGCAAAGAATTTGCACATGTATCCAAAGAGCAAAGACAGAAACTTGACGTGAAGTTAACTCTATGCATCTTTGTTGGCTATGGAGATGAAGAGTTTGGATACAGGCTATGAGATCCAATAGTAAAGAAGTTGATAAGAAGTAGAGATGTTATTTTTCAAGAAAATCTTATGTATGAAGATTTTGGAAAGTCCACAGAGCCTACAAGTTCCAGTTCCAGTACTCAGAATTTCATTGTTGTTCCTGCACCAGTACAGTTGCCCAAAGACAATGAAGATTTGCAGGATGAAATTTTGGAAACTGAACAGGAAGAAGATACCGAGGATGTTGAGAAGGGGGAGTAACAATCTTCTCCGCTAGAAGTTACAGAACAAGAAGTAGCTCTTGAGCAGGGGGAGCAACAATCCCCTCTACCAGAAGCTACAGAACTAGATTAGCTCCACCAGTTGAAGAGCCTCAGCTAAGATGATCATAGGGAAATCGGACATTGATTTTGTCGAAGAAATATCCAGAGTCTGAGTATATTCTCCTTATTGATGAGGGAGAGCTAAAGAATTTTCTAGAAACTTAGAATCATCCATAAAAGGGTAAATGGTTGCAGGCTATGCAGGAAGAGATTAGCTCTTTACAAAAGAACCAGACATATAAATTGGTAAGACTTCCTAAAGGAAAGAAAGCACTGAGAAATAAATGGACGTACAAGTTGAAGAAAAATGGCAATGGAAAGATCATTACACATAAAGCTCGATTGGTTGTCAAAGGTTTTCAATAGAAGAAGGGTATTGATTTTGACGAGTTTTTCTCACCAGTGGTGAAGATGACTTCTGTAACGACCTAATTTTTCATGCCATTTTTTTTTCCATAAATACCAATTGTAAAATTTCACTGCTCTGATACCTTCTAATATAACCATACCACCATCACAGACCTGATATGGACTGTGGAACCTGAACTCAATAGACTACCTATACATCGGGAAGTAGAATACATATAACCACGACAATATATGCAATACTAGAGTGTTAGAATATTCAGAATATGCATACATAACCATTCCCAAAATGCCCTCACCTAGACCTAGGGATTACTCAAAAAATGACTTGCCAAAAATACTCACCCTACAGACAGGGTAGTACTGTAGTCCCCTCTATCTGCGCGTTTGATCTGCTCGCCTAACTAGATCACCTGAAAAATGTTATATCACTCGGATGAGAGAACGCTCAGTAAGACGAAATACTGTAATTAACTGATAATACTGTAATTTACCCAGGATGTATAGCTAACTGATGTCATGTATTACCTCACATGACGGGTATGCAGCCAGAAGGTAGGACCCGACAATGGCTAGCCAACCACTGCCAAGTCAAAAATGTTTGTAAGTATGATGGGCCCGCCACACCCTGGTCTGGACTGTCAGGTAGACGTTTACAACTTTACACTGAAAGCCACATCGACTATTCATCTCCCACCCCCTCTACTAGCAGGGATGGTTAGCACAAGTCTGAACATAATAATCTGATCTGTATAGCAACGATATCGTGCTCCTGAAACTAAACTGAACTATCATTCGGGTTTTGATAACATATAATACATGATAATATACTTGTCTAACATAAATAGATTGATAACATTTTTTGAAATAACATACATACATATGGCCTTGCGCCAGTTTCTATCATATCTGCGGCCTTGCGCCGAACATTCATAAATACGACCTTGCACCAAAATCATACGTAAAACACGACCTTGCACCGACTATCAATCACGGCCTTACGCCGAACATTTCATACATATCATTCTGAATAAATAATTCATTTATCATGTATTTTAAAACCATAATGTACTGCATTATTGCATAATTTCTGAAAACATACTTTATTCATAAAATTTGCCATAACATAATACTTTTCTTGTAAAATAATATTCATGCCACACGATGCTGAATAAAACCGTACATTTCATTCCAAAATCATATTTCCTGTATAACAACAGTATTTTCCCAAATATGCATTTTCTCAATAATATTCAAATATAATACATGCTTTCCTGAATATAATTTTATTAATCAATTAATAATAATTTTAATGGAAAAATAACTGTTTTAGTTTATTTCCTTACCTGATTACTAAAAAGAAGTCCCCAAAAAATCCATTGGTCCTACCCCCGCAGTGTTCCCCAATCAATACCTTGAAAACGACAACTCCCAGAATCAAACTTCAGTATTTTTTCGTGAATAACATTTCCTATAACTACGGGAAGACCAAATTCTAAATAAATAGTCTTACCTTGATTCAGGGATGAATTTCAAACTAAGCTCACCGACGATCCACTCCAGTAGATATGCAGAGAACTTCCCTAAGAGTATCGTGGTGGCTTCAGATCGTCGAACCGACGTAAATCCGGCCCAAAACCTTAGAGAGAAGGGAGGGAAAACAAAAAGGAGAGAGAGAGAGAGAGTGGGTTATGGGTTGAATTTCCTGTGTAAAATCCGAGTTTAAAACCATTTATACACTGGCCTTCATCGACAAGTCACGTCACCTCGTCAACGAGGTAACGAAGGCAACTCGTCGACGAACTTCCCCCCTCGTTGACGAAGTTCAGAGTCAACCAAAACATCCTCTCGGTATCTTCTCGTCGACAAAGCGCACCCTCATCGACGAGCCCAAAATACCACGTCATCGACGGATGCGAAGCGTCCGTCGACGAGGTCTGCTGCTGTCCTCTTTTATATTTTCATTTTCCTCTCTCTTTAATATTTAAATACCATTATTTTTTGGGTCATTACACACTCACTCTTTCCGATCTCATTTTTTAGAGATATTCGTTGTGACCGTATTACAAGGTTAAGTAAAAGGTAAGTAAATTTGATTATGTTATATTTTATTTAAAATTTATACCCGAGTTTATTTGTAAGTAAATTTTGATTATGTTAGTTATTTTTCATAAAATTTTTCTAAGTTTATTTTTACACATATTTAATTATACCAATTTTATCTTTAATATAATTGCATGTTAAGAAATGTTCTAAACCCCTCGGAAATTTTACAGCATTAATCTATATCCAAGAAAATATTTTTAACACGAAAATTGTGTAGCATAAGTTTATTTCGACATTGTATATTTCACGAAAATATGAGTAAGGATGACATGAGTTGATTTTTATGTTGCGTATTTTACGAAAATATGAGTAAAAACAAGATTTTCATGATATTATTTTAGTTATATAAATTATATAATAAGATGTTTTCAAAACCCCTTATAGCTCATACGATACAGAAAATTAAGAATGCTCAGTACCGTAGCTTAAAGTTTAAACGAATTAGAGTGCACCCACACTGTTTACATAATGGTTTTATATGGTAGTGGATTTCTCTTGAATGCACACCTGTGTCAGACCAGGGTTTAATATGGAAAATCTCACTTAATGATTATGTATGTTGATTTAGTTTGGTCAGCCAATCAGCTAAGTTCGGTCTTTGGACTGCACAATCTAGTCATAGGGGAAAACATGACTTACGACTAACAGGCCTAAGAGTGATTGTCTTTACAATATATGTATATACATATTTAATTGCGTGTACAGAGTTATTGATGATTTGAAAAAAAAAATATATTTATATGAACATGACCATTTTGTGCTTAAATGATAATCTAAAGGAAACGTATAAGTAAAAATATATATATGTATAGAATTAAATATTATAGTTACAGTTTTAAAGTTAAAAGTTTAATTTAACAATTATAATATGTGGTAATAAAATTTTACTACTATAGTTGATGGTAAAAGTTTTATGTATAAATTTTTAAATTTACATTTATTTTAAAAGCAGTTTTGAAGTTATAGTATTAAATATTATTTTACGAAAGTATAATATTATGAAAGCTCATTTTGGTCACACACTAATAATAATCTTATTTACTTACTGAGCGTCGTCTCACCCTAATCATTATTTTATATTTCATATAATTTTAAAGAGTATACTAGAAATCTAGCGAAGCAAATGCATGGGCAGGAGTAAAAAGAGTATAGTAGAATAAAAATTTAGCATAATGCAATTTAGAATATGTTTGTGTATTTTAGACTTTTAGAAATTTACATTTTAATAGTTGAGACATATAATTGTAATAAAGCTAATTAGTGCTCTGGTAATAAAAATAATTTAGATTTATTTGTGTTCACTAAAAAATTTATATGTAAGAACCCACTTGGGTTCGGGCCCTTACACTTACTCTCAAGATAATGCAAATATTACAATCATAGTGTGAGAGTGTATGTGTAGTGATCTTTGAATCAAAATGATAATATCAATCACAACATGCAATATCAAAGATCTTGAAACACACAATTAAAATCTCAAAAATGATTTTCAAAAGTCAAACACACGATATGTTTTGAAAACAAGTTTGTCAAAAATATTTTCTTCAAAACATAAAACAAGCTCTTGAATCTTACAACAAGAATACAAAGACTCACTAGCTTATGAAAATTTCCCCACAAATGAATTTATGAATTAAATCTCTAGGGAAAAACCTTTTGCTTACTCTCAATAAAATCAATAATCAATCAAGTATATGAGAGTGTAAGCTTATTGTAACAGTATATGATATCTCAAAATACTCTCACCAAAGGTATTTTGGCAAAGGAATGAGAAAGGGCGGAGTATGTAAGCTTGTATGTGAATGAATAGCTAAAGGAATTTCTGAGAGAATTTTTGTTGATCAAGGCTCTAATCCTATACTAATTTTTCCAAATGAAGGTATATATACAACCTTTAACAAAAATATAACCGTTTGGACACAAAGGGAATTATTAAAAATGTTTAATCAATTTTTAACCTCAATTACCCTTAATTACCTTGGGTAAAAATGTGGCAACCTGAGAGTTTCAGTTGCCCGAACATACATAGTCAAAAAAGTTCACTTTTTGACTTTGGGTGCCCAAGTGAAGGTTCAGGTGGCTGAGCCAAGGTAATTTTCCAAATGCTCGAGGTTCGGTCACCTGGTGGTCAGTTTAGTCTGCCGAACTTCATACTTTAGTCGCTTGGTGTATATTTGAACTTAAAGTTCGGGTGCCCAAGGAAGGTAAAAAGTGACAATTCGTATGTTCATTCGATTGTGAACAGTGTGTTCATTTTAAGTTCGGTCGCCTGGGGCTTGGTCAATTGTTGACCTTTTTACCTATTTGGTTGACTGAGGTGTTTTTAACGCGTTAAGTTTGGTCGCCCGAAGCCCATTCAAAAATAAGGATAGGTCCTATTTTTTGCTTAAATTTCACCCTTACTTGCATAGATATGATTTGTGAGTTTAAGAGGATATTTCATGCGGTGTTTAAGGACCTAAGGTCAGTCTAAGGCCTAAACTTTTAAATTAAGCCAAAAAATCTAACGTCGGTCAACTTTTGATCGATCAAAGTCTGCCCTAAGATCAAACAATGACCTTTGATTTCCCATGATCAATCTATGGTTCTGTCTAAGCATTAAGATCATATCATGCATGCAAATGCAGTTATTACAAACCATAATATTATTACATACTTAAAAATAATAAATGCATTTACAAATAAAGATGAACACGTTTTTTTCGTTGCTTTTCATATTCCCATGGAATATGCTAGGAGTATGTGCTCATTTAAGGTCTTTCTGGTTTCCACTTCACTTTCATGTATGTAATCTGAATGATTAACCTATTCAATTACTTATGCACACATATTAGTAACATGCAATTAGTCTTTATCAAAACCAGATATTGGACTCAAAAAGTCAAGAATATCCGATGTGGGACCATGACACCAAGCTCAATTAATCATGTTATTGTTCAAATCTTCATTATTTAATATTCGCTAATGTGAATAAATAAATATAAACAAGGCTTCAAATTTTAATTTGGATGGATATAGACGAAATTCAACACTATTAGTCTTTTCTAAATCTATAAAGATATAAGAAAAATATAAATACAAAAATTTCAAGGAAAAATATCAAAACAAAAATTTGAGGGAAAATATTTTTCACAACTAAATTAAAGTATGTAGTATCCATGCATGGAAAACATTACTGACTTTTGGAAAGTTGGTTTCGATTTTATTCTTAAAACCAACTTTCCAAAAATCGGTTATACTTGTCACTACAAGACACGAAACTCACTTCTTTGCGGTGAATAAATTTGAATTGAAACCAACTTTCCAAAAGTTAGTTTTGTGGTGAAAATGATTTTCGAAAAGTTGGTTAGATACATTTCCGAATTTATTTCACCAACTATCCTATAATTGTGTTTATTTTATTTTAATTTAATTATTTTCTAAAAAATTCGTAAAAAAATTATGATAAAAAATCAATTATAATTATTATATTTAATTAAAATATTTTTAAACTCATTTTTTAAGAGTCCATGAGATGTTTGAAAAGTGGTAAAATATTGTTTAAATTAATATTTTCTCAAAATTTTAAAATTTATGAGTAATTTTTAATTATTTTCTATTCACACTCCCATTTATTTTAATTTTTATTCAAAAATATATATATATCCTCAATCTTTAAGTCATCGAAAATCATTTGTACACGATACTCAAAATCAACAATAAAAATAAAAAAAATAAAAATCTTATCAAACGACGACGCTTAGCCGGCAACATATAACAGGTTTGACTGGAAGCATCCGCACACAAACAAGGAGTTTTTTCCGGTTTTAACTTTTTTTTTAAAAAAATATATTAAATAATACCTAATTCTGGGAAGTATTTCCCAGAATGACTCTGACGTAATCTCGCTACTCCAAGTAGCGAGATTTAAACAAATCTTGCTACTCTAAGTAGCGAGATTTACTTTTGACTGAAGGGCTCATGCTGACGCGTGGCAAATCTCACTACTCCAAGTAGCAAGATTTTATTCGGATAATTAATGCTCTGCCAACCGCCTTTTGACGCGTGGTAAATCTCACTACTCCAAGTAACGAGATTTTCTTAGGATAATTAATGTTCTACCAACCACCTTTTGACGCGTGATAAATCTTGCTACTCGAAGTAGCGAGATTTAAATGACCATCCACCTGACTTTCGACGCGTGGCAAATCTCGCTACTTGGAGTAGCGAGATTTGCTTTAGAATAACCTCGCCCGTTCTTCCTCATTTCTTGCGCGAACAGACAGTACCTTTGCTGCAGAGCCGAGCGCAAGTTACCATTGAAGGAGACGAGACTCCGGAGCAAGTGACCGTTGCGGGCTTCATCAAATCGAGAGTTATATAACGAGATGGGGTAAGTTATGTTTTCCATATTCGGTGCATAGATTTTTAAATTATTTTTATTTCATCCAAAACTTTGATAAGCGGAGAGACAGAGTTTGTGATCTGTGTTGAAAGATTCATGGATAAACACTTTTCTTAAGGTTTGTATCTCATTTTTTTGGTATTTGAATTTGATTTTTTGCCGAGAATATTTAATTTTTTCCATTCAAACTGTTGTTCAATATTTATTTTTTTTTTTGGATTGTTGTTTCATTGTAAAATGCATTATCTTTCTTGCCCTCGATTTTGTTGAAGTTTCCTCCACTCACTAAATTTGTTGAATTTCCTTTTACTCTTTTTAATATAATTGTGCAATTATAATTAGATCATATGATTTACCTTCAAAAGATTGATGGGAAATTTTGTTATTCAATCCTTGAATTTCCTTCTGCTGTTTTTAATATAAATGGGCACATCCACTAAAGTTTTTCAAGAACATGTAAATTGTATGGTTTTAATTGATGCTTTGAGTTAATGTGAGTGCACATTGTAATTATAAATTGTATTGTCATTTATCGTATTACGTGCATATAATTTTCTATGAGTTAATGAATTTTAGAATTTTAATATTCACTTATTTTATTTCCTATACAAACTTTAATAATTTTAGCTCATTTAAGAATGTAATGCGTATGATAGATTTCATAGATAACGCACAGAGTATATATATATACGTGCCTTTGATGTTTCTTATATTTAATTTCAAACTTTAGTTTTCGTTGAATTTTAGTTTCAATTCCTAATGAATCAAGCTCATACCTTGAACCAACCACGTAATAAAGTTCAAGTTGAGCCGAATGTTTGAAACATTTGGAATAGATTAGAATAGAACTTTATAATTATAATATAAGGAGTATCATTTGTGAAATTTTTATTCTCAAATAAGAGGTCCTAGTGACGGGATTAAGTACCCTCTCCCTCTCTTATGATTACTAATACAATAATTAATAAGATAAAAGATATTCATCTTTTTTAAGTTTGCTTAAAAGACAAATATCTTTCTTAAAATTTAAAAAAATGTCATAGACATCTCCTAAAGTATCAAAAATGTTAAAAACCTCATTTGATGTTTGTCAAAAGAAAATAAACTTTCTCTTAAAAAAAAAACTTGTCTTTTTGCAAAATTTAAAGTGAGATTTGTGTATTTTTAACAAATCTCAAGAGAGATCCTTGAAATTTTTGAAATGTCAGCGGACGTCCTACAAATTCTTAAAACCCCTGGGGAGATATTTAAAATTCTTGAAACCTTAGGAAATGTGATTGTTTTTTTATCAAAATTTTGGGAAGATTAGTGTCTTTGCCTAAATTAATATACTTTATTAAAATTACCTAATAATTTAGTTCACCAATCACACTAAAAAACTTAAACTTGCAAAAATAATATTTAAAATAAATAAAAATATCCAAAGGAAGTAATGGCAGATAAGGTGGGGAATTCATCATGAGACAAGCCCCATATGTATAAGATCCTAGGGTGGGGGGGTGCCTGAGGAGGCCATAGTCCACAGAGCACCATTAAAGATCCAACGGTACGAGGGCGAAACCGGCCTCGACTAGTCACCATCAATGACGTTGACTGAGAACACCGTAGAGATGATAGCTAAAAGGTCACATTATTAGAGGAGAGTAGTAATGAGTTTTTTCCTCCCCAAATTTATGTATTAGTCACCAATATATCGATATAAATGTAGTGTTCACATTTTAAAGCACTTGTCATAAGACGATCCCATTCCCCTTTCATGAATTGAGATGTTATGCGTCCTAAGTAACATTTTTCCAAAAGATCCCTTCAACTCCTTTGAGTATGGCTGTTCGAATCAGCAATGAATCCTCAAAATGCTACTGAACAAAATTGAACTTCAAATTAAGTGGCAACCCAACCCATAATGAGGCAGAGTACGAAGTACCATTTTGGAAAAATTACTCTTAAGAGCACCATTTCATAGTTCTTTGGATTCTAAGTTGAATTACAATTTTGGGAAAATCCGAAGTATATATCATATGGGGAAAATCAATACATATTCATGTTGTTTATTCATAGACGTTGAATTCATCTATTTATTTTCTTGGTGGGAAAGTTAGGTCCAAACTCTAAGTTCATTCATTCATTAGAATTTGTAAAGATCTATTTGGTTTATAGTTATTAGTTATTTCGTCTCATTTATACATATCACTTATACATACAATTTTGTCTTGCGTAGGTTTTTTGTATTTCCCGATTGCCGATCTAAATGGCAGGAAGCTCAAGCAGTGACCCGATGACGGTATTTTTCTATATAGGGGGGAACATTATAATCGCATTAGATGGTATTAGGTATAGTAGTCGGCCAGTTAGACTTATTCGAATTGGCCGTAGGTGTAAATTAAGTAAATTATATACGAAGATATATAAATATTTGCATATTGATCCAGATCAATATGCATTGCGGGTGACCGCAAGATACCCTGCACGAGAGTTAAAAAATACAGCCTTCTATGAGGCTGTTCCTATATCAGATGATTATGGGTTACGCATTGTATTGGACGCACACTGTGTCGGTGAGACATATTTAACGATGCAATTGTATGTCGAGACCATTCCTCAAGTGAGTGTAATCGCAGTTAGGCAGCTAGACGCGCTCGCGGAGCAATTGGATGAAGTCGGTGAAGACACCGAACAAACACATCAGGTTGATGTTGGTGGGGAGGTTCGTGCTATGTCCACAGTCGATTTTAACGAATATCCGGGATTGTCATTCCAGCCGGCGGAGTACGAAGCACCTGTTCCTCACACATTTCCACAGGGAGGTTGCGAAGACGTCCCGAGTGTGGGACCAGCATCGTTGTTCGCCATTGCAAACGATGCATTGGACGAGGGCATGAACATTACGAACGATGTTCATATTGAAGATGAACGCATGCACGAGTAGGAAATGGGTGAAGGTTTAAATGATGTCCCCGATAATGTGAACTTACCTCACCATGACACGGATGACGCAATGTTTGACGCGCAATTCATGGGCGAGCTTCCGATGTACGGTCATATTGACCTAGCTACTGCAGATTTAACTGCGGTCGATGAGCTTCCTATACGTGTCACTCGTTGGGAAGAATCCTTTGAGTTGAGTAAGGGGATGCTCTTCGGATCGAAGGATCAGCAGATCGCCGCAGTGCGAATATATCACGCTCGCACCCACCATGACTTCCACGTGGTACGATCTACTCCTGAGTTGTGGGTTGCTAGGTGTAAGGACCACGATTGCACGTGGAGATTGTGTGCCATGTATCGGATGATACACCGTTTTTTCGAAATCACCCAATATGGTGGTCCGCATACGTGTCTGAATGAACTTATATCGCAAGACCATAACCAAATCACGTCGTCCCTTATTGCTAGGGAGATAGTGAATATGATCAGGGGAGATGTGTCGACGTCGATCACTACATTGAAGGAGTTCATTGATCGTCGATTCGGGTATTCAATCTCTTATAACAAGGTTTGGTTGGGCAAATAGAAGGCAATAGCCCAAGTCTTCGGTGATTGGGAGAAATCGTATAAAACGTTACCGAAGTGGATGGAAACGATGCGCGTGTACAATCCTGGGACTATAGTCAGGTGGAAGTCAACTCCTATTCCAGGTAGCACTAACAGCGCAACCTTCGTATCTGTATTTTGGTCATTTGCAGTATCTATTCAGGGTTTTCGTCACTGTGCTCCCGTTATATGTGTGGACGGGACACACTTGTACGGTAAGTATAAGGGCAAACTCCTTATTGCGACGTGCCCCGATGCAAATAGGCAAATATTTCTCCTTGCATTCGCTATTGTGCAAGAGGAAAGCCTCGACACATGGAATTGGTTTCTGTGTTCTCTGCGTTTGATTACCGACAGAGACGAAATTTGCCTCATATCAAATCGACATCTAGAGATTATCGTTGCGGTGCAGCACAATCCATCAGGTGAGAAAATTTGACACGTGGATGGAGAGGATATTCAATGAGGGTGGAGAGCCAGCCAAGTCGTTCTTCGTTCAGATCCCTCCTCATATGTGGGCTGAGTGCCATGACAATGGAAAGAGGTATGGAAACATGACCACCAACCTGGTCGAATATTTCAACGCCGTCCTAAAAGGCACACGTAGCCTTCCTATAACAGCTCTCGTGCAATTAACATTTTATCGCGTTGCACATTACTTTAATAGCCGATGGGAGGCTGCTCGTAACGCAATATCTGGAGGAAATACGTTAACTCTGTATATATTGCTAGTGATGGAAAGAAGGAAGCTGAAGGCGACCGGACAACGAGTCACGACTTTCAATCGGTCTAGGGGTACTTTTAGTATCACGACCGCGCATCGGGGACCCCATAAAGGAAACAATGTCCTAACTTTGAGCATCTAGAGGCGCGAATGCTCCTGCGGGAAGTGGCAATATTTACACTATCCCTACTCTCACCTTCTTGCAGCCTGTGCCGAGACACGGCTAAATGCGAGCTAGTATGTTGAGCCATATTGGAGCACTGTCGAGCACTATGCAATATATGCTGCCGAATTTTATCCAATCATGCATGAGGCATATTGGCCAACTTGCTCGTTGCCAACATTGCAGGCAAATCTTGCATACGCTCGACATCAAGGTCGTCCTAGGAGCTCACGTATACATAACGAGATGGATGCTCGGGAAGGTCGGAAACATATCACGTGTAGCATATGCCGTCAAGAAGGACATAACCGCACAAGATGTCCGAGAAGGACACAATCTGGGGATGCAGCTGGACCTTCGCACTGACCTATAACTTATAGGTTAATGCGATTTGCGTACTCGTACTCCTCGCGTCACGACAAGTTTTCAACTGCCATTCTACTCCCTCCTTATGAACAAGGCGATTGTAAATAAGTCAGTCGCATCCATCTATGTGAAGATTCATGAACTTGGGCATGGGTCAGGAGAGCCTTTTTCCTATATTCCAAATGTAAGATCCTAAGACCGCTTTCATTTTTCGGTGAACACGCGAATGCTCCATGCTCAATTTGGCTCTGAGCAATTGAGTCACTATGTTCATCAATCGAGAATAGTGCATGTTCAGATGAAAACTTGGTGAGATATTTTCATTTGTACACATATACGATAAACCCTGAGATTTTTGTTCGGTTCCACCATACAAAGCACCCGTGACAGATACTCAATTCTGATGATTTCTATGTTAATGATTTCAATATTCTGGCTTGTTTGCAGGATCAATCCAGGGCCGTCCGATACTAGTGTATTGAGTATGGGCGATCGGCACCAGTCCAGTCGGGCGTGGACCGATTCACATGCTGACGTGTTATATTGCCAAGGGGGAAGTCAGAGCGTACAGGATAGGATAGGCGCAGACCCTCACATTATTGATTGGATACGTGACGCAGTTTTTTATGGGATATATCAGATTGGCCATATCCAGTTGGAACGGCATCTTGTGACCGCGTTGGTGGAGCGATGGAGGCCAGAGACACACACTTTCCACTTGCCGCACGGGGAGACGACTATCACATTACAAGATGTCGCGGTGTTGTTCGGGCTATCGATTGATGGGTTGCTCGTCACTGGTCATACTGCTGGACCGGTACAGGATGGAGGCACCGGTCAGGGGGGAGGACTTCGCCGTATGTGCGAGAGATTGTTAGGATTGGTGCCTCCAGATGGTGAGCTTGTTGGTGCCCGCATTCGCATGCGGTTTCTAGAGGGGGAGATGTTTCACCAGCTTCTAGTTGATGCCGATGATCACACTATAGCATGTCACGCACGTGCCCACATGCTGCGATTGATATGTGGGACGCTGTTCTGCGACCTATCGGGGAGTTACGCACACTTGATGTTCCTTCCACTGCTCGTGGAGCGAGCAGAGATACGCCATTATAGTTGGGGCTTTGCGACGTTAGCCTAGCTGTACCGGGAGATGTGCCGCGCCGCTGACGTTTCACACTCACAAATCGGAGGAGCACTCCGCTTATTGCAGGTTTAGGCGTGGGAGAGATTCACGTCGTTAGCTCCTACACGCCGCGGTCTCCGGTGTCTTATTTAGAGGGACGAGGATAATAACTCCACTTACAATCATTTCCTTCAGTTGTACTACGTACTAGTGGTTACACCTTGTTAACTTACGTTTCATTGTGTACAGGTGGAGGGATCAGTTATTGGCGCCTAATGTTGCGCAACACACGCTGCTCTGGTATAGATTCGAGTTAGACATGCACCGGGAACACGAGGTAGTCTCGGTTATGTGTATTGATAGTATTTTTCAATATTTGCATATATTCTCATCCCACCTCTTACATTTACTATATGTATACGCGTAGTTCATATGGGCGCCCTACACTGATGATATTGTTGCCGACCTACCGACTGGCTATGCAGTTGGGTCAAACCTTTGGGTTGTCCGAGTGCCACTCATATGTTTTCATATTGTCGAGTGGCATCTCCCAGACCGAGTGATGCGCCATTTTGGCTTTCGACAGGGCATCCCTAGTCGCTTCTGTACTTCAGGGGTCGATGTACATGGGGAGGACTTGCACCAGATTGATGGTCGCGGTTGAGGGAACATGGATTGGGCTGCGGAGCACGCGATGTACGTGAGTATGTGGGGACATAGGCGGGAGTACATCGTCGAGGGAGTGCGGGCAGATGGCCCGATGCGTCTGGAGGATCCGTATTACACATGGTATAGGTCGATCACACGTCGCTTCGTAGATAGGACTGCAGCGGTCTACATGAGCTTCGTACGCTTACTCAAACGTATACCTAATTTGTTACCATTTACATTAGCAGTTCAATTTTGTAAGCACTATTTTTGTATGCTGCAGGCTGATGTATTACACCAGGTCGGCTCGCTATCATCAGACCCCGCTGTGAGCGATTTAGAAAGAGCTGGTTTGGACATTGTTTACGAGGACGGGCGACGGATCCCTTCCCCACGCCGGCCCTCGGCCCCACGAGGTGGTCGAGCAGCTCCAGTACAAAGGGGTCGAGCTGCTACCTCCAGCCGTCCATCGAGTCCGGACTTCTCACTGCCCATTGTACATGAGGAGTATGTGTTTGGGCCATCCACACCGTATGCCCCATCGACAGCTGCTGATTTTGCGGGACCCTTTAGTAGACCGGCGGATTATCGATCTGACTTTGCCGCGACGCTGTCGATGTCGTACTTACTAGACGACCCTCTCGATGCGGAGGAGGTGGACGCACCCGGGTTGCCAGCTTGGACTCGTCCAGAGACTACATACGACATAACTTCCCGTCCGCTCCACCTAGAGATGGATTATCCAGTACGTATGGGCGGAGACGACAGACGTGTAGCCCCTCGACGTGACCGGACGCCAAACGCGAACGAGCAGCTAGGTGAGGGTAGACGCAGACGGCAGCCACCCCAACACTGGAGATGACCTCCATGCGGTACTCAGTAGGCGATATATGTATTTGTTAATTAGTTCATACTTTCATTTGTACATCAGATATATGTTTACAACTTCATTTGTACATAATGTATTTATTCATTATTCATTTGGGCATAATGTATTTATTCATGACTTCATTTGTACAGCATCTATTTGTATAGAATATATCATTTGTACATAATGTATATGTTTCGAATATCATTTGTACATAATGTAATTGTTTGGAGTATCATTTGTACATAATGTAATTTTCTTAATTCTGAATCTATAGAGCAGCACTAGGTAAAGTGCCAAGCAGGTATCATTTAGTGTAGTAATTTGATATGTTGAATGTATACGAATCTTATGAATGTAACGTTGTGAACATACTGGTATCAATTGTATTTGAAGAATGTTTTCTTTGCACAGGTGCGTGGATGGATATGGTAAATTTGTAAACAGGATTCTGTCGAAATTAGTATAGTATTTTGATAGGTTCAATGTATACGAATCTCGTGAATGTAACGTTGTGAACATACTGGTATCAATTGTATTTAAATAATGTTTTCTTTGCACAGGTACATCAATGAATATGCTCAATTTGTAAACAGGACTCTGCCGAAATTAGTATAGTAATTTGATAGGTTGAATGTATACGAATCTCATGAATGTAACTTTGTGAACATAATGGTATCAATTGTATTTGAATAATGTTTTCTTTGCACAGGTGCGTGGATGGATATGGTCAATTTGTAAGCAGGATTCTGCCGAAATTAGTATAGTATTTTGATAGGTTCAATGTATACAAATCTCCTGTAACGTTGTGAACATATTGGTATCAATTGTATTTGAATAATGTTTTCTTTGCATAGGTGCGTGGATGGATATGCTCAATTTCTAAACAGGACTCTGCCGAAATTAGTATAGTGTTTTGATAGGTTGAATGTATACGAATCTTGTGAATGTAACGTTGTGAAATATAATTTAGTCTCTCTATGTATGCTTCTTAGGTTTTATTTCTACTTTTATTTTCACAATATTGAAAGTAACACCAAACGGGCCCCCGAGGAAAAAGGGAAGAATTCAATTAGGTGCAATTCAACTTGAATAGGGTTGAAATGTATACTCAGTAAAAGAACTGTATGATATGATGATTTATCTTTAGAACTACCAAAAAAAAATAAAATCCTAAAAAGTGTATACCGAGCCATTTGTATTTCTACAACAGTTGGTTTGTGGAATCATTGTATCCTTTCACTTTTGGATGCTTCAGAATTGTGTTACTCAAGATATAAAATTTTCATGAACATAAGAATATTAATGTTTTGACCACAAAGATATTGCTAATAGATTCTTTGGCATGGAGCTTTAATCTTTTGTTCATAATAAGATTGATCTGGAAAGGAGGGTATGTCTTATTTTTTTAAATATAAATTAAGATTTTTTGTTAATTAATACCAAGTTGCAAATTTAGATATGAATGAACAGCTTCAATGAAAAATTTTTATTCTCGATAATGGAATTCGAACTAAACGAGGGAAAACATTGGAATACTTTGGAATCATTGAATGCACAAACCAAATGCCAAGCAAAGGCACAATAGAACCAATCATTAAATCAGAAATGTAATGATAATCCAAAATGTAGAAAGTTAAACATGAGCCAGACGGAAATAATAACCTATGATCTGTAAAAGAGGAAGTTCTATTAACTCCTATCGATAATGGATACATATATGATGAAGAAGTCAAAGTTAAAAAACATTAAATGTAGGACAGTGTTGTCCCAACTTTATTTGCTAGAACATGTTAATAACATAGAAGAAGGAAATAATTTACAATTCTCTAAATTTTGTAGGATTCATGAAGGGTGAAACCGATTTAACATTCGGAAATGTAAAGACAATCCAAAGGGGGATTGTCGTCTGAAGGAGAAGCAGAATTAGAATTTAGCTTCTCTCAGCTACTCGCTGCCTTCTCTTCATTACCACCTACCCTGCCGAACACTGAACTACTCTTCTTCTCTAGTGAAATCCATGGATTCTCTGTAGGCTTCAAAATGTCCGTCAGCAGCTTCTGGCCTACTAGCTGAGGCTACTGCTTATTATCTTGTCCTCTTTTCTTTCATGCAGCTATTGCTGCCCAATTGGCATTTGTTGCTGCTTATTTTCTTCTACCCCCATTTTTTCCAAATTCTGGGCCAGCAGCTACCACATCCACCTTAAAATCTTCATCGCTGAAATCATCGTTTTCATCTTCCCCATCAGATATCTCTGTAACAGTTAACGCTTTTCTGTGCTGCAGCCTTTGATACTTTCTTCCTCGTTGGCACTTGGGGAATTTCATGTTAATTCCCAACATCAAGAACAATAAGTTTTGAAATGAGCAGAAGACTCGATAAGTATAATTGTAGTAGTCATTGGAGGAGTAATGACTAGTCTATCTGATCTAAGATCATCAGGGTGTTCCCTTACTTGGACAAATGGTACGGTTTGGAGCAAATTGGCCAGGGTGATTGCTAATCAGAGATGGATTCTGGGGGATCGGAGGGCTAAGGTTGAATTCTTTTTCCCTATGATTCTCCCTAATCACTCGTTGTGCCTAATTTCCTTGTTTGAATAGGGGTGTTTGGGAAGACGATCTTTAAAAATTTTCAACATGTGGACTCTAAACCATAACTTTCTCGACATTATCAAACAAGGTTGGGATGCGCAGGTCCAGGGCTTTGACCAATTCAAATTGGTGAGGAGACTTCAGGGCCTGAAAAAACCTGTAAAGGCTCTTAATGCATCCCATTTCTCCCAACAAAAACTGCACGACAATCCCTCGGATGGTGACCTAACTACTACTGAATGAAAAGAGAGGGACTGTGAAATGATGGATGGGAAAGGAGAGGGAATGTGAAATGATAGGTGGTCTGGGTGTGTTGGATCTGAAAGCCTGGAATCTTTCCTTGCTCACAAAAACACTCTGCAATATCCACTCTAAAAAAGACTTTGTTTGGTCCAAATGCGTCAATCAAATCTACCTGAAAGGTTCAAGTCTGTGAGAGGCCAAGATAACAAATGATGAATTCTCACTATACAAAAAGCTCATTAGAATTAAGAATCAGATTATGTGAAGATGTGCGAACCACCTGGATGCATTGCTTCAGCTTTTTGAGGAATGGGACCTCGATCATTCTAACTCTTTCATTTGCTATAACTTCTAGATAACTAAAGGAACTACGGTTCCTTGGTCCATGGTGGTTTGGAAGAGTAGAAGTACCCCTTTCGCTGGGAATTATAAGGAAACTACCTACTTGTGATAGGCTTATTGGGTTTGAAGGAAACCTGTATTGTTCCTTTTGGTTGGTAAGAGAGTTGATCTGGCCTCTACTGTTTATCTCATATGGAATGCTAGAAATAGGAAAAGGTTTAAAGGAAAATTCATATCCCCAATGGAGTTGATTGTGACCATTCAAAAACATATATACACAGTACTAGGCCAAAAGGTCCCTAGGTTTGCTCAGGCTCTCTTAAGATCTCGAGTGTTAACTTTATTACTTGTAATTTTGATGGGACTCATTTCCCCCCTATATCTGCCTAGTGTTCCATGTAAATACTCATTTTGATCAATATATTTACTTTTTGATCAAAAAAACAGTATGATAAATTGATGGATCATCGACTCTCTTTGTGCTACAGATAGCGGTAATAAATGGAATATAACATTTAAATATTTCCTACTCAATAATAAAATATATAAATATTTTTCTATTTAATTAAATATAATTAATGTATATATATTTATAGTGTATGATTGTTATATATTTTTAACTAAATCACAAAATTGTAAATTCAGCAAATCTCGCTACTCCAACTAGCGATATTTAAAAGCGAGATCCTATTCTTGTGGAGACGCATGGCAACAAAATCTCGCTATTTAAAGTAGCGAAATTACGTCAGAATCATTCGGGGAAATATTTTCAGAAAGAGGTATTATGTAATATATTAAAAAAAAAAAGAAGATAATTCGAGAAAAAACTCCACAAACAAGGCCACGAGGCCGGCGTCTAGTCGACCAACCGGAGAGCCAATTAGGTACCGTTGAAAGTTCACCGCCGTCACTCTCCACCATTTCCAGTAGACGACAAGCTCTTCCACAACAGAATCTTCTCTCTCTTAAATTGAAAGAGAATGTCAGGAATTTGATCTTCTCTCGGCAGAATATTATCAATTACCAGAGAGAGAGAGGAAGAGAGAGAGGGGGAGGGAGGGAATGGCGATGCCTTTGTCTTCTGGGGTCTTTACGCCCTCAGTCTCGGCGTCTTCGTCCTCCATGGCAAGAAATTATAGAAGCTCTGTTTCTAATAGCCCCCAAACCCTGCTTAGTTACAACCCCCTATCTCCTCCTCGCCCTTCTGGTTCTTCGGGCCGCTCGCTCTCCAGGTACTTTAATTTTTGCGGTCAGTTCTTTCCTAAACTTTGAGCTTCTGCTTTGTTGCACTTTTTATTATCTGGGCTCCGTATGAAATTTGGAAACTATGAAGAAAAGGAAATGAAAATAGGAAGGGATTATTATTATTATTTTATTTTATTTTCCTTACTTATTTTCTTACAAAATCCATGATTCTAACGGAGCCTAGGATCTTCAAGTTTTTGCGATCTTGAAATTTTATGCTTGTTTAAGATATCCGAATTTCAGTAGCGATATGCTGTTTAAGTTGAAGTAGAGAAACGTTTTGATTCAGAATTTTGGTTGCTTGAATTTGTGCTTTGTTGAGAATTTGTGATTTTTATGTGATTGTTAATTGAGCTTAATATCAAATTTAGGTTTTCATGTTTTTCCTCTAGACTAGATTAAGAGATTATTGTTGTTGTTAAAAATTGGTTGGTTAATGTAGACGAATCTCTAATCGTGACCACTTGCAAGGAATCAAATAGGATAGGTTTGGAAGATCTAGGGTGTAGTCCGGGAGATTGCTTTGATGCCTAAGTCAGGGAGGGTGAGAGGATAAAATTGCAACAGTAAGAAAGAATGGATGAGAATGAGATGCTTACCTTCTCTCTGGATGCCCTTTTTATAGTTGGAGATGACATATCCCTATTAATTTGACATTTATTCACTATTTATTTCGATGATAGAGGTTTTACCTTAGTAATAATTTGGAGGTTAATTGCTTCAGGAGGTTTCATCTCGGTTTAACGGTGAAAACCTTGATTTTCACCTCTCATTAGTCTGCCTCTCCAATCTTATTTTTATGTCATATCAGTTGCCCCCCTTTTACTCTCGAGTTGAAGAAGTTTGTTCCAAAAACTCTTGAGCTTGTTTTATACTGATGACTTTGATTTGGTTTAAAGGATTTTATGTATTATTTGAGGAAAAAGGCTTAGTTTCTCTGTTATTTTGGTCCTTCAGACTCAATTCACACTAATTAAGGAGTTCATGGCTCAATTCGAGCCGTTTGGACACCGATCGGCTTACCTGAACCAATTTGCTTGCAGTTTTAACTTAGTCCGAGTCGTATCTGGGGAACATTGGCTTACTCGAGCTGTAGGCTGATGTTCCGAACCGCTAGATGGTTTCTAGCTCAATATGAGCTGTGTGAGGCGGTTGTTGGCTCATCCTAGCCGTCTCCTCATGCTTAAACTGTAGCATTGTTTTGGGTCAATCTAAGTCGCACGTGGGAGTTGTCAGCTTGTTCAAGCTGCTTGTTGTTTCCCAAGCCGTGCGGTATTCTTCGAGCCAGCTAACGAGACTTCGGCTCAATCTGAGCTATGCGGCAGTGTTCAACTCCATTCGAGTCATGCAGTAGAATTCGGCTCAATTGAGCCGTCCCATGACTCTCTGAGCCGACTAACAAGGCTTTGGCTCCATCCTAGCTATGTGATGAAGTTTGGCTCGATCCGAGCCATTCCGTGATCCTCCAAGCCTCTCGTAGAGTTTCGGCTCAATTTGAGTTGTGTGGGGGAGATTCTGGCTCAATCCGAGCCATGCGGTGGATTTGAGCCATTTCGTGATCCTCCAATCCTCCAGCAGATTTCGATTCAATCCGAGCTACATGGGGGAGATTTTGGCTCAATCTGAGCCATGCGTGGGAGGTTGGCTCAATTCGTGCCGTCTTTCTTCTTTCCAAGCCATTTTTTGTTCCTATTGAGTTGCTTCACGAGCAATGTTCACTCTTGAGTTGCCTCATGAGCTGTGTCCTATGCTCATCAAATGGGCATTTCTTCGGATCTCATGAACAGTGCTCATCAAATGGGTCATTCTTGGTGAGCTATGCTCACTCTTAAGTTGCCTCATAAGTAGTGCTCATCAGTTGACCTATTTTTGGTGAGGCTTGAGCTATTCCTGGTGAGGCATGCTCACACTCATGTTGCCTCATGAGTTGTGATCATCAGTTGCACAAGTCTTCAGGCATTATGAGCGTTGCTCATCAGTTGAGCCATTCCTGGTGAGCCATGCTCACTCTCAAGTTGCCTCATGAGCAGTGCTCATCAATTGGGCATGTCTTCGAGTCTCATAAGCAGTGCTCATCAGTTGGATCATTCCTAGTGAGTCGTGCTCACTCTCAAGTTGCCTTATGAGCAGTGCTCATCAGTTGGGCATGTCTTCGGGCCTCATGAGCGGTGTTCATTAGCTGAGTTATTCTTGGGAGCCGTGCTCACTCTCAAGTTGCCTCATGATTAATGCTCATCAGTTTGGCATGTCTTTGGGTCTCATGAGCGGTGCTCATCAGTTGGGCCATTCTTGGTGAACCGCATTCACTCTCAAGTTGCCTCATGAGCAGTGTTCATCAGTTGGGCATGTCTTCGGGCCTCATAAGCGGTGCTCATCAATTGGGTCATTCCTAGTGAGCCGTGCTTACTCTCAAGTTGCCTCATAAGCAATGCTCATCGGTTGGGCAGATATTCACAGAGCATTGTAATTTCTGCAATCACTTCTCTATAAATAGCCTACCTCTCCTCATTCTTTTCATCCTAGAGGAAGTTGCTTTTACTAGAGGTATGCTATCTTTCGTTCTCTCTTTCCTTGTCTTCATTCCTTAGTGATATTTGTTTTGAATGTTTGAATGTTTGTGGTTGTTCTTCATGAATTATCATGTGGTCAGCATGTGTTCTTCATGCGTTCTTCAAGTATTCTTCATACGCTCTTCTACGTATCACCTAAAGGCCAAATTCCCAACTTTGGGCGGAACATGTGAATAACGCATGAAGAACACATGAGAAACTAATGAAGAACAGCCACAAACATTCAAACCATTCAAAACAAATATCGCTAAGGAATGAAGCCAAGGAAAGAGAGAAAGGAGGAGAGCATACACCCAGTAAAGGCAACTTCCTCTAGGATGAAAAGAATGAGGAGGAGAGGTAGGCTATTTATAAAGAAGTGATTGCACAAATTACGATGCTCTGTGAATATCTGCCCAAATGATGAGCATTGCTTATAAGGCAACTTGAGAATGAGCGCGGCTCACCAGGAATGACCCAACTGATGATCACTACTCATGAGGTCCGAAGACATGTCCAACTTATGAGCACTACTTATGAGGCAACTTGAGAGTGAGTATGACTTACTAGGAATGACCCAACTGATGAGGCACTGCTCATATGACCCAAAGACATGCCTAACTAATGAGCACTACTCCCGAGGCAACTTGAAATGAGCATGACTCACTAGAAATGATCCAACTAATGAACACCGCTCATGAGACCCAAAGACATGCCCAAATGATGAGCACTGCTCATGAGGCAATTTGAGAGTGAGCATGGAACACTAGGAATGACCCAACTAATGAGCACTGCTCATGAGGCAACTTGTGAGTGATCATGACTCACCAAGAATGACCCATTTGATGAGCACTGTTTATGAGGCCCGAAGAAATGCCCACTTGATGAGCATAAGACACAGCTCATGAGGCAACCCAAGAGTGAGCACTGCTCATAAAGCAGCTCAACAGGGAAAAAAACGGCTCGGAAAGAATATAGACGACTCGGATTGAGCCAACCTCCCATGCATGGCTTGGATTGAGCTAGAATCTCCCCCACACGGCTCGGATTGAGCCAAAACTCTGTTGAAGGATTGGAGGATCACGAAATGGCTCAACTCCACCGCATGGCTCAGATTGAGCCAGAATCTCCCCCACATAGCTCGGATTGAGCCGAAGTCTCATTAGTCAGCTCGGAGAATCATGAGACGGCTTGGTTGAGTCGGATTCTGCCACGTGGCTCGGATGGAGCCAAACACCACCGCACAACTTAGGAAACAACAAGCGGCTCAAATGAGCCGACAACTCCCGCATACGACTAGGATTGACCCGGAATGCTGCAGTGGCTTTGAGCATGGGGAGACAACTTTGATGGGCCAACAACTGCCTCACATGGCTCATATTGAGCTAGAAACCATCTAGCGACTCAGTACATCAGCTTGTGGCTTGAATGAGCTGATCTTCCCTAAATGCAGCTCGGACTAAGCTAAAACTACAAGAAAATCGGTTCAGGTAAGCCAATTGGTGTCCAAACGGCTTGGATTGAGCCATGAACTCCTTAATTAGCTTGAATTGAGTGCGAAGGGCCAAAATAACAAAGAGACTAAGCCTTTTTCCTCAAATATAAAATCCTTTAACCCAAATCAAAGCCATCGGTATGAAACAAGTTCTTGAGTTTTTGAAGCATACTTCTTGAACTCGAGAGTAAAGGGGGGGGGGGGGGAACCGATATGACACAAAAATAAGATTGGAGAGGTAGATTAATGAAAGGTGAGAATCAAGGTTTTTGCCATTAAACCAAGATGAAACCTCCTGAAGCAATTAGCCTCTTAATTATTACTAAGGCGAAGCCTCCGCCATCTAAATAAATTGTGACTAAATGTCAAATTAATAGGGGCATGTCATCTCCAACTATAAAAGGGGCATCCAGAGGGAAGTTAAGCATCTTATTCTCATCATTCTCATCCATTCTTTCTTACCGTTGCAATCTAAACCTCCCTTGATTCCTGACTTAAGAATCAGAGTGATCCCTCGGAGTACACCCTGGATCCTCCAAGCTACTCTTGTTTGGATTCTTTAAGGGGTCGCATTCGAAGATAAATCCCCGTGAGCCATTCAATTTTTGGCAGCAGCAATTATTAAATGGTTTTTCGATCTTATATCGAAAGTTGGATTTGGGTAAGTGGCTGCTTATGTTGGGTTTGATAATTCATTTCTGTTTATTTTTCTTTCTATTTTTCATTGCATTTGGATTTAATATTCTTTTTTTCTAATTCCATTGCTCTTTGTGTAGAAATTTCTATCCTGTTCAAGCAACAGTTCTGCAAGACAACGAGGAGAAAGTCATGATGGAGGAGTCACTGAAGCCGAAGGGTTTTCCCAATGATAAGGGGAAAGGAACCTCTGGGGAACCATTGCAGGGTTCATCCTCCAGTGTATTGCAGACATGGGTGATCAAGGTTGAGCAGTCTGTAAATATCTTTCTCACGGTAAAATTTTCCTTCTTGTTGATGCCTTCATTTAAGAAAACCCTTTGCAGCTCTGTTACTGACTTTATACAATACAATGTTATTAATTCCATTGTCATATCTTCTAATCCCTGGATGTTCATTTTAATCCTTGAGTTGTTTTTCATTTGGTTAATCAGTACAATGGCTTACTCTTTAATCTTATTTAATGCATGCTTGAACTGTATGAAAGAAAGGGAAACTGAGTATAAATTGGCAAATTTTTTCATTTGTTCTTTGGAGATTAGTGTATTTGATGGGATGTTCTCATACATTGGTAATGGACCTAAGCTGTAAATCTCTAATTAGCAACTTAAAAAAAGGTGCATTTAAAATTATTTAAGTTTTCAACCATTTCTAGTTCATATTATGTACTTTGAACTAACTAACAAGTGTGATATGTAATCCTTATATCAGGTTATGATCTCATAATGTTATTGCTCCTATTTTTCTATGGTCTCTTTTTTTGCATAACAGCTTCGATTCCTTCTTTTTTTTCCTTTTTCCTTTTTTCAGTACAAAGAAAATAACTTCCATACATGTATATTATGACGGTTTGAATTATAGTGATGAAAACTTTCTGGTGCAATATGCATTGCAGTGCTTTTGTTTATTAGTGTATACATGTTGGGTACCTAGTACACACATTTCTTTGAGATAAAGCGTAATAGGGATAATTGTATGATTGCCTAGATACACATTTGTGAGTGGAAGTGTTAAAAACAATCTTAAGAGTTTTCTTTCTGGTATAAATTGAACTCTACTAATATTCCAGGAATCGGTGATAAAGATACTTGATACTTTGTATCATGATCGGCATTATGCGAGGTTTTTTGTACTGGAAACAATTGCCAGAGTTCCTTATTTTGGTGAGTTTTTTTTTTTTAATGTTTTATTCATACGAGGGGAAGGGAATGTTTGGGCATGTATTGAGAAAGCTTTTTAAAATGTTTGACCTGTTTTTAGTCTTTAAGATGTTAAGGTAAAAAATTTTGGATGCTTCACAGCTTTGTGTTATAGTATTGGGCTCAACTCCGGTGAGATATTGTTCTCTTTGGTCCACTAACCTAATGAGTTTGTCCTATAAAAGACGTTTCACATAAGTCTCCAAATTATCCTTAGAAGTCCAAGATCTCTTTGGTACACATCCGATGTGGAACCGTTCCAATCTTTGACGCCCTCGTCAAAGTGGCTTACACCTCTTTGTAGGATCCACCCACATGATAGTACCCCCAGGGTGACTCTGATACCAAATGTAATAGACTAACAGTTTTGGGTCCTACTCAGGTGAGGTATTGTTCACTTTGGCCCACTGGCCTCACGGGTTTGTCCTATAAAGTGCGCCTCACATAATTAGAGCTCAAACCATCCTTATAAGCTCAAGATCTCTCTTGTACACATCTAATGTGGGACTGTGACGCTTTGACGTGTGATCCTACTAAAATGTCGATAATAGAGAACTTAGGTGTGGCCTGGGCATTTTTATTTTTCATTGGAAAACTAGAGGGCTTGGATCATAAAGAATGAACTATTAGTGAAAAGGATGAGGGCCTTGGAAATACTATCAGCTGTCATTTACATATCCCTGCATAGAAGTGTATGCTCTAGCTATCAAGTATCAATCCCTTTAATCATGCATGAATCCACTTTGTAGAATCTTTTTATCTTTCAAGGAATTTTTTCATTTGATACTCAAATTCTGAAAGTTACTAGAACACTCTGCTACCTATCCTCTTTTTTTGAAAAATTGTATATTGTGGTATGTCATAGCTTGTGTCAATTGTGTGATTTGTGATTTGTGCCTTGTGACACTTGTTGTTATGGCAGCCTTTATTTCTGTTCTGCATATGTATGAGAGTTTTGGGTGGTGGAGAAGGGCAGATTATCTGAAAGTGCATTTTGCTGAAAGCTGGAATGAGATGCACCATCTGCTCATAATGGAAGTAATGCTCTTTCTCTGAGCTTCTTATTTTCCCCTTGTGTTTAATATGGCAAGAACTATAATGGAATTCTCCACCATAAATTTACTCAATATTGTTATAGCATCTGTATATTATCCATTTGTGCTATGTTTTCTACTTTCTTTTTGGAAACTAGTGCATTGGAAATGCTCCCTAGTTTAGGTAAGGTTTCTGAGGCTGAAAACATAGAGAAGGTTGTATCAGATGATTTGCATTGATACCAACTTTCTGTCAGTCGCATCTGAGAACCCCCCAACTTTGAAGGTGCTAAAACCCATTTCTGCTTGTGTATTTCATTTCTTCTTCCATCTGCCTCAAACCTTATCTAGGAAATCTTTTTAAAGAAAGTTTGGATTTTTTGAAATTAAAGACTAAGATATCAGCTATTTTCCATTTGGTTGGAACAAATATCTTTAGATATTGAATACTTTATTGTAAATAAAATAATTTTTAAATCTCTCTTTTTCTTTAAAATGTATATATATATATTTTAACTTGATGAATAAGCATAGTTTGTCAATCAAATGAGTCTTTCTTTTTTCTTTAATATAGATATCTAATTATTTTCATAGACTTGTTTAGTTTGTTTGCTTGAACAAGTTTAGTTTTACCCTTTTCTTAAAATCAAATATGCACATTGTTGCATTTTGGTTGTGTTTGGTTTGTTCTGCATGCAGCACTAATTATCCCCCAATACAAATATAGGTGAAGAAACTCTGAATGTTAATACTGATGGAAGCACTAGATTAATATAAAACACAATATCATTACATTGATTTTGTGTGGAAAAGATGGGTTGAGAACATGCATGTGTCTGCTTATGGTAGTATTCCCACCAATAAACGTTTCTTCAGGGACCAAAATGCCATGCAATACTGGTGGTCAATTTAATTAATAAAAAACATAGCATGGATAGTGTGTTGAGATTGAAGTTAATGTCACAAATTTGGAGCAAATATAAATAAAAAAATGAAACACTGAGTGCACAAAGCTCCCACACCATAACGGAGGAGGGAATGATGTACTCCAAACCACTTTTGCCTTCATCCGCGATCATTGGTCCATTATTTGTAATAGGCACCAGATGACATTGACATTTTTCAAATACTACTTGTGCAGTCCGTTGATGTTAGAGCACTTGGCATTTTTGTTGCAGGAGCTGGGGGGAAATGCTTGGTGGTTTGACCGCTTTCTTGCTCAACATATCGCAATCTTTTACTATTTTATGACAGTCTTTATGTATGCATTAAGCCCAAGAATGGCATGTAAGTATGCATATCTAGTTCATATTACAAGCCTCCCCACCCTTGCAAAAGCATTCTAGCTCGCAGCCTATTTATTCAATATCTGGAATGGTTGTGGAAATTTTTGCTTTGTTTTAAACTCCCTCCGTGCCTATATGAAACCTGAAGTTTATAATTACTTCCAAATGGAGTGTCTGAAATATTTCAAAATAACTTCATAAAATTTCCGTCATGTAGAGCCAATTTTATAATGTTTCAGATTTTTCTTGGATTTCAGAGGATACTCTCTAAAATTTTATTTCTCAGAGATGATCTAGCCACTTAAATGCGTACAGCTTTAGAGGAAAATAAAGCCTCAAACTGATTTTGGGTCACTTCACCAAAAGTGCACTCAAGGCCTCTTGATGAATGAATCCATTAGTAGCCCAATTATGAGAAAATTTTATGACCTTTCTCTTGTCAAAGGTTTTTCTGGATGTATTTCAAGCTGAAATTTCAGTCATTAATGCTTGAAGATATGGATATAATGTAGTGTTTAGCTATATTGATTTCAAGCTGATACTTGTGTCATTGGTTCGATGTGCAGATCATTTTTCTGAATGTGTAGAGAGTCATGCATACGAGACTTATGACAAATTTATCAAGGCCCAAGGAGGTAAGATCAAGCATTCAAATATAATCTTTAGCTTGATTTCCCTTATACATGCATGGCACTAGAAGTTAGAGATAATGGCAATGTATCTTCCCTGATCCTTGATATGGTATGGAAACCTTTTGGAGGTCCAAAGTTCAAACCTTCACAAGGGGTGGGTGGGTGGTGGTGTGTTTAGTTTTGTAAAGGGCATTGTAGGGTTGTAGTCTTGTCTAGGAGACTGCCAAATGTGCAACACCCATGTTGGACCTCTCGAGTTCCAACCTTGGGAGGGAGTGAAGGGATTGTGGGATGGGGGTGAACACCCGAGGAAAGAGGGGTGTGGTCTTCTGAATATTTGGTTGCATTTTAACACATCTGAGCATGTAAAATATGGCCTACATTTGAATAATCAATTAACCATTTGATTGGCCACAGCAAGGTTTTGCCTCACATATCTTAATGCTACTTCCCTAATTTCAACATGGCCATGCTACTTACAGTATTTTGGCATCCTGATACAAATAGCAATACATTACCTTACTGTTTGTGTTATAGATGAATTGAAAAAATTGCCTGCGCCTGAGGTTGCTGTTAAATACTACAGTGGAAGTGACTTGTACCTATTTGGTAAGGCGGTTTTTTCTAGTATGGAACTCCTTCTGACTTCTCTAATGTTATTTGAGTTTAACAACTTTTGAGCATTTCTTTTTCAGATGAATTCCAGACTGCTAGAGTTCCTCATTCTCGAAGGCCAAAAATTGGTGAGGATCAAACCCAGTTTGTCTTTTTAGTTTATTCACAGTTGGTGACGAAGGATTCCTCAAAAAGTTGACGATCAGTAGTCCCTTCTAGAAATTGAATGGATCATTTAATACATATGCAAGGGGAAGGTAACCAAGAACAGCTCATCTTCTTTCTTTAATAAGTAATGAGCCGTGCGAGACACGTTCAGCACAGTTTTGAATAAAAAAGTGAGGAATTCTCCTCTTAACTGCCTTCCCACTCTAGTAGTTACTTTTATGTCACTTACTTCAGAAGTAGCTGAAGTGGACTGTTGAGATTTTGATTAAAATGAATGACCTAACTAGAAGATAGGTCTCTCCCTCTATTTATAATACAAATTAAATACATTTTAATGACAATAATACCCTAACTCTCACTAATTAACGTACTAACACACTTAATAATAATAATAATACTAAAAGACATAAATAACCTCTAACACTCTCCCTCTGATGTAGGACGGTTCTAAGTAGTCCTTGTCCTATGGTTGACCCTCTTTGTAGCACACACGCACAATATCATAATCTATGGGAAGAATTGAATTAACCAAGCATGAACATCACAAACATATTCTAATGATCACAAGGTGTTGAGATTTTGAAAATGTATATGATTTGGTTTAAAAGCCCTTAGTTGATCATTTCATTCAAGTAATCATGTTCACTTTAAAATATGTTATATTAGAAGTCTTAGATCACAAGTCCCAGTGTACAAATCAAATATCCCTAAGCACGGTACTAGCAAGAATGTTCATGTTAAATATCTAGGAAGATTCAAAGAGAATGAACAAGGTTTCTCAATCAAGGATTTGGGTAGAGTTTCAAGGCTTACAAGGTGCTTTTAGGGGCTGTTTTAGATGGTCACAAACAAGAAATTGAAACGAGCTTACCAAAAGGTTCGGAATGACAAACTCCAAGACACACGAGTACTCGATCGCACCACGAACAAGCTTGTTAATCCTTAGGAATCTTGAGACAAGAATGAAGCTTGAGGTGGTTGTCGCTATGAGCTATGAAAGAGGAGTGGGCGTGTAGTGTTGATGTTGTCGTGGCCTCTCACCACCCAATCTCTAGGGAGACAGAACGTAGCCTCTCACTACTCACTCACAAGGAGAGGAATAAGATTCACAAGTTCAAGCAAAGGCTTCCTTTTCAATTGATAATGCAAAGATACCTTTTACAATACAAGTGATGACATATTTATAGCCTTACATGAGCATGCTCATGACTTGCACATGGCTTCTTAAGATATTAAAGAAAATACAAAAGTAAAATAAAACATTTAAAACTTAGGTAATGAGGTTCCTAGGAAATAGTTTGTCATAGGAAATAGGTGCCTAGGAACTAGAATGATTATGATAGTGGTGTCTAGGAACTTAAAATGAAATAAATGTTTCTTGAAAAAATAAGACTCTGTTGCAAGTTGTCATGCTTTTTGAAAAACCAACACTTTTTGACTTGCAAGTTGTCATCCTCTTTCCAAGCTAACTTCCAAGAGAAGCTTCAATTGCTGCAAATAAAGTTCACATCCAGTGTTGGACTTCGGGCGGTCGTCCACGTGTCACAATATCTGCGAACGATACTCGAGGTGCATGTTGATCCCCATCACCCTTCAGTTGGAGCATAAATGTTATATGCTCCTAGCTTGTTACAAATAAATTTAACACAAGCATCCCCCAACGCTTTGGTAAACAAATCAACAAGCTGCATATCAGAATACATATGAGCGGTAGTAATGAGTTTTTACACAAGTTTCTCCTGAACAAAGTGGCAATCAACTTCAATGTGCTTTGTTCACTTATGGAAGTCTAGGTTAGAGGTAATATGAAGAGCATCTTGATTGTCACACATCAACTTCATAGGCTTAGAATGCGAAATACCCAATTCTTCCAACATGTTCTTCAACCAGACAAGTTCACAAGTAGTGAGTCATAGATCTATATTTTGTTTCAGCCCTTAACCTGACCACTACAGTTTGTTTCTTACTCTACCAAGAAACCAAATTACCACCAACCAACATAATACCTGATTGTGGGTCTTCGATTAGAAGGTGACCTAGCCCAATTTGCATATGTATATCCATGAATATAAGTGTGACCTTGATCACAATATAAAAGACCTCTCCTAGATGTACCTTGAGCTATCTCAAATTATTGCG
Source organism: Malania oleifera (assembly GCF_029873635.1). Taxonomy (NCBI): domain Eukaryota; kingdom Viridiplantae; phylum Streptophyta; class Magnoliopsida; order Santalales; family Ximeniaceae; genus Malania; species Malania oleifera. Next base: position 1,735,933 of record NC_080420.1, read on the forward strand.
TCCCAATGACTTGTTCTTAGAAAATCTAGAAATTGACTCACAACACTTGTTGCAAAAGATGTATCCGACCGAGTGACTGTGAGAAATTCAACTCTCCAACCAGTCTCTGTGATTTTCCAAGATTAGGTAGCAAATCACCCATATTTGGAACTAACTTGCTATTAGGATCCATGGGTGCATCAACTAGTTTAGATCCCAATAATCTAGTTGCATACAATAGATCAAGAACATACTTCCTCTGTGACAAAACAGTTCCTATGCGAGATCTAGATACTTCTAAACCCAAGAAGTATTTCAACGGTCCCAAATATTTGATTTCAACGGTCCCTTTATCATCATCACTTGTAATAACAATATCATCCACATAAACAACAAGAAGGGTCCTACCTATATGACAGTAAAAAATGGAATGATCCATTGCACATCGTCGAAGACCAAACTCACGTACTACAATGTTGAAACGACCAAACCATACTCTGGGAGACTTTTTTAAACCATATAGAACCTTCTTCAATCGACACACTAAGCCTGACTCCCCCTGAGCAACAAACCCAGGTGGTTGCTCCATATATACCTCCTCTTCAAGGTCACCATGCAAGAAGACATTCTTCATATCTAACTGATGTTGAAGTCAGTGACAATTAGTAGCAAGGAGGTGAACAAATGTACTAATGTAAGTTTGGCAACCAAAGAAAAAGTATCAGAATAATCCAGACCATACACCTTAGTATGTCCCTTAGCAACAAGATTGACCTATAGAACCATGAGGGTTGATTTTCACAGTGTAAACTCAGTGATAACTAATCACAAATTTGTCAGGAGGAAGGGGTACCATGTCCCAAGTGCCATTGTCATGTAAAGCATTCATCTCTTCAACCATAGCATTCCTCCACCCAGAGTGGGCTAAGACTTCCAAAACAGATTTAGGAAGGGTAGTAGATAATAGAGCAATAATAATTAAAAAAACAATAATAGGAGGGTGATAAGAAGTCATAACAAACATAGTTGGAAATGGGATGTTGGGTGCATGTGTTAACCTTTATGAACAGAAATGGGAGGATCAGCATCATGGGAAATATGATCATCAGATGAGGAATTCAAAGGCATGGTAGTAGCTTGAGGGACTCTCTTCCTAATCCTTGGAGCCGCCATCACGAATACACCTGCAAATTAGGATAATCAAGATGATGATGAGAAGGACTTGAATTACATGGAGACTCAGATAGTTGGTTGGGAAAGGACAGAAAAGTAGAATATGAAAGATTAGGCAAAGGAAGAGACTCATTAAGCTCAGACGCACTCAGGGACTTGGTGTAGTAAGGTGTAGACTCAATAAAGGTAACATCGGCAGAAACAAGGAAGTGATGCAACACGGGACTATAACAACAATATCCCTTTTGGGTATATGAGTAGCCTAGAAAGACATATTTTATAGCACAAGGATCTAACTTATCCACTCCAAGAGTTAGTTGATGAACAAAGGATACACACCCAAAAATACGAGGAGGGAGGGAGAATAAAGGTGGATTAGGAAAGCGAGTAGGGAATTTTACCACTAAGAATAAAAGATGACATCCTGTTGATTAGATAACAAGCAATAAGTACAACATCACTCCAAAACACTTTAGGTACATGCATTTGATATAGTAAGGTGTGAGAGATTTCAAGAATATGTCTCTTTTTTCCTCTCTGAAAGCCCATTTTGTGGAGGAGTGTGGACACAAGATGATTGATGGAAAATACCAAACTGAGTCATATAAATTGTAAATTGTGCATTGAAATACTCTTTAGCATTATCACTTCGAAGTGTTCGAATTGGCAAACCAAATTGAGTCTTTATTTCATAACAAAAGGCAAAAAATACATGAAATAACTCTTTAACGATCTTTTATTAAATATAACCAAGTTAGTTTTGAATAATCATCCACAAAGGTTACAAAGTTTCTAAAACCCAACTTGGACACAACTTTACTAGGACCTTAAACATAAAAATGAAATAACATAAAAGGCTTGTAGCCTATTTATTGGCTTGGGAAGCGAAAGGGAGACGATGGTGCTTTCCCAACTGACAAGACTCACAATCAAGACTAGGACACAAAACTCAAACTAGGAACCAGACAATTTAACTTTTCTAATGAAGGATGACTAAGGTGACAATGAATTTGGAAAGGCGTGGCAGCAGCATTGCAGACGGTAGGAGTTAGGGGCTCAAAGTGATAGAGTCCACTAGCTTCATGTCCTCCTCCAATCGTCTTCCTTGTCTTCAAATCTTGAATAACCACAGAATCAGGGAAGAACGACACTGAACAATTCATGGATTTAGTAATCTTGCTAAGGGATAGAAGATTGAAAAGAAATTTAGGAATATACAAAACCGAAGGAAGAGATATAAAAGAAGTGGGATTTACAATCCCAATTCCCTTGATTGTGGTGGTAGATCCATCAACAAGTGTAGCACAAGGTGAATTTGCAGGATATTGAAGAGTGGAGAAGAAGCTAGGTATGCCTGTGATATGATCAGTGATAGCTGAGTCTATGATCCAAGGACTAGGACAAGAAGTACTGGATGACAGGCATGCCGTGGGATTACCTGTTTGGGCAAGAGATGCAATGGGAAAAGAATCTTGTTGTGACGCTTGATACTGCTGGAACTTGGAATACTCTTTCTTTGGCATGGATACAGTACGCTGCCCCCCACTTGGCCCCAAAGTTGAGGGGTTGGTGGTGGCTGCATTAGCTGCCCCCAAAGGTGTGAAGTTGGTGGTTGCTGCATTGGCAACACATGAAGGTCTACCATGGAGATCCCAACATTGCTCAATAGTATGATTATTCTGTCCACAATGAGTGCATTTGCATGGAGTATCTCTACCTCGTCCTTCTCTACCACCATGACCACTCGAACCACCTCAATAACTCTTGTGGTTGTTTGGGAGAGAACTAGAATCACCTTGTGTAGCAAAGGCTGTACTCTCATAGCCAGATGCAAGTGCAGGAGAATGCGTGCTAAAGGAAGCACAAAGGACATGAGAATAAACATCAACAAATGATGGCAGCTCAGCACTACTAAGTATTTGGGACATGACTGCCTCAAACTTGGGTCTTAAGCCTGCTAGAACACGAAGGACTTCATCTGCTCCCTCTGCTTATGTATCTCAGGAACGTCGGTAGTTATAGGTTGCATGATGTTAAGCCCCTCATGAATATGCTTAATCTCTCCAAAATAATCTACAGTACTCCTATCTCCTTGTTGTAACTGAAAGTATTCATGGGATAAATCATATGTATGTGTAATGTTACTAGAGTATAGAAGCTTGACATAATCCTAAATTTGCACGTTTCTTGCAAGAGATCTTTTCCTAATATCAAGCGTATTGGTATTAGATAGAAATGAAATGGTAACTCCAACATTCTTTGTCCTCAACGCCCCTTAATTGAATTTCCAGGAATTAGTCACTTCAACAGTCTTCGATGGTTATACAGGTATCCCAAGTACAAAGGAGATGGATTTTTGTTGTCCCAACCATTTTTGTTAGTCTCGATCCCAATACAGAATGGAGATAATTTATAACAAAGTTTTCCTATTGTTGATTCCTACGTGTAGTGCTTCTTCCCTAGATGCACACACATATATGCAATCTGTGGCTTCATTGAATTTCATAAGAGGGAAACAATCAATGCATCTTCTTAAACCCACATTTCTTTTCTCTTCTTATTAGAAGGATCTGGTTGGAGCAAGTGGTCAGATTTTTCTAATCTTGCTAAAAAAACCTGAACAGCTTCAGATCATTGAACATAGTTCTTTCCATCCGACGTTTGAGTCGTTATCTGTGGCAGGGATGTAGGAAACAGATTTTTAGCATTCATAGGCTCCATCCCAACACTCACAAACCAGCAGCCACACCAATGTCAAACAAGAAGAGCAATCAAAATTGATCGGGACAATCACAAACTATGTGAAGCACTGACACAACCACGGACAAGGTGAGTGACTCACTGACTGAATAGCACTGCCACAGCCTCACAAATGGACATACAAACACTGCCGCTGCTCCAAGAAACACACAAAGAAGCCTTCACAAACCTCGAACAGGGATTAACAGAGTACTGTGAGTGCATGGTTGAAAAAGGTTGGATTTTTTAGCAAAAAACTGGCCCAACAGCTTGATAATATTGTCTAGAGAAGGAATTAGAACATGGCAGAGGAACAAAAAAGAAAAAGGTAGCCAGAAACTCACTCATGCGCTGGCGCGTGGGGTTGGCAGTGCTGGTAATTGGCCGGAATGTGGCAGCGCATGGGAGCTTTTCCAGTGATGGGATTTTGTGGGGTTAGGCTTTGGAGGGTTCTGCGATTGGGTTTATGGTTGGTTTTGTGAAATAATGAGGGGTGGAGGTGGATCTATGAAGGACAGCAGCGGGAATGGCGCTGAGAAGTGTTTAGGTTGGATCACACTCTGATACCATGTTGAGATTTTTATTAAAATGAATGACCTAACTAGAAGATAGGTCTTGCCCTCTATTTATATTACAAATTAAATACATTCTAATTACAATAATACCCTTTTTAACTCTCATTAATTAACATACTAACACACTTGATAATTATAATACTAAAAGACATAAATAACCTCTAACATGGACCAAATTTGCACTCCTTATTTTATTTTCTTCAAATTAATTTGTGGGGTATAATGCTTTGTGCACACAATCTGATATATGCATTCACAAGTACAGGTAAGGTTCCAATTTCCTACAAATTAGTTGCCCTGGCTTTATAACTTCATAATTGTGGGGAAAAGGTTTCTTGTTTTGTTGCTGCTTGATATTATATGGTTATTAATACTGATTTTTTTAAACCAAATCCCTGTGAGTCACCCCATTAGCAAAGGCATGGACAATGCTTGTTGGTTAGATGTTCGAATCTCATACCTACTTTGTTGGAGGAGGGTAGGAATTAAGGGGAGCCCCCCTCTGCCTTGTAGATTAATTGAGCGTGAAAGGGAATTGGATGGTTACAAAAAGAAGATATTTTCAAATAATGTGACTTCTTTTAGATCCTTTCTCCCTCATTCAAACCCTCTCGCCCCCCCCCCCCTCCCCCACAACACGCACACAAAACAAAAACAAGATGGGATGATATAAGGTGAATTTTGTTTCTCTACATTCTTTTTGTGAGCACTATATGGTGTTTTCATGATTCCCATAAAACATTTTTTGGCTAGAGCAATCTGCCAGCATTAGAAATCCTTCATGCCTTCTGATAAGAAGCCTTTTCTTGTCTTGTTGAGGAGAGCCTTGTCGTCACCTCTGTTTTAATCCAAGTGTTACAGTGTATTTTTGTCCGGCACATCCATGTGCAACCTGTATGCATGTCACTATTGGACTTTTATAGTTAACTTCCATAGGATTTGTCCAAAGGCATTATTCAAAGTTACTTTCCAGTTTAGTTCACCAACTTCACGTACAAATTTGACTTGGCCATTACAATAGCTACAAGACAGGAGAAAATGGTTGACGTGGTCCACATCCTCCTCCCTTCTCCACCCTCTCTTTTTCCCAGGCGATCAAAACAAGCTGAAGGGGCATGCAAGTACAAGACTGATGAGAGTTGTGCTGATTGGGAAATAGAACAAAAATAACCTTAATCTTTAATGTAGTGCCTTATTTGGAAACCTTCCTGAACCTAGTTCAATTGTATTGGCCTCTTTTAGGGTTTTGACATGTTCATACTGTGATTTTTGAGAGTTACGCTAGGAACTTGCTGAATGAAGACATTTCATAGAGCATGTGGCTGTTAAACTTCCCATTTTGTCCTTCACAGGCAGCATCGAGCCTATTTAGATGTGGAAAATAGTTTTCATTTTCACAAATTTACAAAATTGTGGCCATGTTTTTCGTTTTCCCAACATTTATATGGGAAACTTGAAAAATAATAGATGTTTCCTAGGCTTGATGTGAAAATTTTGAAAAATAATGCCTTCACTAATGGTTGTAAAGCTGCTTGTTGCATATAGAGCTTATGGAAGTGTTATATGCTTTTGTGGGCTGCCAAAAATGAACTGACAGAAATTATCTTCCACTTTCTTCTCCTGGTTTGTACTTTTTCTTCTCCCCAGACAATTTGTACGATGTGTTTGTGAACATCAGAGACGATGAAGCAGAGCACTGCAAGACGATGAAGGCATGCCAAACGCATGGGAACCTGCACTCCCCTCATTCCCGTCCCAAGGATTCAATTGTAGATGATGAGTCCGGCTGTATTCTGCCACAAGCTGATTGCGAGGGGATTGTAGATTGTATGAAAAAATCTGTAACATCCCAGGTAAGACAGAAATGATGCACATCCAAGAAGAAATATTACAGAACATTATACATTTTGCCGACACCGACACGATCTGTATGCAGAGTAGTGAAGATTCAACAGAAGCCTTTTCTCAATCCATCATTGATGCCCCCCTGTTAGGAAGTAATCTGTTCAAGTTGATTCCAATATTCAAGCTGAATTAAACTCATACTTGGTCTAGTTGCAGCTTAATTCAATTCCATTGATTTGTGTTGTCGTTTCGGCTGGGTGGATAAACAGTATAACATTAAATGATGAATTAAGAAATAAACATATTCGTAACTTTGTAACTATGCATCACGAATAGAAAATATAAAATAAGAGAGGGATATTAGAAACGCAGGTTAAACTTCAAATTGAATTGAATTGGAGCAATTGAAAAATTAACCGTGGTTTATTTTTTTTGGTTTCTATCGATTCTTCTGTGTGAGAATTGAAGATAGCATTGCAACGTATATAGGTCACCATCACCACTCCATGTTATTGTCAGTAGGCATGATGTGGTTTGACACGAACTGAGATTTGACCTTGGGTGCGTTTACGCGTGGCTGTTGGTCGCACAGTGCCCCGCACAATCGTACGTTAAATATTTGTTTGAAGAAAAAACAGTATATTAATTGTACTTGTCTGATTGATACACTAATTTAATAAAAATATGTTGCTAAGGATTGCTTATAACTTTGGATCATTTGGTATTGCTGTTAAAAATTAAAGAAACGAAATTAAAAATTAAAATTAAAAATTAAAAACAGACACTAAAAATTAAAAATTGACAATATGTTTGATTAATACAAATTAAAAATTTAATTAAAAAATATTCATTTTCATCTTAAAATCAAATAATATAATAAAATATAATTTAAACAATAAAATTATAAATAATTCATATTAAAAAAATTATTATAATAAAAATAAAATTTATTATAATTATTCTACTTTTAGAATTTACTTTGCAATTAAAATTTTATTAGACATGAAAATCGAAAATTAGTGAAAGTGTTTTATTATTATTATTATTATTAAATTTATGCATGTTTTTTTTCTTTTTATTATTTTTAAATTTATATGAACATTTTATTTAGTTTATGATTTAAAAGTGTATAAAATGAATAATTTAATTCAAAAAAACTATTTCTAAATATTAAATTTTTTCGCAATAGGTTGTTAAAACAATTGAAAATGATAAGATCTAATTTTTAGTTTTTTGACAAATAGCTGAAAATGAGCAACACAAACAGAAAATTGACAACATAAACAAATGCGTTTTTATAATCTGTTTCTTCATTGTGGAGAAACAAAAATAGAAAACAGAAAATAGTAATGATACCTAATTGACCCTTATTCGAGAGTTTGATTTAGGAAAAAAATTTGTTTAAATTTGTTCACTATATAAATAAACGATTTCTATGCCCAATTCTAAGAAACATGAACGGAATAATGGACTTGTTTAATAGTTTTAGATTAGACTCATTTATAGATTTATTTGATAAGGTTGAATTATATTTTGATTGATTGTAACAGGCTTACTTACGAGTAGGAATTTTTATCTAAGTATGGACTTGTCTAACTCAAACTCCATAATTGAGTTCAATGATAGGCGCGGGCATAGTGCCAATACCCTATTATTATTTTTCACCCCTTCATCTTCCACCCCTTTCCCTATAAAAGGGCACCCTCTCCCACTAATTTGTGATATACATATAGCATGCTTATATATACATATTGCATGCTTGAAGTGAGGACTATATAGAAAGGAAAAGAAAAAGAGAGAATGGTAGAAGTAGAAAGAAGGATGAGAGATATAAAAGAAAGTGGGAGAACTTTGTAATTCCTATTGAAATAGTGAAGCTTTGATCTAATCCGCCTGTGAAGTAGATATATCCAAACCACGTAAAATTCGGTCTCGTTTCCATTTATTTTCCGCTCATCTTTATTTATTTTATTATTAATTTCTACATCATTTTATAACACGTTATCTACACTAGTCTCTAACTAACTGACATATTTTTATATATTTATACTGTCTTAATTGACGGTTTTATTTTTGTTTATACCGCCTTAATGGCCGATTTTATTTTTGTACCACCTATATATATACATATATGTATTTAAAGTACCAATCTCCAAAAGAGATGGTAAAATAGTCCTCTTGAAAAGGTTGTATATATTTAATCTATAGAAGAGATGACAAGATACATCTCCTGAAGAGACTATATATTTAAATCTTCCATATATATATATATATATATATGTAACGCCCTGAACCCTTAAATTCGGGTCTGGTACGTTATACCTGATAAAATCCTGATAATCCATCATCCATAATATACGCTTCGGAAAACATCACCATAATCTCCATATAACATAATACTAGAGTTTACTAATTCTAACTATAATCCATAATAAATCATCCATCATCTGCATTTTCATATATACAAATATCTCAAAAACATTTCATTATTTACAATCATTCCTTTCATAACTGACTTAAAACATAAAGACATAAAACATAAATATTTACATTCCCCAAAATTAACATAGAAATATACCATTTTCTTTTTCTATTTTCCAATAATGCTATAAAAACCTCGAGCTTTCAAAGCTCGATCGCGAAGAAATCCTAAAAAATATGAATTCATATTTGGGTGAAACACATCTTAGTAAGGGAAGAAATAATATATTAAACACAGCTTGTGACTAACATGAGGTATATAGATTTCATTTTAAATACATTTTCAAATTATTATCATAACATTAAAACCATTTTCTGAACCTAAACAATCACATGTAGAGATTTACCCACGAGATTACCCAAGGATAGGGGAGATTACCCGCCTATATAAGTAGTACCTATCTGCTCTGATACTTAGGTAACCCTAAGGTTACAATCAAAACATACCAGAGCACTCACCTTACTCAATAAGCCCTCAAGTGTAAAATTAATCTCGTATTCACACAGTTTAACAATAGTTTACTAGCAAAGGCCCTAAGGATAGGGAAATCTATCCGCCTATACAAGTAGGCTCTCTCTACCCTAGTACGTAATACAACTACTGTCATATCTGTGACTACTAGTGCACTCGCCTTACTCAACAAGCCCTCAGGTGAAAGGTATGTCTCACCTAATCGTAACATGTTCTACGTACATACATACTTCTAATATCATAATATATCATTTTTTCTATCATACAAATCTGTTCATATTCATGGCTTAACATTGCATTACATTTCACTTTAAGTAACTCTTTCCCATTTGTATTATTCACGTTTCACATTTCATTTTATTGCATTATTGTTCCATTGTCATTTCATTGTATAACGTTTTCATTTCATTTGATTTCTTCGTACTACAGCTGGTCTTTAGCCATCATCAGTTAGTTCACATAAAAATGCGATATAATCTGCTAACACAGCTCCTTTTAACTGTCATCAGTTAGTCCACATAGAAATGAGCTAGATCTACTAACATGACTGTCTTTCAACTGTCTTACATTTATATGGTTGCATTTAACATACACATGCAACATTGTCTATATCACATTTTATTCATAATGTCTTACTTATTTAGCCTGCATCTCATACATTTAACATATATTTGCACAAAATCTCATGCCACACAATTTAACAGTAAAAATTCATACATATTCCTGTAAAATAGGTCAACCTACATTTAACATTTATATGCTGAAAATACATTTCCATTTCTTACATAATTATCTAGAAAATTTCTTCCACTTTCTTCAGTTCATTTCCACAAATACATAACTAAATAAGTGGTCTTAGGCTCAGAAATCATAGTTTTACATGATTGGTATTTTAATAATTCACACCAATACCTACATATAATATAACATAAATTATTATCTTTAATTTCATAAAATCTGATTTAATATATAATTTTCCCTTACCTAATTTCTTGCACTACGCCAACAGGAATCTCGAAAAGATGCCTGCGGTGCTCACTCGGATCCTGATTCAAAAACCTTAGTTTCATTAAATTATTCCTAAATAAAATACTATTTAAATATTTCTTAGGATCATAATTTCCAAATAAATAGTTATACCCGAAAATATAACCATTTTGTCAAAATTTTCAAATCTCACTCTTACTTTTGAGTGGAGCCTAAAAAACCCTAATTAAAAGTTTACCTACGGCAAAATAACAACAATCACGACTAGGACCACGTGGTGGTATCCGATTGTCGATTTAACCGCATATTTTATAGAAAAATTGGGAATATGGGGAAAAGTTACCTTTCCCCAGGAGTAGGGCTTAAGCCGTTCCCACGACAAATCTGCTCTAATAGAAATGTCGGTGGCGGAGTTAGGAATTCAATGATACCTTCCGTTTTCCAATAGGTCGAGTATCCGCTAGGAAATTGAGAAGAGAGGGACGGGGACGGAGGAGAATGACGAGAGCTGCGTAGGAAAATTCACTGGGGCGTGAGTCTTTGCAGAAAAACAACTTCATCTCTTGAAGCTTAGAAGCTTCAAAAGAGTTCCCATATATATATATATATAATATTATAATCATATATTATATTATATTAATATATATTAATATGTTATGTTATATAATTTAATTAATGATTATCATTATTTAATTAATTACTTAATTTAGTTAATTATTTAATTCAATTTAATTTATTTTTAATTTTTAATTTTATTTATATATTTATTTATTATTTTATATTTTTTTAATTTTTTAATTTTTTTTTAGGATCACTACAATATATATATATATATATATATATATATATATATATATTAAATCTCTCAAAGAGATAATCCTAGTGAAGAGCCAATATATTTAAAATTTTTCATTTACATATTTAATCTCCCGAAGAGATATACCTCCCGAAGATGCTCTATATCTAATCTCCAAAAGAGATGCTATATATTTAAATTTTCCATCTATATATTTAATTTCTAGAAGAAATATTAAATATTAACCTCCCGAAGAGGGTATATTTTTAACCTTTTGGATAGAGATTCAAATCGACCTCCTAAAAAGATGAAATGTTTATCCTCCAAATGAGATAGTACATTTAACCTCCGAAAGAGGTGATAATTTATTATCCAATTTAATATTGTAATTGGGATCATACTCCTGAAGAGTACAAATTGAGAAAAATAAAATAGTGTTCCTAAAAAAACATATTCAAGTGCCCCGGAAGGGTGGAATTAATATTATATTATTATTTTAGTTTTATTTCAGCTTTTACATTTTGTTTTTACAAATTGCCTTATTATTATTGTTAATTTATTTACATGTCAAACATAAGTAAAATTAAATTTGTACTACTTGACATCGAAAGGCAATAATTATATGTCGTATATTCTTGATGTCAAAATCCATCTAAATACAATGAAATTGAAAATACTATTTTAGATGGAAATACCGCATCCTTGCAGGATCGCGTAAAATCATGATTTTCCTCACACATGTATGTATGATGGTGTGTGGAATGTGCACGGATTAAACAACTTATTAAGAAAATATTATTATTATTATTATTATTATTATTATTATATAAAATCACACATTGGTTCAAATGTATTTGCCTCTTTTATTTAATAATCAGATCCTCATCTAATTAATAATTCTTCTATCTCATAAATGTTATCTCTCTTTAATTGCTTTCTCTCTCATATGTTTTTATTATCATTGTTATTATCATTATATTTATAGATAAAGAATTAAAGACTGAATACATCACTGTCAAAAACCCACTTATCGTATGAAAAATTTTTAAAGGATATATTTGACCATTAGATTTTACCAAAAGCTCGATATGAATAGTTGCACTTGAAGTTGTAAGATTTTAAAACAATTAGTAAATATAATTCAGTTCTACATAAAATTAGCTTGAAGCTAAAACTATGTGATGAAAATATTACTGACAGAGACATGCTTGAAAAGATTTTTACTACTTTTCATTCCACTAATATGCTCCTACAGCAACAATATAGGGATAGGAAATTTAGTAAATTTTCTGAATTCATATCATGTCTTGTGCTAAGTAAAATAACGAGTTTTTGATAAAATATTACCAAACTTGTCAAACTGGTTCGATCCTATTCCCTGAAGTGAATATGAAAACATTTTATGGTTGAGAACGAGGTCAAAGGCACGGTCATGGGCATGGTTGTGGACTTGATTGAAATTATCACTGACGTTGAGACATAAGGATACGATCCCCCAGAAGAGGGATGACCCCCAGAAGCGGGATAATCAATGATATGCATCATGAAAATGAATGTTACAGATTCAGAATAAAATGTCATTGGTTGCGTACCTGTTGTACGTCCAGACACTTGGTAGATCTATACTAAGCATCTATAAATGAAAAGGAAAATAGTAAAGAAGTAAAATAAATTTTATTGATTTTCTTGCAAATCAAACAATGATGCAAAGGAAGCAATTTCATGTTTGGATTTTTCATTGCTTTGATAATAGTGCTATAATACACAATTATTCAAGATAGGAAATTTTTCCATTACTTTAATATATTTTCAATAAATGTCAATACAATATCTTTTTCTACAAATTTGATTGAACTTTATCAAAAATCAATGAAACTTTATATTACAATAGATTTAGAAGAAATCTGTTAAGTTTTAAAGATTTAAAACTCAATGGATATCACATTGAAATTACAAATGAAGGTAGTAAATAATTTCTTTATATTATTTCTATTGGTTCTGGAAGAAATAAATTTTAGAAAAACTGCCAACTTTATTTTCTAATTTGTATTATACAAAGATTAAAGCAATTGAATCATATAATGTCTTGCACTAAAAGTGCAATGATCCAAAGTTATTTACACTTTGACATGATCGCCTTGGACATCATGGAGATGTAATGATATGAAGAATCATTGAAAATTCACATGGTTGTCCACTAAAGAACTAGAAGATTCTTTTATCAATGGATTTCATGTGTACTGCTTGTTCTTAAAGGAAATTAATTATCACTTTAATGAAGCAATATACCCGTTTAGGAGGAGCAAAATCAGTGCCTGAAGCACAATATGAAATCACATGGAATGCCATGAGTTTATCTCATTTAGATTATTTCACAAATTAAAGTGAACTTGAAGGTCAGAAGATTATCCCTTTGCAAGGGATTGCAAATCAATTACCAAATTCTTTTTCAGATACCAAGGTCATGTTAAAAGCATGCAAGCCATCACTTGAAAACTTAAGTCAACAACAAAAAATAAATAAATAATTATCAATATGTGAGTGTGGTGTGCGAGAATGTAATGCAAAAAGCAAAAACAAAAGCAGTATAGTTATTATAGACCCAAGTGTATATATGAAAAAGATGAAATATATGAGCTGCTGATCCTCGAGGTCTCCTCTAGGCCTCTCCATCATCAGGCCCTTCTTCATTGCCACTTACATCCATCTGCTCCTCACCGTCATCCTCCTCATTCATCTCCCTCAGGCACTCACCAAGGATGTGGAAGTTCGCCTTTACAACATACTGAAACTCTGTGAACTCGGCATAAAACTCAGAATGCCTCGCTTAGGATGAGGAAGCCTGGTCCCTGTTCTCGCTCTAGATAGACGTCTTAAACTCATCAAAGGACGTAGTGAGACCAGTAATGGCAGCCATAATCTCAGCATTAGATGGCATGTGGGTCTACTCCTGAGGAACCTCCTGTGGCCCTGGTCCTCTCTTGGGTATTAGGGGTGTACACGGTTCGGTTTGGTTCTGTTATTGCCAAAACCGCTAACTGAACCGAACCTCTCGGTTTTTAAAACTACTGAACTGCAACCGAACCGTACACCGTCGGTTTAAAACCAAACCAAACCGTTTATTTTACGGTTCAATTCGGTTAATTCGATTTTATCAAATTTCAAACTAACAAAATGAAAAAATAATTACATAAAGCCCCAAGTCAAGCCACAGCCAACTGGGTCACGGCTTTGAGTGTAAAGCCTAGCGCAAAGGAGATTACAGATCCAACTTCATTAAATAGGGTGGGGAAAATTTTTTCTTCCCATTTCCAACCGATGTGGGACGGCCAGAGCACCAAGATAACGTGGGCGTGACTGTGAGCGTCTAGCGTGGGTGACGGGCGTGAGCGTGGGCATTGCTGTGTGCCTGTGTGTGAGCGTGGGCGTGGAGAACCGGAGATGTGGCCGTTGGCGTGGGCGTTGCTGTGTGTGTCTGTGTGAGCGTGAGCGTGGGCATTGCCGTGTGCGTCTATGTGAGCGTGAGCGTGGGCGACGGGCGTTGCTGTGTGTGACTGCGTCGGCGTGGAGATGTGGGGTGGGCGTTGGTGACTAGCGTGGGCTATGGGCGTGAGCGTCGTGGAGAATCGGAGATGTGGGCGTTGGCGACTAGCGTGGGCGGTAGGCGTGAGTGTCGCTGGTGTGGGCGTGAGCGTCGGAGGGCATGGCAGTCGGCACTCGGCACTGTGCAGTGTGCAGGTTACTAGGAGATGGAGAAGATGATGCCTGCTGTGGTTGTAGCACTGTAGCAGGCTGCTATTGGTTCGGCTCTTCCCAATAGCACTCGTCCCACATGGCCAAAATGGGAACCTTTGGTTCTCATTCCTCCTTTATAAAATCCTTCCCCACTCCTTGAAAAAGTATAAGCCAATAGTTTAAATTAAAAAAATAATGTAGGTATAATATTTTTTTTTTCATGTACTCGTAATCAGTTTTCACAGGATATAATTATTTTAAAATTATAATCGGTTTTCGGTTTTTATGGTTCGGTTTTTGAGTGAAACCGAAACCGAAACCGAAAATCTATCTTTTATATATTGAAAACCGAAACCGATTACCGAAACCAAAAAACCGAACCGAAGCTTCAAACGGTTCGGTTTCGGTCCGGTTCTCGATTTTTCGGTAAATTTTGTACACCCCTATTGGGTATAGTTGGCAACCACATGTTGTCGGTCAACTCATAACCCATCAGCTTCAGGGTCGTGGAGGAGAAGGTATCTGTAAGAACCCGAAATATGAAAAATGGGTTTAAATATTAAGAGAGGGGCAAAATTGAAAATTGCCCAGGTCAAAGAGCTATAAAAGGAAATTCTCATTTATGCCAAGCTAAGCAAACTTAGATTTTTATCTCTCTCTCTCTCTCTCTAAACCTCTCCCTACTCTTTCTCTCTATAATTCTTCGTCGATCGTTGATGGAATCGGAAAACGGAAGCTACCACGAGGAGCATGGAAGGATTCTCTACAACTTCTACGGATCGGAATCTCATTTCAGAGATTTTTGGGTTTCGGCGTAAAATCGAGGTAAGGCTCGGTTTTCAATTCTGATTCGGTAGATTTGTAGGTAACTGTCTTGTGAACATATTCTGTACTGTAATTTGTAGGTTTTGAAACTCAGTTCACTATTTAGGGACCTTGGAGTTCAGGATTTGCTTACGGGGTTAAGGTAAGGAGAACTATGTTTATATTAATTATTTTTGAAATCGGACTCGGTGGAACTATGGTCCGGGTCTTATGTGTGTTTTGGCTACTCATTTGGGAGGATCTAATGAGGAAAACTATGGGTTTTTCATTATTACAGTTTTGGGAAAAAGGGGGCGACGGGCTGAATCCCAAGTTTTGTTGAAAATCGAGTATATGTGTGATTTATACTGTGATATTGGGATGGTCGTGCGTTGACTTTGTTTAAACTGTATTTGTTTGGAAAACCATGATTTAGATTACCAAATGAGTGTGGTTTGTTTGGTTATATGAGCATGCATGTGTGTGTGAAATGTTGAAATGTTAGTAGGAACACGGTTCTGAAATTGTTCCAGATACTGAGAGTGTCCGGCTCTATATCCGAGGGCGTGAGCCTATTTCGGCAGATCAGGACGAAGGGTGTGGATGCACCAGTTTAGCGCCGGTACGATGCCATGGGAGTCGGGGACTAGCCATGTGCCGGTGGCGCCGTGTTCGTAGGTTGGCTACAGGCCAACGCCGTATGTCGCGGGCCGGCTTCGGGCCAAAGAGTGTGACGACACTGAGGATTACTGATCATGTGTATGTATTGTGACGGGGCTGCATATAAATGGCCTCCGTATGTGTGCGTGTATGCACTGTGTAAATTAGTACTGGAATGCATTTAACTACGTGTATGTTGTATCATAATAACACTCAAATGCCACACTCCGATATAACCTGTATTCTTCCTTACTGAGAGGTGTTTCACTCCTACTGTACGTACATTTTTACAGGTCCTTCGGGTAACCGGAACTAGCGTCTTGGTGTAGGGAGCGTAGTGGCCGGTGTACTGCGTTAGCGCTTAGGTAAGTGTTAGGACTGTAGTTTTGTTGGGTTGCCATTTTGAGTTGTATTTGGGCACCCAGTTTGTACGTTTTGTTAGAACCATGTTCTGCTCTTATATAGACTCTAGTATGGTACTGCATATGTTGATATAGAATGACTTTTTCCGCTGCGTATATGATTATGATTGGATGTGTTTAGGGTGCCTAGGAACCCCATGGGGTCGGACCCTCATCCTTTGTACTGTATCTATGATGATTTGTATGATATCGGGACAGGTTAGATTATATTTTCACCCTCGGGTCCCATTTTCGGGTTCGGGGCGTGACAGTATCTATGTCCTTTATCTTCTTCAGCACTGCATACGGAGTCTTGGTGACTCTCTCTGACAAAAATCCTAGTCAGGATGCCCCCGTATGGCAAAATAATCCTCTTGCCCACAATCTTTACAAACATCCACTTTAAGATCAGTCTAGGCAAGTCCAGCTTCTTCCTTGTAAAAAGGCACCACATCACGAAGCAGTCTAGGTATCAAACATGATCTCTAGACCTAGACTTTAGTAGAATGTTATAGGAGATCAGGTGGTGCACAACTTTTGCCTCGAGTGTCAGAGACTTATAGCTGCGGGTGTGACTTAGATCAACCACGAGGTTAGTCATAACCAGATTAACAAAAGTACTCATAGTGAAATCCTGCTTGTTAATCCAGGTAGAGACCGAGTCAGGGCAATCAAAATCTCCTCTCTAGATATTGAGGGTCTCGGCTAGATATCCATCGTCAAACCGTATATCGGTCTCAAAGACCTGGGAGTAGTATCCTTGGTTATCCTGTCCTAGGGCTACATAAAATAGACGAACAAGAACGGGATATATCCCTCTGGGCTGAAAGCTAATGAACTCGTACCACCCCTAATACTTAAACATTTCTATAACATTATTAAAATGATTCTGCATGAATTCTATGTCAAGAACTTTACCTAGGATAGGCTCCTTGAGCCTGAAGACTTTCTCGTATTTGATCCTCCTTTTTGTAGAAATGAACCACTGCTCGAGAGCAATGTCGAATTCAGCTCTCCTCTAATCTCAAGGCATGATTGGAAGAGGTATTCTGAGGCAAACTAGGCTTGGAGTGAGAGTAGGGGGTAGCAAGAAGAAAGAAAAACTGAAGTGCTCTCAAGGAATATGAAAAAATGAACCTATGTCACGTGGCCAACATATATATAGTTTGCGATTAGGTCGCCCGATTCAATGTTCGGTCGCCCAAACCATAATAAATACCCTAGAGGCGGAATTTGTTCGGTTGGTTGAACACAGGGTCGGTTGGCCGAATCTCAGGTCTCCTTTTATATTCTGACCCTTGGTAGCCCGAACGAAAACAATTCATTTTAGTTCGGTTGGCTGGACCTCACTGATGAAATGATTCGGTTGCCCGAACCAATTTTTAACTGAAATGTTTAGGTGCCCGAATGTGGTCAACATGCTGGTCAACTTCCTTGTTCGGTCGACCAAATGGTCTAAGCTGAAAAGGGTTCAGCTGACCGAACCTAGTCGACTTTTCTCCTTTTGACTTTTTCTCAGTTAACATGACCCCCTATGATTTAGATGCTTGACCTAAGGATTATGAAGTCCACCTATTCTAACCTTTTGACCCTTAGGTCATTTTTAGGGTCAAGAAGAGATGGGTTCGTGTTTTTCTTTTACTCTCCACACCTACTTCATTTTCACCCCTTTTCGTTTGAATGGACAATCAAACTTTGTGTGACCTTTCTTTTTACATAATATGCGGTGGGTATGAGTGTAAGGATTGGAGGAGGTACTAGTATAATGTTTGGACACTCTCAAGACGTACTCCATGTATAGATTCTTCTTCTTTCTATTTCTAACTCCATTATATCCTATACCTTCCTTATCTAAGGTCATCTTTTATGAACCTAACAACTTATTAAAGTTGTCCTTGCCTCTAGTGAACGTATAGATGATCTTAGCTTGGTCTTCTATTTTCTTTTCTAGATCTCGAATTTTTAAGTTCTTTAGACCTTTGCAAACATCCTATAATTTCCCAAATTCTTTGGTCATGTTGTTTGTTTTACATTCAAGTTCTGCAATGAGAAGATCTTTATTATTATCACTTGAAGTTTGAGATCTTACTACATTCAATTCTTTTTCCAACTTTTCATTCTTGTTTACTAACTGTTTGATTTTGAAATCATTTTCCCTTTCAACAAGAACTTTTGACTCACATTCTTTCAAAGATGCCTCATACTTGTTTTTCAATACAATATATATTTTGTTAGCTTTAACAAGTGACTTATGAATTCTAACATATTCAACTTTCAATTCTTCATAAGTAGGCATGCTTTCACTACCAGAACTATCACATGATTCAGTATTAGATGCATCATTAGAATTATCACATGAATCATTACTAGGATTATTTGATAAAGTAGAAGGCGACGAATTTACCTCATCGTCGGTTAAAGCTATAAAGCACCATTTTTCTCCTTCAAGATCCTTTGAGCTTGAATCACAAGGAGTGATCGTCTTTTCTTGCTTAGTTGCTCCATATCTCTTTTCAAGTTCCTCCCATATCTCTTTAGCACTATTGCATGCCATAACTTCACAAAGAATGTTAGAATCTAAAGCATGTAGCAAGGTGTTCATTGCATCAAAATTTATTTACATTAAGTTCCTATCATTATCATTCAGCTCAATTTCAAACTTGGGAACATCAACACAATCAATGACTTTCATTGGTATACTATCTCCCTGGGCAATAACTTTCCAGAACTTCCAATTCAAGGCTTTAACAAATATAGACATTTTAAATTTCCATACGACGGAATTTTCACCGCAAAACATTGGAGGTTTTGTAAATAACCTTCCTTCACACGAAGGGGATGCACCAACACGAGCCATCATGATCTTTTTACAAACTAATGATTAAGTCTAGGTAACAGGGCTCTGATAACAATTGTTGACTTTAGTGCAATCCCAATGGGGGGTGAATTGGAGATTAAAAAATTTCCTTATAGGTTCAACTAATCCAGTAACAATATTACTCAACCTAGGGACAGTCTAAGTATGTGTGAAATTGCAGATATGATATATTAAACAATTTTCAGTACATGCACCACAATTTTAGTATTTCTCAACTAGATACAATACCGTGTCAACCAGATATGTAGTATATTCAACAGGGAAATTAAATCAAGCATAAAACAGAATGTAATGTAGGAAATGTAAAAGAGACACCGAATATGTTATTGAGGTTTGGGAACAATGCCTACGTCCCCGCCTTGGCTCACAAGCACAAGGATTCCACTAAGGATCACTTCACGGGTGGAGCGACATCATATACAACACCTTACCAGGATAGTGCACCTAACTTTTTTAACCGGATCAAAGCCAATCTAGGACTTTTCACAAGGCAAGTCTCCCTCTTCCAAACACACGTCGGGTATACAATCAGATATGAAATTTTGCGTACAATTAAAGTGCTTCTACAGAAGCATATATGTACTAAAATATAGTCCAGATAAATATGCACCCACAAATGATAGTAATTATGCTCAGTGCCAATGAAGTGTGCTAACACTCAATCTGATGTAAATATATATAATCAAGTCCTAGAGTGTATTTTCAAACAATCTTTGAAACAAAGTATCAATATTAATCAATCACCCCAAGTTTCAAAGAGTTCCAACTAGAGTATTCAAAATATCTCAAAGGTAATTTTCTCAAAATAATAGCTCAAGAGATATTTGAAAAGTATGCTTGTGAAAAAGATTTTGCACAATCAAAAACTACAAGATTGATGCATCTTGCAACAAAGATGCAAAGACTCACTAGCTACAAAGGTTTTCCCATACAAAGATTTATTAGTTAAATTGGAGGAAAAACCTTAGCTAAAATTCTCAATAAAAATAATCAATTAATTTAGAACAAAGAGAGTTTTTAAGCAAATTGAATCACTCAATAACACTTTTAGGAAACTTGATATATCAAAGGAATGACAAAGGAAGAGTGTATGGCTTTGGATTTGATAAATATGCACTCAAAAAATTAAAGAATTTTTAGGCTAATCCAAATGCTAATCTATTTTTAATTGTGCAAATGAACCTATATATATAGAGAAGACCAAAATTATAACCATTGGGGACACTCAGGGAATTATTAAAATTATTTAAAATGTGTTTAAGAAATTAACCCTGTTTAACCCCAATTAACCGTGGTAAAAATTTGGCAAACCCGAGAGTTTTGGTCGACTGAGCCATAGGTTCGGTCGCCAAAATAGACACATGAAGAAAAGCTACTTTTGAAGTTTGGGTGCCCGATTAAGGGTTCGGTCTGCTGACCAAAGCGATTTTCCAATCTGTCTGAGGTTTAGTTGCCTGGTCTCAAGTTCGGTTTACCGAACTTGCATATTCGGTCGCCCTAAGGTGATTTGAACGTGAACGTTCGAGCGCTCGAGCACTCGAGGAGTTGGAAAGAGTAATGGTATGAGTTTGGTTGACCATGGACACTTAAGCCATTTGAGTTCGGTCGCCCGAAGTCAGGTAAACTATTTAACTAATCAATAGTTCGGTCGACCGAGGCAATTTGACTTGCCTAGTTCGGTCGTCCGAAGTCTTTATGATTTTAAGCCTAAGGTCCATACTTTAATTTAAATTTACCCCTGATGCTATGTGAGCTTAGAGGGGTTTTGTGCACTAAGTGTGTAGGAACCTAAAGGTCAATCTAAGGCAACCTGAGCATACAACGCTATCATGCATGATGTAGTTATTACAGACCATAATACGTTACAGTCCAAAAAGAACAATATACAAATTACAAATACAAACTAAGTATAATATTCTTCATTCTTCCTTGGAGGTCACCATATGCATCATGATATAGAAATCTTTTCAACTTCGTGTGTAGAGTGAACTTGCATGCAAACTCAGGGCAAACATTAGTACCAAGGTATTTGTCATTATCAAAACAGGATATGATGAATAAGGTCAATAAGGATATTCTAACAGTTTTTTATGAAGATAATGCTGCATGTATAACTCAGAGGATACATAAAGGGTGACAAAATAAAGCATCTCTCTTCAAAATTATTCTATACATATGAATTCCTGAAGAATGGTGATATAGATGTTCAGTAAATCAGATCAAGAGATAATTTAGCAGATTTGTTCACCAAAGTTTTGCCTACTACAATATTCAAGAAATTAGTTCATCTTATCGGAATGAGGTATCTTAAAGATCTTAGCAGAATGAGTTAATATATGGGTGACATCCATGGGAGAGTGTTATGAAATATAGGTGGATGTCCCCCCCATTTCCCTATGAACCTGCCCCATATATAAGCACTAATTCATATCCTTATGAACCTACCCTATATGTCTGCACTAATTAATCTTCCATCCCTTCATCTTCCACCTCTTTCCCTATAAAAGGGTACCCTCTCCCACCCATTTGTGATATACATATAGCATGCTTATATATTTGTGTGTGTGTGTGTGTTGCATGCTTGAAGTGAGGAGTATATAGAAAGGAAAAGAAGAAGAGAGAATGGTAGAAGTAGAAAGAAAGATGAGAGATATAAAAGAAAGTGGGAGAAATATCTTGTACAAGGTCAGTTCTATATCACTTTGTAATTCCTATTGAAATAGTGAAGCTTTGATCTAATTCGCCCGTGGAGTAGGTATATCTAAACCACGTAAAATTCAGTCTCGTCTCCATTTATTTTCTGCTCATCTTTATTTATTTTATTATTAATTTTTGCATCATTTTATAACACATTATTTGCACGAGTCTCTAACTAACTGACATATTTCTATATATTTATACCGCTTTAATTGACGGTTTTATTTTTGTTTATACCGCCTTAATGGCCGGTTTTATTTCTGTACCACCTATATATATATATATATATATATATATATGTATGTATGTATGTATGTATTTAAAGTACAAACTCCAAAAGAGATAGTAAAATAGTCCTCCTAAAAAGGTTATATATATTTAATCTATAGAAGAGATGATAAGATACACCTCCTGAAGATGTTATATATTTAAATCTTTCGTATATATATATAAATCTCCCGAAGAGATAGTCCTCCTGAAGAGGCAATATATTTAAAATTTTTCGTTTACATATTTAATCTCCTAAAGAGATAGACCTCCTGAAGATGCTTTATATCTAATCTCCATAAGAGATGCTATATATTTAAATTTCCCATCTAATACAATGATTTAATAGCTTATAAAAGAATAATTATTGTCATTACAAAGGAAATAAAAATTCAAAAATTTTATTATTTATTTATAATGTAGAACAAATAAACAATTATCATTCCAAAATTTTAAAATGAGTATAATTTTTTATCCTATTCTATGTTCGATAAAAAAAAAGTCTTGGCATAAATAGCATTTTTTAATATATAAATTATTAATTCTTATAAATTTTTATTTATATTTTTATAGAAGGAATAAACATTTTGTGAATTAAACATAATTTAGAACTCAATTTGTATTAAGAATTTAGTGTGAAAAAAGGAAGGAAAAAGAAAAAAAAATAAAGAAGAAGAATAATTTTCTTTGTATTTTTTGGTATATTAAATACTAATAAAAAAATTATTCTAATTTAATTAATATTGAATGTTAACGACGTATTAAATGAAAAAAATAATTTTTTTGTTCTGTTTTCTATATATTATATTCAATTTTTCATTTTTTATAACAACAAAACATGAAAGTTAAATTCCCTCCATAATTCATTTATTTTCCTAATATTTTCGTAGAAATCTAAATTAAATACTTGAAATTAATACTCTCAATTGCAACCTTAGGTTATGTTTGGTATGTGAAATGTTTATTCCTATGAATAAAATAATTATAATATAAAACATACCTTATATCGTAAAAAGTAATAATAAAAAAATTCATAAATTCATAAAAATGAAGAATGATCACGACAGCTGTTACAAAAAATATATAGGTTATGGAAAATGTGAATGTCACCCCATCTTCTAGCACTTCGGTTTTGTCACCACAATAAATATTATATTATCCATATTATCTTATAAAAGGACAACCTCCCTCTCACATTTGTAATACACACATCTTTACATGCTTGTATGCTCATTTGCATGCTTAAAATAAGTAGAGTATATAGAAAGAAAAGAAGAGAAAAGAAGAGATAAAGAGAATAGAGATATCTTACAGGTTTCGACATTTCATATAAGACCGATTCCAAATCATTTTGTAATTTCACCCGTGATAGTAAAGTTTTTTATCCTATCCGCCTGTGGAATAGGTATAGCTGAACCACATAAAATTCCATCTTGTCTTCATTTATTTTTTTGTTCATTTCTATTTATTTTATTATTAATTTATGCATTTTTTTATATTAGCGGCTAATTTTTTTAAAAATTAATAGAATTCTTCATAATATTTTGGGGGGGGGGGGGGGCCAAGTCAACACGGAACAACACCATAAACGACGTCGTTCCCCTGCCTTGTCAAAAACGCTTTTCTCGAAAAAACGAAGAATCAAAACGCTCCCCTCCCCGCCCAACGTGGGTCGTTTCTACCCTCACAAATCTCCCTCTCTCTCTCTCCACGACAACATCAGTAGTCAGCACGCCCACTCTGCTTCTACCTCGTGTCGTTTCGTACGGACTTCCCCTCCCTTCTACTTTAAGCAAATTACTCCTCTCTCTAATCAGTGATCACTGAATCGAGAGAGAGAGAGAGAGAGAGAGAGAGAGATGGGGGAGAGCTCAGTGGGCGCACTGGTGCCGTCCGTGAAAGCGGAGCCCGCCCCGTCCTCGGCCGCGGAGCCTCCGCTGCTGTTATCTCCGTCGGCGGCGGCGGCGGAGGAGGAGGCTGAAGTAGAAGTAGAAGTAGAAGCGGAAGCGGCAGAGCTGCGAGAGAGTGGAGCGGCTGACTCGGACAGCGACTTTCTGTGTCCGATATGCATGCAGTTCATCAAAGACGCGTTTCTAACGGCCTGCGGCCACAGCTTCTGTTACATGTGCATCTTCACTCATCTTCGCAACAAGAGCGATTGTCCCTCCTGCGGTCATTTCCTCACCAGCAACCAGATCTTCCCTAATTTTCTCCTCAATAAGGTTATTTTATTCTTTGACCTCTCATTCCTCTTCGTCTTCTTTCCTCTCTCTCTTTCGTATGCGTTGTTTTTGTTATATATTCCCAGTTTCTGTTGGAATCTGCGAGTTGTTTTAATCTGTTTGCTTAATGAGAGAATGCGGGGAAATTTAAAGAACATGAACAAGAATATGAATATTCGGTGTTTCAATATCCAAGGACCAAGGAGAACCATTTGTGGAAAAGATGACAGTTCCAAGATACAAAGAACCTAACGAACTAATTATATTATGTTTTTAATTGAATGAATTCATGTCTGTGTTTTCAATTGAATGAATTCATCTTTACAAGACTGACTTCTATCCTTTATATACAAGAACTAATTACACATGTTACATAATAAAAATAACTTCCTAACTAACTGATTTATATGTACGTACGTCAAAAATTAGCAGAAACTTAATTTTATTTTTTGGCTTGTTCTCTTTATTGTTTCATTTTCGAAAATAAACATTACGACTTTATGTGAAAAATGCAGTGTAAGCTTCGTAGGTGAAAATATTATGGGTCCAGTATTTTGAAGTCGAAAGCTACTATGGACTTTAACTAAATTTAATTTTACTCTCTTACTTATGTTCATTTTTGGACTCTACTTCAAAATGAAGGATATTGTTTTATCTGCAGGGTGAGTGCCCTAGTTATGTTCTGTCCATTCGAGCATAAAGAGCTTGATTGTTCCCAAATTTAGACTACATTTATATGTGTTTTCCCCTAATATTTTATTACCAACTACCAAGTATGAACTTTAACTAGCTACTACTTGGATGTTTGCTGTCGTTTGAATTCAATTATCAACTTAAGTTGACATGTAACTTAATGCTTATTGATTCTCTTCTAATAACCCATCATATTGCCCCTTTTCGTTAGTTCGTTATTCCATGTTAGCACACTCTGAAAATATAAGCTAATATCAATAACTCTTTACAATACATGTTGGTAGCTTTCTAGAAAACCTTGCTTGCCTTGTGAAGAGTATTACTATGCTCAAATTCATTCTATTCAGAGTACTTATACCTTGGTTGTTTTCTATTAAGTATGAAGAGTAGCTTATTGCCTTATTCCCAAAATTGGATAGAATGTCAACCTGTGTACACTTGGATAGCATGTGCATACTTTTTTTGTATTTTCAGTATGTTTGGTTGGAAGGAAAAATGTAGGGAAAGGGAAAGATGGGAGGAAAATCTGGAAAGTCTTTTTTCTTTTCATTTGATGTGGTGGAGAAGGAAAACCAAGGGAGGTAAGTGAAGGAGAAAGGAGTTTCCCCCTCCTCTCAAAATCAATCCCTCCAATAGGGAGAGAAAATGGAAGGAAAAAGACAAAATTACAATTTTACCTGCTTACCTACCCTATTTATATTTTCTTTCCTTCAGTCCTTGAAGCTTGGCTTGGGTGGTAAAGGGTTATGGTCAAGTTTTTAAATTTTGACCTCGACTAAAATTCCAAGGCTTTCGGAAGTGTAGAAATTTTGATGACAATTTCTATCTTAAAAATAAGACATGACAGTGCAAGATTTGGAACTAAAATATCATAGATAAAGTACATCAATGGCCATGTATGCTGTCTATGTGGGTAGTATTGTGATATAATAATTTTGTTAATCATATTCATAATCAATTAGTATGAAAAAAATTCATAAATCAATTAAATATTAGTTATTGTGCAAATACGACTAAATGGAGGTAAGAGGTTGAGGTAAATAGCATAGTTAATATCTAAGTTCAATAAAATAAGATTTATTAGGAAGAAAATTTAAATTGGAGTTTTGAATCTGAAATTTCAATTTCAAAGAAATTTTGTTCCATTGTCAAATTTTCAACAAAATAGCTTCAAAATTTGAAGATTTTAATAAATTACGGTGATGGAAATTGATTGCCATATCGATTTCCAAGGGGTTGTGGAATGCCAAAATTTCAATAGGAAATTTGCTAATTTCATGAAAAATTTTAAAACCATGGTTCTAGTAAGGTAAAGGAGAACCAGGGTTCAAATCTTACCATTATTATTATTATTATTATTATTATTGTTATTATTATATTTTATTTTGCCTTTCAACCAAACCATAGGAGTAAAAAAAAAAGTATACTTTCCTTTCGTTGAACCTTTTTCTTTCCTTCCATTTTTATGTCTTCCTACCAAACACAACCTAAATTACCGACTTAGACTAATGAAGACAAATTCGTTAGGTTATGGCAACTTTGACTAGCTATTATTTTGGATACTTGCTGACATTTCAATTCAGTATAACCTAAGCTTGTCTAATGTCTCTTTTTCCTTGTTAGCAGATACCAAAAAATATATGCTAATTTCCATTCCATGAAATTTGCAATATGTGCTGTTACACTTCCTGAAAAATTTTGTTTGCATCCTAAGTAGTAATAAGATATTGAAGATTACCCTTTGTGGTGGATAATTGCGTCAAGTTGCAAATTGGGTAATGCACAGCAGTAAAGGAAATGAACTCAACCTATCTGGTAATTTTTACTTGCATCCTAAAGGGTCATGTTGATATCCAAATTCAAATCTCCTATAGATAGTCTTTGTCGCGGATAATTGTGTCAAGTTGCAAATTGGGAATTGTAAAGGAAAGGAAGACAAAATCTATAGATTGTAATGCCTGCTATAATAAAATATATTTAGAAAAATGGGATATGGGCAGTAGGTAGTTAACTTCAGCCACCCACAAACAACAATAGTTAGTTAAGCTGTTTATGACACCTATTGGTGTGAAAAAATGCAATTAGTGGTGGCCAACAATTTGCTCTCAAGAGTCAAGACATGGGGTGAATTCAGTTATGAACTTAGCTCATGACTAATGTTGCTCATTCCCTCTGCTAATTTCCATCCATGAAATTTGCAATATGTGCGTTTACTTTATGAAAAAATTTACTTGCATTGTAAAAAATAATGAGATATCCAAATTCAATTCTCCAATAAATAGCTTTTCTGGTGGATTAATTATGTCAAGCTGCAAATCAGACAATGGTGAAATGAAGACAAATTCAATAGATTGTAATGCATGTCAAAATAATATATATTCAGAAACAGGATTCGGGCAGTAGTTAATTTTTTTTTATAGAAATGTCAGTAGTTAATTAATAATGGCCACCTATGAACCTCAAAAAGTTACTTAAATTGTTTTTAAAAACTAGTTCTGTACCCAAAACCAATTAGTTGTGGCCAGGAACTTACTCTCATCCAGAGTCAAGACTCGTGAATTGAGTTATGAACTCAACCTCATGACTATTGTTGCATATTCCCTGTTTGCAGATACCAAAAATATCTTCTAGTTTCCATTCTATGAAATTCGCATTATGTGTCAGGACAGTTACTGAAAAATTTTACTTGCATCCTAAAGAGTAGTAAGATATCCAAATTCGTTCTCCAATAAATAGCCTTTCTGGCGGATAATTGTGTCAAGTTGCAAATTGGGTAATGTAAAGAAATAGATGAGAAATTATATAGATTGTAATGCCTGCTAAAAGAAGATATATTTGGAAAATGGGTATGGGCAGTAAAAATAACTAGTTAAATTGTTGATGAAAATCATTGCCCTACTAGATCTGACCAACTGCCCAACCTACATCCTCTACGTTCTTGATAGCCCATCTTTGTAACAAAATCCTATTAGTTGTGGCTAATTATTTGTTCTCAAGATTCAAGACGTCTGATGATTAGTTGCAACTGATTTCTGGATTTGTGTCTTCACAAAAATAAATTGTTTGCAGGCCATACCTCACTGAACAATTGATGTTAGAACTAAAATTAGAAATAAAATCTGAATTACTAGAGTGAATTTCCCCATTGAGACCCTTCATAGTTTGTAAAAACATGACTTCTATCACCATTATGACATTTTTCCCAGATGCCTTGTAGTAGAGCAGCTAAATCAATGCACTGATATCAGTTTCATAACAGACCCACTCTTGAATGATTCTCTCTTGATTGTTTTTTCAAGCACATCATATCCTATGTATCTTTGCAAGTCACATCTGTGATGTTTGTGCATGATGCAGGCCATGACATGATTTGAAACTAATTTTAATTTAATTAATTTTTATTTTTCAAGCTTTCAAAGAGCATGGGCTGCAGTTGGTATAGGTTCTAATGGTTTCTTTGGTTATCCTAATAGTTGCATTGACTGAATTTGAGTTTGCATTGCCCAGCTAACAGCATAAAAATAATTCCAAATGGAATTTATCAGTCACTGGAAAACTGGTTAGATTGGAATTTGTATGCGAACTGCGAAGTATTAAAGTTGTCCATTTTTGCCCTCAACTAAAATTTATCAGAAGTGAGAAAGCAAGAGAAGGAGTTATATACGTCTATTCTTGAAAAAAAAAAAAAAATTAAAATAATGAATCATGAACTAAATGTTACATTGTTAATGACTTAATAATTGGGGTTTTGAATATGTCAAAAAAAATATTTTGGTCACCCAAACGGTGAAGAACTTGTAAATGATTGAGCGGTGGATTGTTAAGTGGGGCTGATTTGAAATGAGTAATATTCTGCCATTCACTTTTTGAAGCTGAATATATACAAAAATTGAGGAATTTAATTTCATCATTTTCTTCTTTATCGGATCCATAGAATTGCAAACTCTAATTCAAATGTAAGAATTGAGCTTTATTTTAATGCTTCTCTATTATCTGTAATATCGTTGGTTTATGAAATTATTTACCTGGAATAGATTATAAATTTGCATACAAATTCTGCAGTTAGTGAAGAAGACTTCTGCTCAGCAGATAGCAAAAGCATCAACTCCATTTGAGCGACTTCGTCAAGCATTACAGCAGGTCAGTTTTGTTATAGACATTATAATGTGTGAAATTTACATTACTGATTTTATATATAAATATATATATATATATATATATATATATATATAAAATGCAAAAATGCAAGGTAAGGCTGTGTACTATAGATCCATTATGGTCCGCCCCTTCCCCGGACCCTGCATACGAGGGAGCTTTGTGCACCGGGCTGCCCTTTTTTTTTTTTAATGTATATATATATATAAAATGAATGGTACTACCACTTG
The DNA here is from genome assembly GCF_029873635.1 of Malania oleifera. Taxonomy (NCBI): domain Eukaryota; kingdom Viridiplantae; phylum Streptophyta; class Magnoliopsida; order Santalales; family Ximeniaceae; genus Malania; species Malania oleifera. Next base: position 1,765,722 of record NC_080420.1, read on the forward strand.
GTCTCATTGTAATGACATCATATTGATAGAAAATTTTAATAATCTAAAGTCTTTAGCAGCTTTTGTATGTTTAACTGTGGATATTGAGCTGGTGGAAATGATGGTAATTTTTCTTTGAATCTACCTATAATAAAACATATGGCTATACCACTTGTCTTATTGTAGTGTCATAACAAGTCATAGGAAATTTCAGTAGTTTGAAGCCCTTAACAATTTTATTGAGTTGATTTTGTAATTCTCACAAAATTTGAGATGCAAATTGGATGCTTTGCAAGGCTGAGATTTGGTATTTATTCATGTTTAATTTCTCAAAATTGGAAAGCAGCTGCATCTCTAATTTCTGTATAGGCTAAACTGTTTTACAGGCCTTGGGGTCTCTAGTGCTTATAAGTCGTAGGAAATTTTAAGTCTGAAGCCCTTAAGAACTTTATTGAGTTGAGTCAGTTGACTATGGATTTCTTGCAAAATCCAGAATGCATATTGGACATGTAGCAATTTAAGATATGATATTTATTCATGTTTATTTTCTCAAATTTGTCCAACACTTGCATCTCTAATTATTGTCAAATTTTTTTTACAGGCCTTGGGGGTTCTAATGATTATAAGTTAAAAGGATATTGAGTTGACTATGGATTTCTTGCAAAATCTAGCAAGCATGTTATACATGTAGCAAAGCTAAGATTTAATATTTATTCATGTTTAATTTCTCAAAATTGGAAAATAGTTGCATCTTTGATTAAGATCAAACTGTTTTACTAGCCTTTGAGGCTGTGTCTTAAATATATCAAATCCTCTAGTTATGCCACTTGTCTCATTGTAGTGGCTTAATCAGTTGTAGGAAATTTCAATAGTCTAAAGCCCTTAACAACGTTATTGAGTTGATTATGATTTCTTGGAAAATCAGCATGCATATTGGACATGGGCGAAGCTAAAATTTGATATTTATTAGTGTTTAATTTCTCAAAATTGGAAAACAGTTGTCAAACTTTTTTACAGGCATCAGAGGTTCTAATGATTTGTTTATTATCCTCTCCTTTTAGTTTAATATTCTTGAGAAGGAGGAAAAAAGCTGGTGGTTGCTGGGTGCCAAAGATTTCATCTTTTAAATCGTAACACGTCCTTGCTTGGCATGGAGATCAAATTTGTTGGCGTCAATTATATTAACTATAAATGTCTACAAAGCATTACTTACACCTTTTCTAATATGAATAGATATTTTCCTTCTCCTTCACCCTAATGCTCCTTTTGTTTTTTTGGCTCTTATTTGTTGTTAATCATTTTTTTGGTAGTGTGTATGCTGCTTGAATATTAAGTTTTACCATTCATTTTTTGGTCACATAGAGTGTGACAATTTCTCATGATCCTTAGGACAGGGTTGTGAAGTTTTGGTTAAGGAGCTAGATGGCTTGTTGTCTCTCCTTACAGATAAGAAGAAAAAAATGGAGCAAGAAGAAGCTGAGGCAAATTTGCAAATTTTGCATGAATTCTTGCGTGGTTTAAGGAAGCAAAAGCTTGAAGAGCTCCACGAGGTTCTTTAACTTAAATTTACCCTTTTGTGGCAAGTCTTACTTTATTATTAAATTAAATCAACAGTTTGTCTCTTTTACAAATGGGGATAAGATAGCACCCCTGTTCATATAACTGTTTGACTGGTGGGATTATCATTTATTGGTTGTGCCTGTGAAGAGAATCATGGCGTCGAACAACACACATCATTGGATGCCTGCAAACTTTTAGTGTTTTAATTTGGTTTATGAAGCAGAGGATGTGGTTTATGGAAATGGCTTTTTATTTTTTGACATGTCAAAAAGAAAGAAACTGCCAATGGATTGCAGAAAGAGGGTAGGTTCTATATGGCCTGTGGTCGGTGACATTGACATCTCTAATTGTTAATTATTATTGTTGGGCACAACAAATTTGGTCATTGACATGGGATGTGTTAATAACATGTTTAATCCTTGACATGCATTTGGCAAGCTTGTCTAACAATGAGATGGACATGTTCCTAGCTTACTTAAAGTTCCCTGAGGCTCTTTGTAGAGTCATTCCTCACTATGGGTTATTTCAAAATGAATTTAGTATTGATGTCTAACATTTTATACCATACAGAAACTTCATTTCACTTTCTCATAGGAAAGGAAAAGTCGTGCACAATTGAGTTGTTTTCTTGCATTCTAATGTGTAATATTTCAAGATTAGATTAATATGACACCTAATCACATGCTTGACAAGTTTCTAGATTTATCATCTTGATCAACGGGAGCAGTTGGTGGCATTTGTGAGTCCATTTATCTTAAATGTCATTAGATTCGATGGGCTGCACTCTTGTTTTATAGATATAATGGTTTTTTATATAAAAAAAAACATAGATGTGTGCGTGCATGTTTAACAATTCAGTTTTCCATTTTGAACTGGCTTTTACTGTATAACTTCTCCTGTCTTTTACTCATTTTTTTTGTCTGACATTTGTGTCATTTAACTGCTGGATGACTGCTCTTGAGGGCAGGGTGGCACTTCTATCTTAACCTGTAGTATATTTAATCAATAAATTTATGGTCTATTCCTCCTTTTGTAGATACAAACTGATCTCCAATACATTAAGGAGGATATAAATGCTGTAGAGAGGCATAGAATAGATTTGTATCGAGCGAGGGAGAGATACTCTGTGAAATTGAGGATGCTTGTTGATGAACCTGCTGCAGCAAAAACATGGCCCTTGCCAATCGACAAGTGTACCAGTGGCATTATTTCTAATGCACACAGCATACAAGGCTGGACGGTTTCAAGCAATTTGCAGAACAAGAAGCCTGATGTAAAGGCTCAAGCAAATTCTCAGGGACTCCAGAAAAAGGATGCTTACTTTGGTTCAGATTCACTTGTTACTCAGTCAGGACAGGCTGTTGCAAGAAAAAGACAGGTTCATGCTCAGGTCAGTTAGCATGAAAAAATTATGTTTCTGCTGACCTGGATTGTTGGTTCGGCAACCATTAATGGAAACTTTGCTATCTACTGAACTAAAGAATGATCTACCAACAGTCTACCATTGTTTGGCAAAGCAGGGAATCTGGGTCACAACATTTTATAAATCCTAACAGATTAATTAATTAAGTGCCCCAAGAAGTAGTGCTTCCTGGATCCCAATCTACTTCATGGGGCTGGTATGCTGCTGGTTAGTCATGGTTATGTTGAGCTTAGAGACCTCGTTTAGTAATTAGAATAGGTTGGCTTGTCAATTTTTGTAAATTGACCTGCAGTTGAAGCAATGGGTTTCTAGGATTAAAGCCTCAGAATTACTGACTGATTCCATTTAATTTTTTATGCACATTTGTTAATGAGATTATCTTCTGCCTCAGTTCAATGATCTACAAGAGTGTTATTTGCAAAAACGGCGGCATTGTAGCAGACAATCTCATAAACAGGAAGAAAAGGATTCCACACCTGTTAGGAGAGAAGGATATCATGCAGGTCTTGAGGAATTCCAATCTGTGCTAACAACTTTCACACGATATAGGTAGATAAATTTTCCATTATTAATTTGAGATGTCACTTAGATTTGATTTTTAGGAATCCTCTCTTTATAGTTTTTGCATTTGATTTACTTTTAGAAAAAAATTGCAGGCAACCTCTGGCCATGTCCTGCTTCCGTATATAGGTGTGAATGTGCATGGTTGAGTGCATGTTTTTATGCTGTATAAAACTTGCAAACACTTTATATGCTTCTAGTTGCTTACACATTTTCGTTTGTTTGTTGGAATTAGTCGGCTGAGGGTCATTGCAGAACTTAGGCATGGGGATCTTTTTCATTCTGTCAATATTGTTTCAAGGTGAGCTGAATCCTTTGCATATTATATCATTTCATTCAAGTTACACTACATAGGCCGGAAAAATTGGTCTTATATGACTTTCTTTGGCATTAAAAACTTCTTTTAAGGGGGACTTTGGTTCACGGCATCTAAAATATTTCCGTGGAATGGCATTCTTGGGAATTTCATTTCAGGAATGGAATGCTTGTTTGTTTAGTTCATGCTGTAAGATACCTGGGGAATGTACATATGCTGTCCATGTCAATGTTTTGTTCAATATGGGAATCCTTATAGGCATCTCAAGAAGATGACCATTATACTCTTGACATATGCATGAATATAATATGAAGGATACTTATAATTTCAATTTGAAAACACACTTAAAATATGTACCTAAAAGTTTAAAAAAAGTTCTTATAGCGCTTATCACTTAAAAGTAAAAATAAAAACTTTTACAAAAAAAGTAACGTTTGGCTTGTACTGCAAGTCTGCCACAAATACTTATCATTTAAAATGCCTTTTCATAATCACTTTTTTGTAAACTATTTAAGTGAATTTTTAAAAGACAATCGAAGATAACTTTTTGGCTACTTATAAGTGGCACCATTCATTGGTGGGGTCAACTTTGTAAATATAAAAAAATTTAGTGGCTAATTTTTAATTTTAAGAAATATTGTTGAAGATAATCATGTATTATAATATATCAATTATTGATTAAACATAATTCAATTCTAGAATGAAAAAGAACCATCTATTAATTTAAATTAATATTAAAAATTCAAAATACTAATTTAATTAATAATATTGTTTTAACATAATTTAATATGATAATCATTTGTATTGTTAATAATTTTATTTTAACAAAAATTAATATGATAATCATGTTTATTGGTAATATAAAAAAAAAATATTATTTTTACTTAATAAAAATATTTAAATTTTAATTAAAAATAACAATTAAAACAATTATTAATTAAAATTTTAATTAAAAATATTATATTTTTAATTTAAAAATAAAATAATTATATATTATTCAAATATGTATTAAACATATTAATTATTAATAAAATATATTAAGTTTTTGAATGAATAAAAAGAACCATCTATAAATCTAAATTAACATAAAATAAATTAAAATTTTTAATTTAGTTATTAACACTATTTTTAACGTAATTAATGTGATAATCATATATTATAAATATACATTAATAACAAGATCATTGTTAATAAATATTAATATTATATTATTTTAATTAATATAAAATATTTAAACTTTAAGAAGAAAATAAATATAATTATCATTTAAAATTTTAATTATAAATATTAATATTTTTATTTGAAATATATTTTAAAATAATTATATATTCTTTTACTATGTATTAGTATGTTGTTATAATTCAATTTTGGATTAAACAAGAACAATTTATTAATTTAAATTAACATTAAATAAAATTTTAATTTAATTAAGGATATTATTTTTATGATAAATTAATATGATAGTAATTTTCTATAATTATATGTTAGTAACAATATTATTATTAATTAAAAATAATAATCTTATATTGTTTTATTTAATATAAAATTTTAAATTTTAATGTAAAGTAAAAAATAATTATTAATGAATTTTTAATTAAAAATATTAATGTTTATTATTGAAAATTTATTTAACTCCACTTATGAAGCACTTCATGTCCTAATTTTTCACATATCCAGTCCCAAGCCTGAGTAAAGGAGGAAGGTTGCGTTAGGTAGCTGATAGTTAGTGTAAAACTTGTTAGACCACTATGATATGAATCTTTACTGTTTATTTATTGGGGTATCTCCTACGAGCGACGCGTTGCATTAGACCACTCAGGTGTAGTGAAAAGTAGGCGAGGGTGGGCTAGGTCATCGCTCGAAGTCACATGCCATGTCGGTGCCTCTATACAATGTCAAATGTGCAAGAGTTCCTACATCATTTTGGATGTGGGCAGATAAAGAAGTTAGTTCAAGAGACTAAGATTAGATTAGCAACTTGGAATAGAGGGACACTTATGGTTAAAAGCATGGAGTGGATACAATGATTAGAAGAAAATTAATATAATCAGTCTTCAAGAAATTAAGTGGGTGGGAGATAACATTGTAGATGTTAATAATGTAGGGGGTAGAATTATAAAAAACAAATTAAGATGGTCTTAGGCAAAGAGATAATAAATGTCACTAGTGCTTAAGCTCCTCAAGTAAGCTTAGCAGAAAATCTTAAGAGACTTTTTGGGAAGATATAGATAGTATTATACAAGGCATATTAGGGACTAAAAAAATATTCATAGGAGTAGATCTGAATGGACATGTTGGAAGGGATAATAAAAGTTATGAGATATGCCTGAAGGATATGGATATGGAGACAAAAATGAGCCTGGGGAGATGATTTTAGACTTCGCTACGTCATATAATTTTTTTACAATGAATACTTGCTTTAAAAAGAGAGAAACACTAAATAACTTTCAAAGGTAGATGAAATAAAAGTAAAATAAAATACCTAGGGAAGTTCTATGGTGAGCTTTTGAAAGAAAGGGTGTATACAGTAGGTACACTGATGTCATTAAGGATATGTATGATAGAGTAATGACTAGTATAAGGACTATAGGTGGAGTGACTACAGAATTTTCAATTACAATAGGTTTATATCAAGGATCTGCTTTGAGCCCATATCTTTTTGCTCTAGTGATAGATCAACTGACTAGGAGTATCTAAAATGAGGTTCCATGGTGTATGTTGTTTGCTAATGATATTGTCTTGATTGATGAAACTAGGGGTAGAGCAGAGTCTAAGTTAAAATTATGGAGAGAAACTTTAGAATCTAGAGGCTTTAGGATAAGTAGAAATAAGACGGAATATATGAAATGTAATTTTAGTATTAGTAGGAGGAATATTGGAGACAAAGTTAAACTTGATGATGATGAAATCAATAGCATTAGTAGGTTTTGATACTTTGAATCTATAATGTAAGCTGAGGGAGTTATTGAAGAAGATGCAATGCATAGCGTTAAAGTAGGTTAGGTAAAATGGAGAAGTGCATCAAGTGTGCTTTGTGATCATAGAATACCCTTAAAATTAAAAGGGAAGTTTTATAGGATGACTGCAAGACCAACTATGCTATATGAATCAAAATGTTAGGTGACAAAGAAATAATATATCCAAAGGTGAAAGTTGTCGAGATGATAATGTTTAGATGAATGAGTGGTATAAAGTTGAGAGATAAATTAAAAAATGAATATATTTGCAGTAAGTTACTTGTAGCTCCTGTAGAAGATAAGGTAGGAACGATTTAGATGGTTTGAAAACTTGCAATGTAGGTCACATAGTGCGTCAGTGAGGAGAAGTGAGTTATTGTGAGGGATAGTAGAAGGGTAGGGGTAGACCTAAAATAATTTGGAGCGAGATCATGAGTAACGATATAATAGTCCTAAATTTGTCGAAGGAAATTATCCGTGGTCACATAAATTGGCAGAAAAGGTTTCATGTAGTCGACCCCACCCAGTGAGACTTAAGACTTGGTTTTGTTGTCGTATAATTTAAAATATATTTAAAAATAATTATATAGCACCCTATAATAAAATGATGTCTCCAAATACACTTATTTTAAACAACCAAACACCATTTATAACTTTCAACACTTTTTCCAGTTTAGCACTTAAGTTATTTTCAATACTTATTTAAATTCAACACTTTTTTGAAAAGCACTTCTATATAAGTGGTTCTAAATGATCCTTTAACTCCATGTCCTAAATGTTTCAACAATCATAAATTAGAAAAAAATTCAGCACTCAATAATCTAAAACCCAAATAATTTGGAGTAAAGTTAATTTTCAACACTTTTTCTAGTTTAGCACTTATTAAGTTATTATCAATACTTATTTAAATTCAACATTTTTTTTTTTGGAAAAGCATCTCTATATAAGTGGTTCTAAATGATCCTTTAAATCCATGTCTTAAATGTTTCAACAATCATAAATTTAAAAAAAAATTCAGCATTCAATAATCTAAAACCCAAATAATTAGGAGGAAAGTTGTTTTACAAGATTTAACCATTATATTATATTATATTGTATTATATTAATAATAATAATTTCTATAATTTATTTTTTAAGAATGAATCTCTTCATGGGCTCATGACCATTATGGGTTCATGTAGCAGAAAGTGAGAGGAGAGCACATTTGGGGCCCTCACTACATCCTATCCCTTGCTACATAGGTGGGTCATAATGTCATGGGCCCATGATCTTTAGCGTTTTAATTATTTTAAATATAATAATAATAGGGTAATTTGATACTAAAAATAGGATTCTCATGTGAATGGCGTGAAACTTATCCATGGAGGAGGGTGTTGGCCTGGGTGTAGAGTCAAGAGGGGAGGTGAATGGACTCTTTCGCGTATTTTCGCTTTTCTCTACAAAATAATAATCTTGGCAAGATGCAAGCAATTATATCACAATATATGAAATGTAAATCATGCATAAGATATGAAATGAAGAGTAAAGAGTAGAGAACTTAACACTGGTTTTTTAATGTGGTTCGGCACCAAGCCTATGTGTGCCTTGAGACCAATTCAAGGATTCCACAATCCACTAGCAACTCCTTCACCGGTCGAGAAGCCTTACAACATAGGAACAAATCCCTCTACGCTCACCAAGAGCCGCAAGGTTCACCAAGAAGCTGTGCAAATCGGTCCACCAAGAACCTTTAACAGTGGTTTACCAAGAACCTTCAATATGGGAACCAATCCCTTTACAACAAGAAGATGAGATACAAAATGATGCTCCTTTAATTGAGCTGATATCAAATACAACACAACCTCATACTAATCTCTCAAGTGATGAATCAAACAATATTTAGAGAACAAGAGAGAAATTGAGTACTTGATATGAAGAACTAAAATGCAAAGTACTTAGATTTTGTATTCAAAAGATGTTAATCACTAAACTCATGTAAAAATCATCAAAACCATTGCTAAACAAGTCTATGGACTTGTATTTATAGGTAAAATGGGCTACTAGCCCTTTTATGGCCGTTGGGGTGATATATTATATGTTTAAATTGAAAACTAGCCGTTTATAGCCGTTGGGCACTGAATCCCGATGCCAATCGTTGACTATTTGCCCTCATTTGTTGACTATTTGCCCCCATTCGTCAACTAATTGCCCCCATTCGTCGACTATTAACATTCTACTTGAAATCGTTGACGAATTACCCCAAATCAGAAAAAGTCATCAACACGAAAGTTGTGGGATTTTTTCTTAACTTTCCATAGATACCAAGATCGCCCTTTTTGGACTTTTCTAGCAAAAGTTATGCCCCAAATACTGAAAGGTGTTTAGAAAAATTGATAGGTACAACTGAGGTTTTAAACCCAACCAGGACCAAGTTTGTAACAGATTATAACACTAATATGATTAAAAACTTGTCCTTATGAAAATATACTTGATTTAATTGAATCTTTAGGTACATAAAAATAGTTTTGACTCAACCGAAACCAAGTATATAAAAGTTCATATTACCAAGATGTTAAAAACTTGTCTCTTATGAAATCATATTTGGAGTATAGGATTCTTTTGTCAAGCTCTTTGTTTTATCTTTGAAAACTATGAATGTTGAGTTTGTGACTTAGTGAAATCCTATAAACTTATGTGTCCTAGTATGCTTGTGCATTTTGCTCAACTCTTGCTCAGAAATCATGCGTGAAATAGAACTACAAGAGTTACAATGAATACTACTTCAAACACTCCCCATTACATATGATACATATGATTCTACATTAGTTTCGTTGGATGTGCTTGAGTTCTTTCGAGTGAGTGTCCTTTTGATCTTTCCTATTTGAACGTCTACTCGATCCGATTTTTGCCTTTGATCCAGTACTTCGTGTATTTGTCACTTGTATCTGTACTAAACATGATCTGCAAAGATAGGATACACTATGATCTGCAAAGATAGGATACACTAGGAACCACAAATAGGTTAGTATCATCAAAACACATTAAATATGATTATGAAGCCACCAAAGCTACAATCTCCCCCTTTTTGATGATGTCTAACCTATTAAGATTTTACTTAATCGTTGCATTTGAGATTGTACTTATCATAGCTTGATATGCAAAGATAAGTTCACCTAGAACTTTTAATGGCTTGTTATCATCAAAACATGACAATAAATATCATGTAGCCACCAAGGCTAACAATTTCTTCCTTTTTGATGATGGCAATCCATTGGTGTTCTTTATAGGGTATAATTTAAAGCTCTACCTCAATTTATGCATATTGTTAAATAAGCCTAAAATTTGCTCCCCCTCACTATATATAACTCATAATTAAATCATTCAACTAAATATTTCATATCCATTGGAGTTATATCACAATTATACATTAATAGAAAGTTCATGTAGGATAAAACAATAAGCAAACTAAACTTTCATAAAACCACATGCATTTTTCCCCCACATACATAACACCACATATCTTCTCCCCCTTTGATCATCATCGAAAAGAGAGGTACTATTCATTTAGCTAAAATAATTTCTTCCCCTTAAGATCAGTTTCCATGGTGATGAGGTGAGTATGTGCTAAACACATATGCCAATTGTTTGTGCTAAACCATAATATTTGAAATGCCTAGATTGACTTCCTTACTTATGAATGATGATTTCTAAGGTTTATTAGAATGATACTACTTGTCGTTGGATCAATCGTTCAATAATAATTCAAATATGCTCATTTTCCATGAAGAATTCATGCTTGTGATTTAAGCATGGTAGGTATGTCCTTACTATTCGGCAATGAGCATTTAGGCGTATACTAAGCTTTATTTAACAATGCTCTTGGTTAATAGGAGACATGTTCTCCTAATTTGCTACTAAAAGGAAGGTATTCTTCTAAACAAAACATATGCTCACAATGATATTACAAATAGATGCTTCATTTGAATACCACTTGTTGTTATGATTATCTCCACTAAAATTCAACTTCATGAATGCTATGTTTTTGATATTCTAACTATGTATCCAAACAGGAGCATATATCATCAAAACAAATTATGTGACTAAGGAACACATCTCTTTTCCAATTAGAGATGGGTTTACCTATCATAGCATGCTTTTGAACTTATATTCAAAACCTTAGTAATACACGTGAGAAAAACAAGGTTTTTCCATTTGCCACTCAAAAATTTATTCCTAAGGAGCAAGCTATGAGTGCATGCTTTTTCAACCCATAAGCAATGGCCAATACTTTTTAAAAGAAATAAACCAATTAACAAAGATATATACAATTTAAAAGATCATATTGGTTTTATAATTTGAACTCATCAATATTGGCCTGATCTTCTAAAGTTCCCAGCATAGTAATCAAACAATTTATGATGCATAATCTGGGATTTTATACTTTGAACACAATTGTGGTAAGTGTCTCTAATTTTGTACTATATAACTCACTTAGTCAACACTTATCCTATTTCACCTAGGTTTGGTTAAGTCTACCTAAATCCTATTTACTAATCCTAGGTTCTAAGGAAGCAATATTAAAAAATTAATGTAATTCTTTTTGGTACCCATTCTTCCTTGGGTGCCAAGGGGCTTGTTTTCTTCACTACCCATTCAAGCCTTCCTTTCTTTGCTTCTAGCTCCTCTATAAGGGCAAGAATATCGAATGCGACCCTTTCTCTTACAATATAAACAAACTTTATTTGTGTGTAAGGGTTTTGACTTATTTGTACTATTTTTGCTTGTTGAGGCATAACCATGTGATTTATAAGAGGATTTAAAGTTCTTTTTGTAAAAGCAATTTCTTTTAACTCTCAAGAATTTATTTGAGTTTTCTTTTTCTTTTATGGTTTTACCATGATTTTCACCTTCCTTTTTCAAGAGAGTATTTTCTTTTGAAATATTTTTAATTTGATTCTTCAAATTTCCTACTTTTACTTGAAAAGATTCATGGTTTTTTTGAGCATTTTCAATAAGTTTCTCATTTTCCTTTTTAAGGGAGGTATTTTCCTCTATTAAGGTGGAACAAAACAAGGTTCCTTTCCTTTGCATTTTGACAATTTATCTTCCAAGTTATTTATTTTTACTTTAAAAGTTTCATGCTTTTTTTGAGTATTTATAAAAAGTTCCTCATTTTTCCTTTTAAAAGAATCATTTTTTTTTATCAATGAGGATTCTCTATGTTTAAACAAAGCAAGCTCTTTCTCAAAATTTTTGCTCTTCTTCTTTACCAAAACTAATTCTTCAAATAATTTAGCACAATTATTTACTACTTCATCATAGGAAGGAGCATAAACATCATCATCGGAACTTTCTTCCTCATCTTGTTCATTTGCTATGAAGCAAGAATGTGCTTCTCCTAATGTAAATGAATCTAAGGTAACACCTATTTATTTCTTAGGCTCTTCGTAAGCATATCCCACATTTCTTTGGCGGTTTCACATTTGCAAACACGATTGTATTCAACATCATTTAAAGCACAAAAAATGAAATGTCTTGCTTTAAAATTCAGTTCAACTAACCTCTTTTTGCTTTTTGATAACTCCATTAAGGCCTTTGGAATATCCTCACTCTTGTCATTCTTCTTTGTGAATGAAAAGTCTCCTTTGGAGATGATCACCCACAAATCCAAGTCGTGTGCTTGAATGAAGATGGCCATTTGATTTTTCCACGAGAGGTAGTTGGTGCCTTTGAACATTGGCGGTTGATAAATGAATCATCCTAGGGAAGAGGTTATGTCAACCATATACGCCATTTGATCTTTTCGCTTTGGATTTTACTTTGAAAAAATGAGCCTCTCGCTGTGATACCACTTGTTAGCTCGGGTTTAGAGTCAAGAGGGGGGGGGGGGGGGTGAATGGACTCTTTCGCGTATTTTCGCTTTTCTTTACAAAATAACAATCTTGGCAAGATTTAAGCAATTATATCACAATATATGAATTGTAAATCATGCACAAGATATGAAATGAAGAGTAAAGAGTAGAGAAGCTTAACACCGGTATTTTAATGTGATTCGGCACCAAGCCTCCGTCTACGCCTTGAGACCAACTCAACGATTCCATAATCCACTAACAAACTCCATCACTGGCGGATAAGCCTTACAACACGGGAAAAAATCCCTCAACGCTCACTAAGAGCCGCAAGGTTCACCAAGAAGCCTTGCAAATTGGTCCACCAAGAACCTTTAACAATGATTCATCAAGAACCTTCAATATTGGAACTAATCCTTTTACAACAAGAAGATGAAATACAAAACGATGCTCCTTTAATTGAGCTGATATCAAATACAACACAACCTCACACTAATCTCCCAAGTAATGAATCAAACAAGATTTAGAGAGCAAGAGAGAAATTGAGCGCTTGATATGAATAATTAAAATGCAAAGTGCTTAGGTTTTGTATTCAAAAGATGTTAATCACTAAACTCATGTAAAAATCATCAAAACCATTGCTAATCAAGTCTATGGACTTGTATTTATAGGAAAAATGGGCTACTAGCCCTTTTATGGCCGTTGGAGGTGATATATTATATGTTTAAATTGAAAACTAGCCATTTATAGCCGTTGGGGACTGAATCCCGATGCCAATTGTCGACTATTTGCCCCCATTCGTTGACTATTTGCCCCCATTCATCGATTAATTGCCCCCATTCGTCGACTATTAACATTTTGCCCGAAATTGTCGACAAATAACCCCAAATCGTTGACGATTACCCCAAATCAGAAAAAGTCATCAACACCAAAGTTGTGGGTTTTTTTCGTAGCTTTCCATAGATACCAAGATTGTCCTTTTTGGACTTTTTGAGCAGAAGTTATGCCCCAATACCGAAGGGTGTTAAGGAAATTTGATAGGTGCATAATTGAGATTTTAATCCCAACTAGGACCAAGTTTGTAAAAGATTATAACACTAATATGATTTAAAACTTATTCTTATGAATATATACTTGATTTAATTGAATCTTAAAGTACATAAAAATAGTTTTGACTCAACCGGAACCAAGTATATAAAAGTTAATAACGCCAAGATTTTAAAAACTTGTCCATTATGAAAACATATTTTGAGTATAGGATTCTTTTGTTAAACTTTTTGTTTTATCTTTGAAAACTATGAATGTTGAGTTATTGACTTAGTGAAATCCTATAAACTCATGTGTCCTAGTATGCATGTGCATTTTGCTAAACTCTTGCTCAAAAATCATGCGTGAAACAGAACTACAAGAGTTACAATGAATATTACCTCAAACAATCCCCATTATATATGATACATATGATTCTACATTAGCTTTGTTGGATGTGCTTGAGTTCTTTCGAGTGAGTGTCATTTTGATCTTTCCTATTCGAACGTCTACTTGGTCCAATCTTTGCCTTTGATCTAGTACTTCATGTATTTGTCACTTGTACCTGTACTAAACATGATCTGCAAAGGTAGGATATACTAGGAACCACAAATATGTTAATATCATCAAAACACATTAAATATGATTATGAAGCCACCAAGGTTAACACAGGGTAATACTATATGATGGGGACATTGATGTTCAATTGGCCAAAATAGTGAGGGCAATTTGATATCAAAAGTAGGATTCTCAAGGGAATTTACCCATGTTATTGTGGAATCCTCCATTCTTAAAAATGTCAAGATTCTTGTTGCATTAGATTTTGGTGCCCAAACAAATGCTGAAATGAAATTCTATGGACATTACATTCATTGGTGTGCAGTAGATCACTCTGTATTTTATTGTCATACTCCATTGGGTAGTATTTTGCTTATAGTATATGTGGATGACATTGTGATCACTGGTGATGATGATCGTGGTATCCAAGACTTAAAGCTTTTTCTACAGAGTAAGTTTTAGACCAAAGACTTGGGACCATTGAAGTACTTCTTGGGTATAGAAGTATTGAGATCTTGTACGAAAACTGCCTTGTCACAAAGGAAGTATGTTCTTAATCTTTTAGATGAGACAGGGCTTTTCGGATGCAAACCTGTAACACCCATGGATCCCAATAATAAGTTAATGCCAAATATGGATGATTTGTTGCCTAACCCATATCGATGCCGGAGACTTGTTGGAAAGTTGAATTATCTTATGGTCACTTGACCAGATATATCCTTTGCAACAAGTGTTGTGAGTCAGTTTCTTGATTCCCTGAGAGCAAGTCATTGGGATGCAATGATTCGCATTTGAGATATCTCAGAGGTGCACCAGGGAGAGGTCTCTTATATCAGGATCGGGGTCACACTCATATTCAGTGATATACAGAAGCAGATTTGAGATATCTCAAAGGTGCACCAGGGAGAGGTCTCTTATATCAGGATCGGGGTCACACTCATATTCAGTGATATACAGAATGAGATTGGGCCGGATCACCATCCGCTTGAAGATCTACAACCGAGAATTATATCTTTGTCGGTGGTAATTTGGTGTCTTCGAAAAGCAAGAAACAAACTGTGGTTGTCAGGTCAAGTGCTGAGTCAGAGTGTAGAGCTATGGTGCACACTACATATGAACTTGTTTGGTTGAAGAACATGTTGAAAGAACTAGGTTTTCCACATTCTCAACCTATGGAGTTGATGTGTGATAATCGAGTTGCTATTCATATTGCCTCCAACCTTGTCTTTCATAGGTGAACAAAGCACATTGAAGTTGATTGCCACTTAATTCGAGAGAAACTTGTATAGAAGCTCATTGAGACCATTCATGTGAAGTTTGAGTTTCAGCTTGCTGATTTGTTCACTAAAGCCTTGGGAGGTGCTCATGTGAAATTCATTTTGAAATTAGAATAGCTTTCCTAAGAGAGGGGTGAATTGGGTTTTAAAAATTTTATTTTCTTTTTCAATGCTTCTGTGTTAAAACAATAAGCACACCCCAAACACAATCACAAAAATACTTGTAAATTAATTCAAATCAACCACAATCAAAGCGAAATAACCAATCACTTGATTTTTTGTAACAATAGCCTTGTAGTAATATGTAATGCTTGCTGGATTTGTATAAGCCCTATGTTAAAATTTACAATCACACTTCTTCCTAATGTTCAACTTTTAAATAAACTTTCAGTTTAATAAATTTAGGATGATCAACCAACATAGTCCCTTTCGGTTTCCACAATCAATGCTGATCAAACCAAAACAAATTATCTTCCAGTCTATTTAATAACCAAACACTCAGAATTCAGAAATTTATAAAGCATCCATGCAGTTTGTAAATTTTGCTGAAAAGTAAAGAGTAGGGAAAAGAGAGTGAGACCACTGTTTTTACGAGGTTCGGCTTATACCCTGCCTACCTCCTCGCCTTTGGCAAACCACCAAAGGATTCACTAAAACTAGTTCCCTTGCTGGGTGGAACAACACCGTTTACACGCTCCTTCAGTAGGCTAGAGCCCGCCTTTCCAAACGATGTACCCTCGTTCGGTCACTCCTTCAAATAGGCTAAAGCCCGCCTCTCTAAGCGATATCCTCACACTTAGCCAATGATCCAAATAATCTTGAACCATCTATATCTACAAGATACAAATCAAATAGATGTACAAAGAGTTGCTCCTAAAAGAGCTGATTAGTACAGTTCAAAACTATATACTTCAATGTAATTCACAATATGAAATTCAGATTGAAGTTTTAGAAGTATTTCACCGTATGATTCTTTCAATGGATGGAAGAATTAGTAGTTGTAGCACAATATCAGTGAGAGAATTAGCAAGAACTCAGTAAGCTTCGTGCCAATTGAGAGCAAGAAAGAGCTTTGAGAATTTCAGAATAGTTGAGAGAGATTTTGAATGCTGAATTGAATTCTTGGTGTTAAATCAATTTAACTTGGGTGTATTTATAGATGTAGAAAAGTATCTAGCTTGTTCCCCAAGTTCCCCAAGCAATTGAATATTTGAAAATATGTCCGTTATATTTTTTAAATTTTTCCGCGTGAGAGTTGATTGTGAGGACTCTGGCAGTCGCTTGTCAACAGGGGAGGCAGGCGCCTGTCACTGAACAATTGGGTTTTTTATATGATCAGAAGGGTGACAAACAACTGTCAAAACACAGTTAGTCGTCTCAAGTTGCACTGACAGTTGCCTGTCCAGTTCTAGATAGTTGACTGTCATGTCTTTGTCTGTTTATTTAACACCCTTTAACATGGCAGTTGATTGTCCATGTGCAGTCAGTCGCCTATCAACCAATTGTTTCTTGTTTTAAAATTTTTTGTTCTCTCTTTTCTTTGCTTATTTAATCTTTGGAATATCAGTTTGTTTTCCTTTGAAAAATAAGTTCCAAGACTTAAAACAAGGTTCTTAGGTCTCTTTGCCTAATGAGCTTCAAAATGAAAAGTCATACTTGAATCATGCTTGAAGTACTTACAAAGTTTGTTCTAAAAACTTATTTGACTCTTCTTTGCTTTGAGTTCTCTTTGTGGTTGATCTTTGATCTTTCAATCTTCTTTGAGCTTTCATTATGGATCATTTATTTGATATGGGCCTTCCATGTTCTTTGATCCTTGTGAGCTTTCAAGATATGCCATTTTAAGGTGTAAGCTTCATTTGATCTGAATTTTGACATGAGCTTTCGGAATTGTCCCTTTTCTCATCTGAAATCCACTTTGCCTTTATTAACTGAAATATCACGACTTTGAAGCAAATTAGATAGCCTTACTTTGTTATCATCAAAATCAAGAGTCGTAAGCCTAGCTAGGCCAACACATTTGTAACAAGTTAGGAGCATATGATATATGTGCTCCAGCTTGTGGGGGAGTGTTAATGGTTATTTAGTCTTTTAGAATTATTATTTTTCCTATTTTGTGTTAGAGTTTTGTTAGTAATAAGTGTGAGTTAGTAAGGGTATTATGATCATTCCTATTGTACTTACATTATAAATAGAGGGAGTGACCTATCATTGAGTTTAGGTTTTCTATTTTACCCAATTACTCAATAGTATAGAATGCCATTCATAGATAGATTTGTGGACTAGTTGGAGATTCGAGGGTTTCAAGGTTGGTGTTCATATAAATGCCTAAACTACTCAACTTGAGAATGATTTATTGCATGCATGCTAATGTTGTTAAATTAAATTACTTTAGTGGGGACTATTAGAGGATTTACACTTCTAAAAGTTTTGCAATCTTCGCATAAGTAGTGGATAACTAATAGGAATCTGATGTAGACACATCAAGAAGAAGCTATTACATCAATGGGAACTAAAACTTTGCTCCACAACGTTAGGGCTTGAGCTTTTTCTTTTCCTCATTAAGGTTATTGAAGCATATCCTTGCAATATTAAAATTGGGTAAAATTTTATATTGTTATATTGTCTAGTCATATGTGAGTTAGATTGAGTTGGATTGTTTGGGCATCTAAGCTTAGATGGTTCTATAGTTGACAATGTGTTGATGCTTGCTTGTTTTATCAATTTATTTGTACCAAAATACTAGTAATGAAACTAAATCACTCGATGATCCTTTCTTTTGAAATTCTATTTCCAAATTGCGGTGCATCACCGTTGTAGCAAGTCAAACTGGCCATGCTAGAGCAATAATTTCATTTGTTGGATATTATTAGAAAAATGGTTGATGATTGCTTAGTTATCAATTTTTCTTTTTCAATATTTAAATGCATTTAACCTTGTTGAATTACTAATTTTCATTGTCAAAGACTTGGTTCATTATTCTCTAACTACTTGAGATCCAACATGATTTGGTTGTAACTGAATGGACAACTTTGCAAATGCAACCCATTCGCATTGTCGTCCTAGGTTCCTGCAATTAAGGGTTTATTTGGTATTGTTGTTGTTTTCTATTTTCTGTTTCTATTTCTACTTAGTAAAAAAATAGAATATAAAAACATGTTTGTTATATTATCAATTTTTTTTGTTTTCATTACTAGTTTTTAGCTATTTGTGAAAATACTGAAAACTAGATTTTATGGTTTTCAGTTATTTTGGCAATCTTTGCCAGAAATTTTAATATCCAAGAATAGTTTTTTTTGGATTAAATAATCCATTTTGTACACTTTTAAATAAAAATAAAAATAAAATGATAATATGAATTTTAATATAATTAAAATAAAATATACATAAATTTCAAAAAATAATAATAAATCTAATTACAAAATATTTTTACTATTTTTTAATTGTCATTTCCAATAAAATTTTTATTGTAAGTTAATATTTGAATATCTAACAATTAAGTAAAATAATTATAATAATTTTTATTTTTATTATAGTATTTTTTTTAAATATGTATTATTTGTAATTTTATTATTTAAATCATATTTTATAATTTTATTTGATTTTAAGATGTAAACAAACATTTTTTTAATTAAGTTTTAAATTTGTGTTAGTTTTATAAATATTAACCAAATAGGTTGTTGGTTTTTGGTTTTTAGTTTCTATTTTTGGTTTATGATTTTTCGTTTTTGTAATTTTTGACAGTTATACCAAATGGCCCTTTAACATTCTTAAAGCACTTTCTTACCATATTTGTAGCATAATCCTTCAACAAATTGATTGCATTATTTAATGTTAATTAAGTCCTAAGTCCATACTTGAGATATATATATATATATAATTTTTTTCCCAAGTCCATATTTGAAATGATGAATTTATGCTAACAAGATTCAGTTCTAGCATAACTAATTTTTTTTTTTTTTTTAAATATCTATATTCTTGTTTTTTTTTTTTTTTCTAGTGAAGTAAAGAATACCTGCAATTGCTTGCTCGCTGGCATATATCTGCATGCGTGTGCACATGTGTGTGCACGTATGTGGTGGGTAGAATTTTTCAAGGAAGGCTTTAAGTTTACATCACCTGTTTAATGCATAGAAAACTTTATCCTCCATTACTCTTAAATCTGTTTAAAAATTATCAAATATGTGTGGTGATTTGAAGTTGAATTCCTGGTCTGCCCCCTCCCTGTTGTTACTTTGTTTTCCCCTTATTCGCATAATTGAATAAGATGGGCATGCAATAGCATTACATAGGGATACAATGGTTGACAAAGAAAAGATGGTGTATCCTAAGGGAAATGACCATATAAAACTTGGTGCTGTTCCAACCAATATGAATAGATGTTCTCAATTTTTACCATGGGAATGTCTATTCCTATGCTGTTCCCTTGGAATAACATTATGTTTTGCATGGTCGTTTGCACAAGCATTTCTGTAAGCCATTATATCCCTACACAAAGCAATTCCATTCCCACTCTATTCCATTCCTCAGAGCAAAGCTAACATTAGTTATATGTAAAATTAAATTTGTTTCGGGCTTGTAATTTCCGTATGTTATTGCAGTATAGAATTTGATCGTGATGATGAGTTGTTTGCAACAGCTGGAGTTTCACGACGAATCAAGGTTTTTGAGTTTTCCACGGTGAGCTTGGCCAATATGTACTCAACAATAGATTTGTAACTATGAATTTTGACCCCATTTCATGGCTCCACTAATTGATGGTTCTCTATCACAATTTATAATGTTACTAAATGGCCTTGAGTGTTCTTTTTGTTGCTTTTATAATTGTCCTAAACATTGTGGCAGAGCTGGTGTAAATACTCGTTTTCTTGCAGCATCGGATTTGATAATAGATTTGTTTGTTTAATATGGGAAAGCATGTACTTATGGTTGTGTTGCATTATATTGATGATGCTGCTTCCCAAATGGTATTTTCAATTGACATTAGGAATATTTTAGTTTCTTTGATTCTGAAACTTTTCATCACTTTAAAAATTATCACAATTTACTTGTTATAACCATCCAATGCTGTCTTCTAGCATGCAATTGCTCACATAATTGCTTTACAGGTGGTCAATGAACCTGCTGATCTGCATTGTCCCATTATCGAAATGTCCACGCGATCCAAGCTGAGTTGCTTGAGTTGGAATAAGCACACAAAAAACTATATTGCTAGTAGTGATTATGAGGGGATCGTAACTGTTTGGGATGTAACTACTCGTCAGGTATTGCAATATCTTTTCTTTTAGCTCAATCTCCACATTTTCTGTATTCCTGAATGTTCACTTGTGTAGTTTTTAAATTTTTAGAGTGTGATGGAATACGAGGAGCATGAAAAACGAGCATGGAGTGTTGATTTTTCACGCACAGAACCTTCAATGCTGGTATCAGGCAGTGATGATTGCAAGGTACTTGGAAACTCTGGAAAAGTAACTAGTCTAGAGAAATATAGCGAACTAGTCTACGGAAATGCAGCTGTGTATTTTAAGAACCAATCCTTAGTATTTGTGTCACCATCAACATTTTAAGGTTACGTTACTATATGAAAATTCTTGGAAATTGAGTTTCTGGGAACAATAACAAATTTCTAATAGAATTTCTCACAATATGCAGAATTAGTATCCTTTATTTTATTTTATTTTATGAATTAGCAGAGTTACTGAGGAAATGATTTTGCTGTGAGAATAATAAGAAGCTTAGAGAGCTTCTAGGTGATATTGACAGAAAATGTAGTAAATAGATCTATGCACAGGCAGAAAGGATCTATTATTTAGCAATAGGTCAACTCTCAGTTCTATACTTGAAATCAGTCTTAATTGTGCATCTGTGGTTTGTGTGTGGAACAGGTCAAAGTTTGGTGCACAAAGCAGGAAGCAAGTGTTCTCAATATTGACATGAAAGCTAATATTTGTTCTGTTAAATATAATCCGGGATCTAGCATTTATGTGGCGGTACATCCATGTTCGAACATAGCTACTTCATCATATCTCTCTGAGCACAAATATATCTAAATTTTGAAGTATGCTGAAGGAGCAGCACCATTTTTCTTCAGAGTATTTGGATGATAATTTTAACAGAAAAATGTATTTTCAGTTATTTTTTATTTAATTTTATTATTTGGGGAAATAAAATTGGAAACCTGCCTGCTTCATAGCTCAAAAATTCAAAAATAGGTAATCTGTTGATCTGAATTTTTTTTTTTTAAAACTGTAGTTTTCAGAAAATTTCCATCAAACTTCTTTTCCAAACTA
The DNA here is from genome assembly GCF_029873635.1 of Malania oleifera. Taxonomy (NCBI): domain Eukaryota; kingdom Viridiplantae; phylum Streptophyta; class Magnoliopsida; order Santalales; family Ximeniaceae; genus Malania; species Malania oleifera. Next base: position 1,787,497 of record NC_080420.1, read on the forward strand.
TTTTCATTTTTTTTAACAGAAAATTGATTTTGATGCTGAAAGCATCTGTTAACTTTGCTTTGCTTAACTTCGAAAAAATATCATTTTTGGGAATTTTGCTGGTATAACACTCGTCCCTTTTGCAGGTGGGTTCTGCGGATCATCATATCCATTATTATGATCTCAGAAATATCAGCCAACCACTGCACGTGTTCAGTGGGCATAGAAAAACTGTTTCATATGTAAAATTCTTATCTAGCAGTGAGCTTGCTTCTGCTTCCACTGACAGCACATTGCGCTTATGGGATGTAAAGGAAAATTTGCCAGTATGTTCTAAACTTATGACAATACATGCAGCATCTTTACTGCCCATTTAATCTTGTAACTTTTTTCATATTTTATGTTTATTTAAGCGATGTTTCATTTTTCTCTAGTACTTCCATCCACAGATGTGTGTAATTTTAGTGCTTTTGAATTTGAGCACTAAAAACCTTTGAACGCTGCATATTTTTAACTGATGGAAGCTAAATTGACTGACTTTTGGGGGGAAAATTTGCATCCTGTTCTCACACTTTTTTTCCCTGGACACTACAATCCTCCCTGTGCTTTTATGAAACTCAAATTGTGTTATTTTTAATTTAGGCTGTTTGTACATATTATTTTCCTTATATGTTTAAATTTAAACATAAGTTTAACAGTGGTGAACTAATATGATGTTGCTTTTGTTTATTTATTTATTTTTTGGATTTTCAGTTGCGCACATTTAGAGGCCACACAAATGAGAAGAATTTTGTGGGTCTCTCAGTTAACAGTGAGTACATTGCTTGTGGCAGTGAAACCAATGAAGTTTTTGTTTATCACAAGGTAACATAATATTCGAAAAAAGTTCATGTACTTGTCATCCAGTTCTATCTAATTGATTTTTGCTTGCAGGCAATCTCGAAACCTGCAGCATGGCATAGGTTTGGATCATCAGATGTGGATGATACAAATGATGATTTAGGATCATACTTCATCAGTGCTGTGTGTTGGAAGAGTGATAGCCCGACAATGTTAACTGCCAACAGTCAAGGAACAATCAAAGTGCTTGCACAAGCAGCTTGAAAGCAAAAATAAAAGATATAAGTTAGATGTGGAAAATCCATTGCCTGAAGCCTCGAGATGTTGTTGGTGGTGAGAATTCGTGTGTATATTTACCCATTTCCTCAGCTTGTAGGTGCATTTATAAAAAATAGCAAGGCAGGTGCAAAAAAAAATAATTAAGAACAGCACTTAAGGAGGGCTGTGTAAATGTTTCCTTTAATGTAAGCTATTGTAATTGAGCGTCTTATTTTGAGAAGATTTGATTCTTGGCTGAAAGTATCAAGTCCATTCTAGGCGTGAAATTGAAATACCATACCATCTCTTGTATTCCCATTTTTTAAGCAAGCAATTACAAAGATGGAGATTTGTGACATCGATGGAGATTTTAACTAGTGCGGCTAAATATGGGAGGCATACCGTTAGATTATCACTTTACTTAAAAGCTTAAGTTGTTAAGTTGTGGGTCAACAATGTATATCAAGCTTTTAACACTTCCTTGCACATGTAGTCCGATAGCACGTGGAAAGATAAATAAATGACAAATAATGTCAGAAAATAAAGGCAGGCGATAAGATTAGAACATAGGACCTCCTGATAATCAGAACTCTGATATTATGTTAGATTATCACTTTACTCAAAAGTTAAGTTGTTAGGTTGTGGGTTAACAATGTATATCAAGCTTTTAACACAAACAATGCAAATAAGCAGCGGGAATACCACTTAAGTATGGCTATAAAATATGGTTATTTGTAAAAATTATTTTTATTATTGGAGATTTGATATTGCAACAAATGAAGTGTTTGAAGAATTTGAGATTTAACCCCACGAAACCTAAAAGACTAATTAATGTTCCGCCCGTCCAAGCTTCATTCTTAAAGCATGATTGGCATTTGTAAGACCAAAGATCAAACCCTAACTTTGCAAAAGTCAGAGCTAAGTTCAAAGAAGTTGGGTGGTCTTCTTGCGCAACTACTGTGCTTAGTAACTCCCCTGTAGGAAGAATTTGGGTGGGTTATAACCTAAACAACCTCACTATTTCTCATGTACTTGTCACTAAGTTTATTAGCATAAGGGTGAGGGCAGCCAAGGCCCCAAAATGCTGGATTACCTTTGTTTATAATATGCCTCAAAAGGAAGTCTAAGAAAAATGCTGTGTGACCAGTTAAACTCCTCTACAACTGTCTAAGATGAACTCCCTTGAATGGTCTTGCGTGACTTCAACAACAACAGATAATGCACTTACAGCAAGAGCTTCATTTCTGCTACTAGCATGGTGCATGGGAGTTGATTTCAAGTACTTCCTCCTCTCTGCTGCGTTGGATGACTACCCTTTCACATGGTCCTTTTCAAACAAATGAAGCTCTAGCTTTATCTCAAGAAAACTTCACTAGGTCCTAACCTTGCAAGTCTATAGCAAGACTTTCCCTTCTCTCACCGTGTAGTTTACAAGCTGGTATTTTTTATGATACCTATTGTGATGAAATCAGCATGGTTAAGATGGGATAAATTCTCAAGAAAAAGCTTAAGATAGTGTTCAAGAGTATCAATTTTAGGCTTTGAAGTTGGATTTGAATAAGCTCAAGGTAATTTTACATAATATTTTCCAGGCTCTTAAACCCTTGGTAAGAGTTCATCTTCACTTCTTCAAGTTCAACACTAGAATTCAAGAGGCTAAGAAGCCATGAATTAGTTTTAACTCATGCTCTCACATTCCACTCTACATGAAACCTCTTTGGTTGATGCCACCAATAATCATTGGGCCTATATTAACCTCTAGAAAGCTAGAAATAGTTGGATTTAGCTAGGTGATCATAACAACATGTTCTTCCCCATGGCCATCAAAATCTAGAGAACCTACCATATTGAAAATGAGGAATGTTAGGCTTTTCAAAGATACTTCTAATATGAAAAATTTTGTTGTTCAAAACACACACCTTGATGTCAAATGAATGTGTCTTGATGGTTTTGTTGTGAAACAAACACTATAGTTATGTGCGGACACACATAACAAATAAAAAGAAAATAACAAAAAAAGCACAACGATTTATGTGATTTAAAAATATTTGCAAACAAATAAATTTCCCCTATACTGTCAATAAACTACCTTTAAGTTTTAACTGTAGCCTACGAGCATGTATATTTAGTCTTTGGTGTGAAAACGTCAAAGTACCATTATACAAAAATATAAAAGCACTATTCTTGGACTCAAAATACCATAACGTATCACAAATAGGCTTCACCCCCCACCCCCCCTCCCTTTGACAATCCTCCCATGCACTCCATTGGGTTTAAGTGAAAAGAATCTAATAGTCACTCTAGGTGAAAACTTCCACTTATAATAAGCTTCAAGAGGATAATATGAGCCACACTTAAAACATGAAATTCTCTTGTACTTGTATGTCACCATTAAAACATGAAATTTTATTTTCTGAACATATATTCTTTAAAAAGATATTAACTAGTATTTTCTAAGAATAAATTCTTCTTTCTTCGAGAAAACAATCTTTTTGAAAGTAAAAACATATGTGGAGATTCACAAAGATTTCGTACAAAGGCTACTAGCCTTTTTACGAAAATAAAAGAATCACTTTTAATGAAAGCATTTGTTGATGCTAAAAGTTAATCGAAATTGTATTTTGAACACATTTTGAACAATATCAAGAAAAGATATTATTCAAAAAGATAATTAGTTGTGTTGACTTTTTGAGTTTGATTTCTGTTTTGATGCTGACAAAACATTTGGATCTAATGTATGTGACTAGTACTTGAATAGGTTAATTATTCAGAACACACACATGGAAGAGGGATGTGGAAGCCAAGACAGGACTTAAAGTGCATACAACTTGGCGTATTTCATGAAGACCGAAGAGTAAAAGACAAGAAGACATTTGAATTTTATTGTAAATGCTTTTTTTTTTTTGTTTTATAATTTGGTATGTAATAAGGAATGACATGCATGATGTGATTGAAAGCTCAAAGGCTAATAGACTGACCTTAGGTCCCCAAGCACTTCATGAAAAGTCCCTTAAGCTAAAAAGCCAACACTTACATACAAGGATAAACCTATAAGGTCAAAGTTAGGGCATATCTTAACTTTTCAAGGTCCTCGGTTGATCGACCTCTTGGCGTTATAAATGCCTCAGTCGACCGACCTGGCCAGAAGTCAAAAGTTTGACTTGGCTCGGCCGATTGACCTATTATTGAACATATTGCCCATGGTCGCCCGACCTTTAAAATTGGCCTTTTCTACAGTTCACGACCGACCCAACTTTTAGTTCAAATTTGCCTTGGCCGACTAGCCTTTGAAGACCGGCAGACCGAACCTTAGGCTAGGCGACCGAAATCAAGAAGTAAAGGAAAATCGCCCTAGGTCAGCCAACTGACCCCTTACTTGACAAACCGAACCCTTTTGAAATTTAAAAATGTGCTGTGAGAGGATAGCCGATGGACGTCTTGGTCCGGTCGACCGAATCTCTTGGGTTCTCAAATTTTTATTACGCCAATCCGAGCTAAAACTTAATTAAACAATTTTAAAAATACCCGTTATGTCTCTAACGGTCAAAATTCTCTTAGACTCTATATATACCCTTTCATTACTCATTTTTTAAGCATGAGATTAGATTGAAAATCTTTCGAAAATATTTTTGATTTTTTCATTCTTTTATACTCTCCTATACTTATTACATTGAAAATATTTTCAAGAATATATTTATTTGGGTAGTTATTTTTCACAACAATTATCATTTACTCCCCTTTACTCTTATTTTTCAAAATCATTCCTTGAGATTATAGTTTGAGTTTCTCCACATATTTATTTGATAAATATCTTGGGAGAAATCTTATTCTAGCTTGTGAATCTTTAGCATTTCTATTGCTAGATTCATAAAGCTCATCTTGCCTTTGTTGTAAGAATCCATTTTTGGGCATAACTCTAAAATATCCTACACTTCATTTGAAAAATATTTTTGAAAGAAAATTTTTTTATTGGGGTTTGCATCTTTGAAGTGCTTTAGTATATACATCTAACTCAAAGATTGCATTAGTTTTTTTAACAAAATCATATACTCACTGAGCTTTAAATTCATATCGTATGTGAGTGCATATAGAGCTTTATTGTTGTACAAATCTGCTTGTTTGAGTAGCACTTTGGTTGTACAAAAATATTATATTTGTTGTATTCCCGACGTGTGGTCGGAAGAAGATTGCATTGGCCTGTAATGTGCACTGGATTGCTTAGACCCGGTTAAGAAAGTACCAGATGGTTTAGACCTCATTAGGAAAACCAGGAGCACCTTTCTAACGTGTGATTGTAAAGGTTGGGGTCAGTCCTATAATCTGACCTGGGGTATTCCCTTGTCTAGTAAGGAGAGGGTATTGTAATCAGTGTTACTCCATTTGTAAATAAGCAATTAGTGGAATCCTCTTGCTTGTGAGCTTGAGGCGGGGACGTAGGTAGTGTTGGCCAAACCCCGATATCACATCGTGTGTCGTTCTCTCTTTCCCTGCACTTTAATTTTTCGCACTTAAATTCCTGCACATGTATATTTAAATTTGTTATGAATGTTCACATGTTTAAAATATTGTGAATAATTGGGAATTACTGAGTCTGATATATCTGTTTTATTTATATGCTCATTTTTATATTGTTGGGTAATTGGTATTTTCTTTGACAGACCATAGGTTGCGAAATACTGATTGTGGTTTTGATTAAACCTAGGAAGAATTTTTAAAATACCCAATTCACCCCCAATTGGGAATACACCAATTCTAACAATTGATGTTAGAGCCTTATTGCAAAAAACTTAATCGCTTATGCTAAAGATTGCAATGGCTCTTGTTGGTGTATCCACATTCGGAGAGGGACAGTAATTTACCAGTCTTCCTTTATTTTGTGGTGTCGATTACACCACCTGAAAAATTAGAATGAGCATATTTATAAAATCAATGGACCGGAGGGCCTAACAAATAACTGTTAAAGGAAATTACTTGAGAATGAAAGGTTTGCTCCACCCGAAAAGGAGCATTCATAGTGGAATCATTTGGCAGTATTTGCCAAAGGTGAGAACGTAGGCGGGGGATATGCCGAACCTCGTAAAATTTTGGTGTCTTCTCTCTTCCCTATACTTTTATTTTCTACACTATATATATTATGAATGAAAATTGTTGATTGCAGGACTTAAGTAAGAATTCAGAGAAGACTCTTAACTCTAGAAAATACGTGTTAATTAATCTTTTGCGAAAACCCACAAGGGAGTACATTGATTAATTTATGGAAATCTTGGTTAAGTGAGTGCATTACAAACAATCAAAACAGGGCTTGCACATACTTACAAGGTTGTTACCAAAAGCATCAAAAGTTTGATCGATTGATTTCAATTTTGTTAATTGATTGGATTGTTTATCTTTCAAGTACTTTGTTTAGTGTTTGGGTTGTGATTGTTATTTGGTTAATTTAATTAGGTTTGCTGTTGTAATTAAAATACAAAAAGTTTTAAAAAGGGCATAAATTTTTAATTAACCCAATTCACCCCCCCTCTTGGGGACGCTATTCTATTTTCAATTGGTATCAGAGCCTAGTTATAACACATCTTAAAAAGTAGTTATATAAAGATCTTAAATGACTCATATAGGAGTAACTCCCTTCAGAGAGGGCTAATTCTTAACCCAACCACCAATCTTCTATGGACATAACTATACCTTTTGGAAAAAACGTATGCAAATCTACCTACAAACTATGGATTGGAAAACTTGAGAGGTTGTCATGGATGGTGATCTAATTCCTCTCAAAATAGTAGATGAAAAACATATCCCGAAAGAGAAAAAGGACATGACTGATATAGATTACAAAATGTTACAAATAAACTCAAGTGCTATCAATACTTTGTATTGTGCTCTAGATGCTAATGAATTCAATAGAGTCATGGCCTGCAAAACAGCCAAAGAGATATGAGATAAGTTAGAAGTCACTTATGAAAGAACGATCGATGTTAGAGATAATAGTTGTTGATCTGGAAGTTCACTTGTGGTTGTTTCGTTTGGTCCATAAGTTCATGGAACCTAAGAACATTTTAATTTGCTATATTTTTTTTTTGATTTGTTGTTGTGTCAAGGTTGTGTGCGTGTTGGGATAGTCCTCAAATCCCAAAAGTGTGTTTCCATAGCTCGACATTTGTTTAGTTGAACAACATGCAATAATGATCTAGAAGGAAGAGTATTTAAGGTTTCTACAATATCAAACATCCCAAAAAGCAACACATCACATTGCATCTTTTGCTCAAAGGGTAATCATACGATTTGTACTTTATCTTGTATCTCTCCCACCACTCCTTGGATTATCAATATTATTGCTATTGACCATGTGACAAGTGTAACCACTTTCTTTTCTTCCTCCAATATCCTAAAATTCTACCTCAAGCTACCCTTACTAATTGATCCTTAGCCTAAGAAGTTAAACTTTTAAGTAAACTAATAATCTAACATGATATCGAGTTTGGCTGCCAAAAGGTCCTGAATTCTAATCTTGTTACCCCTGTTTATTATTTATTTGTTAAGAACTATCTTATTCATTACAAAGGATAGTGCTTATCATTTGTTTATCTTTTCACACAGAGCTTCAAAATATTATATACATTGTTGATCTACAATCTAATAGCTTAAAATATATATATATATATAGGTAAGAAGACAGAGTGAAGGCAGAACATAAATTTACAGCTTGTGTAAAAGTTGGTTTAGATAACACCAACACACAAAAGGATTGGTTTTAGCATGTTTATTATTCTCACTTTATAATTTTTGAATCACATACATTTTAGAAAGGAATCAAATATAAAAAATGAATATACATAATTGTAATATACTAATATCAATCAACAGAATTTAATTAAATTTACTTACAATTTATTTATATCAAATAGCATTATTAAATTTTTGAATGAATAGAATTGAATTTCATTAATTTTGAACAATTTTTAGATCAATTTTGCATTAACCTCAATGTCTTAAGTTACATCTAATTTTCTTAATGTTTATTTGTAAGAATAGAATTGACATTATAAGAGAAATCATATTGTGAAAATATAAAATTTTACTTATTCAAATAGAGTAAGGGATTAAATTTATATGGTATAATTAGCATATTTTATTAAAACAGATATTTTGCCAATCAAAATTTTAAAAGTTTAAATCATTAAAAAGAAAATAAGAAAAAATTCAGTTTCATTCTTAATTATAAATAAGAAAAGCATACGACGAAAATAATGCACAAAAAATATAATTTTACTCATTATTGATATTTTAATGTTTTAAGTTTTTAATTATGTCAAATTACTTTAATTTTTAAAAGAACAAAATAATAATTTTAATAAATCCAAAAATTATAAACCTATACTCTCAAACACGGTCTTCCAATGCAAGAAAAAATTAAAATAAAACTAAAAAGGTTAAACAATTACAGAGGAGTGCATCAGTTCAGTGGAGTATTCCCCATGGAGATCATTGCTCTCCAATCGGTTCAAAGTGAAGAAAAATTTGTGTTAAACATCACCTGCACTCTCATTTCACTTTTCTGATTCTTTTTTGTATTAAAAAAAATAGGAAATTTGATAAATGAAGGAGAGAACAAGAAGAAGTAGAAGAAGAGTAGTAGAAGAAGAAGAAGAAGAATGTGGACGAGCAACAATCGAATCGTCAATCCGAGAAAATGACGACTGAAACGATATCTCGCCTTCATTGTTCTGCCTCACTGTTCTTCGCCAATGATGAGACACTACAACATTCGTCTCCTCATTTTCCTGATCGAACAGAGGCATTCTCACAGCAATTTCATTCAAAAATCGAAACCTGAAAGGTCAAAAAGAAATAAAAAGAAAAAGAAATAATGAAATCGAAGATTATCAACAGAGTTCTGAGATTGGGCCAATCGAAAACCTAAATCAGAGAAGGAAACGAAGAACGGCGCCGAAGTTAGAAACCCTAATAACAGTGAATCCTTTCATACGCACACGGCTCCCTGCGGCCTTTTGTAGGCTGCAGGATCCGTGTGAAGTACCAACCCTAGACACCCTTCTTTCGTGTTATTACCAATAATGCTCCTATGCATTTTTAAAGTAAAAAATAAATAATAAAAAATGGGTATAAGCATTATCCGTACTAAAATTTGGTAAAAAAAATACAAATCTCTTCTGAAATTTTAAAATTTTAAACACCTTTCTTGAAATTTATTAAAAATACACAATTCTTTCTTTATGATTTGCAAAAAAATCAAGTTCTCTAAGAAGACGCTTATATCTTTTTGACAAACTTTAAGGAAGATTTCTCAATTTTTTTTAAACTTCAGATGATGTTAATTTTATTTTTAAAAGTCCAGGAGAATTTTTTATCTTTTTACCGAACATCAAGAGAATTAAGTGTCTTTTGTTCTAAAAAATATTATCATGAAATTCAATAAACATTAAGGGCAAAAGACACTAACCTCTTCTGAGATTTGACAAAAAAATTATGATTTCTCTTGAAATTTCAAAAATTTTAGAAACTACCTTTGCGATTTTAAAAATCTCTAGGAAACTTATCTTTTTGTAAAATATAATAGGGAGTTTGTGTTTTTTTTTTTTGACAAATCTCAAGGAATGTTTGTGATATTTTTAAAATTTTAGGAAATATCTTTGTTCATTTGTCAAATTTCAAGTGAGGTGAATATCTTTTGCCCAAATATGAATTATTTATTATGTCATAATTTAAGTTTTTTTTAGTTAAGGAAAAAATTTTTAAAATTAATTTTAATTGTTTTTAAATTTTTGAATTCATTTCTATATTTTCAAATAGTACTTCAGTATTCTTGCCCTTATACAATTCAAGGTGTAGCTGTCAAGAAGCTAAATTTTCAAAAACAAAAATTTAGTAATTGTAACAAAGAAATCATTGAAAAATCGCATGCATTCATATTCTATATTAAATAGAAAAAATCTAGTAGTTATTAACTTGTTAAGAAGTTCATTAATTTATATATTCAGTTCAAAATTTGTATTTTATATATATATATATATATTAAAAAATATTTTGTCTCTAATCATTACAAATAACATAATTTTTTAATTTAAATTTAAAATTTTTTTTCAATAGCATAATGAAATTAAAATGTATTATCAAGAGGATGGTGAATTGGGTTATTAAAAATTTTATTTGCGGAATTTTAATTTACTTTAACACTTAGTTATTTTAAACTTCCACGCTAACACAATTTCAATATCTAAGCAACGACCGTACTATACCAATCGGGAATCTTAGTTATGAATATGAATATGAAATTATAATTCAAACTCAATACTTCAATCAATTCAGTTAATCAAGTATCAAAATCATATTTTCAGCTATACTCAATAATCACTTCAAAGTTCCAACAACAATTAACAATTTTTCTCAAGACACCAAATCAATAATGTGAATTAAATAATTTTGATGTCTTTGCTACAATCAAACACTTAATCTCAATACCTTTACCTTAGCAATTCACACCAGAATTCAAAGATTAAAGTTTGTCTAAATTTTCAATCCAACAACACGACCAAAACCAATATAGATTCAATCACAACCAAAACCAATATTTAGCAAGTTCCAATATTTAGCAAGTTCTCAATAAAAATAAAGCATGCACATAGGTTATATCTAGCAAGAATTTAAAGGAGTAAGGGAAGAAGAGTTGAACACCAGATTTCTACAAGGTTCAGCCACAGCCTACTTCCTTACCTCAAGCAACCCATTTTGAGGATTTCCTTTCCACTTTGTTACCATGTGAAATATACCTCTCTCCAATCAAGGTGGAGCCACCTCTCTAATAAGAACAATCCTCTCGCTAGGCAATGATCCAAAATTCTCGAATCGTCAATCACAAAACAAACAAAACAATATTGTTTGTACAAGAAAATACTCATCAAAAGAGCAGATTAATACGCGTTAGAATGAATATACTTCAAAGAAATCAATAAAGAAGATGAAGTTCGAAAGTATATCACTAGTAATATAATTATATAATGTGGATTTCAGTAGAACGAATCAGTTTTTCGTGAGAAAGTAGCAAGAATACATAGTAGCTGTAGAGACCCGGATAATTTTCATAATTTAATAATAGGAAAAGGAGAGGAAAAAGGAATTAAAATTTGAAATTAAACAGGGTCTCATCGACGAACACAGGACGTTCGTCGATGAGTGCGCTTGAGGGATTTGTCGATGTGGACACGTGTCTCGTCGACGATAAGTTACCGAGAGGCTATTTTCAGTTCTGAATTTCGTCGACGAGGAATGAGCATTTGTTGACGAACTTCCTTCTTGACTTCGTCGACGAGGTGACGTGGCTCGTCGATGAAGGCCAGTGTATAAATAGCCTAAACCTGATTTTTCAGCCATAATCTCACGCACAAAACCCATCTTCTCTCTCCTCTTCGTCTCTCCTATCTTCTCTCTAAGTTTTCGGGCCGGATTCTTGCCAGTTTGATGATCGAGGCCACCATGACACTCCTGGGGAAGTTCTCTTCAAGTCTGCTGGAGTAGATCGTTGGTGGGGCTGTCTTGGATGTCATCCCAAGTTTAGGGTAAGACTTTATATTCAGTATTTGACTTTCCTGTAATTGCAGAAAATGTAGTAGTCAAGAAAAACTGAAATTTTGTTCTGAGAGATGTTGTTTTCAAGGTGTTTAATGGTGAACCCTGCAGGTATAGGACTAGTCATACTAGGGATTTTCTAGTAATCAGGTAAAAGAAATATGCTATATCAGTTTAAATAGAGATTTTTACCAGTAAAATATAGTATATGTTTATGAGTTTTCAGAGTAGGAAATTATACAGTTTTATAAATTATGTTTAATGAGTTTTAAATATTGTGTGGCATGAGAATATAAATATAGTAAAGAATTCTACACAACTTTTACAGAACTACGGTTATATAGTTTCTACAGAATCATGATTTACCAGATATATATAGAAAGATGTTTTTACAGTATTTATAGGATCATGATTTATAGTACATACAGACATGAATATGTTTTTACAGTTTTCATAATACCATGATTATACAGTTTTACAGAACCATGACATACATAAATACAGTTGATACAGAATCATGGTAAAACAGATAGATTTTATATAGAAATGTATTATATATTATCAGATCTTGATGGACCATTACAGATTAGTTTACAGAGCACGGTACCGTAGTCATTTATAGTTCAGAATACAACCACATAACTAAGATAGTATGTGGATTTACAGCAGTCGATCGTGCCCATGTTGTAACGCCCCAACCTTAGTCTGCCAGGGAGTACTGTGTCTCTCCTCCTCCACTTGGACCAGACAACAGGGGGGTGGGCCTTATCGGACTAATGACTGGCCCCACAAACCAACACATGTTCTTTTCAGTGTGTTTTGTCCTCACTTACACACTTCCTGACAAAACTTCCCAAGTGGTCACCCATCCCAAGATTGCTCCAAGCCAAGCACGCTTAACTATGGAGTTTTTATGGGAAAGCTCCCAAAAAGAAATGTGCACCTTGTTGATATGAGTAGTAACATCTAATCTTTTTAAGTCTTTCATCCATGGGGTATCACATTCTCCCCCACTTATAGAACGCAATCATTAACTTAAGCAATAAGAAGCGGAAATCAAATAAACATATCCATATATAATTATATACAATACAAAACAATACCAGAGTGCTAACATATTTCCCAAAGTATACACATATCACTGTTCCCCCAATATCCTCAACCGGTGAGGGGTATACAAAAATATTCCCAAAATATACTCACTCTCTCTTTGACAGGGCAGTACTAAAGCCCCTCTATCTACGAGCCTGGTCTGCCCGCCTACCTGGATCACCTGAAAAATGATTCAACACTGGGATGAGCCAACGCTCAGTACGACGAAATATGCTATTACTAGTGTGTGACAACTGAGCTACAATATTGAGAAAATCTATTACTATATAGTTATGTATCACTGGATCTGTAAATCACAATACTAGAAATATCATTTTCATCTTTTACCTGTTGCTTAACATTTCAGTACTTTAGCTTTCTATTCAAAATACTACTAATATATGCATATGTTTTCTATTTCTGTAAAGCTGTATAAATATAATAATAACTGTAAACTTCTATGTGGATAACTGTGTGTCATGATTTAACCCCTCATGATAGGGTTGTGTGGCCCATAGGTGAGATTTACCTTGGCTGGCCAACCAAGAATAAATCATTATACTCCATAGTCTGATCAGCCCTCCTCAACCCATATCTGATGGGGAGCCTGTCCACTCGTGGGCTCTATGCGATCGACCTTTATACCACGTATTATCTGAATAGGTGATTGCACTCTATAAACTGTATGTAGCTACGGTACCGTGCTCTGTAATTGTATGGTCCAACAGGGTCTGATACTATATAATACATGTCTATATACTACTATCTATTTTACCATGATTCTGTAATAACTGTATAAACCATGACGCTGTAGAAAACTGTATCTATATCAACTGTGTCTGTAATTAACTGTAAATCTATATGTCATGGTACTGCAAAACTATATAATCATGGTATTTCTGTAATTGCTGTAAAATACATTCACTGTCTATATATTCTGTAAAACACATATCTAAAAATATTGTAAAGTATGTTTCTATACTATATCTATATTCTCAAGTCACATAGTACTTTTAAAACATATTAATCACATTTGATAAACTATATAAATCTCTGTTGTAAACAATACTTTGGTGGAACATTTATAATTTTATACTGAAAACATATTCATATAACCTAGCATAACATATTTCCCTTACTTGTTTCCTGCCAAAAATATCCTATTATAACAGGTCCAACACCCGCAGGGTTCTCCACTCAATACCCTGAAAATCATAAATCTCATAACAAAACATCAATATTTCTTGGCCTACATCATTTCCTACAATTGCTAGGAAACCAAAAACCGAATAAAAGACCATACCCTGGATTTGGAATGAATTCCAACTTCGTTTCACCAACAATCCGCTCCGGCAAACTTGTAGAGAACTTCGCCAGGAGCGTCGTGGTTGCTTCGGATCGTCGATCCGGCGACTAGCGGGGCTGAAATCGAAGAGAGAAGGGAGAGAATCCGTAGGAGAGAGAGGGGAGAGAGAGAGAAGCCTGAAATGTGATAAAAATCAATTTTTTTACTACTTATAGGGTCAGATTCGTCGACGAAACACATCACCTCTTCGACGAGTCCTTCAGTAAATTCGTCGACGAACCCTACCCTTTGTTGATGAAATTCAGAGTAGCCCAAATCCGTCTCTCGGTATTTTCTCGTTGACGAAACGGGACCTCATCGACGAAACCTTGTATTCATCAATGAAGTTTACTGCGTCCTTCTGTTACTGATCCCATTTCTCTCTCTCTCTCTCTCTCTCTCTCTCTCTCTCTCTCTCTCTCTCTCTCTCTCTCTCTCTTTCTCTCTTTCTCTCTATTATTTAAATACTATTATTTTTCGGGTTGTTACATATGTAGTGGACAGACTCCCCATCAGTTAGGGTTGAGGAGGCCGATTAGACTTTTGGAGCATAGTGACTTATCATGGTAGGCCAGCTAGTGATAGGTCCCACCTACGGGCCGCACAACCCAGTCATGAAGGGTTAAATCATGACATACAGTTATCCATCTAGGGAGGTTTTCTTAGTTATTATATGTATACTTATATTTATAGAATCAGTAGATGTATCTATGAATATTAAAAGTATTATGAATAGAAATGTATAAAGACAGTTATGTTAAGTAACATAGGTATGATATATATTATACGTCATTTATACAAGCTTTCTCAAATTCAGTTATCTATGGTATTTCTAAATCAGATTACAATATGTAACTCATTTGCCACACACTTGCAATAGCATATTTCGTCTTACTTAGCGTTATCTCATCCCAGTGATTTTAACAATTTTTCAGGTGATCCAGTTAGGCGAGCAGATTAGACTCGCAGATAAAGGGGGCTACAATACTACCCTATTTATAGGGTAAGCTTTTTGGGAGGTTGTTTTTGTGTTGCCATGATTTTAGTTGAAGGTATCTTTGGGAACAGTTGTGGTTGTATATTTTGGGAAATATTTTGACACTCTGGTATTGTATATATATGGTTATGGTTTTATGAAATCAGCTTCTCATTGCTTAGGTTGTTTGTTGTGTTTTAGATTTTCATGGGTCATATCTGGACCGTAATGAGGGTTTGATTTATCAGAGCAGTGAAATTTCACAGTTATATATATATTAGTAAAAAAAATCATGGAAAATCAAGTTGTTACAGTAGCTCTTTTCAAAAAACTTTCAACAGTATAAACTAGGTTTTCAATTCGTATGTGTGTCGTCTCTTGCCCTAATGTGCGAGAATAATACATATATATATATATAGTGCACAAGGGTTTTTAAATATTTTTCCTAATTTTTTTCTAAGTTTGGAAACCATTCAATCAAATTTGGAAACAAAAACCAGCGCTGTTAACAATTTAAACATAAACATTAATTGACTGGACATGATGGGTGAGTCGCCTGAGATCTTTTAAAAATAGTGCATTCTGAAAGTCAGTATTGGGTTAGTCGACTGGTTCCGATAGGTCAGTCGCTTGTTCCTATACTATTCGTTTAAAAACAAGGCCAGTAGCATATCAGTTGCTTGATGATAAAACATGAGTCGCCTGACCACTTGGCCACTTAATGTTTTTCAAAGCTTGGTTCCAAAACTTAAATGTATAACTTGGAAAACTTAATTTGGACTTTATGAAAATATTTTCCATGTATAGAAATAGGTCTTTAAGTCCATGATATATCCTAAGAGCTTCAATCATCAATATCAAAATTTGAAGTACTTACATGAGACTTTAATCAAGATGAATTTATCTAAAGTTCCTAAGTCTTCATGTTGTGAAACTTCCAATATCCTTCTAAGCTTTAATTACTGCTTCAATAAACTTCATATCCCTATTGACTTGAAGCTTTATATCCATCATGACTCATAACTCTAAATGTAAATTTCGTTCAAGTTCTTGAAGCATGCTCACTTGATTTCATAAAAACACTTAAGCCCTGAAACTTAACTTAAACAAACATGTTGAGCAACCTTGATTTGTTATCGTTAAAATGAGATTAAGCCTTGGTAGGCCAACAATCGCCTCCTTTTTGATGATGACAAATAAGGAGCAAAAATGAGAAAACCTTAATAAGGTTTCCCTTTACAATAAGCATATCCTTAACAAGTCATAACATGAATTGTAGAATTTTCAAAACTCATATCAGAATATATATCAAACTTTCAGCACTTTCAACATATATCATGGTATAACTCCCCCTAAATGAATTGTTTCTCTAAACACATTCAATGTTCATGTTCAATAAGATCAGAAATTCATTCATACGAGTATATATCAATTTCAACATATATATAAGCTCAGTTTCATGCTCATGTTTTGCAATTCATGTTCTTATTTTGCAAATACTTCTCCCATATATCAATTTCATGTTCTCATTTTGCAAATACTTCTCCCTCTTTTGACATCAATAAAAAGGATAAATCAAGAAAAATATCATGCAAATCTACTGAGGACTATAAGATCAGCATTCAGTTCACAAGTACATGTCCATAATTCAGCATGCAATTCTCAAGGCAAGCATCCTTCAAGATATTCAATCCAAATATCCATCATTCAATATTCAATATAATCCGAAATAACATGCAAAATAACATATCCTTACTAAACATTAAAAAAGAAGTTACAAAAACATAAGAAAGCAGTGTCAAGAGTTGTAGCAGTGCAAATATTATAAGCCAAATTTGTTCAGGAAAATG
Source organism: Malania oleifera (assembly GCF_029873635.1). Classification (NCBI taxonomy): domain Eukaryota; kingdom Viridiplantae; phylum Streptophyta; class Magnoliopsida; order Santalales; family Ximeniaceae; genus Malania; species Malania oleifera. The sequence continues at coordinate 1,804,418 of NC_080420.1, forward strand.
AGATAAAAGCTAAGCATCATTTCCTTCGTCAGTTTTTGTACCCTCTTCATCATCATCAGCCTCTTTATCATCATCACTTGAGCTAGTTTCCATGGGAGCTTTTTCTTGTGAAGAAGATGAGCCTTCCATGTAGCACTCAAGGCGTCCAAGCTGCTGATAAAGTCTAGTGAAGTTTGACTGAAGTGAGCTAAAACCAATATGCATTTCGCCACAGAAATCACTCAATTGCGTATTCATATTCTGTTGATAAGTTATGAACCATGAGGGAGCATCGTCCGTAGGTGGTGCGACTGGTTGGGGTTGTTAGGTATTTATACTGAAAGACGTGTTTTATGTAATCGGTTTTAGTATTTATTAATAACTTCAGTTATTTTATTTTAATGAGAATCTTTGTGAGCATTGTTTGCATGATATTATTTATTTAACGATTATGCATGTGTGTCTTTGTAAGCCTTGGTGTATTCCCAAAAGGGAGGTGAATTGGGTATTTAAAATTTTGTCCTAGGTTTATCTAATCCAACAACTAGTATTACACAAACCTAGGGTTTGTCTATGTATTCACAATTCCAATCAAATATTTAAACGATAAACATAAGCATACAGGTGCAGAAAGTAAATTGCGGAAAATAAAATCAATAACAACTATCAGTATCTCTCTCAATCCAGTTCAACATGACAGGACTAAACATGTCGAAGTGGACAGACACTTTATCAAAGGAAAAAATGAAGAAGGAACTATCTGTATGACTTATGTACTTACCAAGGAACAAACTGGAGATATCTTCACTAAAGGGTTGGGACGACAAAACTTTGATGATCTCATTAGCAAGTTGGAGATGATTAATATCTATGATCCAACTTGGGGGGGAGTGTTAAAATCCCAAGTATCTTTGTGAATAATGAATAAATTAGGAAGGTGGATAAACGTAGGAGATTTTATTTTATTGTATTTTATTTTGTAGGGAGATTATTTCCTTATTTAGATTAGTTGATTGTATTATAAAAGATTGGGATGTACATATGTGAATTGAAGAATTATTCATATAGAATTCTGCTTACACATAATTATTTGCATACACACATTTGATTTAAATAAGATATACTGCACACATGTATGCTTGCTTTCATTGTTTAAATTATTTTACATACAAACGTGTATATTAAATGGGATATAAACTATGGTGAATCGGAAAATATTTAAATTAGCCGAAATATTTTTAAAACCCAATTCACCCTCTTCTTGGGATCACACCAATTCCAACAATTAATATCAGAGTCCGGTTGCAATAAGCTTAACCGATTTGCATAAAGATTGCAACGACTCATTTTTCGGTGTATCCCTATTTTGAGGGACAATCCTTTGCAAATCCTCCACTATTTTCATTGCATAGATTTTACAGTTTGAATAGTGAAAATTCTTTTGTAAAATCAATTGATTGGAGGTTTTGAAAAAGGTTTCGGCAAAACATTTCATATCCCACAGAAAATATTTAAAAAAGCATAGTTTTCCCATATTTGAAAATATTTTGAAAAAGCATGACATTGCCTTAATGCATATCATTTTAGTGCCATGCATATATATATATATATATATATATATATATATATATATATATATATATATATATAGTTACTTTGCCTTAGTTACTAATGCTCTTATAAAGCTTATTCTTTTGAGTGCTAAGGTCCTTTGGGAAACATAAGAGATATAAGAAACCGAAAGAGATAAGAGCACCACCTCGCGCTCAAATGCCTAAGAAGGAGCAAAGTTTTGGTATATCCTCCTCCTTCTAATTTATTGAAAATTTTATGTCATGATTTGTGTGATATATCTTGTGTTATTTTTGTATATCATGATGTATTTTGTCATGCCATCTTATGAGGTGAACTTACAAATAATTTTTTTTTTCCTCATAAGATTTTTGGATATATGTGTATATATAGGGTTAAAATACTTTAAATGATTAAATAATATTTTATGTTTAAGAGTTTAAAATTTTACAAAACACTATTATTATTTTGAGAACCCTAAGAGATTCTAATTCGGGAGTCTTATTAATATATCCAATTTAAGCTTAATATATACACATCATTATGATTGGATAATATATGATTATATTGGCTATCCCATTCGAATGGACAAATTGATTTTAAACATCATTATATTCTTAATTCTATATCTATCCATATATATATATATATATATATATATATATATATATATATATATATATATATATATACTATAATATAAAAATCTTAAATATAGAAAAATTTGTCCATCACATTGTATTGAGTTTTAGGAAATCTATCTTACGATATGTAATGTAAAATCCTAAACTCATCATTGAGCTTACATGATAAATTATTTTCTAATAATAAATTAAAATTAAGGAATTCATAAGCTTATCCCCAAATTAAAAAATATTAGTTATGCCAAATAATGCAAATTAAATATATGATTCTTTGGCTGCATAATTAAGGGGGAGCAGATAATTTAAAACTTCATCCAATAATTTCTTTATTATATTATATTTATTATCTAGGGGTTGTATGTTGGATGATTTAAGTGCTGAATGTCATTATCCTGTGCTTGTTAAATGTTTGCATTATTTAATGGATAGTTTATTTTAATTGTCGTCTGCTCTACTGAAATGTATGCATGTACTGAATGCCTCCTGTATGACTGATGCAGTGATGTGAACTGCATGCTGGTAGTGAATATAGGTTCTCGCATGCTTAAACTGAATGATATATGCATGATGCAGATTATTTTTGAATTATTTGCGTGAATCTATCAAGTTTCCTGTAACGACCTGCTATTTAACTTGGTTATATATATACTATAACATTTATAATGTTCAAATACCAAACTGAATTAAACCCAACCATCAACCTAAGTAGCGAGAAGCGGAAATCAAATAAACATAACCATATATAATTATATACAATACCAGAGTGCTAAAAGGTTTCTCAAAATATACATATATGACTGCTTCCAAAAAATACCCTCAACTGGGTTAGGGCTATACAAAAATACTCCCAAAAATTCTCACTATATTTTCAGGGCAATACTAAGGCCCTTCTATCTACGAGCTTGATCTGCTCGCGTACCTGGATCAACTGAAAAATGTTAAAGTAATGGGATGAGCCAACGCTCAGTAAGACAAAATATGCTATTGCTAGTGTGTGGCAATTGAGTTACAATACTGTGAAAATCTATTACTATATAATCATGTATCACTGAATTTGTAATTACAATACCAGTAATATAAACCATCACCTTTTCCCTGTTGCTTAACATATCTGTATTTTAGGTTTTTACTCAAAATACTTCATATATATATATTTTCTGTCTTTGTAAATCTATATAAACATAGTAATAACTGAAAACTTATTTGTGAAAAACTGTGTGTCATGATTTAACCACTCTTGACAGGGTTGTGCAGCTCGTAGGCGGGATCTATCCTGACTGGCCGACCAGGATAAATCACTATACTCCATAGGTCTGATCAGTCCTCCTCAACCTATATCTGATGGGGAGCCTGTCCACTCGTGGACTCTATACGATCGACCTTTATACTACGTATTATTTGTATAGGTTGCACTCTATATATTGTATGTAGCAACGGTACCGTGCTCTGTAAACCGTAATGGTCCAATAGGGTCTGATACTATATAATACATCTCTATATACAATTATCTGTTTTACCATGATTTTGTAATAACTGTATAAACCATGACGCTGTGATAAACTGTATCTGTATCAACTGTATTTCTGAAATGGACTGTAAAATTACATGTCATGGTACTGTAAACTGTATCTGTATTAACTACATAATCATGGTATTCTGTAATTACTATAAAATATTTCCTTTGTTTGTATATTCTGTAAAACATTGCTCTGAAAAATACTGTAGAGCATGTCTTTGTACTATATTCATATTCTTAAGCCACACAGTAATTTAAAACATATTATACATAATGGATAAACTGTATTAATTCCTGCTCCGAATAATAGTCTGGTACAAATATATATACTATACTGAAAATCATATTAAATTTGCCTAGCATAACATATTTCCTTTACCTGATTTTTGCTAAAATCCTCTAACTGTAGCGGGTCCTACACCCGCAGGGTTCTCCACTCAACACCCTAAAAATCATAAATCCCAGACCAAAACATCATTATTTCTACGTCTACTATATTTCTTACAATTGCTATTAAACCAAATTTTGCTTAAAAGACCTTACCTTGAATTTGGGATGAAATCCAACTTCGTCCCACCGACGATCCGCTCCAGCAGACTTGGAGAGAACTTCCCCAGGAGAGTCGTGGTGGCCTCAGATCGTCGATTCAGCGAACAACGGGGTCGAAATAGAAGAGAGATGGAGGTGGAGCCGTGGGGAGGGGGGGCGAGAGAGAGAGAGAGAGAGAGAGGGAGAGAGAGAGAGAGAGAGAGAGAGAGAGAGAGAGAGAGAGAGAGAGAGAGAATTCAGTGAATTTCTGCGCAAGAAAATGAGCTTAGCACTATTTATACTGCCGCCTTCGTTGACGAGCCACGTCATCTCGTCGGCGAGTCTTGTAGAAAGTTCGTCGACGAACCTGCACCCTCGTCGACGAATTTTAGACTTCCAAAAATCCTCTCTCGGTATCTTCTCGTCGACGAAACTTGCCCTCGTCGACGTGACCCTCTTGTACCTTCGTTGACGAATCCCCTGTGTTCGTTGACGAGGCCATGAGAAAATCCCCTAGGTTATTATATTTCGCGTTCGTCGACGAAGTCGACTGCCTCCTTCTATTATTGTTTCCATTTCTCTCCCTCTTTATTATTTAAATATCATCATTCTTTGGGTCGTTACATTTTCGGTACATGAAAAAATGGAAAAATGTTCAATTTACAGACAACATGCTACCAAAATTTCGGTAGATTTTTTTTTTTTCCAAAAATGAAGCCATGTACTAGAATAAATTTTGATAAAATGCATGCTAGGTGAACTTTATAATTATTTTTATAATGCATGCAAAATAATTAAATAACTAGCTAGTGCATGTTGAATTTTAAAATGGCATGTGCTAAACTAAAAAACATGCACAGTCTTCATGCTCATTTCCTAGGATGCTAGATAATTGAATAGGTCAGTACATTTAAAATCCAAAACGCTAGATATTTTGAAGATATGAACTTCATGAAGGACCCAAATGGTCAATCATCATGTTATATTATTCAAAGTCCATGTAACTATGAGCAATTGCATGACTTAGGGGGAGGCTTTTTATTGTACACACTCATTGTATAAGAACCTGATCCGTGAGATTTGGAATAAATAAATAAAGAAAAAGAGCAAAATGGTAAATTGAGCAAGCTTCGTTGACGAAGCCAAAGTTCGTCGACGAAGACTCTTATGTTGCTCGGCGACGAAATGTAGGGGCTCGTCAACGAGGAGAAGCTGAGAGGTATCGGGAAATCTGGAAATCTCAGGCTCGTCTATGAGGCCACCGTTTTGTCGACGAATTCCCTTCATTTACTCGTCAACAAAGACGCCGCCTCGTCGACGAGGTTGGCCGAGTCAAAGGTACTATAAATATCCATTTGGGTTACCTCTTAGCTAAGTAAGCAAGTTTCTCTCCCTCTCTCTCTAAGAACTCAAACTCCACTCTCTCTCTCTCTAGATTTCTTCGTCGTATGTTGTTAGAATCGATGATCCGACGTTACTACGAGGATCAGGGAAGGATTCTGTTCGAGATTTGTGGAACGGATCTTCGTTTCGAGCGTTTTCGAGTTTTGACCCAAATCGAGGTAAGGCTTGATTTTCGGTTCCTTTTTAGTCATTTTGTAGAGAATGGAACTGCAAGTATGTTTTGTACTATGATTTATAGGTTTTGGGAACTTGGTTCACTATTTAGGAGCCGTATAGTTCAGGTTTGGATTTTTGGGGAAAGGTAAGGGGATTCTGTTTATATCGGTTATATTCAAAATCGGATTCGGTAGAACTATGGTTCACGGTCTTGTGTGTGTTTTGGTTACTCATTTAGGGAAATCTAACGAGTGAAAATTAGGGGTTTTTACATGTTACAGTTTTGGTAAAAGTGGGCATTGGGTTGCATCTCTGGTTTTGTTGGAAAACCATGGATATATTGTGATATATATTGTGTTATGGAGGTGGCCGTGCCTTGACTTATTTAAACAGTATTTTTGGAAAATCATGATTTTTAGATTACCAAATGAGTGTTGAATGTTTTGTTTTTGAAATGAGTTATAGGAATGGGGTTCCGAGTTGTTCCAGATTGTGAAAGAGTGTCCGGCTGTATATCTAAGGGTGTGAAATACCACCTGCTAGTGGCAAGAGTGCTCGGCTCTATATCCGAGGGCGTGAGCCTTACCGGCTGATCACCGAAGGGTGTGTATCCACCAGTTGTATCGGTATGATGCCATGGGAGCCTGGGGCTAAGCCATGTGCTGAGGACACTGTGTAATGCGGTCTGAGTTTGGGCCTAAGGATGTGACGACATTGGGTTACTTGATAGTTCAAAATAGGCACGATTGACCGAACTTTAAGGTTCGGCAGACCAAACCACTCACTGGGCTACCGAAAGCATGAACAATTGGAAAACACTTGGCTCAACTGACCAAGTATGTCCACGATCAATTGAACCTAAAAAGTAGCTTTGAATTTGTGTGAGTGGTCGGGCGACCGAACCTATCCGTCGGGCGACCGAACCTATCCGCCAGTCGACCGAACCTCTCGGGTTGGCGCATTTTTACAATGGTAATTAGGGGGTAATTTTTAATTAAACTTCATTAAACTTTTTCTAAAATTCCTCTTATGTCCCCAACAGTCATAATTTTTAGAAAAACTATAAATACCCCTTCATTTGCCTTGATTAGTAACTTTGATTAACTCTAAAATTCTTTCTAAACCTTTGTTAATCAAAGTTCCCTCAAACCAATTTTTATAGTTAAAATTCTTTTGGGGCAAAATTTTTTTATTCAAACCTCTCCAAATCTCTTCCATGCTTTTACGTGAGCTTCACTTGAAAACTAAAAAAATAAATTGCTTTCTCTCTCTCTCTCTCCCTCTCACCAAACCCTACGATCTTACCTCCATTTTCCTTCGATTCTTGCTCCGTTAAGCCCCGTTTTGATGATCCCGAACCACCACGAGATTCATGGAAAGGTTCTGCAACTTCACTAGAGCATATTTTCAATTTGGAGTTCTAGGGCACTATTCCAAAACCAGGGTAAGTGAGGTAATTTAGAGTTTTATTGTTAATTTGGAGTATATAGAGCCTAGGAAAATACTGAATGATAAATATACTGGGGGTTGAGTTGATTAAATTTGGGAACTATGAATTTTAAGGTTTTGAGCTTCGAACACCGCGGGGTGTAGATTTAGAGTTTCAACAGGTTTATCATGACACAGGTAAGGGAAATATGTTATGCGAGATGCTTAGTAATTTTTACTAGTAATTTATAATACATAAATAATTATGTGCCTTCAGAATATGATTTTAAGAAAAACTCAGAATATGAGATTGTGGGTAAGAAATTATGTATTTTCGTAAAAATTCTACACGTTATAAGTTATTTTTATACCGCAGAAAAATACAGATTATAATATATGAGTTCTATTTATTTGATTGTGTGGCATGAGAAATGACAGTTTAGTATAGAGTTTTACATAACTTTTATAGTACCACGATTTACCGTTAGTACAGAAACATGAATTGCAGATATTATAGAAATATGTTTTTAGTCATCATAGAGATATAATTTATAGTTATATAGAACCATGATTTTACAGTTCTTACAATACCATGATATATAGAAAATGTAGTGATCCTAAAAAATAAAAAAAAATAAAAAAATTTAAATTTAAAATTTAATTTAAATAATTTTAATTTTAAATAATAATAAATATTAATTAAATAATATAATAATAAAAATAATATAATATAATATTATAATAAAATATATTATATATATATATATATAACCTTCCTGAAGCCTCAGGAAGCCTGAGAGGCTTCAGGAAGGAATTACCTTACCTGAGAAGAAGATACAGAAGCAGCACAGCACAACTTCGTCTCCTCTCTCCCACTCTCCTCAATCTTGTTTTCGATAATCGGCTGATTGGAAATCCAAAAATACTGTTGGGCTCTATTCGCCGCCACCGACACTTCTACTAGAGCGGATCTGTTATGGGAGCAGTGTAGGCATATCTCCTGGGATAAGGCCAATTCTCAAACTTATCTCAATTTCTCTTAAACTATAAGCCCAATTAATGAATGGAAATTGTCAGGAGTTTCGTGGGGAGATTCTCTACAATCTAGCCAGAGTGGGTTTTCGAATTGGAGCTCCGAGGTACCAATTCTAAATCGAGGGTAAATTTAATAATTTAGGCTTTATTAGGCTATTTAGGGTATTCAGAGCCTAGGGGATTTTTAGGAAAAAATACTCTAGGGATTTTGATGAGTAATGTAATGAAATTTGAATTTTAAGGTTTCAGAGATTTGGAACGTCGTGGGGCGTAAGCCAAGGTGTTAGCGGACTTTTTCAGGAATCAAGTAAGGGGATTAAGTTAAGTCAGTAATTTTATTTAATTTGAATTGATTAAATTAATATATATATTTATTTATTTAAGAATTTGAAGGTTATTTAAAAAACCAACCGTTTGAAATGGACTTTACAAACTTAGGATATATGGTATGATATTTTGAATAGAAATGAAAGGTGAGAAGTTTGGTTGTTTATATGGTTATGTTTAATTGTTAAAATTGTGTGGCCGATGATTTCTTAGTAGGATTTATTGTTTAACTGGATTTGAGATTATTTGCGAAATACTGGAACTGTTTGTGAAATACTGGAATTATTGCGAAAAATATTGGAATTGCTTGTGAATAATGCAGGAATTTGGTATGACGACCGAGGACCAAGTTTTAATTGATGGTTATACGCTGGGTTGTATTTTGTGGCCGGGGGTGGGGGGGTCAGGTTTTTGGAATAACAAGAAAAATACGTGAAATGATGTTTTAAATGGTATTTTCTATTATCTAATTGCATGATATGCTTTAGGAACCCTAGGGACCAGTGTATTGTGAGTACGGTACCGTTGATAGGGATTTGTTATGTGGCTGTGTGCACCCATACCTGTGCTGAGAGGTGTAGGGTGACCTTGTTTGATTTGCCTACGTGAGGTGAATGCACCCCCTCGATGAGGGCAATCAGACCAGTAGTTGGAGTTGCATATACTCGCGGAGTATGTTAACGGAGAGTACAGATGACTATTGTCTGGGTGGATCCCCCAGGACATTAGTCCAGCCTTTGGGCTACACAACTTGTGCCATGGGTGAAGTAAATGACATGTTTGTCACATGGAGTGTCTTATATGCATATCTATTATTTTATGTGAATATAAATAATTAATAAGATAATTTCAAGGGCTTGCTGAGAAAGGCGAGTGCCCTAGTAGCAGTAATGGTATTAGATCAGAGGGAAACTATTTATATGAGCGGGTAGTCTTCTCTATCCTCGGCTAATTGTGTGTGTGAGTGTAAAATAAGAATGTTTTCATAAATATGTTTATCTACTTAGTGAATTGGTTATTTTCTGTACACAAAATGCATGCTGGCCACACACTGACATTAACTTAGTCTTTCCCTTACTGAGTTGTACCTCACCCCTACTTTACAAACTGTCTTTTCAGGGAATCCTAGAGATCGGGTCTAGCAGGCTAGAGGAGTCGGGCTAGTGGTGTAAATTTTATGTAGGTAGTGTATAGATAAAAATTTTATTTTGGTTTAGTTTTATGGTATGTAATTATGTGAAAATGGATATATTTGTGTATAAGGTAGTTAAAACTCTGGTAATATAATTTAAGGATTTTGTATTTTTTCGCTGCATATATGTGTTTTATATATGATGAACAAGGTATTAGGTACACAGACGTCACTAAAGTAGCACTTCGAGCCAACGTGGCAGGCCGAGGTCGTTACAGAAAATACAGAACCATGATATACAGAAAATACAAAATCATGGTATTATAGCCAACACAGTTATTTCATTTATTATAGAATCATGGTTATTTCAGTTATTCAGAATTATGGTAAAACATGAATATATATATATATATATATATATATATATATATATATATATATATATATATATAAAAATATTATATACTATCAGATCCTGATGGACCAGATCAGATTACATAGCATGGTACCGTAGCTATTATAGTTCAAAGTGCAACCACACATCTCAGATATAGTGTGGAATTTATGAGTAGTCTATTGTGCCTTGGGAGAAACGAAGACTCCCTGGTAGTCTAAGTTAAGATGGCCAATCTGACGATAGAGGTTTTCAGTTGACTTATCTTGGTAGACTAGCCAGTGTTAAGTCCAACCTACAGACCGCACAACCCTGTCATGAGGGGTTAAATCATGACATACAATTATCCATCAAGGAAATTTTTCACAGTTATATATATATGTATATAGATTTTCAGAAAACATATATATATATATATAGAGTAGCTAAAAGTATGATTATGTAGAAAGTTAATAAACACTTGTATTTTAAATGACAAAAGTGTGAGTTATGATGTATCTTATTTCATATGTTAATTTAGTTATAGCCAGATTAATAAATATATTGCCTACGTAGACTCATTTGCCACACACTAGTAATAACATATTTCGTCTTACTGAGAGTTGTCTCATCCCAATATTTATAAACATTTTAGGTGATCCAGTTAGACGAGTAGATCAAGTCGGAGATAGAGGAGACCCTTGTACTGCCCTTTCTATAAGGTAAGTGATTTTGGGAAATGTATTTTTGAGTAGTCCTAGGGGATCTGGTGGATGATTTTGGAGAGATGTGTATGTATGTTTGGAAATTACTAAAACTCTTGTATTGTAATTATGGTGATGTAATTTATGTTTTCTACTGTATAGGTGTTTTGTTGTTATGAACAGGAATTCTCAGTGTCCATTTTGGGACCAAGACATTATAGTAGATTTTATAAGAGGTATCAAAGTAATATAATTTTATAGTCTATATATATATATAATGGTATGAATTTCTGGGTCAAACTAGACTTTGGAATTTAGGCCAAAAGTGGTCTGGTCGGCTGGTTGTTTTTAAGCTCAATATGGTCTAGTCGGTTGGGCTGAGAACACTGGCCAAAATACTAAGGCCGGTCGACTGGGCCTTTGTAAACTTGCCCAAAAGCATGGTCGGTCAACTGGGCTATTAAAGCTTACACGAGGCCGGTCGATTGGGCACTATAAAAAATTAGGTTTTAGCCCCTTTTTGACTTCAAAATCATTTTAAAAACTTTTGGAAGAGTTTAGCAATTTTATGTGAAAGGTTTTTTGTGAAAATATTTGTTCCCTAAGGTTTTTCTACGATCAACCTAGGGTTCATTTAAGTTTAGCATTATATCATGCAGATCATGCATTATTACAAGCAAAACCTAAATGCATTACAAATTAAAAAATATGTCTTCTTCTTCTTCTTCTTTTACTTTTCACTTTTCCATGGAATACACCAAGAAAATTGTGCTTTAAGTTCTTCATGGCTTCCATTTCCCTTTCCTTTATGTGTGTGCTGAATTATTAATTTGTTCACATACTAAATATGCACATAAAATACTAGTGCATTGTTAGCATTAAAATAGGGATCGGACTCAAAAAGTCAACAAAACCTATAATCGAACATTTAGTAAGACTCGAGAGACCACCAAACTTGCAGCGCACCGAGCGAACAAACTACATACATAAATCCATACAACCAAAAGACTCCAAGCATTACCCTCAGGGTGTGGTTCAGGTGGTAGTGCGGGCTGCGGGAGTGCCTTTCACGAGATCAGGTGTTCAAACCCTCCCAGACTCGTTTTCGCTCCTGGACTCCTGAATTTATCCTCCCTTTGGAGTTGTGGGGTCAACTTCAAGGGGCGCAAGATTAGTCACGTGGACTATAAAACGAACGCGTGGATACCTGGTGCGTATTCCAAAAAAAAAAAAAGAAAAAAAAGAAAAAAAAAAGAGACTCCAAGCATGTCACAGAATTCCAAAAGTAGCCGCCTTCCACACAGAGAGATGATGAAATTTGTTCTGATACTGGATTGTTTTGATTATAGCTATGGTAGGAGTCTCCTTCCCTTCAAATTTACTTTTGTTTCTGAAATTCCAAATAAGATATACTGTTGCAGCAAGGCAAGTCTTCTTAGCCACAACTTAGATTTCTGTCCCTCTAGACTCTTTGTGTAACCATTTGAGAGCAGCTTTAATGGTTGTCATCTTTATTTTAATCCCAAGCCAGCTCCTTCTGTGGCCCTAAACAGTATTTGAGATGTTACAGTTAAAGAACAGGTGGTCAAGGGATTCCTCTTTAGTTCTACACAGGGAACAAACCTGCTCCAGACCAACCTCGGCATATTTATCATTAGTAAGGAGCTTACCTTTGGCAGTAAGCCAAAGAATAAAAGCATACTTTGGGTAACTTCTGCTCTTCCATACTTCAGAATTCTAGAGGACCCTTCTGCCTTTAATTCTCCAATGGAGGTACATTTCCTTGCAGCAGAGTTTGTTTCCCATCTGCCATAGTTTGAATTGAGCATCAGCAGCAGAGGAAATTGAAGAAGATGCAGTACATAGAATTAAGATAAGTTGGGTAAAATGGGGAAGAGCGTCAGGTGTGTTGTGTGATCATAGAATATTCTTAAAATTAAAAGAAAAATTTTATAAGACGGTTATAAGGCTGACTATGTTCTATAGTTTAAAACGTTGGGCAACTAAGAAACAATATGTACAAAAAATGAAAGTTGCTGAGATGCATATGTTAAGGTGGATGAGTGGTTTAATATTAAAAGGTAAAGTTAAAAATGAACACTTACACAATAATTTAAGCATAACACCGATTGAAAACAAGATAAGGGAGAGGTAATTTAGATGATTTTGGACACTTGAAACGTAGGCCTAGTAGATTACCTATCAATAGGAGTGAGTTAGTTATGGTTTTAACATGAAAAATGATAGAGGTAGATGTAAAATAACTTGAAAAGAGGTAATAATGAAGGATTTGATAGTTCTTAATTTAATAGAGAAAAATATTTTGGATCAGAGTAAATTAGCAGAAAAGGATTCATGTAACTGACCCCACCTAGTGGGACTTAAGGTTTGTTGTTATTGTTGTTGTATATTTATTCTTAATTTTGTATCCATACTTATAAAAAAATATTTTTTTAATTAGTTATTACAATTACAAGTATTTTTAGTTCAAAATATTAACTGTCATTTATCTTTATAAATTTTATGCCGGTTAAATGATTCTCATGCATGGGCTTTTAATATTGTAAATTCTAGTTGTTTAGAGGACACACCATATTAGCAATTATGGTAACATTTAACTAAAAATAGGTAGAAATTCAAAATTTTATTTGAAAATAAAATGTGTATGAAAACTTAGCATAATTATTTTTTTTTTGAAAAAAAAAAATATAAGCATTGGGGTTTCTAGAAAGATTTGGGAATTTATTTTATGAAAAAGAGGGAAAAACTTGAGGTTATATAATAAATATCCCCCATTGTATGTTAATTAATTCTTTTATTTCTTACAACTCATTTTCTTTTGAAATTTCAATGGGGATGAAAGGAATATAATTATAATTTTTTAGAAGAATAATATCTAAATGAATGTAGCGGGTAATATTTTGAATGCATGCAAATAAGTAGTATGATCCGAAAATAAATTGAAAACTTAATTAAACAAATGCTCTTTTTTATTTTTAAATTAAATAATATTGTTTTACAAAATATTACTAAAATAATAAAATAAAAAATAAATATAAATGAAAATATTATAATAAAAATAAAAATTATTACAATTATTTTACTTATTTTTTATATTTCAAAATTCACTTTCTAATAATAATTTTATTATGCATGAAAATAATAACAAAAATATTTTATAGTTATATTTTTTTATATTTTGAAAAGTTATAAATATTTTAATTTTAATCATATTCATATTCGGTTGCTATCGCTCGCACTGCACATCCGTGATTTACCTTTTACATGTTGGCTATGGGTACATTGAATATGAATTTTCTCTTTTATTTTCTTTATGAGAAGATTGATTTCAAATTTCTTATTTTATTGTGAACGGTTAAATTTTTGTAACTCGATAAATTTTCTTTTAATAGCAAATATTTTAAATAAATTTTAAGCTTTTATTGCTGTAATAAACACAGATGGTAAAAACAAAAAAAGGGCAAAAACCCTGTAAAAAAAAAAAACAATGGAGCATTTCAGGTTCATTTATCTGCCACGCGTTGCAATAATATTGAAGGACTCACAACTTCACAAGCCCTTGATCTGTTGATATATCCGATTTGAAGGGCAAGATGTGCATCATGGGTAAACATTCCATAGATCAGACGGTTGAGCATGCATGATCAGTATTGAGGTCCATACAAATGACTGAATTATCTAGGGTTTCTATTTTCAAGCTTCAAAGCCACTGCCTTTCCAGAACCCCCCATCATCTTGAAATCGCAGCTTTCAACATTTCTGGATTGGTTCCTCTTTCTCTGTTCTCAGCCCTCTGCGAGAAAACCTTTGTTGCTTTGCAAGAAATTGTGATTGGTAAGTATACTTTTTTATGCTTTAGTATTTTCTTTCATTATATCCATCGAAAGCTCACAAGCCCAAGGAAGCAATTCAATTTTGTTGTTCAAAGGCTTGCAGATTGCAACTTTACCTTGTTCTGATTCTGGGTTTTGTGTTAAGTGGGTGAGAGAGTTATATGGGGAAGTCTGGGGGTAGAAGAAAGAAGGGTGGTGGAAACCATGGCTCTGGAGATACCGCAGTTCCTAATGCTAATGGTGGTGTTGATTTGGACTGTTCAATATTTTTGAAGAGAGCCCATGAGCTCAAAGAGGAAGGTAACAAGAGATTTCAATCCAAAGACTATGTGGGTGCTCTTGAACAATACGATAACGCCCTTAAGCTTACCCCCAAAACCCACCCGGACAGGGCTGTGTTTCACAGCAATAGGGCGGCTTGCTTGATGCAAATGAAGCCCATAGACTACGAAACTGTTATTTCTGAGTGTTCTTTGGCGCTTCAGGTTCAGCCTCGATTTGTCCGGGCTCTCCTCCGGAGAGCGCGGGCATTTGAGGCAATAGGTAAGTATGAGATGGCGATGCAGGATGTGCAGTTGTTGTTGGGTGCTGATCCAAACCACCGGGATGCTTTGGAGATTGCTCAGAGGCTGCGGGTGGCACTTGGACCTCGCCAGGAGGCCCAGCAGGACCTCCAGAGCCGCCCGTCCCCAGCTGCTCTTGGAGCTTCAGCTGTTCGGGGAGCCCCAATTGCTGGTCTTGGACCATGTTTACCAGCGAGGCCAGCTCCGAAGAAGGCAGCAGCATCGGCTGGAGGATCCCTTGTGTCACCTAATATTAAATTGGAGAAGCCCCATTCGAATCTGGCTGCTGAAAATGGTCCTGAACCCAAAACCCATATGCCAAAACTCATTTTGAAACCTTCAGAGGGTTCTTCCAAATCCATTGTTAATCCAAGTAAGGACAATCACAAAGAACTATTGCCTTTTTCATCAGCATCATTGCGGGTTCATGGGCAGGCTTTGGAGGCTGTAATTTGTTGGAGGCCATTGAAGCTTGTATATGATCATGATATAAGGCTTGCCCAAATGCCGGTGAATTGCAGTTTTAGAATGTTGAGGGAGATTGTAGGTAAACGTTTTCCCTCATCGAAATCAGTGTTGATTAAGTACAAGGATAGTGATGGTGATTTGGTTACTATTACCTGCACTGGTGAACTCAGATTGGCAGAGTCCTTTGTGGACAATCTTTTGCCGAAAGAACCTGAAATGGGTAAAACTGATTCTGTTGCAGTGTTGAGATTGCATATTGTAGAGGTGAATCCTG
The DNA here is from genome assembly GCF_029873635.1 of Malania oleifera. Lineage (NCBI taxonomy): Eukaryota > Viridiplantae > Streptophyta > Magnoliopsida > Santalales > Ximeniaceae > Malania > Malania oleifera. Next base: position 1,820,375 of record NC_080420.1, read on the forward strand.
AACAAGAGCCGCCTTTGTTGGAAGAAGAAGAGGAGAAGCCTGTGGAAAATGAGGGTATTAAGGGAGATGAAAGTGGTTCTCATTCTTCGCTCAGTGATTCTATGTTGGATGCTGCAGATACTGAAATCGATAAGACAGAGAAAGAAGTTGCCAAGGGGAAACCCGTGGGTGTTGAAGATCCAGAGTGCAAGGAAATGGAGATGGATGATTGGTTGTTTGAGTTTGCCCAGCTTTTCCGGACCCATGTTGGTATTGACCCTGATGCTCATGTAGACCTGCATGAACTTGGTATGGAGCTTTGTTCTGAAGCTCTTGAGGAGACTGTGACAAGTGAAGAGGCTCAAAGCCTTTTTGACAAGGCCGCCTTAAAGTTCCAGGAGGTCGCTGCATTGGCTTTCTTTAACTGGGGGAATGTTCACATGTGTGCAGCCAGGAAACGTATTCCATTGGACGAATCTGCTGGGAAGGAGTTAATGGCATCCCAGCTTCAAGCTGCTTATGACTGGGTTAAGGAGAAGTACTCTTTGGCCAGTGAGAAGTATAAGGAAGCACTATTGATCAAACCAGACTTTTATGAGGGGTTGCTTGCCCTGGGCCAACAGCAATTTGAAATGGCAAAACTTCACTGGTCATTTGCTCTTGCAAAGAAAATAGATCTCTCAAGCTGGGACTCAACAGAGACAATTGAACTTTTTGACAGTGCAGAGGAGAAGATGAAAGCTGCTACAGAGATGTGGGAGAAGCTGGAGGAGCAGAGAACTAATGAGCTAAAGGATCCAAACACAAGCAAGAGGGAAGAATTGTTGAAAAGAAGGAAGAAACAAGGAGGTGGAACTGAAGTTGATGGTCAGGGGGAGATTTCAGCAGATGAAGCTGCAGAACAAGCAGCTGTAATGAGATCACAGATACATCTCTTCTGGGGTAACATGCTTTTTGAGCGTTCCCAAGTTGAATGCAAATTAGGGATGAATGGTTGGAAGAATAACCTGGATGCTGCTGTTGAGCGCTTCAAGCTTGCTGGAGCCTCAGAATCTGACATATCAACGGTTTTGAAGAATCATTGCTCCAATGAAGAAGGAGATCAGAAAAAGAATGAGAAGCTGAGTACTGGTGTTGCATTTGCCATGGATAATAAGGATGAGGTCAATCCAGTATCAGGGAAGTGAAATGTTCATTTTGTGTGGTGACCTTTCATGAAATTACCTTCATATTTTCTCCTCATTGATGATTATGAAGTGAAAAGAGGAAGTAAAGCTTTCTGAGAAGAGGGTGAGCTCGTTGGACATTTTTATTTTGAAATATAAAAACGGGCTGCCAACGTTACACAGCCTTGTGCTTGGAGGAATTTTGAGTTTTAATACTCCCTGTTAGCTTTCAAGGTGACATTTACTCAACATTACGTTGTTTGGAATACTGATAGTTTTTCATGGATAATTTTATGTGCTTAGGATTTAATTTTGGGCTTTGCTGCCCTGTCCAATTACAGTGTGTTTATCAATCCATTCTTGGCCTTTATGGGACCTAATTTTTATGTCGTCGTTGGGAGTTATGTTAGCAGTTGCATTCCTACTTTCATAAAATTTGTTTATATTCTAATTCTTGAAAACTCTGGATGAAGTAGTTCAAATGGAATTTCACAGTAATAATATGTTTTTTGCAGAAGTGTTATCAAAAGAGACAAACTACTAATAATACATCGCCACTTCATAGCACAGTTTGAACTTGTCTTATGTTTCTGATCTGAAGAGAAAATGATGCAATTTTATTGAACAATTTTCTTTGAGCATTGTTGCATTACTCAATCCGATGGGTCAGAGAAACAATTATTCTTGATTTTGTGGCTTCTCAATGTTAAGAACTCGTTTGCAGTGTGTTGGACTTGGAATATAATAGGAAAAATTTGTCATGACTTCACACTTACGGCACTATCATTGCCATGGTTTGAAAAAGGATCCATTAGACTGGTAGTTTAAAGGTGTAATTTTGTTGTCAGCTCAAAGGGTTGTTTGATAAAATTAAGCAGTTAGTACTAGTGCTGAATGAACTTCTGAATGTAGTGAATCAGATTGTGAATATAACTTGAACTCTTAGAATTTGTATGGTGAATTATCTGTAGTTGTTTGGTGATGACTGTGTACCCTCTCAACTGCTGAACACAACTGTTTAGTAAAAAAAAAATTGTAAAAAACCAAACAGTTGCTGAGATTAAAATAATTTTTTAGTTTAGTAAAAATATCATCTTTAAAGCTTTTTTTAAGAAAATTAAAAAATGTAAAGAATAATAGCTTTTATAGACAACAAAAGCTTGCTAATATCTAAAAATTGTTTGTCATTAAAAAAAAAAAAAAAGAATAAAAAATAGAGTGCATGACTGGCCATCATGGATTTAGGGCTGGTTGCTCCGCCACTAGAAAATATGAAGTTTCCACCATTCCACTATATTTAGGGAAATGGATAAGACATTTGTGATATGTGAGTGTGTTCTATTGCAATTTTAGATGTTTGAGCGTTGTTTCTCCTTCAGATTCCTGTTAATGGAGTGCTGACCGAGTTAGAGTTTTCTCCATTCTTATTGCATAAGCGATATAAGAGCACATTAAGGTGTATCAACAATCACCTCTTTTGGTGCTCATTAAGAAGCTTTTAGGAGAAAGCAAATGGGCCACATAAGTAGGGCCTGACATTTTCATGAATACTTTTGGATTGTGTATTACACGAGTTATCACTTGTATGGTGATTTGTATCTGCTGTGTCTAAGAGAACATAACAGAAATGTGCTCAATTAAACCTTTTGCAATATTAAAATTATCTTTTGCATTTTTTTTTGGTTGCACAATGTTTCGTATGCTTGAATGAAATCAATCACAAGTGTAATCGAACAAAAAAAAAAAAAAATGATGAGTATGTATAAATACAGTGACCAATTTTTATTGCATTTCATTCAATTTATATCTAATGAACATTATAAACTTGTTCTTTTGGAGTATTTCCAAATTAAAATCTTGTTGGTTCTTCCATATGTTGCTATGAGTGGTAGAGGTTGTGAAATCTAATGAGGATATTAATATATAGCGATTATAAAATGCAACGAGGACTTCCATTTATCTTTTGAGGGTCTTGTCCTTAGTGATGTGTGCCAGAACTATTAACATGATAATTGGGCCACCAATCTAAGTATGTTGCCATTTAACCCCAACAATAAGCTTATGCAATTATTAATGATAATAAAAGTGATGTTGTTACGTTTCCCACTTGAGGTGTGAATGCAGGGAGTTTGAGGTGTTGGAAGAAGGTGGAAAGGTGAGAAAGATGGCTGAAATGGTCCCATGCAATGTTCTTGTTATAGTGGTCTATAAATTGCTTGTTTTCATTGCAAGAACTGTTATTGACTGCTGTTTGGTTTCATTGTACTTGTCCTAATAGAGATCCCATGCTTATTCATGGAATTATTTGATTATTTTGGTCGAATGAACTAATTCTCTTTATCATTTCTTTTTTTTCTGTACGAAAGTTGTCTTTGATAGCAAGTACAATTTTAAAAGTTGAAGAAATGACAAATAATTTGAGAATCACATCTTGGACTGCAATAATAGGAGTATAGGTGCATGGTACTACTAAGTGCTCCTTTATATAATATAGTATTGATTCTTGGCTATGGAGAGTGATATATTTTCCCCCTTTTATGTTATTAAAAAGTGGATGATTCTGAGTTGGTTAAGTATAGCGCCTGGTAAGGTGTCAGATAACAATCTTGTGTTTCCACATGTTAAATTATTGATTAATTAGGTGCTTCTGTGGCAAAATGAGAAAATGCATTATTGACCAAGGTGATTTCTTTGTACCAGCTTTGAAGAGTGGTTTTTTTGTGAAGTAATGGAAATCTATCTCTCTCTGAAGAGTGGTTTTTCCATTGTCATCTTTATTCACTGCCTCAAGCTTGTTGCTGGACCTTCAGAGTGCTAAGTATAAATGGGTTTATACGATGCTTAAAATGTGATGGTATGAATTGATTGTCATCTTTGTTCACTGCTTCAAGCTTGTTGGTGGACCTTCAGAGTGCTGATGTGTGAATGGGGCTTACAGGGTTGATTTGTGAAGGTGCTTTTAAATAAAGGTGGTTTGGCTTGGATGCCTTCATCAAATTTTTTTTTATTTTTTATTTTAAAAACTGTTGTCCCATATTCGGGAGTTGAGAAAACAATGTGCTTCATTGTTAACATGAACTTCCCCGTGTGCTGGTTAGTTGATCTGTTAATCTTATATCTATATATGTTAGATTATCTCATCTAAAGAATGTAAAGAGTCAATAAGAATGGACTTGTTAATCTTTTATTAGTTATAAATGAAAAGCAAATGGATGGGATGGTCATATAATTTACTTTGTCGATGTTTCTCTGTAAACAACTAAACCTTGTTTGCGCGAGTTCTGGTTTTGGAGGACTTCTATTGATACATGTATGTAGCTGGATACACCATTGTTATTCACAATTTCTCTTTTGGATTCCCTGGCCAAGTTGTATTCATGGTGAACTTGGGCTTTCACTGTTAGCAGAAAATGCCTGTTGGCTGGTAGTCTTGTAATATGTTTACTGTTAACTGTTATGATATTAATGCACTAATTTACCATTGTCTCGTAAATCTGTCACTGTTTTTTGGGAGCGACAAAATGAACTTTACCCTTGCATGATTCATAGAAATACTACCCCCCACTTATATTCTTTCCCACTGTTGCCTTCCAACCAAACGCATCATAATACTCTCTTTTAAGCATGAGAACTTGAGAACAGGGTTGAAAATTTTAACCGATACAGGGATGAGACAGAGTCTTTTCCCCCTTCCAGCATGTAGTTTTATACTCTCTCACAAATGATAAGATGGGGATTGAGAGCTCTCGGGATAAGATATGATGTGAAATAAAAAAGGGGCAGGAAAATCACCACACCCTCTGCTTTCTCCTCATAATCCGGTATGACTTGTAGGACCATTACCCTTGAGACAAAAGGGTATATTGACCCCACTGGTGGGTTGGGAAAATGCTGCAATTGTGGGATTATTGGATTCACAATCAAGATCATGAAAATATATCATCATTTGTGGCTGCTTCCATCATTGGCGTGTTGACATCACCTCATGTCTATGCTGGGTGAAAGCATTTTTTGGGTAAAGTCTTTCTTTTTAAGTGCTCCACTGATACATTTTTGTTTTAATCTATAAAATTGTTTTTGTTTTGTGGATATCGAAGTACAATGGGTAAGCACACTTAGTGGTTGGGAGTTTATGATTAGATGAACCATTTTACTCTGCATGATGTCTCAAAATAAAGTGGAGAGCTGGTTTGTGTGGCTCTGCACTTTTGCCTTCATACCCCCCCCCCCCCCATTTATTATTATTATTATTATTATTATTCAGTAAATTTCTTGTTTTATGCCCTCTTTATAGGTGTTGTTTTGGAAGTAGTGTTAGTTTGTCCCATTGTCCCCTCAGCCAAAAAACCAAAAAGCAAAAAAACTCTGCACGATCTGTTTGCTATGGAAAATAAGTATGTATAAAATGCATTTGTTTTCAGGTAAGCTCAAGGAAATGGAACAGAGAGCAGGGAAAAGAGAAATACTGCATATTGCATACTGCCAAACTAAAATATTAGTAATAATAGAATATACTTTATTATTATTTTTATTATAGAGCTATGCATGTCTGGGTCACTTTCTAACACTTCAGTGACGAACTTCAGACCACCACCAGACATGATACCACTGGTGCCTGGTGGGACTCTAAATCCAAGCTTTTAACTTATTCAAAACCCACTTAGCCCAAAAGAAGAACAAGAAAACAACTTATTAAAAGCCCTAATCCAATACAGACCTTTTTAAAAATTAATTACTGATCATCCCGAACAAACTAGAAAACAAAAATAAAAATTAAATCTGACCAAACCTATAACGGTGAGAGTAGTTCTCCATTAGTACCTTAGTTTAGTAACAGTACCCAAATCACTTGCTAGCTAACATTACACATGGACTTTTTTTTTTTTTCTTCTTCTATCTCTTTTTGTTTATTTATTTATTTATTGTTGACGGGAAGAGATGAAAATTAAGGGCTTAAACTGTAGGAATTGGACCCAAGTTCACAGTGCTGGTTTCCATAGTCTTCATGGCTTCAAACCTAGGCTCCTTGGCCTGGAACTTCAGGCCAGCATAAAGCTTCATGTAGTCCTCAAACACAAATTTTGGGTACACTTGGCTCTTCTCTTCTTCTTTTTCCACCAGTTCAGGTGCCGGGAAAATGACAGCGTCACTGCCGGGGTTGTAGAATGAAGCTATGGACATCCTCGTACCATCCGGTTGAGCGATCACACGGTGCATCACACTCTTATACTTGCCATTAGTGATCACCTATGTACAGTATCATAAAACCAAGATGAGGAAGACCATAGAAAAAAGTTTTATTGAGAAGGGTCTTATATTGCTCTAAATCTAGTAGAAGCGACCAAAAAGCAACTAAACTTTTAGAAAGAAAACAAATATGTTAATTTTCTGACAAAAATGAAAACTTCAATTTATTTAGAACTCAAAGAATATGGTGGATGAAAGGATATATTTTTTTCAATAAGAATGAAGTAAAAATTATAGCCACTTTCACCTTTGTGCCCTATATATAGGTGAAAAAAGTGGTCACACAAAATTATTATGGGCATGTGTTCACTTTAAATCTCCTTTTTTTGGGAAGTGTTACTAAGAATTAATGTCTTTCAAAGAATGATGCTTGGTATAAATTTTGAAAATGAGCCGTAGAAATTCATAAGGGGCATGCAGTCTCTTTTTATTATTATTATTATTATTATTCGAAAAAGTATTATTAGAAAAGGCCTTTCAAAAAAATTTATATCTAAATCATGCCGAATAGTGAAAAAGGATAAATGTATCTAAGTAGCCGTAGTAGATTACTAGGTACCTCAAGTTGGTCGCCAAGGTTGATGACAATGGAATGGCGCATGGGGGGAACATCGATCCAACGGCCGTCCTTGAGGAGCTGGAGGCCGCTGACACGGTCGTCCTGGAAGAGGAGGATGAGACCGCCGGCGTCGGTGTGGGCGCGGAGGCCCTTTATGAGCTCCGGCTGGGGGCAGGGAGGGTAGTTGCTCACCTTGGTGCCAAAGGTAGGGCCTTTTGAGCCATAGAAGGCCTTCTTCAGGTACCCTTTCTCCAGCCCTAGATTCTCACACAGCAAATCTAGCAGCTGCTCAGCCAGCTTCTCTATTTCCAATGCAAATTCCCTCATTGCCTCCCTGCTCATTTGTTACCATTTTACAGAACATTACTTACTAAACTAATCAAATCTTTTTTTCTTCTGGTTTGAGTGTGAGAAAGAGAGATGACCACTGGTCCACTACAAAAGAAAATTGACATAAAAGGAACAAACCTAGTTTGTCCTTCACATCTAATATTGCAATTATTCTCTTTTCTTTTGAAAGCTATAGTGTCATATATATATATATATATATATATATATATATATATATATATATATATATTATAAGTGTATAAAAGACAGAAAAGTATGTAGCTGCATGTTCCCCCTCCCTAGAAACAAAAGGGTAGCCCTTAAGATCACTAAACTCTCTCTATATATATATATACACACACTTTTGCCCCTCTCTAGGGCTACTTGTCACAATTAACCATATATTTTTACCCTAACTGAACCGGCTCGAACCCAAACGGGTCTAGATTTACTCTGCATAAAATTTCATTTTTGACGGTCGTCATCATCGGAACAAAGAGACTAGCTAATGTAGGAGAAAAACAAGACAAATTTTCATATCTATAGAATTTTTACAAAAAAAGGTAAGTCTATAGGATCTTGATCCAACAGCTAAATCTTGAATCCATTATGACTACTATATCTATTTTTTATTATTACAAATAATAATATATATGTACATATGTATGTATAATGAAGGAAATTAATTAATTACAATTAAAAGATATACAGTGGCACTTAATTAATTAAATATATAGTGATGAATTAATGAAGAGAGAGCTGAGAGTACCTGTAATCAGGAAGAAGATCAGGGATTTCAGAGATGTTGGAGGAAGGAAGGTGGCGGAGGAAGAAGGTGCTTTCCCAGTCGAGGTCATTGATTTCAGACTCAACAGCTTCGAGGCCTTTACTGGCTACCATTTCCTTGAACCTTTGCTCCATACACTTCCTGTAGTGATCCTTCGTCAGCCTCTCCACCTTGTCCATCAGCTCATGACTTATCCCATGTTTCACCAACTTCAAAAACGGAAAAAAAAAAAAAAAAGGTAATACCTTTTAGTCAGTAAAAGTTAAAGCCTTAAAAAAAAAAGAGAAAACATTAAAGCCTTTCAAGAACAAACAGAGAGAGAGAGAGAGAGAGAGAGAGAGAGAGAAAGAGGAGAAGATAGAGTAGTAGAATTGCTTAGAGAAAAACTCAGACGAATTTTTGCTTTTTTTTTTTTGGGGGGGGGGGGGGGGGGGGGGGGTTTGGTGAGAATTGAAGTACCTCAAAGAAGCCCCAGTTCTCGCAGGCGTCTTTGATGAGATCCATGGTTGTGTTTCTCTCCTCACCATTGAACTTCTCCATGTTGATCACTGGGAAAGTGCAGCTGCTCTCCATTTCTCTCTCCTCCTCTCTTTCTCTCTAGCTAGAGTGAAGTTGGCCTCTTTCTCTTAATCCACGTTATGGGGTTGGAACTTGGATGCAAGGGCGGTGGGTGGGGGAGGGCCAATTTATAGGCGCTTGAGGCTGATGGGCCACAACTAATGTGAAGGTAAAGTGGAACAGTACTTTTCTATCTACTGGCTACTGCTATACAGGTTTCTTAAGTATTTGGTTTTTTCTTTTTATTTAATGAAATGGTATAAACTCTGTGTGTGTATATATATAAAGTAGAGAGCCGCCGCCGCCTAATTTTTTGGGTATGAAGTCTAATTAACAAAATTTTTATTAGATGCTTGGTTGAGTTCACTAAATGAAAGATTTTCTAAAATTTGGACATCTTTTATATTGATAATTTTTTTTTTTTTTTATAACCCGGGACTCCTGCTACCATTGCGCCACTTTGGACACTATGGTGCGATACCAAATTCGAAAGGGTAAAAGTCGCCCGCCCATTAACGCATCTTTGGTAATTCACTAGCGTAATGTCTTAAATAAGAATCAAACCCATGATCTTGAGGTCACCAAAATCACATGTCGCCCTTAATACTTGAGAATTTTTGGATTTGTAGAATCCATAGTTCATTTTTTCCATGATTCTTAAGATCATATGTTTGTTTTTTTTTTTTTAATGGAATGTAGCATCCTAAAAATAGCCTCCATAGGGGACGCCACAACATCTATCCAATACAAGCTTCAACCTTGCCACCCAAAACCCCCCACCCACCCCCTTCAAAACTTGGGGAAAGGCCTCTAATTTGGAGGAGTCAAACCCTAATCTTATCAATGGGGAGTTAGAAGGTGAACCATGATGGGTGGAGGGGAATCACTCAATCACTGGTCGTGATTGAATTCCATGAGGAAACACTCAAGTACACAAAAATACTCTTTGATTCCAATAATAATATATAAATACAAAGAATTCTCAAAATATAGATTCTTCTCTCACTGGTTGCTCTCCCTCTTCTACACCACATACATCACACACACACACACATCTCCATATATATAGCTATGGATGGGATGGTAGGTGAAGATAAATTTCAACAAAAGTGGCCTGGTTGGTGGAGGTGGCTGCCGACTACAGCTTAACAATTCAACAAAATGGGCTGGGGTTGATGAAGGTAACTGCATCAATGTAAGAACCCAAACTGTGATATAGGGAATTAATTAATTAAGAGAGGGGTAAATTGGTAATTAAGCAAGCTTCGCTGACAAAGTTAGAGTTTGTCGACAAAGTCTTTGTAGTTCTTGGTGACGAGGTGCAGAGTTTCGTCGACGAGGAGTGACCGGGTCAAAGAGTTATAAATAAATATTATCATTAATTCTCAGTTAAGAAAACTTAAATTCTTTCTCTATCTCTCTGGAAACTCAACCTACTCTCTATCTCTTTAGATCTCTTCGTCGTATGTAGCGAGAATCGTAGATCCGACGTTACCACAAGGATCAAGGAAGGATTTACTACAAGTTCTACAGATTGGATTTTCGTTTCGAGCATTCTCGGGTTTTGGCCTAAAATAGAGGTAAGGCTCGGTTTTCAGTTATGATTCGGTAGTCTTGTAGGTAACAGAGTTGTGAGCAAGTTTTGTACTGTGGGTTGTAGGTTTTGAAACTCGGTTCGCGGTTTAGGGGCCTTGGAGTTTGAGATTTGTCATTCGAGGAAAAGGTAAGGAGATTCAGTTTATGTCAGTTATTTTTGAAATCAGACTTGGTAGAACTGTGGTTCACAGTCCTATGTGTGTTTTGGTTACTCATTTGGGGAAATCTAATAGGTAAAATTGTGGATTTTTCACGTGATAGTTTTTGGGAAAAAGGGGGTACTGGACTATATTCCCTGATTTTGCTGGAAAACCTTTGGTATATTGTGTTATGTACTGTGTTAAGGATATATGGCCATGCTTTGACTTTGTTAAATTGTGTATGTTTGAAAATTCATGATTTATGGATTACCAAATGGGTGTGGTTTTTTTGGTTATATAAGCATGCATGGTTGTGTTTTAAAATGTAATGCCATAGGAACTGGGTTCCAAGTTGTTCCAGGTACTGAAAGAGTGTCCAACTCTATATCTGAGGGTATGTGTTTATCGTCTGCCATGTTGGTAAGAGTGTCCGGCTCTATATTCGAGGGAGTGAGCCTTACCGGCTGATCACCAAAGGATGTGGATCAACCAGTTTGAAACAGTACGATGCCATGGGAGCCTGGGGTTTTCCATGTGCTGGGGACACCATGTATCGCAGGTCGGCTACGGGTTGACGCCGGGTATCATAGGCCGGCTTCGGGTCGAAAGGTGTGATGACATCGAGTTACTTGATCATGTGTGTGTGCGTGTATGCAAGTTTTTGAAACTATTTGATGAAAGTATTGGAACTGCATTTAACTGTGTATGTTTTGATGTCATGATAACACTCAAATGCCACACATCGATATAACCTGTATTTGCCTTACTGAGAGGTGTCTCATCCCTACTGTACGTACATATTTTTCAGGTCATTCGGGTAACCAAAGCTAGCTACCTGGTGTAGGAGCGTAATTTTGGTGTACTGCGAGAAGTACCTGGGTAAGTCCTAAGCTTATGTTGGGTGGTATTTTGGGGGTTTGGACTACCACCCGGATTTGTGTTGTATTTTGTGGAGTTAGACTCCTTTGTATAGACTCTGGTATGGTATTGTACATGTAGAGAAAGACTTATCTTTCGTTGTGTTTCCGTGGCATATGTGAATGTGTACAGGGTGCCTGGGAACCCCACAGGGACGGACCCTCATTCATTGTACTGTGTCATTGGTGATTTGTATGATACAAGGACATGATTAGGTTACTTATTCACCCTCAGGTCCCAATACTGGGTTCGAGACTTGACAACTTGGTATCAGAGCCAACCAAGTTGCTAGGTCTTGCAGACTTGGTTAGGCATAGCTGTGTGTACATACCAGAGCATAGGAGATTGGATGTGGGTAGAGTAGGTCGAGGGTTGTTTTGTTGCTAGACAAAGACTCATTGGAAGTGTTCTGTATTTTTCCTAGAATGACGATTTTAGTAAAATCATGGCAAACTATTGATGATATTTGTGTCGGTGTGATAGGACTGATCTGGACTCGTGAGGTGGTAGTTAACATGTTTAGTTGTAGATGACTGTGTTAACGGTACATGTAGTAGGGATAATGATAGATTCCTATTGTGCTTTCAGAATGGAGCCTAAGGATAACGATATGGGAAGTGGCTCCGAGGAGACGGGCGAGTGATGAGTCTCCTACTGTGCCTCGAGGACTAACGAGACAGGTCCTACGAGAGATCGGGCTGAGTGTCAGGAGACTCGAATGTTTTCCTAAATCTGTGGGATGCACCATTGCGAGGTTCACACGAATGCAACCTCTGACATTCTTAGGAGGACACGACCCAATGATAGTAGAGGACTGGGTTGAGAAGAACGAGAGGATCTTGGAGGTCCTACACTGCACAGACAATCAGAGAGTTCTTTATGCTACCTTCTAGTTATCTGGGGAGGCAGGGTGATGGTGGATTGTCGTGAGTCTGCTGGAGAAGCAGAGGGCTGGTCCTGTGGAGATGTCTTGGAGCCGTTTCAAGGAAGTGTTCTTCGACAGATACTTCTCGGCTTCTATATGTGACGCTAAGGCAGATGAGTATTCTGCGCTGACTCAGGGGAGTATGATGGTGCAGGCGTATGCTGCTCGATCTATAGAGCTATCCCGATTTGCACCATGTTTGATATCGAACGAGTACGAGAAGACTCGAAGGTTCGAGAAGGGCCTGAGGAAGGAAATTCGCAGATTAGTGGGTATGCTTCAGATCTGTGATTTTTCAGTTTTGGTGGATAAAGCCACTGTGATTGAGACTAGTATCCGAGAAGACAAGGTGGATCAGGAGCCGAAGAAGAGGCCAGTACCTTCTGATTCTCAGTCTGGATCTCATCAGGGATCGTGAAAGAAGCGGAACAGGGGCTCGAGTTACCAACATAATACCGAGCATCAGGGTTCTGAGATGAGCCAAGTGGGTGATCATTGTACCAGGTGCCACAGATGGCATAGTGGTGAGTGCCATCCGTTTGGAGGTAATTGCTACAACTATGGTTAGTCAGGTCACATGGCTTGGGATTGTAACGCACCGAAGAGGGGTACGCCTTCTTTGAGTTAGAATTGGGGGAGTAATCAGGTATCCCGAGGAACCCACCAGATGAACACAGCTCCAACGAGGGTGTACTCGCTTACTCTAGAGGATGCTGAGCATGCGGGAGATGTGGTGACAGGTACCATGATGTTGCTTTTAAATAGAGCTGTGGTTTTATTTGATTCGGGTGCGACCCACTCCTTTATATATGTTAATTTTTTGAAATTGTGTGGGGTGGGGACCCAAGTCATGGAAGAGGAATTGTCTGTAGCCACACCATCTGGGGGTATTTCATTTTGTAGGAGAATGTTAGAGGACTGCCCAGTTGTAATTTAGGGGAAGCTGCTACTAGAAAACCTTGTAGTATATGACATGTCAGGGTTTGATGTTATATTGGGAATAGATTGGTTATTTTTCAGTTATGCTGTGATCGACTATCGTAGGAAGGTGGTAGTGTTCAGACCTCCTGGGGAGCAGGAGTACGAGGTTATGGGATCGTGTGTGCGTTCGACGCCACATATTCTATTGGCATTGCAGGCGAGGAGATTACTCTTGGATGGATGTTAGGGGTACCTAGCTTGTGTGAAGGAACCGCCATAGGATGAGTTGAGACTCAAGGATATTTGGGTAGTCAGTGAATTCCCAGATGTGTTTCCAGATGATTTACTCGGTTTGCCTTCGGATCGTGAGGTGGAGTTCACGATAGAGTTGCTGCCTGGTAAAGCACCGATCTATAAGGCTTCGTACCGGATGGCTCCAACAGAACTTCGAGAGTTGAATGAGCAGTTACAGGAATTATTGGATAGGGGTTTTATTCAACCTAGTGTTTCACTCTAGGGAGCTCCAATATTGTTTGTGAGAAGAAGGATGGGTCGATGCGTATGTGCATTGATTACCGTGAGATTAATAAGATAATTGTGAAGAATCGCTACCCGTTGTCTCGTATTGATGATCTATTTGACCAGTTGCAGGGTACCCAGGTCTTTTTGAAGATTAACCTACGGTCAAGATATCATCAGGTGAGGGTCAGATCTAAAGATGTAGGGAAGACTGCTTTTCGTACCAAATACGACCACTACGAGTTTCTAGTTATGCCATTTGGGTTGACGAATGCTCCGGCAGTGTTCATGGATCTTATGAACAGGGTTTTCCATGAATACCTGGACCGGTTTGTGGTGATGTTTATTGATGATATTTTGGGATACTCGAGGAGTATGGAAGAGCATGAGAACCATCTGGGGTTAGTATTACAAATTCTGTGAGAGAAGAAGCTGTATGCTAAACTAAAGAAGTTTGAATTCTTATTGAATCAAGTGGCATTCTTAGGCCATGTAGTAACTGGTGATGGTATATCAGTTGATCCTAGCAAGATCGAAGCTGTGGTAAGCTAGGCGAGGCCAAAAAATGTACAGGAGGTTCAGAGTTTTCTAGAACTGGCGGGTTATTATCGTCGGTTCGTGGAGGGGTTTATATACCTCTTATTTGGTACATGCTGCTGAGAAGATCTCCTAAGCTCCAGAGTTAGAGTAGGAGGTAGTGGTGCAACAATCTACTCCATAGGTTCCTCTGCTTAAGGAATCTCAGAATTTCGCTGTTGTGTCTCCTCTACTTGAGGATTCTCAATGTTTCTGTAATGACCAGCCTATTTTGCCATATTATATTTTTTTTCCATAATAATAATAATAATAACTCCAACATCTTGCTCGACTATCAAGATCATGATCAACCTGGACCCATAGGTATCAAATACCTATCATACAATTTTGATACTTAAGCAGCAGAAAACATAAAATTATGTATATGCCATAAAACACTAGAAACCATACCAGAGTACTACTAAATCTGTCATATACGTATATATATATATATATATATATATATATATAGTCATCCATAAAAAGTCCCAAAAAGTATCCCTAGGGTCTCAATCCAAAACCCATCTGACCCTAACTCAACAACTTACCCTTTTGACAAGGTAGCCCAATCAGTCTCTACTGTCGCGGAGCTTTATGCGCCTCTCTATCTGGATTTCTTGAAATGTTTATAATGTTGGCATGAGACACCTCTCAGTAAGGGAAATAAACTGACATCAATGTGTGGCAACATGAGTATTCTTGTGTAATAAATATAAACAGTACATAAATCATAATTGATAAAACTGTTTGTAATTTTCTAAATAAAACGTAACCTGTCTTAACATAACATATCATACTATATTTATGTAACATGTAAATCATCTTATATAAATGTAAAATACATGAATTAATACCCAGGATGGATAGCTAGCTGATGTCATGTTTTACCCCCACATGACTGGGTTGTGCAGCTCGTAGGCAGGACCTAGCAATGACTGGCCGACCACGCTAGATCAAACATAAGTCTATAAGTACGATGGACCTGCCCCACCTAGTCCGGACTGCCAGGAGAGTGCTTGCACTACCATGAAGCCACATCAACTGCCATCTCCCAAACTCTACATAACATGTGTGGTAGCACTAACATGAACTTGTACTTGAACTTAAACTTGAACTTTTAGCTACGATATCGTGCTCGTGAAATATAAACTAAACCATCCAAGTTCTAATTACATATAGTACGTTTCAAATACTGTTACATGACTGTTTCATATTCATAATAATACCTAATATGATAATATTTTCATGAATTTAATATATCATACATGATTACGACATCTATGCCAACATAATTCATGGCATCTACACCGACATATCATAACATGTAAATCACGACTTATGCACCAGTATATCATAACGTATTGAACATGAAATTCTTGTACTATTTAACATAATATTTGTTAGCTTTGGTGTGTTCCCAAGAGGGGGGGGGGGTGAATTGGGTATTTAAAACATATCGCCTAGGTTAAACCAGATCAACAGTATTACTTAACCTAGGGTTTGTCTATGCAAAAATAAACCCAATCATTCACAATAAAACACATATGTGCAGTAAACAAATTGTAGAAATGTAAAGAACACGCACAATATATTATCGGGGTTCGGCCAACTGTGCCTACGTCCCCACCTCTAGCTTGCAAGCTTGAGGATTCTCCTTGCGAGGTGGGGAAGGCCCTAACAATCCTCACGGGCTGGATTACCGCCCCCTCAGGCCACGCCTATAATGCAACAGTATTTTTCTCAATAAGAATGGTATAGTGATTATACTTTCATGTAAAGTAGATATGTATCCAATATGCGCAATCACATACATATCAACAATGTAGGTAAATGTAAGTTCAGTGATCTGTATTTTTGTGCAAGCAACACTCAATAAGGTATTATCACTAATATGCTCAAGAGTGTTCTAATCAAGCTATTTCTTTAAAATAGTATATATCAAATTTCAATAATAGATCAGAGTTTCAAATATGTTAGTCAAATATTCAAACTAACTCAAAATATTTCCTTCAATGAAATAAGCACACGAGTAGTTTGAAAAATAGTTTAGCTTGGAGAAAATATTTTGGCACAAAAAAATTAAAGCTATAGAACACTTGTAATAACAATGCAAATATCCTAAACTTGCTAGTTTATCCCAACAAAGATTTATAATATGAAATCAGTGGGATAAAACTAAGCCGAACTCCCCAAAAATAATATCACAAATCACACAAAGCAAATGGGAGTTTTAACACTATCTAGCAATCACAAGCACACTCTATAAACTCTCACAATTTCAAAATGTATCAAAGGAATGGAAATTTGAGAGTATTTGGACAATAAGAGTGTTTGCAAAAGAAAGGATTTTTGGCTAATGATTTTTGCTAATTCTTGCTAATCCTCACAAATGAGCCTATATTTATAGGTAAGGGTAAAATTATAACCGTTTGAGACTTGTTGGGAATTCTTAGAAAAGTTTCAAATTGTTTAAACACAATTAACCCAACTTAACCCGTATTTATCTCAGTTAAAAAAATTTTAACCCGGCGAGGTTTGGGTGGCTGAACCGTGGTTTGGTCGCTGGAACAGACACAATAATAAAGGCTATTAAAATCAGTTCGGTAGCCCGACTTCAAGTTCGGTGGCCCGAATCAAAGTCAGAAACATTGTTTCGTAACTTCGGGTGCCCGGGGCTCAATTTTAACTAAACTATTCGGTAGCTCGAGTTGGTGGAATGTCATTTTCAAGTGGTTCGGGCACTCGTGGACGTTGTGCACAAAAATGTTCGGTCGCCCGAGAGCTTAAGTCAACTGTTGACTTCTCAATAGTTTGGGCGCCCAAGGAGTTTTGAACTCCTGGGGTTTGGTCACCTGAGCTCTCTCAATATCCCTAATAATATTCATTTTTGATGCATTTTTAACACTCCAGTATTTTGTATGATATGTGTGTGAGTGTTGGGACCTAAAGTCATACTATGGTCTTACTGAGGCCGTTTTGAGATAGTCACAAAAATTCGGCATCGGTCGACCGAAGGGTGCCCTAATGACATTCGATACCCTATGGTCAGACTATGGTCTTGTTGAACTTACTACCTACATGCATGACATACAAAGATTATTACAGACCGATATAGATTATTACAGACCAAATTTAAAACATAAATACATTTACAATAGGAATCTTCTTCTTCTTCTTTCTTCTGTTATTTGGATTCTCTATGGAGTAGGCTAGGAGTATGATCTTTAAGTCTTTCAGGCTTCTAAGAATCCTTTCTCATGTGTGTGTACTGAAATAATGACTTGTTCAAGTACTAGGCACACACATTAGAAATATGCAGTTTGTTATAATCAAAACTAGGGATTGGACTCAAAAAGTCAACAATATTCATAAAATCATAGTTCTTGTACTGTTTTCATGGTTTTCCTGAAAACTGAGTAAAACATGCTTATTTTAGAAAAAAAAAATCATAATATTCTAATATAACATAATTTCATGGAAATTATACTCATGCCACACAAATATGAATAATACTTTTATGCATAAAACCTGATTTGAAATCATTTTTCATGATAATTAACATTAAATCCATTTTCGTGTTCAACAATAATATTCTCAAATACTGTGCTATTACATACGTAACTTCTGAAAATAAATGCTGTAATATGGTAAATAATTTCATGAAAAATACTGACTTAATTTATCCCCTTACCTGACTTACTGAGAAACCCACAAAATACTCCAAATTCACACCTGTGTGTTTCCCAACTCAACACCCTGAAATTGTGTTTTCCCCAACCAAACTTCAGTATAATACTATTTAAAACATTTTCTCTAGTCCAACAACACCAAATAACTTATAAAGCCTAAAATGACTAACTTACCCAGATTTTGGGATGGTACCCAAGTTGGCCTAACTAACGAACTACTCCAGCAGACTTGAAGAGAATCTTCCCAGGAGTAGCATGACAGCTTCCGATCTTCGAACCGGCGAAGAACGGAGCCGAAATCGAAGAGAGAGAGAGAGAGAGAGAGAGAGAGAGAGAGAGAGAGAGAGAGAGAGAGAGAGAGAGAGAGAGAGAGAAGAGAGAGAGGGAGGGAGGGAGGGAGGGTTTCCTAAAAATTTTAACGCTGAAAATCTGGAGTAGGTATATTTATAGAATTCAGACTCGTTGACGAGACACGTCACCTTGTTGACGAGTCTATGAAGATAGTTCATCGATGAATACTTACTCCTCATCAACGAGTTTCAGGCACTGAAAATAGCCCTCATGGTAATTTCTCGTCGATGAGATACACAACTCCATCAACGAGTCCAAGAGGCTTGCTTGTCGACGAACACTTTGCACTGGTCGATGAGACCCTACTAAAACCCCTTTTAAAAATCCTTTTTCTCTCCTTTATTTTATTATTTAATTACTATAATTCTTTGGGTCTCTATAGTTTTGCTATTATGTCCCAAAACCTTCTAGGATATCAGTCTACATAGGTTGTTTTCATTTTGAACTGGTTCAACGGGTTTTGTTGGTTTTGTTGTGTGTCTGTCTTTGTACATCACATTTTCATTAAAGATCACATCTATACTTCTGATCACCTTCTTGTTTTAATTATCCCAAATGCGATATCCATACTCATCTTCACCGTAACTGACAAAGGTGCATTTTCGGGACTTTGGATCAAGCTTGTTTCTGACATGATCATTAACATGCACATATGCCGCATGACAAAAAATTTTCAAATGTGAAAGTCTCACATCTTTTTTGCTTCGTACCTCTTCTAGTAGATTGTTTTCCAATGGTACTAATGGACTCCTATTAATGCTGCTGTATTGGCTGCTTCTGCCTAAAACTACCTTGGTAAGCTTGACTGCACACACATGCTTTTGACACTTTTAGTCAATAATTGGTTCCTTTGATCGGCTATGCCATTGTGCTGAGGCGTACCTAGCACAATTCTTTCCATCTTGATACCATGCTTATAGCATAATTTCTTGAACCCGGTGTCATCATACTCACCACCGTTATCAGTTCTCAGCTTCTTGATTTTTAAACCAGTTTTATTTTCAACTATTGCTTTACAAATCTAGAAATCATCAAAGACATCAGATTTTTATTTCAGGAAGTAAACTCATACCTTCCGAGAATCTTGAATAAACGTCATGGGGTAATTCCTTCCACCTAGGGATGAGATGGATTGGTCCCCATACATCTGAGTGGACTAGTTCAAGTATCTTCTTCTTTGGGGTACTGATGAATATTTGGAAACTGAACTTTTTTTTTGTTTCCTAAGTATACAGTCGTCGCACATATCAATCTGTACTGACCGCAGATCACTCAAATTTCCCTTTGAGTGCATCACCCTGAGTCCCTTCTCACTCATGTGACCAAGTCGTTAATGCCAAATGTTGCTATAGACATTTCCTGTAGCAATTGAAATAGACATACATGCATTAGAAGTCATATAAAGTGTTCCACTTTTCTTACATCGTGCAATCGACAGTGCACCCTTTGAAATCTTCCATTTATTGCCAATGAATGTTGTGATGTATCCCTAATCTGCCTGTTGACCAACTGAGATCAAATTCTTTTTCAGGTTTGGAATATATCAGACATCCTTCAACTTCCATACTAACCTGTTAATCTTGATCTTTACAATTCCCTTTTCAGTTATATTGCAAGGTTGATCATTGCCAAGGTATACCTTACCGAAGTCACTTGATATATACTCCGTTAGGCAATCTTTACTGCAAGTGGCATGAAATGAGGCTCTATAGTCTAAAACCGATGAATCCTTCTTGCTCT
This sequence comes from Malania oleifera, assembly GCF_029873635.1. Lineage (NCBI taxonomy): Eukaryota > Viridiplantae > Streptophyta > Magnoliopsida > Santalales > Ximeniaceae > Malania > Malania oleifera. The sequence continues at coordinate 1,840,376 of NC_080420.1, forward strand.
CCAAAGGGCATATCAACATATCACCTTCTTTTGAAGCAACATTTGCTTCTGTCTTTGCCTTATATTCCTTTCTTGGACCTTTGCATTGGTTTCTGAAATGATTGAACTTTCCACAGTGCTAGCACTCAATGTTCTTTGTGCCCTAGGAACCTCTGAGATTTCTAGATTTGGACCGCCTAGTCCTAGATCTGCCAGAGTTGTTTGATCATCCATGCACACTTCCTTTCCAAGAATCTCTCCCTCGACTTTCCACGTTTAAGGCTGAACTTGAGGTGGAAGCACTGTTTGAATGCATCCTGATCTCTTCTTCAAAATCATACTGACGACTTCATCAAAGTTCAATTTTGATTTTCCTGTAGAACTATTGATCGTAGTAACAACACATTTCCAACACTCAGGTAACTGACTAAGAATCAGTAAGGCGCGAATCTCACTGTCAAACTTAATTTCAACTGAGGCGAGTTAATCCGACAGTTCGTTGAAATTATTCAAATGTCTACTAAAACTTTCACCTGCAGACATGTTCATGGTAAATAACTTCTTCATTAAGTGTACCTTATTGGTGGCTAATGACTGCTAAAACATGTTGGAGAGCGCATCCATAAGAGACTTGGTGATTGTCATATGCTTGATATTGAAGGCAATAGACTTTACCAGCGTAATCCTGATAGCTCCAAGAGCTTTTCAATCAAGCGATTCCCACTCGTCCTCCTTTATGGAATTTGGATTTCCCTTCAATGGTAAGTGCAACTCCTTACCAAACAAGTAGTCCTCAATCTGCATCTTCTAGAAACTGAAGTTGGTACCATTTAACATCTCGATCTTTGAGCTCTTTTCATTCGACATCTCAATTCATCAATCTAGAGATGGAATCAGGTCAAACAGATAGTATGACTAGATTTGGAATGGATGAAAACCTTAGAAATGGTTCAAGTCATTCGAAAAACGGATCTGAAATGACTTCAAAAATCTAGTCAAGCTTTTAGGACAAAATTGGTCAACTTTTCGTTAAACGTAACGGAATATACTCCCCTTTAACGAAATATTCTGATGTCGTTACTGACGACATTAATTAAATCTGTTACTGACGCTGTTAACTAGCTATTGACGTGGCAGGAGGGACCCAGTGATGATGTGGCAGGAGGGACCTAGTGATGACATGACGTTAACGTGGCAGTGGGGCCTTGTGCTAACATGGTAGTGGGGCACAGTGATGATTGTGCTAACTTAGAGCAGGTAAATTTTCAGGGAAGTGGGAGGTCACAATGGACCGCTTAAGTCCCATTTTCCTAGACAAAATTTTTCTTAGACACGTAATTAGTACAATATAGCTCGTGAGACCTCCGATTTGGCGACTTTGCTCAAATATGGCAATTTTACTCCGATCTGGCGACTTTGCACTGATCTGGCTCTGATACCACTTGTTTGGGATCTAGGAACAATAATCACAAACATAAGCAAAATAAACACACAAAATAAGAACACCAGATTTATGTGGTTTGGTCTAATATGACCTAAGTCTACGAAGCAGACCGAATATACTATAACTTGGGAGAAAAACAAGACGAGGTGACACACACTCAACTCAACTCTTTTCACACTTTTCTTTCTCTCACCTTCAGCACTCTCACACTCCTCGCTCACTCACTTTACTTGCACACTTCACACAACACAAATGTTCTTATTTATGGATACATAGGATATATACAGAAGGAAATGAGTTATTGCATTCTAATAGGATAATGTGCACGTGGTATTTAATGAATTATTTTAGCACATGAATAATTGTGTTTTTGATGGAGTGAATTTGGCATGCGGTATTATCTCTCTCCTCCACTATAGCTCATCTATTTTAAGGCATTTCCATTTTCTCCGTTTCCATTTCAGCTTAACATTTTCCATCTATTTGGGACTCGAATATGGAAAAAATGGAGTGCAAGTTAGCAACCTGAAAAGAAAAATTTCTTTTAATAGGAGGTAGATTGAATTGGAATTTGTGTATTCCCAATAGGGGGTGAATTTGGTATTTAAATTTTTTTGCCTAGATTCAATTATAATCCACAAATAGTATTTCACAACCTAGGGTCTATCTAAGCAAATACCAATAACCCACCAAAAATTAAACTGAGCAAATATATATGCAGATAAAACAATCTTAGTATTTTTCAATAATTCTCAATAATAGAAAAATTAACATTCAAGTGTATAAATTAAATCGCAAAAATTAAAATCAAACACAAGAAATATTATCAGGGTTTAGCTAAACTTGCCTACGTCCCTGCCTCAGGAACGCAAGTAAGATGATTCCACTAATACTCACTTAATGTGTGGAGCAACACCAGTCACAATACCCTCTCCTTACTAGGCAAGGGAATACCCTAGCCCATATTTATAGGGCTGACCCCAACCTTTACAACCACACCAAATAATGGTGCACTTGGTCCTCCTAGTCGAGTCTGAACTATTTGGTGCACGTTACAGGCTAGTGCAATCTGTTGACCTAATCAAGTTTTATGACTTTTAATTTTGATGATAACAAAGTAAGGTTATTTAATATTCTTCAAAGTTGTGATATTTCAGATATTGAAACAAAAGCATACTTCATGAAGACAAGTGATCTATTTTGAAAGCTCAAGAGATCAACATGGAAAGACTCAAAGATTACAAGAACATTGAAAGCTCATATCAACTCAAGTGCTCACAAAGCTTGTATTCCAAAGAAAGAAAATCAAATGAAGCTTAGTAGCATGAATTCAAAGTTAAAACTTGAAGATCATGAGAGCATTGATATTAAAGACAAAGCTTCAAGAATGAAAGCTTAATGGATTATTTAAGCTCAGCAACAAAGAGAAATCAAAAGAAATAAAGATACTCAATAGGAGATATATTGTAAGTACTTCGAGTATTTTCAAATTATAAAAATTATTTTTGAAGATCATTAGGAATGAAGAGACCTAGAGACCTTATTTTAAAACCTTGGAACATATTTTTCAAAGAGAACAAATTGATATTCCAAGAATTAAGAAGTAAAGAGAGTGAATAAGAAAAATATTTTAAAACCAGATTTTTACTGGATAGGAGCCTGACTGAAAATAGTTAGTAGGATGCCACTTTAAAGGCTTTCAAAATATACAGACAGAAGGTCGTTAGGCTACTATTTGGGTCTTGACAGGCGCCTGACGGTGCAAAATGAGAAGCCTGACAAGGTTTCATCAGGCTACTGTCACCCTTCTGCCTTTTTTAAAATCTAAGTTATTAAGTGACAAGCGCCTGACCCCAAGGTGATAGGCGATTGCCACCCAGCCTGTGTATTTTATCTGTGTAATTCATGAACAGATGACTGACAAGAACCCCTTAGGCTACTGCCACGCGGTAGAATTTAAAATTCATAATGAGCATATTTTTAAAAAATCAATTTGAGGCTCAAGCTTGTTCAAAACTTGGACACTACTTCAAGTAAACTTGGGGATCAAGTTAAATATTTTTATAACACTATAAATACACCTAAGATCAATTAGTTCAATTACCAAGAATTAAATTCAGCATTCAAACTCTCTCAATTGTGCTCAACACTCAAAGGCTCTTTCACTCTCATCTTGTGAACGAAATTTACTAAGGTTTTGTTGATTCTAAATCACCAATCTTGTGCTACAATTCTGAATTCTATCATCCATTGGAAGAACCATTCGGTGATATACTATTTGAGATTTAATCTGAATTTCATATTTGAATTGCTTTGAAGTATATAGTTTTGAATTTGTACTAATTTGCTTTTAAGAGAGTGTCCTTGTACGTAGCTATCATTTTATTGTCTTGCAGTGATTTTGACGATTCCAAGGTGTTTGGATCGTTGGTTAAGAGAGAGGATATCGCTTAGAGAGGCGGACTCTAGCCTAATTGAAGGAGTGACCGAGTGAGAGGATATCACTCGGAGAGGTAGGCTCTAGCCTACTGAAGGAGTGGGTAACGGTGTTGTTCCGCCTGAAAAAGGAATTGATTTAGTGAATCTTTTGGTGGTTTGCTAAAAGCGAGGACGTAAGCTGGGGATAAGCCGAATCTTGTAAAAATTGTGGTCTCACTCTCTCTTTCCCTTACTCTCTTTACTTTCAGCACATATATTAATTGCGTGAATGTTTTAAATTCCTAAATCATATATAATGCGTAAATTTGGAAATTAAGTAAACTTAAAGTTTAATTTTGATTTGGGATTGCAGAAACCGAAAGGGAGTATGTTAGTTGATTAATTCTTTACAGAAACCTCAAAAGGAGTATGTTAATTGGTTAACACCCAAAGATAAATTAATTAAGAGTTTATTTGAATTCTGAATTTTGGGAAGAGTGTGGATGTTTTGTTGAATATCAAATTGAGAAAAAAATTACATTCTCTACAAGGCTTACAAATTCATATACAAGGTTGCAAACAAACTAACCATCTTGAATTCTTGGAAAAGCTAAAAGAATTGCATAGTATATCTTGATTGAATATTTTGTGGATTTGATTGATTGGTTTTAAAGTTTGGTGTGGTTGATTGATAGTTTAATTGTGTTGTGGATTGTATAAAAAGAACCAAGGTTTTATTTTGGGTGATTGTTAAATCAAACAAAGAAATTAAGAATTAATTAAAAAGATTTTAAAAAATTTTAAACCCAATTCACCCCCTTTTGAGACCACACCTTAGTTTTCACAATCCTCTTCCGACGATCACACGTTGGGAATACAATATATATTCAAATGATTTTGTACAAAGAGATGCTTCTATAATAGACGGATGTGTACACAATAACGCACTAAGAATGCACTCACAAAGGATATGCAATTAAAGCTCAATGTGAGTATGTGGTATATCTCTTAAACGTACAGGTATTAAATAATGTGAGAGATAGTGAAGATAATGATCTTTGATAAAAAAATGTTTTATGAAAATATATACTCTTTCAAAGATCTTGAAATCTCAATAGCTTTCCTCCAACAATGATATTCAAAAGTATTGCCTAAGAAAACTAGGGTATGCTCAAAAAGAATTTTGCAAATAAGAATATGAGCTTTTTGGAATCTTGCAATAAGTATGTTAAGATCTTCAAGCTATAATCAGTTCGCCCCAAAAATATTTATCAAGTAAAATATACAGGGGAACCTCTAGCTAATACTCTCAAAAAGATTTTCAACAAATGAAGATGAGTGAGAGTATTATATCTAACAACGAATGAATGCCCAAAAGATACATGCTCTCCAAAAGAAATTTTTTTCAAATAAAAGTGTAAGAGAGTATTAAAAATGAATAAGAATAAAAAATATTTTAGAAGGATTTTCTTTCTAATTACTTAGTTAAAAATTGAGTTATGAGGGGGTATATATAGAGTTTCCTGAAAATCTGACCGTTAGGGACATAACGAGTATTTTTAAAATTATTTAATTAAGCTTTAACCCAAATTAGTGCAGTAAAAAATTGAGAACCCGAGAGGTTCAGTAGACCGTGGGATAGGGCCGATCAGCCGAATACACACAGAATTTTGAATTCAACTTTTTGGTTCGGTTGGCTGTGAGAGGTGACTAGTCTACCAAGCCAGGGTGATTTACGAACCTTCGTAGGTTTGGTTGACCAAGGCTTAGGTTTGGTTTTTCGGGCTTGAAGTTCGGTTGGCTGAGTAAAATGAAAAGTAAAATTTGACTGATCGGTTGATGGTGGATAGTATGTTCATTTTAGTTCGGTCGGAAGAGGTTGCACAACATATGCCTCATGTGGCACGGTTTGGTCAACCGAGTCATTCAGTGCATAAGGGGTTGGGCGACCAAGGCTTTTTAATTAAGCCAAAAAATCAAACGTCGGTCGACCGAAGTCTTTGTAAGCCCTGATTTTGACCTTAAAGTTATTTTAAAATCCTTTGTTTGAGTTAAGCCTTTATAAAAAAGATTTTGATAAGGTGAAGGTGCCCTTAGGCTAGTCTATAGCCAGTTTGAACTTTCATTTGTACCATGCATGCCATGCATTATTACAGACCAAAACTAAACTTAAATGCATTAAAAATACAAATCATAAGTCTTCTTCTTCTTCTTTTGCTCTTCAAAACTTCATGGAATACGCTCGATGTTTGTGCTTCAAGCTTCTAGTTTCCATTTCCCATTTGCCTTATGTGTGTGATGAATAGTAAACTTGTTCAAGCACTTAAAAACACACATAAGAACTTTGTGCTTTGTCAGTATCAAAATAGGGATCAGACTCAAAAAGTTAACAGATTAACTTTTATTAGCTCAGTTCTTTCAAATTAGCCCATCTTTATTATGTGCATGTTACCTATGCGAAAGAAAGTCATATATGCGTCGGAGAAGATGCAGATGAATTCCTTTTAGAAAGGCTCAAGGGAGAATTTTAAATACCCTTTTACAAGTTGGAACTTGGTTTCACAACCCAAAATTAGGGTGGGTTGGGCATAAAAAGGTTGGAGTTTATGAATAAAGCCTTTACGGGGAAATGACTATGGAGGTTTTCACTACAAAAAAACTAGTTTTTAGTGATGAAACTATTAGTGTCAGATTCAATTCCATCACTAAATGTGGGTATTAGTGATGGATTTGAAACCGCCACTAATAGTTTCGTTATTAAAAACAGGAAAATATCGCGAGAAAACATTTTTCGTGCAGAAATTATCTTGAAAAAATATTAGTAAAGATTTCTATTGTATTAGAGACGAATTAAGTCTGTCACTAAAAGACACTTATTAGTGACGATTAAATAATCGTCACTACTATTATTTAAAAAAATAAAAAAAAATTTTGTTCAGAATATTAGTGACAAATTTAAAATTCGTCACTAACAGTTAGTAGTAACGACAGATATAACAACTAATTTAAAACCGTCACTAATATATATAAATTTATCACTAATAGTATTAGTGATGAATTTATAAGTATTAGCGATGGATTTGTTCCTTCACTAATACCCTAATTTTTTGTAGTGTTTGTGGGGAAGATTAGGTGTTTTGGAAATCAGTGATATGTATCAAATATAGTTACTGTTGTGATGACTGGTTCCCAATAATGCCTTCAAGAAGCCAAGGCTGGAGCTTGCGGAAAAAATTTGCTAAATTGAAAAAAAATAATTTGGGATCACATCATGATTAGGAGATGGCAATAAAACCAAATTTTGGTTGGACAATTAGGCCGCTAAATCATGTCTGCAGGAGCTTTACCTAAAATTTTATTGGTGACTCGCCGTAAGGAAGTCAGAGTGGCCGAGGTTATGAGTTTTCGCAACAACAAAATTGTTTGGGATGTATCCTTCATAGGACAAGTCAGAGGCAAGGAAGTCAACCAAATGATAAAGTTCTTCACATTTTTTATACGGTATACACATAAATAGGGAGGAGCTAGACACATGTTGTCATGCCCTGAATCTGGATATGGAACCTAGGGGTGAAAATGTAATCTAACCTGTCCCCGTATCATACAAACCATCCACAAATACAGTACAAAGGATGAGGGTCTAATCGTGGGGTTCCTAGGCACCCTAAACTCATCCAAACACAACATAATATACGCTGCAAAAAAAGGTCGTTCTATACATAAATATAGTACCATACCAGAGTTTGTACAAGGATAGAATCAAGGTTCCATCAAATAATGTACAATTGGGTGCCCAACACATCTCAAAATGGCAACCCACAAAATACAAGTCCTAGCACTTACCTAAGCGCTACCCGCAGTACACTGGCCACTACGCTCCCTACACCAAGACGGTAGTTCCGGTTACTCGAAGGACCTATAAAAATGTATGTATAGTAAGGGTGAGACACCTCTTAGTAAGGAAGAACACAGGTTATATCGGTGTGTGACATTTGAGTGTTATCATGATGCAACATACACGTAGTTAAATGCAATCTAGTACTAATTTCACAACAGTGCATACAGGCACACACACACATTGTAACGACCTGCTCCTTTTTCACATATATATATTTTTTTATATATAAATAAATTATCATCACATCATACATCCTAGCTCAGCAGGTCATATCCACCTGGGTCCGTGGGCACCAGGGATATAACAAGACATACAGCAGAAGCCTACGCAGCCTGAAGTTTAAAATCATATACATCTCATCATAATGTGCATAACACATACCAGAGTCACTACAATTACTATCTCACAGTATATACATCTCAAAAATGAAATCTAGGGACAATCCCCCAATAAACCTAACTGTCCCTACCAAAAACTTACCCTTCCAAAGAGGGCAAACAACTGATCTAGATCAGCGGGGCTTTTCCCGTTCTCCTATCAGGGGCTCCTGAAAAATGTATAAGATTTAGGGGTGAGATACCTCTCAGTAAGGGAAATAAACTAATACCAGTGTGTGGCAACATGAGTATTCTGTGTTCTACATATACCATACATAACATATTCAATACTGTTTATTAAATATGGGAAAACATATGCATATCAATACATAGCAGAATATATTGCATTTTCATAAACATATCTCATCTCATACACTAATAATAACATAAAACAATCCTGGTAGGTTAGCTGGCTGTTGTCATGTATTACCCCCACATGACTGCGTTGTGTGGCCCGAAGGCGGGACCTGACAATGGTTGGCCGACCACTGCCAAGTCAAACAGTAGTCTGTAGGTCCGATGGGTCTACCCAGACTGGTTCGTACACCAGGGGCGATAACAGCACACTTCTTGAAAATAACCACATCGACCATCTAATCTCACACCACTCCGTACAGCGGCGTTAACACAGATATCATGATCACGAGGACCATGGACACATAGCAACGGTACCGTGCAAGTGCTAGCCTAGACCAAGCCAACCAGGTTCTGATATCATATACATATACTAAAACCGTGATACATAAATATCTCATATCATTTATTTTCACATCAATCATATCATTTCACATATATACGTGTATCATAAAAATCATCGGCCCGTACGCCGGTATTACACATTTTAACATAGCACGGCCCGTACGCCAGCAAATCACATAGCACAGCCCGTACGCTGGCAAATCACATAGCACAGCTCGTACGCTGGAAAATCACATAGCACGGCCCGTACACCGGCAAATCTCATCCACATAGCACGACCCATACGCCGGCAAATCACATATACATATAAAAATATCTTGGCCCCTACGCCGATTTTCCCTCATAGAAATCCATATCGTCCCCATTCAAAAAAAAAAAAAAAAACAGTATTTCACAACATTTTTATACTCATGCCACACTAAACAAATTTTCTACGTATTCAACATATCATCATTTAAACAGTATTTTCCAAATATAAATCATATATATAAATATATTTATTTTTCCTGAAACCAAATGCTATATATATATACATATATTTTCTCAAAACAAAACTAGCTTAGTTTATCCCCTTACCTGATTCCTGAAAAGCCCCTAAGAAAATCTTCCCCGTACCCACAAGGTTCTCAACTCAATACCCTGAAAATGAAAACTCGCAGAATTAAAATTTAGTATTTTCGTACGTACAACATTTTCTATAACTACCATTAAGTCAAATTCGACTTAAAAAGTCTTACCTCAACTTAGGGATGATTCCCAATGTTCCCAATCAATACCCTGGAACTGAAAATTTCCAGTATTAAAGTTCAGTATTTTTACGCGTATATCATTTTCTTCAACTGTCAAAAATCCAAATATTGAATATAAAGTCTTACTTTGGATTTGGGATGAAATCCAACTTCGTTTCCCTGACGATCCGCTCCGGCAGACTTATAGAGAACTTCGCCAGGAGCGTCTGGTGGCTTCGATTTGTCGATCCGGCGTAAAACTAGCCCGAAATCGAAGAGAGAGAGTCGTAGGAGAGAGGGAGAAGAGAGAGAGAGAGAGAGAGAATGAACTCAAAGTTTCTTAAAGAAGCTTGTGTTATTATATATATATATATATATATATATATATATATATATATATAATAGTAAACATTTATTAAAGTGTAGCTTCTTGAAGAAGCTTTTATACTTTATATATATATATATACACACGCACACACACACACACACACACATATATATATATATATATATATATATACATGCTTTAATATTTATATATATATATATATATATATTTGTTCCTTATCATACTATTCATTTTACTTGTTAATTTAATTAATTAATTTTATTTTATTATTTTATTATTATTATATATATTTTTTTCCCGGTTACTACACACATGATTAGCAATCCTGGTGTCGTCACACCCATCGGCCTGAAGCCGACCCGTGACATACGACATTAGCCCATACCCATCCCGCGAACACGGCTTCATCGACACATGACTAGTCCCCGACTCCAATGGCATCGTACCAGCGCTAACTATGGATCCACACCCCTCTGCCTGATCTTCCAGAATAGGCTCACCCCCTCAGATATAAAGCCAGATCTCTACCAATATATGGCCAGCGATTTCATACGCCATCGGATATAGAGCCGGACACTCTCAGTAACTGGAACAATTTGGAACTATGTTCCTACTAGCATTTAATCAATCACACACATATGCATGCTCATATAACCAAACAAACCACACCCATTTTGTAATCTAAAATCATGGTTTTCCAAACAAATACAGTTTAAACAAGTCAAGGCACGACTATCCCTAAAGCGCAGTATAAATCAACATATACATTAGGTTTTCAATAAAACCAGGGATGCAGCCCGTTGCCGCCTTTTTCCCAAAACTGTAATCATGAAAAACCCATAGTTTTCCCCGTTAGATCCCCCCAAATGAGTAGCCAAAACACACACAGGACCGTGAACCATAGTTTTACCGAGTTCGATTTCAAAAATAACCGATATAAACACAATTCCCCTTACCTTTCCCTAAATAGCAAATCCTGAACTCTAACACTCCTAAACAACGAACCGAGTTCCAAAACCTACAAATCACAGTATAGAATATACTCACAAGACTGTCCTCTACAAAACTATAGGATTAGAATTGAAAACCGAGCCTTACCTTGATTTTTCGCCAAAACCTGAAAATCTCTGAAACGAGATTCCAATTCATAGAACTTGTAGAGAATCCTTCCACAATCCTTGTGGTAACTTCATATTCATGATTCCAGCGACAAATAGTGAAGAAATCTAGAGAGATAGAGAGTAAGGAGAGTTCGAGAGAGAGTTCGAGAGAGAGAGAGAGTTCGAGAGAGAGTTCGAGAGAGAGAGAGAGAGAGAGAGAGAGAGAGAGAGGATTTAGTTTTCTTAGCTTGGAAGTAATGAAAACTTCTATTTATAACCCTTTGAGTCGGCCACTTCTCGTCGAAGAATTGCATTCTCGTCGACGAGGCTCTATAGTCTTCTCGTCGATGAGTCTAAGATCTCCGATTTTCTGAAACCCCTCGGCTTCTCCTCGTCGACGAGCCTCTGAACTTCGTCAATGAGAGATACAAGGCCTTCTTCGAAAAACTTTGGCTTCATCGACGAAGCCTGTTCAAATACCAATTTACTCCTCTCTTATTTATTTAAACCCATTTGTCACGGTTCAAGTTCTTACACATGTTTTTGAGATGCTTCCAATCCTTAATTCTTTTCAGTAATGAGCCTTTATAATTATCTCTCTCAAAAGTATCTTAAAATAGGCTAATTGTGCCTTTTAAAGCGTTGTGGAATCCCTTTATCACAATTTGGAACTATGTTCCTACTAGCATTTAATCAATCACACACACATGTATGCTCATATAACCAAACAAACCACACCCATTTTGTAATCTAAAATCGTGGTTTTCTAAAAAAATATGGTTTAAACAAGTCAAGGCATGACCATCCCTAAAGCGCAGTATAAATCAACATATACATTAGGTTTTCAATAAAACCAGGGATGCAGCCCGTTGCCGCCTTTTTTCCAAAACTGTAATCATGAAAAACCCATAGTTTTCCCCGTGAGATCCTCCCAAATGAGTAGCCAAAACACACACAGGACCGTGAACCACAATTTTACCGAGTTCGATTTAAAAAATAATCGATATAAACACGATTCCCCTTACCTTTCCCTAAATAGCAAATCCTGAACTCTAACACTCCTAAACAGCGAACCGAGTTCAAAAACCTACAAATCACAGTATAGAATATACTCACAAGACTGTCCTATACAAAACAATAGGATCAGAATTGAAAACCGAGCCTTACCTCGATTTTTCGCTAAAACCTGATAATCTCTGAAACGAGATTCCAATTCATAGAACTTGTAGAGAATCCTTCCACAATCCTTGTGGTAACTTTATATTCATGATTCCAGCGACAAACAGTGAAGAAATCTAGAGAGATAGAGAGTAAGGAGAGTTCTAGAGAGAGAGAGAGAGAGAGAGAGAGAGAGAGAGAGAGAGAGAGAGATAGGATTTAGTTTTCTTAGCTTGGAAGTAATGAAAACTTCTATTTATAACCCTTTGACTCGGCCACTTCTCGTCGAAGAATTGCGTTCTCGTCGACGAGGCTCTATAGTCTTCTCGTCGATGAGTTTAAGATCTCCGATTTTTCGAAACCCCTCGGCTTCTCCTCGCCGACGAGCCTCTGAACTTCGTCAATGAGAGATACAAGGCCTTCTTCGACAAACTTTGGCTTCGTCGACGAAGCCTGTTCAAATATCAATTTACCCATCTCTTATTTATTTAAACCCATTTATCACGGTTCAAGTTCTTACACATGTTTTTGAGATGTTTCCAATCCTTAATTCTTTTCAGTAATGAGCCTTTATAATTATCTCTCTCAAAAGTATCTCAAACTAGGCTAATTGTGCCTTTTAAAGCGTTGTGGAATCCCTTTATCCCTTCGAAGATTAGCATATTTTGTTGGTTGGCAATTAATAATAAAAAAAATTTAATAATAAAATTCTTACAGTTGAAAGAAAGGGTGGATTATGTCCCTTATGTGTTTTCTATGCAAGAAGGATATTGAAGAAGTGAATAATCTCTTCTTATATTGCTCCTTTAGCATACAAATCTGGAACTCTGTTTGGAAGAGGTTAAACCTCAATTGGGTCATGCCAAAACAATTGCCTTCATTATTAAAGAGGGGTTCCTTAGAAGTTTCAAACTTGCAATCCTTGGGACCGTTTGTTGGGAAATCCGGAAGGAGAGAAATGAGAAAATCTTCTGAGATAAGTATTCTAATGCCACTCTGATTTCACATAATTATTTATAAAATTTGCATCAATGGATTTGGTCGAATATGTATCAACCTCAAATCTTTGAAATGGGAGGTGTTTTTGACTGCAATTTCGGATTTGGGGGGCTGACTTTGTTATTTTTTTTTTCTTTTTTTCTTTTTCTTAAGAGTCATCTTGATTGTCCAATGTTTGAGTAGGTAGAATGCAACTTGACTTTTCGCTGATTTATTTTGTTCTTCCAGTTGTATTTCTTGAAAGTTCAAACTCCTTCCTTGTCTCTTCCATCATTAATGCATTTGCCTTTGTATAAAAATTTTTTAAAAATTATTCAAATATAATTAAAAATTAACAAAAATCAAATGTGATGTGTAAAATCAAAGTCTTATTCCTTAAATTACTATAATTTATTTTTTTCCTACTTTTTTTGATATTTAAATTTGAATTTTTTTTTTCTTTTCCTTAATATTCTTTTGAGTTCCAAACATAACTTAAAAGAGTTTAGATTACAAGAATCTCTTGTCACTTCCCAACAACTTAAAGGGAGGGATTGAATAAAATCCGAAGAGGAATGCAAAACAATTGATGCAATATGTCAGCTGACCTTACATGAATCCTGATACAAGGGCAGTCCAAATAAAGTTTACAAATATTGAGGCATTTAATTAGTTGTGAAAAATATATTTTAAATGTTTATTTATTTTTTATTTTTTAAAAGTATTTTTAAAATTAAATTTAATTATTTAGTTTTCCATTCTTATATATACTAAAAAAAGGTAAGAATAAAGAATTGTTTAGTTGTGCAAAATATTTTTTTTATTTTTTATTTTTTTAAAATAATTACAAAAAATGAAATTATTGGTATTTTAATTTTCTAAAAAATTCTGTAAGGTGCCTAATATATGAGATTATAGATTTTAGGTCTTGGACATGGATATGTTTGGATTTGAAATAAATTCAATGTAATTATTTAATAGATTTTGTCACAATCCATATGAATCAAAGTCCAATTTTGAATTTCATGTTCCCGAATATAGAAAATTTTAAAAGTATAAAATAATATATATTTTTTCAAATTTTTTTATGTAAATTTTAAAAATTTTAAAATAAGGCAGTACTTTTTTTGTAATAATTTAAAAAATAGTACAATTCTTAAAGCAGACAGTGTCAACACTTTTTATTGTTGCTTTTTAAAAAAATAAAAATAAAAATAAAAATGAAGTAACTAGCTATTTTTTTTTGTAATTTTTTTAAAAATAAATTATTTTTCACAATTGAATGAGTTCGAAATTGTTTAACAATAACTCTTATACATACCTTCGTGAATTTTATTTTATTTTATTTTATTTTTCTCCCACCGAAAGGATGACTAGATTCAAGGTCTAGCAGTGCAGCATGGGCAAAAAGGCTAGGGGCACAAACTATATATCATTGGTTATGTGAGCTTCACCAAAATTTCAACTAATGAGGATAAGCTTTTGGTCTTTGGGGTTTGAAGAGTGACCACACATATATATCACTAGAGGCATTCTCACTTTTCACCATGTTAGGTCTTTTTTGAAATTTAAAAAATATTAAAGAAAAGAAAAGAAAAAAAAAATCAGAAAATTTACATTTTTATATTTGATTGTAAAAGAAAGTGAAAAAAAATAAAAATATATGAATCTACGCACAAAGTTTTGACATTGCACGTTATTAATATTTAATTTTTTGTGATTTTCAACCGTATAAAAATAAATTTTCATTTTTAATAGTATTTAATATAGAAGGAAATATAATCCTTATTTTTTGTCTTTTTTTTCAAGTAAAACTTTGACTCAAATGGATCCTATATGTCGAGAGAAAGATCAAAATGGGTTTATAGTACGCAACCTTATCTGATATTTTTGTGAGAGACTATTTTCTCGTCTCGAACCTGGACCTCCGAATCACATAGCAATAAATCTACCGTTGCACTTAGGCTCCCCTTCAAATAATATTTGTTTGAATACAAGATAAAATATGGTGGCAAACAGGAGTCATGGAGGGAATATACACAAGCATGTGGGTGTGCTTAGTTAGTGGTAATGGAGGCCTACCAAGGCCATGTTTGGCCAAGGAATGCAGTAGAAATGTGCATTGCACCATATCTGTGTAGCTGCATGGTGGTGGGATGGACCCTCCTCGCTAGCTCCTTCTCCTTCTCCCGCACTCACTTTTTCTTGAGTAATATGCTTTAAACCACCTTCTTAATTGCTAGCTATGGTTTGCAGCCAAGAGGCATGCCACACTATGTCCCCATGCACGCGCACGCTTCCCATTCATTTGTTTTCTTCTTGCTTGGACGTTTTGAAGATGACACCCATGCATCAAGGTCTTCAACTAATTAATTGCCTCCCCAATCCATCATATACATCACTTTCACCACATATATGTCATGGATTCCTTTTGATTATTCTATATTAATTGCAGTTTTTGGTTTAACTATGAACACTCACGTCATTATATGTGTAAAGTTAAATTAATCACGGTATATATATATATATATGGATATAAGATCATTAAAGAACAAGCTTGAATCATCGTGGAATGATACAATTACTAAAGGACACTAATGAAGGATAATTACTATCCCCTATGCACAAATAATTGATGTGAGTATTGATATTTTTCCCATTGAGTTGTAATTAATTAGTAATGCTATAGTGGATGACATTTTAGCAGAGAGGATGGAAATTAGCCACGAAGTGCGTTCTTTGCAAAGAGGAAGATGAGGAGGTTAATCATTTGCTCCTTCATTGTCAATTTAGTAGGAAATTATGGGTCTCCAAATGTAGTTGTTTGCAGCTCCAATTGGTCTTCCTCTTCAAATAAAGCTCATTTTACGATCTATGGAATTTCACTAGATTTGAAGGTTTTCTAAAGTCTTAAAGCAGCCATCATGGGCATTGTTTGTTGGGAGATTTGGAAAGAAATAAATAGAAGGATTTTCAGGAATCCTCCTTTTCAACTTTGGAAGTTCTTTCTAGATGTCTCGATAATCTTTTTCTATGGTCTAGATCCTCCTCGGTCCTTGCGAACCTAGACGGGGGTAGAGTTCTAATGCATTTTGTCCGATTTAGGAGACTAATAGGGGGCTATTTTAGTTTTTGCGAGCTCTGCTTTGTTCTTGGTGATTGATTCTTATGTTGGGAAATCTAGAGAACTACTCTACGACTTTTCTTTTTTTGGCGCTACAACAATCTAGCTCTTCTTGTTACAGTTTGTGGATGGTCTTGGTTTCTTTGTGTTAGTGTATTTTAATATTATTATTTTATCTTAGAAAAATGAAGACGTATCTTGGATTGGGTTATGGTCATTTATTCATATATCTCTTAAATGCACAAAGTTAATTAGATGAATGTACCTTGAATCTAGGTTGTATTTACTTAATATATACATAACTTATTTATTAACTACATGGAAAATGAAAGGTCATTTTGTGCCTATAAATAGACCCTTGAGGCATTAGCAAAAGAAAAAAAAGACCAACTTTTTCTCTTCATTCTCATCATATAATTTTTATTTTGAGTCTAAAGAGTTTGACAAACAAAAGAAGGTATTTTTTTTGTGGAACTTTGGACTCTTCTGTTTGTGCAGAATTGGAGAGAGTCGTACGATTCATATCGGGCTGTTGTATCCTAGGGAAGACAAGTCTTGAAGAAATTTGTTGCACCGGTTCGTGAGCTAAACCAATAAACCGTAGAGGGTTTGAATCTTCTTAAAGAGAGTGAGATATTCGTGCTTCAGCCTATTTGTGAATCATGATTTATTTTTTTATTTTTTATTTGTAAATTTATCATTTTATGTTATTAGTATTTCTAACACTTTGTTTGCTGATTGGTTTTAAGATATTTTTGCTGTTGTATTTGGAGGAGCCTTGTATTTTTTTTTTTTTTTTTCTGGCTTTTTCTTGTTGTTCTGCCACTGTGTTGCCTTTGTGAGTTGTTCAGCAGCTGTTTTATTTTCGTTTTCAAGCCTCTGGTTTGAGGTTATTTGCTGCGATTCTTATTGAATATATTTCAGCTTTTACCCTCTAAAAAAAAATAATAAAAAATTCTATAATGGATGGGTCTAATGAGGAGTTTTGGTTATAAGAACTAATTAGGAGTACCATAATTGTCATATGAATCTTTACAACTTGGACAATTTATATTCCTAACAGTATAATTTTTTTCCTTTTTATTTTTATTTTTATAATCTTTAGTAATAACTTTTAAAATACCAAATTTACCTTTGTTAATTCTTAGTTTTGTTTTTCAAATTCATTTTGCATCCTTGTGTGAATCTCTAACTTAATCTTGAATTTCTAATTGCTTCCTCTTCTCCATTAGAAGTAAAGGATGCAAACCTTTTAGCTTTCACAATAGCTCATTCATTTTGTCGATTTGTCTACTTTCTCCTAGTTTCACTTCAACTTCTTCCTCATAAAACACTGTTGACCCAAGGAGGTTCTATACACATTTGCAACTACTGATACCAAGGTCTCTTGCATAATCAAGGATGGTCTTGTTAACATTGGAGGAGTCCATAGATGTGCTTGATACACATGGGTGAGTACCAACTTGACCCAATAGCTTAAGCCTATTGGGTCTTGGGTTACACCATGTATATAAGTATCCATCAAATACTCACTTTTTCCAATGTGGGACAAATTTCATAAGTGGAATTCTCAACAATCTCCCCCTCACTTGTGAGTTTCAATTGCTCCCCACTTGAACGGAAGCTCCACCACATGTGAGTTCCAATTATTCTCCTTTGAACGGAAGTCATCTTCTCCCTTACATGACAAATTCTCCAATAGTTTTCTCAAGTAGGTAATCTCACGTGTCTTGAATTTTATTCCAAATGACACTTCCAAACCAATCCTACCTCCCACGTCTTGACCCAATTAGGATCCATCTTGGCAGCTTATATGATCCTTCTTTAGCCTCAGTCATACACTGCCATCAATTACTCACTTTTTTCTAATGTGGGATAAACTTCACAAGTGGAATTCTCAACAGGTCTCTCGTATTGGCAAAGAAAAGCTCTAATCGAATTATTAAAATATTGTTTGACAACTTAATTTCACCATTACAAAGTTTTACTTTAAATTCAACTTAGGAGTGCATTGGAGGGAAAATCCCCATCATTTAATGGAGTAATGCATGCAATCTAGCTTTCTTTTAATATCCTCACTGTTGGAATTTGTGTGATCCTAAGAGGGGAGTGAATTGGGTTTTAAAAATATTTTGGCTAAATTAAACATTTACGCCATTTCGCCACATATCATATCTCATTCAATATAATAACGTATATGAAAAATGATTAAGTTATAAGTGTGAATATACATGTGCAGCATATCTCATTTAAATAAAAGTATGCATGCAAATAATTATAACCATAAATGAACAGACATACACATATTGAATTTAAAGGGCATAAATTAAATGAGATAAGGAGAGAGCAACACACGATATTTGTTTTAAATTTTCGGTCAAACCAGTCTACGTCCTCGCCTTGGGCATACTCCCCAAAGATTCTACTAAACTTGCTCACTTAAACGGGCAGAGTAGAAATCGTTACAACCTCTCCTTACGGGGTGAGGTAAACCCCAACTGAATTGTAAGGGTGAGTCTAACTTGTCTCACTTAGAGGACTGAGACTCTCTTAGTTCAAATTCCAGATTGAACCCAACCGGTCTCACTTACGGGGCTGAGACTCTCTAGTTCAATTAATGAGATGAACCCAACCGGTACAATAAAAAGATTTCTGTACATATTACATGCTTCAAACAATAAGTTGAGATGTACACATTTAAGCTCATAAAATATATGCACTCTATAATGATATACATTATGCTCAGTAGAGTCAGGGTGCTATCAAACGATTTTGTACAAATAAAATATATGAAAAATGAGTATTATTGTTTTCCTATAAATATTTTTGTAAATAAAGAATATTTGGAGAATCTAGGAATTTAAACTCAGGAAAATATTTGTACTGCAAATAATTTTTTCCCAAAAATATTTATCAAAGAAATAACTGGGAGAAAACCTAATCAAAACTTAAAAATTTTTTTTTCAAAGATTAAGTGTTAAGTGAGAGTACATGCAAATAAAATGTCCTAAATAAAATACTCTCCTCAAAAATGATTTTGAAAAAAACAAGTGAAAGAGAGTTGAGAGAGATTTGCTTAAAAGATTTTGCCCCAAAAGAATGATTTTTCAAATAAAATTTGATTTGATGGAACGTTGATTAACAAAAGATTAGAAAGAAATTTAGAGTTAATCAAAGTTGCTAATATAAGTTATGGAGGAGGTATTTATAGATTTTTCAAAAATTATGACCGTTGGGGGCACGCTCGGTATTTTGGAAAAATTTAATTAAAAAATTAATGACGTTTTAGCCCTTAAAAAATTTCCAACCGGAGAGGTTTGGTCGACCATATCACTGAGTTCGGTCGATCGTGGATAATTTGAACTGCAAGTTCAGTCGACCATATCAGGGCAATTTTGAACCCTTTCATCGGTTCAGTCGACCAAGATAAGGTCGGTTGACCATACCCCGAGGTTTGGTCCATCGTGGCCAAAATGAACTGTTAGTTTGGTCGACCAAGTAGTTGGGGTGTTAGACATGTGATGGTTCGACCAACCAAGGAAGATATGTTCAAATTGGAACAGTCGACCATGAAGTCAAATGTTGACTTTCGACCGTTCGGTCGACCATGACATTTATAATGCCATATGTTTGGTCGATTGGGCAAATCAAACTTTGACTCGAGGCTGGTTCGGTCAACCAAGTTTTTTTGTACCAAAGGATTCGATCGACCGAGAATTTTGAATTAAGCCTAAAAACCCGAAGTCCGTCGACCGAAGTTACCTAAAACTGTTCCAAAACCTTTGTTTGATTTTAGTTTTTATGAAAAAAGCTTTTGGTTAAACGTTAGGTGTCCTAAGGTAAGTCTACGGTCATCTAAACATTCAAGTCATATCATGCATATGTATGCATTATTATTGATCAAATAATAAAAAATAAATGCAATATAATTACAAAACAAATGTCTTCTTCTTTACTCTTCTGTCTTTCATGAAAAACGACAGTTGATGTTAGCTTTCTGGCTTCCATCTTCCTATTTTTTGTGTGCATTCTGAATTGTAAACCTGTTCAAAACACTAGACACATACATAAGATACATGTGTTTTACCAGCATCAAAACCGGGATCGGATTCAAAAGTTAACACTCACACACTTTATTTCTTGATTGGCAGCATCGAATAAACATTTTACGTGTAACAGAATCAAGAATTTGATGAACTTGAATTCTATATTTATTGTGCATGATTCATTTGTTAGGGTGTTTAATTTGCAGTTTGGTTATGACTTGAAGTAATATAATGGGTCCTTATTGTTTCTTTGGGTTTTAGACATTTGAAATATGAGCCAGACATGATTACAACGTCTTCCTCTTTAAAAAATATGTTCTCCCTCTACGAAAAAATATTGGGTACACTGGATAGATTAGTTAGCATACTGACTGGTACACCAAGACCAATTATATTCTGCCTTGTGTTTGTATTTTAATTGAACTAGATATTATAATTGTTTTTAGTGTTGTTGGAAATAATTTAAATTTTATTTCTTATAAGCATAATGAAACCTTAAGGACTTCAAATAAAAATAGAATACTTAGAAAGATAAAATTTTACAAAGAATAAATTACGATAAGAGATTGCAAGATCAAAAAATTTTGTTGTCCTACAATTGAACTTGTTGCCTTCAATATTGCAGAAGATACTCGAGGTCTAATTTGACAACCTATGTGTTGTGTTTTGTGGAGCCTAGTTGCGTTTGATCCGGATGATGACTTGACCTGAATTAATGTTGCGCGTTTTTTAATAAGAGATTTTCATCCTAAGGGTTAGTCCATGAAGTGAAGAGATATAAAATTTTTGGGCCCGTTTTGTAATTCATTGCTGTGCGCATGATATAAAATTATCGTTTTTCGATGATTAGGGTTGACCGTCTTTTTGTGTGAGAGAGACGCAGTTTCTGAGAGAGAGCCGCACTCTGTAATTTTTTCTTGATAAAAGTGAAATCCCTACAACTCCATAAATGTAGGCAAATTACTGAATCATGTAAATATTGTCTTGTACGTGTAATTCTCACGGGATTTGAAAATTTTGTGTTAATTCCATTACACTATGCTACTGGTGAGGTGCACACTAAATTAGAACCTCACAAACTAAATCCAATATATGTAAGATAATCATTTTATTAGAGGAGAGAAAGAGAATAACAGTGCTAGGAGAAGAGTTGGAAGGTCAAAAGTATGTTGAAAGTTGTGAGCTACACCTTTTATAGGCATGTATGGGGGTGTTAGAGGTGGATTAAACTCATTATCTTACATACTAAAAAATTGAAAATTAAACCTTATAAATTATTTAATAAAAAAACTTGCTGCTACTGCACATTTAAATTGTAACAACTAGCTAGGTATTGTATTAAGATTGCAATTTAAGATTAAAAACTCAATTAGCCAAAGCTGTAAAACTAAGAGACAACTCTGAAAATTAAAATTTGAAAACACAATTAAGGCTAGAACTTTAAGGCCATAATTTAAACTGAAGAGTTATGACTAGAAAAACTTAAACAATAACTTCGCAATTACCCTCCAAATCTAATTTTCAAGTAAAAAATTATACGTTGTTGTTTCCTATGAAATATGAAATTGGAACTCTAAAATAACTTGAACCAAGATACGTATGTACGCTAAAGCCTCATAAAGGATAGAACAACCCTAGTTGGTTGTTCTTGATTCGCAATTTGTTCCTCAATTATCCAATTAATCATGAATTAGTCTAAACATTAGTTAAATTAACCTCAAACAATATAGAATGCAAATAATGTGTTTGAGTTTTAGATGGGCACCCATTTATTTTGATTGGATGAGATGTAAATAATTGTTTGTGCTATCATGCATCGAACCCATGACATAGAATGTGATTAATTTTAGTGTATTAATCAACAATGCTGACTTGTACATTGAACTACTAAATATTGTCATGTAAAAGGGGTTGTAAACGATTTTTCGACGTGCCTAAACCCCGCACGTTTCACACTGGAATTGTATTAATCATAAATTAAGTTTCTTTGGAGGGATAATAACCCGTTGAGACTTCTTCTCGTTTTACCCATTAATATTCTTCAACTTAACAATCAGAACATGTAAATCTTCATCCGAACAAAAGCCTTTTTCCAATGGGAGTTTCTCTAAAGTATTTGGGATAGAGATGGGTGGAATGTTGATTTATTAGTGGATCTGTTGGGTGAAGATCGGGATGAAGAAGTAATGAACTCTGATATTTCTTGCAAGGAAGGTCCAGATACAGTAATTTGGGAACCTTCAACAGATGGGAAATTCACCACGGCAAGTGCTTGGGAAATTATAAGAGAGCATAAAGAGGATTTCTCAGTTGCAAAATGGATCTGGCATCCTATGTTGCCAAAAAGGGTGTCAATTTGTATGTGGAAGTCTTGGTTCGCTCGTCTTCCGGTTGACACTCGTATTAAAGAAGTAGGTGTTCAGATGGCCTCTCGATGTGATTGTTGTTCAAATGCCAAGATTGAATCTCTAGACCATGTGTTTTGCACTAGATCTTTTGCTCAGGAGGTATGGAAAAAAGCAGCAGTGGCGTTGGGTGTTAATTTTACGGCAACGAGTACTTGGAAAGGCAGAGTTAATGTCTGGTTTAGTTGTGCTAGACGGGCCTCACAGTTAGGCATTTTGGTAGGTCTTATAACTAGTCTCATCCTTTGGAGACTCTGAACTCGTCGATGTAGAGTCAGGATGGAATTAATTCATGATTTGGTGAGAACTATGTGGCTTGATATTAAATATTTGCTGAGATCCATTTCAGACAAGTTAAATAAATGTGCACCTACTTCTTGCACGGATATTGCAGTCCTTTGTGCTTTGGATATTCAAGTAAAAAATGTGGAGGTTCATCTTCCTCGTGTAGTCACATGGTGTAAACCTGTGATAGGTTGGGTTAAGTTGTATGTGGATGGGAGCTGTAGAGGTAACCCAAGTAATTGTGGTGGTGGAGGCGTGATAAGAGATGAAAAAAGTTTATTTAAAGCAGTTTTTTTCTCATTATTGGGTTATGAAACAAATAACATGGCTGAATTGAAGACGATTATTTTAGGAATTAATCTGTGCAAAGATCGCATGTGAATCTGCTTTGAGAGGCATATAGTTCAAAGTGGAACATGTTTACAAGGAGGCGAATAAAAGTGCAGATTTCTTTGCTAAACAGGGTGAATCTAGTATTTCTCGATCATATAGTTGTCAGGATGATCTTCCTCAGCAAGTCAGGGAAATGATTCGATTGGATTTGTTGGATTTTCCTTCTTTGCGCTCATGATGTTTTATGTTATCTTCTGGAGTTTTGTTTGTTTTCCACTTATAGTTGTTTAGCTCTTAGTTTTTTTGTTTGGTTGCTGGTCTTTGGCTTTTTGGTTTGGTTTATGTTGGTTTAGTTAGTTTTAGGGTCTTGGAATTTGCTTTTGTTGTTCCAAAATCTCAAGATTGGAACCACGGTATTCTTCCGCCATAAGTGAGGTGTTTTCTAATAAAATTAGGAGTTGCCGCCCTCTTTTACCAAAAAAAAAAAATATGTAAAAGAGGTAGATACATCAATAATATTGGCGACTTAGCTTATTTTAATTGGTGAAAAATGCCATATCCCTATTTGCCTAGATACCTTTTGTTAGTTCATACCTATATTCTTTTAAAAAGTGAGTGTACCTAGAAATATACTAGAATTATTGGATTGTGCAAACTCTATCTATGCATCTTAATTACCAAAAAACATTTGAATGGTCCAGGTGACCTAGCTAGCTAGGCCGTGGTTACTATTTTAAAAGCTTTATATGGAAAATGTGAAGAAGCTGTCATATTGGAATAGTGATAAAATTGTTTAATTAATCATTCTATAAATAAGAGTAAAAAATAAAAGATGAAAAGAGTTCCCATCTGATCTAAGTGGAGTCTCCTACATTTCAATTTTGCTCTAGAGCAGTTTAGATCAAATTCCAAGGATTCGGTCGACCAACTTTTCACCATAGCTATTCATAACTTACAAAGCTATTAAAACTAACATTCCTCTGATGTCCACTCCCCACTCTATCTCCTCCTCCTCACCCAAACTACACATAAATATAATATTGAAAATTTTTGACTGTTTAAGATAAATTTTGGACCATATATAGCACAATGGTTTAAGGCTAGATGATGTTGCAACTCTGAACCTTGGCTAAGAAATATTTAGAAGGAACAACGTATGATTTGGAATCCACCAATTATAAGATGTTATGTCAGTATTTGGATCTACACAAGCGAGAGTTGGACCCATTAAAATGTAATGCGTAGAAACCCAAACCCAGAAAATAAAAAGGAACTAAATAAGAAAAGAAGAAAAGAAAATTTTAAAAGGGCAAATAGCATGCCTTGTCGATGAATCCCCTGTTTTCGTCGACGAGTGATTTCGTGTGCTTCGTCGACAAAATTCAGGCGTTGTCGACAAAAAGATTCCGAACGACAGGAAAATATTAGACCTAAGGTTTGTTGACGAACCCCTCCTTCGTCGACAAATGTCCTTCTGCAATTCATCGATGAAGGCAACATTTCGTTGACGAATTGTGCCGAGTCAAAGGTATAAATAATTTTAGGTTACTTCTTCATTAAGAAACTTTTTTTTTTCTCTCTCTCTCTAAACTTGTGCCCCTCACTCTCTCTCTTCGTTTTTCTCATCGTTTATCGCCTAATTCGACGATCGGAAGCAGCTATGAGGATGTAGGAGAAATTCTCTACAAGTCTAACGAAGTAGATTTTTTGTCAAAATCTTTTCAGGCATCACTCCAAAATTGAGGTAAGAGTAGAAATAGGCTATCTATTTAGCATGTAATTGGTTAAATGGGATATATGGGCCTAGGGATGTTTAATGGTTGTTGATCAAGGTTTTGAGTTGATTAAATTAGGAGAAATGTGGTTTCAAGACTTTGAGGTCTGTATTGCCGTAGGGTGGATTTTAAAGGATATATGTGAGTAGAATGTTTTTAACTGATGTTTATACTGTATATGATATAATGGCTGGGAGCCAAGTTTTGATATAACAGTCGGCGGCTGAGTTTTGATGCAACGGTTAGGGGCCGAGTTTTGATATAACTGTTGAGTGCCGAGTTTTACTGAATATCGGGTTTTATATTAAATGAGTTATAATACAATTTTTATTGTGTAAATTGTCATATATGATTCTAGAACCCTGTGCATTTGCGATATGTGATATTGTGATATTATGATATTGTGAGTACGGTACCGTAGCTATATGTGGGTAGTGAGCGCAATCACACGGGCATGGAAGTGTGATAAGTCGATTGGAGACCTAGGCCGTAGTACTACTCCGAGGTTTTTTTTGGGAGGCCCCATCCATGGTATATCTGGTGACCATAGGTAAGCACAATCGTACTTGTGATGTTATTTTGATTTAGTTGCAGAACCACCGGCTGCGTGTTGAGTCTAACCTTCGGGCAGCACAACCCATTATGGAGGGAAGCATGTCGTATGAGTATGTGATAGCGTGACGACGCTACTTCTGCAGTCCAAGTTGTGTCTTTTATGCATATATGAGCAAATTTACTATAAATGGGGCTATATTAAGACGACAATTTATTATTCAGAAATTATGTATTTTCAAATATACTGATTACTACAGTTTAAATGTCATTTTCATATACAGTTAAATTATGAAATTTTATATTCACATGGGAACTCATGCTCGCCACACATTGATAATAATATAGTCTGACTTACTAAGAAGTGTCTCACTTCATTATACGAATTATTTTTCAAGAGCTTCAGGGAATCGTACCTAACTTATCTCGGGGCAGGGACTAGATTTTTGGGAGTAGTAATTAGAGCCGATGAGATACCAGATATTTTATTTTGACATTTTGGGATTGTAATATGTAGACAAATAGATTTATGTATGTATGTATTTGAGAATAGTTAGAACTCTGGTAAAGTATTTGGATGTTTTAGAAATCTTCTGCTGTATGTTTTTAATCTTAGTAATGACAGGTGCACCTAGGACTCCCTGGTTTGGCCGGGTTGCATTTAAATATATGTGTGGTATCAGAGTATTTATACGTTTCACTAGCATTCTGAGCCCACGTGGCAGGTCGGGACGCTACATTATGGGATCTACATAATTAGCACCTACACCAATCTATACCTCTCACTTAAAAGGGTCCAAGTGCTAATAACATCTTATGATTAGTAGGTTCCAAATCCTATGTGTAGGAACTGTTCTTACTTATAGGTTCTTATTGGATTCATTCTAATGATTTCATTTTAAAACTTTTATGTTAGAGGCATTAGATTCGAATTATACGTGAAAACAAGTATGGAAAGAAATCGAAACATTATCTAATATGGTATGTGTAGCCCTGATGCGAACCTCTAATAGGCTTAAACAAAAAAAAAAGAAATTAAAATCTCAAGCACCAATATTATTTTAGCAAAATTACCAATAAAGCAAGGGGGTTAATTAAACAGTGAACAAGCCATTTAATTAGCTACATTACTCTTCAATGCTCGAATCCCATCTCATATGTGCTTTCTGCCTTTCTCTCAGAGCAAAAAGAATTGAATTACTTGCTGTTCTTAGTTTATTTCTGCTCCCCTCCTTGCCCCCCATCCAAATTAAAATAAAACTCGAGAAGATTTTTTTTCGGTGCTCAAGTCTGGTAGTAGGTTTTCTCTTTTTAAAGAAGAGGAAGGACGACAGAATTGAAGTTGCTGAAGTAAAGTAATCTGTATGATTAGAAAAGGGCTTCCCTCTTTTCGCGCATGAACTTCCCAGAGGACCCCATTTCATGTGTTACATAATCGTATGCCGACCACTGGCGATCTGGAGCACAGTAGATGGTGAAAAAAGTTTCTTTCTTTTTTTTCTTTTTTGGGCAGCGATCATTGTTTGACGTAATGGGTTAATAAATACTGCCCAGTTGGGTTGAGCGGTGACTTGTGATTTTGGTGATCCCAAAATCACGAGTTCGATTTCTACTTGATAGTTTACTTAGGTAAATTACCAGAGGTGCATCAATGGACATGCAACTTTCAACTCTCATGTTTGATGTCGCACCATAATGTTTAAAGTGACGCGATGATGATTGGAGTTTCTGAATTATCAAAAAAATAAAAAAAATAAATGCTGCTAGCTAGAGCATGAGAAGCATGCATACATCTATAACTTCTGTTTAAATCAAAGATTTACACTGAAAAAAAAAGGAAGAAAAGAAAATTCTATTTTTTCTTATATATTTTTTAAATTAAATTTTATTTTGTATGAAAATTTACATTAATATGAATACAAATTAAGAAAAACTAAATATTAACGTATGTGAAATTAAAATTTTATTTATAAATTTAGTAAACTTTTTATTTTCTTTCTCACTTTACTTATGTACCAAACATGAAAATGTGGATTTCTTGATATTTTTCTTTCATTTTCTCAATATTTTCCGAGTTCTAATCAGAGAGCATTAAGTTTAGAGCTTGGATTTTGAAAAGTGATGGAAAAGGGTGTGGAGAGAGAGAGAGAGAGAGAGAGAGAGAGAGAGAGAGAGAGAGAGAGAGAGAAATTACTCTCAAAGAATAAAGAGTAACAAGATTGGTCAAGAAAGATATATATTTTAAGATTTTGATTGGATATGCATATGTTGGGTAAAAGGAATAATCTTTTTTTTTTTTTTATCAATCAAAATGCATTCAATTGTTGAAAGATAGAGTTCAAATTTAAGGTTTTGGATTCGAATCTCGATAAGCGACGAGTCCTATGTTGCCTTCTTACCCAATGAAATCACACCAAATAGTGAGTTCTATTTGAGTTCTACCGAATAAGAGAGTGATTCATGGGGTGAAGAGATCTTGTCAAAGGATCATGTTGGTCCTTGATGGACCTAGTTTTTTCTTGTGGATGAGAAATTGATAATCACTTTTTGCGTACAATTTCATGAGAGAGAGAGAGAGAGAGAGAGAGAGAGAGATGGTTTCACCAAATACTCAATAATGTTGATGATACTGTGAGAAGTTGCTTTCTACAACATGGTTATAAGGTGAGCATGATGGATGCTGAATCTCATATTATATTATTTTGCTAATTTTTTAAACTAACTTATGAATTAATATTAGGGCAACTGAGAGATCATATATACCTTTAGGGATGTG
The DNA here is from genome assembly GCF_029873635.1 of Malania oleifera. Classification (NCBI taxonomy): domain Eukaryota; kingdom Viridiplantae; phylum Streptophyta; class Magnoliopsida; order Santalales; family Ximeniaceae; genus Malania; species Malania oleifera. The sequence continues at coordinate 1,868,800 of NC_080420.1, forward strand.
ATTTTTAAACATATCCAAGTGGACAAAACTAAAAGAGAAATTAATCAAAGAAATTGATAATAATGTAGGAAATGGTGCATGGAAGAAAAGTTGCAGCCAACTTGGCATGGGCAAAATCATGAAAGGAGATAGGGAAGAGAAGGACACCATACCAGAGAAAGATCACTCTAACAAGCCACAGCTAAAGTTGGTAGGGTCCATCACGATGTGATCACACATATATTTATTTAAATAGATTTAGATTTGAGTATACATGTACAATATGTATGGATGTATATTAATATTTTTATATAAATTAATTCCCATTTACTCCTTTCGGTAAAGACAGAAAACTTGTTTGGATAAAAAATTTTGATTGAGTAAAGGAAACGAAAGAAAAATCTTAAGAAGGAAATGTATTTTTCATTGTATTTTCTCTCTTTAGACCTAAGAAGAGCATTTTAGAAGTAGAACCCTAGAATGCGACAATACTTAGATTAGACTGTGAAAAGGCTCCCGCAGTCGTGATAAATGATTGAGTTACGGATATTAGATACGATATCCTAAGTCATGGCCTTGAAACTTAGAACGTAAAACGAGCTTATAAGTTTGCAGCATCTACCCTGAGAGGAAATGCTGAAAATTTTTAGGAAATATTGCAAAGAAATTTAGATGTAAGTGCAATAATCTTAGACACTATTAAGACTCCAGATGATTTTACTATTTTAGAAAGATCTTATCAATGCGCTTGTTCCAATTAAAGACTTGACTAAATTTAAGTTGATTGGTGAAATCAAATTTTACTTTACAAAGATTTCAATATTACTTTATTAGTTTAGATAAGTTTGACTAAATTCAATTTCATTATTTTACAAAAAGAATTTCATAATAACTCCAACCACTTGTCAAAACTTGAAATTAATTTTAATAACTTTAATTTTATTAATAAAATCAAAATTATTTTATTGAATTTGATTATGCTTGAGTACGAGGAAAGAAAATGACAAATAGTAGAAAATTCATTTCTTTTTTATTATCTTTTTGCTTTCTTTCTTTATATCAAAATATGATTAAAAATAAATTATTATTTTAAAAATTAAGAAAAATAAAATGTTAATGCATAATTTGTAAATTAAATTATTTTTTATTTTATTTTTTTATATATTTTATTTTCTCATGTTTTTTTTTTTTAAAAAAAAAAATTTATAACTCAACATGAAAAAGAGTAAATTTTTTCGTACTTTCTTTTCTTACTTCTAATATTGTTCAACTTCTAAATAGATCCATTAGGAGTATGAATGCAAGTACGAAACAAATAAAAATGTGAAACAAATGAGAATAAATGAAATGATGGTGAGTTGATATTGATAATAACCTTGGATTAGCTGCAGGTAAAGCTACAATGAAAACATGTTTGGTGCATCATTTCATCAAAATAGAACAAAACGACATCAAATTGTTGTTGGATGAGATTTGTTCACTTGGATGAACAATGATTGCAAATCTTGTTTTGAGGTGTTGTGAAGATTGTCGACGGTGATGATGATGATGATGCCAAGGGACAAAAGCCCAATGTATATACACTATATGATTCAAGAGTTGGGTCCAAGGTCAATTTATGATTTCAGCTACTTTCTTATGTTTAGGCTTCCCTTCGAAGTGTACCTCTGTAAGTAGTGGCAAACATAATGTTTATATAGAGAAATAAGATTCACAATACACACTTATAAATATAGCATTTATTTAGATATGTTCGAATGATCCTTGTGATAATAAGTGTTAGAAAACTCATTCTGAAAACTTAAGTGTTAAGGAGAGCGAGCTAAGAGGATTAATACTCCCCCTCAAGTCCATGGGGGAAATGAGGCGACTAGAGCTCATGGGGGGAAATGAGGCGAGAAAAAGTCCAGCCCACGGAGGAACTAAGCAGTCCAAGGTCTTGCTCTAATACCATGTTTGAGAACTCATTGTCAAAGTCTAGGTGTTAAGGAGAGAGAACAAAGAGAATTAATAATAAGAATACATATAACTCTATTCCGTTCTGATCCGGTATGAAATAAACTAAGAATCATGGAATCGACTCGAACATCATTTTCTAAATTTTGAGTTCACAATCCTATATTGAGACTTTCGTTCGATGAAGAAAACAAACATTAAAAATTTATTTTTCTCTTCATGTGGGCTTAATTTGGCAGCATTTACGAAACATGTTGAAATGATTTGAAGTTTAATTGTTGAGTTTGGTTGAACTGTTGAAGCGGATTTAGATTTAAGAATTCTACACTACTATATCTATGGAATATGAAGAATTATATACTGCATGCAAAATGGGGTATGCCAACCCGCTAAGGTGTTAGGAACTTGTGAGCAACCAGAAAGATGTGACACCAAAATTTTAATGTGGTTCGGTTAATATTGACCTACGTCCACAAAGCACATACCACAAATTCACTATTCAACGAAAAATTACAATTCTCACTCTCTCTTTCCCTCTCTTCCTCTTCTCTCCTTCTCTCTGCTCTCTGAGCTTCTCACTTGTACATATCTTGTATTCCTTAGCACTCTATTTATAGGGTTGATATTTAAATCAAAATTAATATATTAAATTACAAAATTTGGGAGTTTCATCCATTAGGATAAAATCAAAATAAATGGAGAGCGTTTCTGACTCAGCTCCAGCTCCTGGTGGTCTCCTGGCTCCAGCTACAACAATCTCACACTTGGAGACAGAGGCACCTCCTCAACCAGTGTCATGAATAAATGATGTGCTCAAAATATGTGTCTTCAGGCATGAAGACCAACTAAAATTGAACACAACTTCAGCTTCTATGTAGTCATCTTCTTAGTTAACATATCTTTCGAGTTTCTGCTACCTTGGATTTTTTTCAAGTATCAACACACCGTCCTCTATCAGAGATCTGATGAAGTGGTAACGCAATCCAATATGCTTAATTCTGGAATGAAATGCTGAGTTCTTTGCCAGATGTATCGCACTCTGACCGTCACTATACAAAACATTCTTCTCCTACTTTAATCCAAGCTTTGTTAACAAACCTTGAAGCCAAATGATCTCTTTATTGGCTTCTGTCACTAGATAAAACAACAATCTTTTGTATCTATGACATCCAACTAACAGCTGTTGAGCCAACAATGAATATGTACCCGGTAGTGCTTCTGCGATGATCAATCTCACCTGCAAAATCAGCATCTACAAATCCTCAGATTTTCAGATCACTTTTGCCGAAACATAGACACTTATCAATAGTGCCATGAAGATATCTCAAAATCCACTTCACTGCTTCCCAGTGTGTCTTCCCACGATTGACATATACCTACTGATAGCTCCCACTGCTTGGCCAATATCCGGTCTGATTCCAACCATGGCATACATTTGACTTCCAATGGCTGAGGTGTATGGAACCTTAGCCATGAAGTCTTTCTCTTCATCTGTCTGGGGAGACTGATCCTTTGAGAGAAGGAAACGACCTACCAATGGTGTATTTACAGTCTTGGCGCTCCTCACGTTGAACCTCTGTAAAACACGGCGGATGTACTCTAAATGAGATAATTGCAACGTGCCTTGTTGTTCATCTCTAGGGATCAGCATCCCAAGAATATGCTTTGCAGGATCCAAGTCTTTCATATCAAATTCCTCTAACAGTTGTTGCTTCAATTTTCTGATCTCTTCTATATCTAATTTTGCGACTAGCATATCATCAACATATAATAGTAGAATAATATAGCTAGCACGATACATTTTGAAGTAGCAACAGTGGTCGGCGTTACATTTCTGAAAATTGTTCCTCTACATACAGCTGTCGAATTTCTTGTACCACTATCTAGGAGCTTGTTTGAGACCATACAAACTCTTTTTCAATTTGCATACAAGACTCTCTTTACCTTTTTTCTGAGAAACCTTATAACTGTTGCATATAAATTTACTCATCAAGATCACCGTGAAGAAATGCTGTCTTCACGTCCAAATGTTCAAGATGTAAACCCTTTGAGGCAACAATACTCAGAATAGATCTGATGGTTGTCAGTTTCACAACTGGTACAAAAATGTCGGTGTTGTCAATTCCTTCTTTTTGCTCGAAATCTTTAACTACCAATCGAGCCTTATACCTCCTGGAGCCTTCATGCTCCTCTTTGATTCTATAAACTCATTTGTTGTGAAGAGCCTTCTTACCATTGGGCAACTTGACTACTTCCTATGTTTTGTTGGAGTTAAGAGACTTCATCTCGTCTTTCATTGCAAGCTCCCACTTGCTCGAATCTCCTACCTCATATGCTTCAACATAGCATTTAGGTTCTTTTCCATCTGTAAGAAATAAATGGTTCGCATACCTTCTGCTTGGTACATGCTACCAAGAAGATCTTCTAAACTCTACTGCTGGAGTAGAAGGTGGTGGTGCAACAATCTGCTCCACATGTTCCTCCGCCTTAGGAATCTCGGTAGTCTTCTGAGGATTCTTTGTGCTCTGCTGACATGTCCTTACACCTTCTAAAACTTCATCCACATCTACAATGGTTGTTTGAGACTCTGTAGATTCTATTGTGTGTCTATCCTTGTACATCATCTTTTCATAAAAAATGACATCTCTACTTCTGATCACCTTTTTGTTTTCATTATCCCAAATGTGATATCCAGATTTCCTCTCCACCATAACCGATGAAAGTGCATTTCCGAGATTTCGGATCTAGCTTATTCTTGACATGATCATGTACATATACAACACAACCAAAAACTTTCAAATGTGAAAGTCTTACCTCTTTGTTACTCCAAACTTCTTCACATAGACTATAGTCCAATGGTACCGAAGGACTTCTATTAATCAAATAAGATGCTGTGTTGACTACATCTGCCCAAAACATATTTGGAAAGCGTGACTGCATACGCATGCTTCTGGCTTTCTCTGTCAACATTCTGTTCATCCACTCGGCTACGCCATTGTGTTGAGGCGTACCTGGCCCAATTCTTTCCATTCTGATACCATGCTCATAGGAGAATTTCTTGAACTCGATGTCAACATACTCTCCACCGTTATCTATTCTCAGCTTTTTGATTTTCAAACCAGTTTCGTTTTCTACCATCACTTTCCAAATTTTAAAAGCATAAAAAACATCAGATTTATACTTCAAGAAGTAAACCCATATCTTCTGTGAATGATCATCGATAAACGTGACGAAGTAATGCTTTCCTCCTGTAGACGAAATGATTGTTGGTCCCCATACATCTGAATGGACTAGCTCAAGTCTCTCATTCTTCGGGGTACTGATGTTTGTCTGGAAATTGACTCTTTTCTGTTTCCCAAATATGCAATCTTCACGTGTATCAATCTTCACCGACTGTAACTCACTTAACCTACCCTTTGAGTGCATCACTCTGAGTCCCTTTTAACTCAAGTGTCCGAGTCATTAATGCCATAGGTTGCTATCATCATTTCTTGTAGCAACTGTAATAGACATACATGCATTAGGAGTTACATAAAGGGTACCACTTTTCTTACCTCGAGCAATTATCAATGCACCCTTCAAAATCTTCCACTCATCACCAATGAAAGATGTGTTAAAACCTTCATCTGTCAATTGACTGACTAAGATCAAATTCTTCCTCATATCTAGAAATATACCTGACTTCTCTCAGTTTCCATATTGACCCATTCATTTTGATCTTTACTGTCCCCTTACCGACAATGTCGCACGGTTGATCATTGCCCAGATAAACTTTACCGAAATTACCTGATGTATACTCTTCCAGGCAATCTCTACTGCAAGTGGCATGGAATGAAGCTCAAGAGTCTAACACCTAAGACTCATTTTTGCTCTCCAAAGAGCATATCAACATCTCATCATTTTCGGAAGCAATATTTGCTTCTGTCTTTTCCCTCGTCTCGTATTCTTTCTTCTGACTTCTGCACTGGTTCTTGTAATGACCAGTTTTCCATAGTTCCAGTACTCAATAACTTTTGTGCTCTGGGAACCTATGTTTTGAGTACCTTTGAGATTTATGGATTTTTACCGCCTGGGCCTAGATCTGCCGCGGTTGTTTGATCGTCCATGCTTATTTCCTTTTCCTCGACTTTCCATGTTTAAGGATGAACTCGAAGTAGAGCCATGGTTCGACTGCATTCTTATTTCCTCCGTCAAAATCATGCTAACGACTTCATCGTATACAAGCTTTGATTTTCTTGCGGAACTACTGATGGCAATAACAACACCATTCCAACTTTCAGGCAATTGACTGAAAATCAGTAAGACCTGAATCTCATTATCAAATGTTATCCCGACTGAGGTGAGTTGATCCAACAACTCGTTGAAATTATTTAAATGTCTACTGAAACTTTCACCTACAGACATGCTCATCGTAAATAGTCTTTTCATGAAATGTACCTTATTTGCGGATGAAGTTTGCTTGTACATATTAGAGAGCACATCCATCAGAGACTTGGTGGATGCTATATGCTTGATATTGAACGCCACAGATTTTGACAACGTCATTCTGATGGTTCCAAGGGGCAACTCTCACTCTTCCTCGTTCATGGATGATGGCTTACCCTTCAACGGTACGTGCAATTCCTTCCTAAACAAATAATCTTCAATGCATCTTCCAGAAACCGAAATTATTCGCATTGAACATTTCGATTTTTGAGCTCTTTTCATTCGACATCTCGATTCACTGATTTAGAGATGGAATTAGCTCAAATGGATAGCACGGTTGGATTTGAAATGATTGAAATCCCTAGAAATGGTTCAAGTCGCCCAAAAAACGGACCCAAAAAGACTCTGAAAAACTCAGTCAAAGTAATGGTCAAACTTGGTCAACTCTACTGAGGTGGCAGTGCTGACGCGGCACCTGATGACGTGGAAGCTGCTAACGTGGCAGTGGGCCCGCCTACTAACGTGGCATGGGGTCCACTTGCTGACGTAGCAGTGGGGTCCATCTATTGCCGTGGCTTATGATGTGGCACCCCGGCTGACGTGGAGCCCATGATGTGGCACTGATACGGCGGCCAGATTTGGGTGGGGAGCTGGTTCTCAGGCTGACCCAGTCTGAGGGTGTCTCCAGGTCGGGTTGGGTTTTCCTCAGGTCAGGTTGAGGCGGTCTGAGCGAGGACGACGCGTGCAACGTGTGCGAAACATAACGAGCTGTTCACCAGCATGTGACTGGCACGTGGCGAAGCGTCTTGCTTCGGTGAGGAGCGTGAGGATTTGTCTAGACTCCGTTCGAGCTACGACTTGCATGGTTCTCTTCGTCTCGGCGAGCTGAATGCGATGATGGCCTCAAAACTTAGTTTCGAGCCACTTGATAGAGCTCTGATTTCGGGATCACTTCCAATCTAGCTTTCCTGCTCCAACCGGGCTCTGATATCACTTGTTAGGAACTTGTGAGTAACCAAAGATATGTGACACCAGAATTTTAACGTGGTTCGGTCAATATCAACCTACGTCCACGGAGCACACACCATAAATTCACTATTCGCTGGAAAATTACAATTCTCACTCTCTCTCTCTCTCTCTCTCTCTCTCTCTCCCTCTCTTCCTCCTCTCTCCTTCTCTCTGCTTTCTGAGCTTCTCACTTATACATATCTTGTATTCCTCAGCCCTCTATTTATAGGGCTGATATTTAAATCACAATTAATACATTAAATTACAAAATTTGAGAGTTTCATCTATCAAGATAAAATCAAAATAAATGGAGAGCGTTTCTGACTCAGCTCCAGCTCCTGGCAGTCTCCTGGCTCCAGCTACAACACAAGGTGCGTTGGTGTGAGGTACGTTTTGCATGCAAGAATCAATATGTAGAAATGTGAATTATTGTAGTACTAGTATGAGATTGGATCCTCAATTTGAAGCTAGCACCCCAGGAAGCATTTTTAGTAGGTCCATTGCTAAATTTAGATAGTCATTTGCAATATTTTAGGTGGGAAAGCACAACGGTTGTGTGGAAATGCAAGCTCAATGGGGAAGAAATTGAGTTCTTATGCTTCAAAATGATGATGATATCTTTCTCTTTTATTTTTTTTACAATAACAAAATAATTTTTTTACACCTTAACTATTTTGATTGCTACTTGGATGATCGATCTTGACAGGAATACAAGCAAATCACTAATGGAGTTTTCAATCCCGCTAGCTAATTCCTATCAGAAGTTTCAAATGATATCATACAGACAAGGTTATAAATTATTTTTAGGACAAAAGATACTCACCTCTCATGAGGTTTGATAAAAACATCTTCCAATGTTTTAAAATGTCAAGGACCTCATTTGAAGTTTTAAAAATGTTACAAATTTCCCTTAAAATTTGACATAAAGATACAAATCCTTCATAAAAAAAAAAAAAAATTATCTTTTTATAAAATGTAAGAGGAGATTTGTGTCTTTTTAGCAAACCCTTAACGGAGGTTCTTGAAATTCTTGAAATTTCAGAAGAGGTTTTTTGAATTCTTGAAATTTTAGAGGAAGTCGTTGTCTTTGTGCTAAGCCCTAGGGGAGGACAATGTCTTTTACCCTTATTTTTATTGTTTACTGGAATATGTGTAGTGTAAGTATTAAAATTGGTATCAAATAAAAAAGACAATATATTAATTATTTTTATCATTTACACCCATATTTATAGCATGCATTACTCAAATTTATGACTCCTAATATATACAAGACTCCTAAGGAATAGAATGAAATGAAAATAAGAATGAAAAATGTATGAAATGAAATAATAAATTTCGTTTCATTTGTCTGATTCCATTCCATTCCTATGTATTAAACATGTAGCCAAAATTTTTACAAAAGATAAACTTTTCAGTGTTATTTTCATCCTTGATGAGTTTATTTTTGTAATTTAAACATTCAACTTTCAGTGTGAAACATATAATTTGAAATACAACATATGAAAATTTTTTAATTTTTAATCTAGAAGAATATTTGTTGAATGACAAGTTAAAATAATTTTTCATAGAAAAAATGAGTCATAAAAGGACAAATGTACTCCTATATTAAGAAAAAGTGGGGGAAGTCAGGGTCGATTCTTCACAATATTGGGTCCCTTAATGTTTTTTTTATTTATTATTTTTAATTTTATTTAAAATTAATTTTTCTAACTTTTTTAAGATGCAAAATCACTAATTAAAGTTTTATATTCAAGATTACATTGAAACTTGAAAAAGAAATATTAAATTACATTTACTTTACTTTTCAAAATACAATTTCATTTACTTTTAAGATAGTGGGATAGTCAATCTATGGGAAGAGACGATATCATAAATAATGTTAATATTAAAAAAAAAAATTGAGAATCCATACTTTTGAAATAGTGAGAAAATCAATGTATGGTAAAAGATGACATCATAAATAATGTTAATATTAAAAAAAATTTAGGAGCCTAAAAAATTTTGAGACCCTAGACAAACTGCTCCATGGCCTTATGGTCATGTCGGCATTGGGGGAAGCTAATTACATTTATTATTTTTATTCATGGCCATAATATATTACACTAATGATTTATCATATATCTATTACGGACAAAGCAAGATTTTGCATTAATGATGATGAGGAATTGAACACTGTAGATTTGAACAAGAACAAAACAAAAGCAGGCAAGGTTAGTCGGTGAATGCTTTTAGGAATTAAGTTATACATATAACATGCTACATAATATCCGAGTGGGGCCTAAAGACATGAAAATGCTTATTCGTGTGAATCCTGTCCTTTGCATGGCAGAAATGAATAGGCACGCATTCCAACTAGCTCCATTCTATGGCTGTTTTCAAGAAGTTGGACGGTGGTTTTGGATTTGTTCGAGTTACTTTACTATCGAATCTAATTATTACGAGCCCACGTGTGATGGTAGGATAAACCAAATAAATGGACTTCCCTTGCGAGCTCACGAGCTAGTAGCATAAACGAAATAAATAGACTTTCCTTTATCCCATTTTTTCTATTATTATCGTATCATTCGTGATGACATGGTCTCTAAGTATTTTTATTTTTTTAATAAATAGATTTAACTTCATCTCATTTTTTTTTTTTTATTGTCATATGATTGGTGATGGCATGACCTGCAAGCCTTTTTATTTGTTCTACTTGTGAATTTTTGGATTGGCTTCAAGAGTAAAAGAAGTGAAATTTTTGCACTTTAGGATGTATAAAAATAAGGGAGGAAATATAAAAGGTATTATTGGTTTGTGGTTAATTTTCTACTTCTTGCTATTGTTAAAAGGTAAACAGTGGTGAATTAACTTGTCTCAAAAAGGAAAAAGCTATTAGCTATGGACAATTCTAGGTTCTTTTCATGAGCTCGGAACATTTTTAACTATTGGTGTTTCATCCACATGCAAAGTCCTTTCACTCACATGTTAATGTTATCCCTTCCCCATACTAGATTTGGTGTTGTTTTTGAAAAAGAAAAGAATGGCAAAACAAAAGGCAATGAAAGGGGTATAAAATGGCAAAAGGGCAATTGATTAGTCAAGTTTTTGTGATGACAAAGTGGTCCAAACTTCAAAAAATATTTTAAAAAGATGGAATGGGCCCAAATTTGAGTTACATGAGCACCTTTTTTGAAAAGAAGATTGAATCTTATCCCAAGAAAAATATTTCTCCAAAAGAAAATCTTATATTGTTACTTAGGACATGAAAAAAGAAAATCATATTTGTTATGTTATCCCATGCGTGAATAAAGGAAAGAAGCTTGAATCATAGGGCACAATGCTTGAAGATCTAGTTTAGGATTTGGATGCACTCTTATATTATATAAATGGCATAAAAAATGCATATAAAGAAGAGGAGAGTGGAGCCTAATAGGACCCCTAATGGAAGAAGAAGAAGAAGAAGAAAGTTAGTACCATTGCACAAAAAAATTGAGGCATCAAAGAAGAGTTGTGTGGTTGTACTTTGATTTTTAAATTTTCAACTCTAGTCAATATAGTAGTTGATTGTCCCTTAGTTTTATGTATCGAAATTGATGTGCCCAAAATATATCAATTAATAAGAGAAAGTCAACACCTAGTCATCACTCCCAAAGTCAAACCTTCTCACGAGAGCAATCAACTCCAACCCAATAAAGAGGAGGAGAGATCCACGCCGGCGCCTTAGACGGTTAAAGTGACACACGCGGGCACTTTAAGACCTGGAAGCGATTCACGCCCCCGCGCCATAAAAACAATTTAACTCAACAGTCAACCCTAGCCACTATAAGAAGGAACGCGGGGAAGAGGCCAAGGTAAGTCATTCGACACCTATTCTTAATGTTGCATTTAGTCTTTTTGAAACATTTCCTTTACTTAGGCATCGAAGCGATCCCCCGGAGTACACCCCGGGTCCTCCAAGCCTTTCTTCCTTTCCCCTTTTTAGGTCAACGAAAATTGAAAGAGCAGTCCCACTGGTTTTATCCAGCAACAATTGGCGCCGTCTGTGGGAACTTGCTTCTGAGAGGTAATCATCCTCTCGTCCTCCGACATTCAAACAATGCCAACCACACACAGTTCTAGCTCTAGTCCTGTCGTCGGAAAAGTGTCGCCCACCCGCACAACCGTTTAGGGTCACCAATGAAGAATTCCTTGCTTTTCAAAAGAAAATGGAGGATATGTTCAACCGGATCTTACAGCAAAAGGGTCAGGAAGGGCTTGTCCCCCACCCACAACATGTGAGTCCTAACACAACCAAGAAAGCAGATAAGCCAAAGGGGAGTGAGGATAAAACCTACCTCACTAAGAAGGTAGAAGACAAAAATAGCATAGGTGTCAACCAGCAAAGATCCACAGAGTTGGAAAAAAAGATTAAGAAAATAGACCAAATAGAGAAGATGATGAAATAAGGCAAGACAAACCCCTTCTACGGCGAAGCATCTCTTAGATCCTCGGACCCTCCATTCACCAAAGAAGTGATGGAGGTTCCACTACAAAGCAAATTCAAAATGCCAACCTTTAAAAGATACGAGGTTCTGTCCGATCCGATCAATCATTTGGACACCTTCAGGATGTTGATGCAGTTGCAAGACGCTCCTGATGCCATCATGTGCTGAGGTTTTGCAGCAACCTTCAAAGGAAGTGTCAGGGATTGGTGTCGGACCCTGCGACCTGGATCGATCGGTTCCTTCTCAGAGATGGAACAACTGTTCACCAGCCACTTCCTTAGTAGTCAGAGAATTTTCAAAACATTAGCTCATCTAATGAGCATGGTCCAGGGAGAAAGGGAGAGACTAAAGAAGTTCAAGTACCGCTTCAACATCGTAACCCTAGAAATCCGCAACCTATACATGGGGGTGGCCTTGGCAGGTCTAACCACGACCCTTCAACTCGAAAACTTCCTATACTTTCTGGGGAAGAATTCGTCAGCTGATATGGGAGAACTGATGGCCGAGCGCAGAAGTACATCAACTTGGAAGAAATGATGGATACCAAGGGAAACCAAATCGAGCTGAAAAGGAAGGGTAGTAGTTGGGAGACGGGAGAATCTTCTCGACCCGTGAAGAGACAAGAGACTAGTACTCTGCACACTAGCTCTAAGACGAGAGGACAGTTTAGTAAGTTCTCCACCTATACACCACTAAACGCACCGTAGTCTGATGTGTTGATGCATATAAGAAAGAAGGACTATGCATATAAGAAAGAAGGACTATGTCTCGTGGCCCGAACCTATGCGAACCTGTTCATACAAACGAAACATTTCCAAGTTCTGTCAATTCCATAAGGATCATGGGCACGATACAAAAGAGTGTATTCAGCTAAAGAACGAGATTGAAGCCTTGATCAAAAGGGGAAGCTTGTTGAGATTCATAAGGAAGGGAGATCGGCAATTAGAACCTTGCGAGCAGAAGATACCCAACGGGGATGAAAAGGAAGAACAGATAATAGGAGAAATCGCGGTGATCTTTGGAGGGTCCACTAGTGGCGGAGACAGTGGGGGTGCTCGCAAAAGATATGCTAAGTAGGTACTCTCAAGGAAGAGAGGAGAACCAAGCGACAAAAGAAGCAAACAAGATGATGCTATCATCTTTGAAAGCAGAGACAAAGAAGGAGTGTAGCAACTGCACGACGATGCACTAGTAGTCTCCCTACTGGTAGCAAATTACAAAGTGAGACGTGTAATGATAGATAATGGGAGCTTAGCCAACGTTATGTTCGCGTTAGTGCTCGAGGAAAATGAAGATCGGTAGGGAACGACTCAAACCAATCTTAACCCCCTTGGTCGAGTTCGGAGGGGACGTAGTTCATCCAATGGGAATAATCACACTACCGATAACAATGGGGACGACCCCACAACAAGTTACTTCACTGATGGAATTTCTAGCAGTCGATCGACCATCATTATAAAACATTATACTAGGCCGCCCTTTGCTTAATGCGGTACGGGCCATAACATCAACATACCACCTCAAGATGAAATTCCCTACTCCCTACGGGACAGGGGTGGTCATGGGAGATCAAGTAGTGGCTCAAAATTGCTATGTAATGGACGTTGGATGGAAGATGGAAGCAATGGAGACCTTAACCATAGAAGACCTAGAAGTGAGGGGGGAAATGCCCTCAAATCAACACATTGGATGAAGACATCGCACGTATACCCCTAAAAGGCAATCAAGAGAGGTGTGTGAAGATCGGGAGTCGCCTACCTGACACCGTGATAGTAGAACTAAGCGGGCTACGGAGCAAGTTTGTAGACGTGTTTGCTTGGTTGTCCAAAAATATGCCGGGTATTGACCTTGCAATCATAGAGCATAGGTTGCAAGTTGACCCAAACCACCAGCTTGTAAATTAGAAGAAAGGAGTTTTGCGATGGAGTGAATCAAGGTGATTGATGAAGAGGTGACGAAGCTAGTGTAAGCCAAGTTTGTCAGGGAGGTTAACTATTCGGAGTAGGTAAGCAACATGGTTCTAGTAAGGAAGTCGAATATAAAGTGGACACCTACATAGATTTCACAGACTTAAATAAGGCATGTCCAAAGGACAGCTTCCCTCTCCCCCGAATTGATCAGTTGGTGGATTCGACCTCTGGGCATGAACTTTTCAGCTTTATGGATGCCTACTCAGCATACAGTCAAATCCCAATGCATCGAGTCGATGAGAAGAAAACATCCTTTATCACTGAGAGGGGGCTATATTGCTACTGAGTAATGCCCTTCGGATTAAAGAACGCAGGGGCCACATATCAAAGATTAGTGAACATGATATTTAAAGATTTGCTCGAGAAAACGATGGAGGCATGCGTGGACGACATGTTGGTAAAAAGCTTAAAAGTGGAGGAGCACTACAAAGATCTGAGAGAGACATTTGAGCTACTGTGCAGGTACTAAGTGAAACTAAACCCTTCGAAGTGCATGTTTGGTGTCTCTGCAAGGAAGTTTCTTAGGTTTATGGTGACGCATAGAGGACAGAAGTCAATCCAGAAAAAATAAGGGCGCTGCTAGAAATGGAGGCCCCATGAATGAAGAAGGAGATCCAAATCTTGACAGGAAGGATAGCCTTCCTCAGCAGATTTGTCTCCTACTCGGGGGACAAAGGCCTACCCTTCTTCAAGGCATTAAGAAGGAAAGGAGGATTTGAATGCGGGCTGGAGCAGAATAGAGCCTTAATTTGAAGAGCTCAAATAGTATCTTGGCTTTTCGCCGCTACTAACAAACGCGAAGATAGGAGAAGACCCCTACTTATACATAGTTTCGACTCCAAATGCAGTCATTTCGGTCCTAGTTCGAAAAGAAGGTAGGCAGCACAGACCCATAGACTACACTAGCAAGGTGCTAAGTGGAGCGGAAAAGAATTACAGTACGGAAAAAAGGCGGCCTTCTCCATCATTTGTGTCACGCGGAAGTTAAGACCCTACTTTCAGGCGCACAAGGTAATTGTGTTGACAAACCTACCATTGGGGTAGATTCTTCAACGGCTAAAGAGTTCGTGAAGGATGATGAAGTGGTCCATTGAGTTGGGCAAGTTCGACATGCAGTACCTACCAAGGCCCGCTGTCAAGGTCCAGGTGCTAACTGACTTCAAATCCAAAAGACCCCCCGAGGTAGCAAAATCGGAGGTATGGACACTACACATCGACAGATCATCCAATGCAGCCGGAGGAGGAGCGGGGTTTATCCTCACCGCACCGGGCGGTACAAAGACCCTATATGCATTAAAGTTGGAGTTCTTAGCAACAAACAATAATGCTGAGTATGAAGGTTTGCTAGTAGGGCTACACTTGGCGAAGGCACTAATGGTAGCACAAATTAAGGCCAATGATTCCCAATTAGTGATGGAGCAGGGGAAAGGAGAATTTGAGGCTAGGGATTAGAAAATGAAGAAGTATCTAGCCAAGGCTCAAGGATATGCTAAAACATTCACCCATTTCGATATAGAACGCGTGTTGAGGGCCAAGAACACAAAGGCTGATGCACTCGCGAGATTAACCTCAGCCACCGGCCTGGAATGGAGGGATGTTATTTACCTGGAGCGAGTTAGAAAACCCTCATACAAGGAGGGCAGTGTTAACTTGCTGGATTCTAAAGTCAACGAGGGGGATTGGAGGGCGTCTTTGGTGCGATACCTTCGCGACGGGTCCTTACCAAAGTACAAGAAGGAGTCTCTAAATGTGAGGAAGAAGGCAGAAAGGTACACACCCAGAGACAAAGAGTTGTACAGGTGGTCCTTAACACTGCCATACTTGCGGTGCTTAAGTAATGAGGAAGGAGAGGACGTACTAAGAGAGATCCAAGAAGGGGTATGTCGAAATCATCTAGCCAGTAGGGCTTTAGCTAACAAGGCTTTACGACAAGGATTCTACTGGTCCACGATGAGAAAGGACGCAGTCAAGCTCGTCAAACGATGTGACAGGTGCCAGCGGTGCACAGAAGTACCTCATGTGCCGTCTAATCTCCTCTCCTCTCTGACCATACCTTGTCTATTTGCCTAATGGGCACTTGACATCTTGGGGCCTCTGCCTTAAGCGATCGGGAGAAGGAAATTCCTGGTGGTGGTAATTGAATTAAAAATATTTCAATATTATAAATGATCACAGCCTTTTATTTCCCTTTCCCGATCTTTATTCAAGAAGGCACTTCTCTCTCTCTTTCTACCGAAATATCAAGAAGTTCGATGAACAATACGGAATCTCTCTCTCTCTCTCTCTCTCTCTCTCTCTCTCTCTCCTCTCTCTCTCTCTCTCTCTCATATCTAGCTTCTTTGTGTTTGCTTGTTTATTTATTTGTTTGTGTAGGCTTCTTCTACTCATCTTTTCCAAGAAGCGAAGAAGCCGGAAGATCAAGAAGCCATAGAGGCACCTCCGACGGATCCTTTCAAAGGTAAAATTCACAATACAAGTACAAATATAAGAGTAATTATTATAGTTTTTATAATATTGAAATATTTTTAATTTTAAAGGTAGAGGTTGGGAAAAGACTGCAACTTCGCGGGTCAGACTGACAGCCCAAAAAATTGCACATCTCATTAGGCAGACAAGGTCCAACTAATGAGCACAGCTTGTAAGGCCACGCAACTGCCACACAAATGAGCATAGCTCGTGAAAAGACCGCAACTTCGCCTCCAAAGCGGTCAGACTGACAACCCAACAAATGAGCACATCTCATTAGGCAGAGAAGGCTCAACTGACGAGCACAGCTCGTGAGGCCACGCAACCGCCGCACAAATGAGCATAGCTCGTTAGGCAGACTAGGAACAACCAACGAGCATGGCTCATGAGGCCACATAATCGCCCCACAAATGAGCACAACTTATTAGGTAAACCAGACTCAACTGACGAGCACAACTCGTGAGGCCACTCAACCGCCCAACAAATAAGCACAACTTATTAGGTAGACAAGACCCAACTGACGAGCATAGCTCGTGAGGTCATGCAACCACCCAAAAAATGAGCACAGCTCATTAGGCAGACAACAACAAAAATGCCTCGAAGCGATAGCTCGGCAAAAGTGCTTCGAAGATCAGCTCAGCAAAACCAACTCAACAAAGAGGCCTCGAAAACACAGCTCGACAAAGAGTGCTTCGTAGAGCTAGCTCAACAAAAAGTGCTCCAAAGAGCAGCTCGGCAAAGCCAGCTTGGCAAAATGGCTTTGAAGCAACAACTTAGCAAAAGTGCTCCAAAGAGACGCTCGACAAAAAGACCTCGAAAGCAACATCTCGGCAAAAAGTGCTTTGAAGAGCAGCTCGGAAAAATGGCCTTCAAGCAATAGCTCGGCAAAAATGCTCCGAAGAGCAGCTCGACAAAAAAGCCTCTAAGCAATAGCTTGGAAAAAAGTGCTTCGGAGAGCAGCTCGGCAAAAGTATCTCGGGGAGCAGCTCGGCAAAACCAGCTCAGCAAAAAGTGCTCTGAAGAGTAGCTTGGCTAAGCCAGCTCGGTAAAATGGCCTTGAAGTAACAGCTCGGCAAAAAGTGCTCCGAAGAGCAGTTCAACAAAAGTACTTAAAGGAGCAGCTTAGCAAAGAGGTCTTGAAGCAACAACTCGGCAAAAGTACTTCGAAGAAGAGCCCGGCAGAAATCAGCTCCAGAAAAATACTGTGAAGAGCGGTTCGGCACAACATGTAACAACCTGCTATTTAAATGGGTTTTTTTTTTATACTATGATATTTAACATGCTCTGATACCATACTGGAAAAACTCAATCATTAACCTAAGCACCAAGAAGCGAAAATCAACTAAACATATCCATATATAATTATATACAATACAATACCAGAGTGCTAACATGTTTCTCAAAATTTACACATATCACTATTCCCCAATATCCTTAACCCATGAAAGGTATACAAAAATATTCCCAAAATATACTCACTCTCTCTCTGTCAGGGTAGTACTAAAGCCCCTCTATCTGCGAGCTTGGTTTGCTAGCCTACCTAGATCACCTGAAAAATGATTCAACATTAGGATGAGCCTACGCTCAGTAAGATGAAATATGCTATTACTAGTGTGTGGCAATTGAGCTACAATACTGAAAAAATCTATTACTATATATGTAACGACTTGCTAAATTAACTGGTTTTTTTTTTTTTTTTACGCTATAAAAATTCTATATACTCTGATACCATACTGTTATAAACCCAACCATAAATCTAAGCAGCAAGAAGCAGAAACTGAATAAACATAACCATAAACCATTATATACAATACAAAACCAATACCCGAGTACTACTGTGTTCCCCAAAATATACACATATCACTGAATCCCCAAATTACCCTCAGCTAACTAGGGCAAATACAAAACCCTCCACTATACTCACTTTGATGAAAGGGCACTACAGACGCCCCTCTATTTGTGAGCCTGATCTGCTCGCCTACCTGGATCACCTGAAAAATGTTTCAACACTAGGATGAGTCAACGCTCAATAAGAAGAAATATGCTATTACTAGTGTGTGGCAAATGAGCTATTATATATCATGAAATCTGTTTTCATATAAACATGAATAACTGAGTACAAAAGTACGGTACAAAAAATAAAATACACCACCCCTTTTCCCTATTGCTTAATACAACAGTATTTTGGTTATAATTCAAAGTACTTCTAGTGTATATAAGTATGATCCCTGTTTCTGTAAACTTGTACGTATGTAATAGTAATTGAAACTGTTCCTTGTGGCTATCTATGTGTCATGACTTGCCTCCTCACGACAAGGTTGTGCGGCCCATAGGCTGGATTTACCCTGACTGGCCAATTAGGAATAAATCACTGAACTCCCTCAGTTGACCTGCCCACCTCAACCTATATCTGGATGGGGAGCCTAACCTCTTCAAGAGCCTAGGTGGTCGACCTTACCATGTATTATCTGAATAGGTGGTTGCACTCATAAAGTAACATAATATCTGTAGCAATGGTACCATGGTCTGTAGCTACAAGTCCAATAGGATCTGATATCATATAATATATATTTCTATACATATCTAAATGATTTACCATGATTCTGAAGTAATCGTAATAACCATGATGCTGCATAACTATACTGTAATTCATATGTCATAATACTGAGAACTATATAATCATAACATTGAACTGCATAATCATAATACTGGAATTCATGTAATCATGGTACTAAGATTCTTATAATCATAGTACTAAAATCCATAAAATCATGGTACTGAAATTCGCATAATCATAATACTGAAATTCGTAAAAATCATGAAACTAAATTCGTAAAACGTATCTCTGTACCATATTCATATTCACAAGTCACACCATACTAAATACATAATTTTCATAATTAAATAAATTGTATAATGTTTCTAAAAATACCTAGCATAGCATATTTCTCTTACCTTAACTTTGAAAAGCCCCTATGAGATACTAGCCTAACACCCGCAGGGCCTTCTACAAAACATTCTGAAACCAACATCTGCCAAAACATAATATCAATATTTTTCTATCTACATTATTTCCTATAACTGTCATAAGGCCAAAAAATCCGTTAAAAGGCCTTACCCTGAATTTGGGATGAATTCCAACTCTGTTTTCCCGACAATTTGCTTCAGAAGATTTGCAGAGAAATCCACCAGGAGCATCATGGTAGCTTCGGATCGTCGATCTGGCGATTGGTGGGGCCGAAATCGAAGAGAGAAGGGAGACGTAGAGAGAGAGAGAGAGAGAGAGAGAGAGAGAGAGAGAGAGAGAGAGAGAGAGAGAGAGAGGCGCGGTGAAAATGATAAAAATCCTGAGTTTCCACTATTTATAGGGCCAGGTTCATCGATGAGACACGTCACTTCGTCAACGAATCCTTCAGTAAATTCATTGACGAAGCCCTGTATTCATCGACGAAATTCAGAGAAACCGGAACCGTCTCTCGGTATTTTTTCGTTGACGAAGCCCTGCGTTTGTCGACGAATCCTTCGGGTCACTACAATATAGTTATGTATCACTGAATCTGTAAAGCATAATACTAGAAATATAATCTTCATCTCTTACCTGTTCCTTAACAATTATGTACTTTAGGTTTCTATTAAAAATACTGCTAATATCTGTATATCTTTTCTGTTTCTATAAAGCTATATAAACATAATAATAACTGTAAACTTTCCTATGGATAACTGTGTGTCATGATTTAACCCCTCATGACAAGGTTGTGCGGCCCGTAGGCGGGATTTACCCTGGCTAGCCAATTAGGAATAAATCACTATACTCGAAGTCTGATCAGCCCTCCTCAACTCATATCTAATGGGGAGCCTGTCAACTCGTGGGCTCCATGCGATCGACCTTTATACCACATATTATCTGAATAGGTGGTTGCACTCTATAAACTATATGTAGCTACGATACCGTGCTCTGTAACTGTATGGTCCAATAGGGTCTGATAGTATATAATACACCTCTATATACAACTATCTATTTTACCATGATTCTGTAATAACTGTATAAACCATGACGCTGTGGAAAACTGTATCTTTATATCAACTGTGTTTCTGTGATTAACTATAAATATGTACGTCATGGTACTGTAAAACTATATAATCATGGTATTTCTATAATTTCTAAAAAATACATTCACTATGTGTATATTCTGTAAAACACATCTCTGAAAAAATATTGTAAAGCATGTTTCTATACTAGGTACATATTCTCAAGCCGCAGTAATTTTAAAACATATTAATCATAATTGATAAACTGCATAAATTTCTATTGTAGAACAATACTCTGGTGAAACATTTATAATTTTATACTGAAAACATTCTCAAATAACCTAGCATAACATATTTCCCTTACCTGTTTCCTACTAAAAATCCCCTATTATAACGGGTCCAACACTCGCAGGGTTCTAAACTCAACACCTTGAAAACCATAAATCCTTGAACAAAACATCAATATTTCTTGGCCTACATCATTTCCTACAACTGTTAGGAAGCCAAAAATTGAACAAAAGACCTTACCCTGGATTTGGAATGAATTCCAACTTCGTTTCACCAACGATCAGCTCTGACAGACTTGCAGAGAACTTTGCCAAGAGCATCGTGGTGGCTTTGGATCGTCAATCCGGCGACTGGTGGGGCCGAAATTGAAGAGAAAAGGGAGAGAGTCCATAAAAGAGAGAGGGGAGAGAGAGAGAAGCCTGAAAATGTGATAAAAATCCGATTTTTAACTACTTATAGGGCCAGATTTGTTGACGAGACATGTTACCTCGTCGACGAGTCCTTCAGAGTAGTCGAAATCTGTCTCTTGGTATTTTCTCGTCAACGAAACGGGACCTCGTCGACGAGATCCTAAAGACATTCGTCAACGAATCCTAGAAATTCTTGAAATTGTATTCTCCAAAATGCAATGTCGTCGATGAACGCTTCTACTGCCTCCTTCTGTTACCGATTCCATTTCTCTCTCTCTTCATTATTTAAATATCATTATTTCTGGGTCGTTACACAACAGCTCGATAAAAAGTGCATCGAAAAGCAACCTAACAAAAATAGCTTAGCGAAAAGTTCCTCGAAAAGCAGCCCCGCACAAACGGCTCAGCAAAGTCTCGAGAAGCTACTCAGTAAGGGCTAGGAGGAACAAAATTTCCCCATTAGGGGGGCTCGGCAAAATCTGGTTGGGACGATCTGCCCGGCACCAACGAGTGAATTGAGCTACTCGGAGATGTCTACCCGACACAAGTCCTCGAGAAGGGCGGTTCGGAGACAATCAGCTCGGCATAAGCAGCATGCCACTACGGCTCAGATCAGCCGAACCTTATCGGGGCCGACTCGGCAAGCCATGTGAACCCCATCGCCGGTTCAAATCAACTGCATTTCCTCAGATCAGCTCGAAAAAGCAGCACCACACCCCCCTCAGCTCTGTAAGCCATTCGAGACCCACCATTTACTCAAATCAGCCGAGCCGGGTTGGAGTCAGCCAGCTGAGCAACAGAAATTCCCAAATAATAATAATAATAATAATAATAATAATAATAATAATAATAATAATAATAAAATGATGATAAAGGGGGACAACTAGTATATATGAGAAAAAGACATGACAACTTTCAAAATTCCTTTTGGAAATTTGAAACTAAAGGGGGGGGGGGGAACTAATGTGTCCAAAATATATCAGTTAATAAGAGGAAGTCAACACCTAGTCATCACTCCCTAAGTCAGACCTTTTGACCAGAGTAATCAACTCCAACCCAATAAAGAGGAGGATAGATGCACGCTGATGCCATAAACGGTCGAAGTGAGACACGCTGACACTTTATGACCCAGGAGCGATTCACGCCACCTCGCCATAAAGAAAATTCAACTCAAGGGTCAACCATAGCCACTATAAGAAGGGACGCGGGGAAGAGGCCAAGGTAAGTCATTCGACACCCATTCTTACTGTTGCATTTAGCCTCTTTGAAACTGTGATGACCCAAAAATATATATATGATTAAAGCACAATAATAATAAAAATAATAAAAATGGTCATTGAGTTAATATCAATACAGAAGTGTTTTTCTGTAGGATCCTTGATTCCATGTTTGATGCCTAAGAAAAACTTTGTCTAAGCGAGTGCTCAGAGACCATTGCGGCTCAGTCGCTCCCTGGAGGTCGGCTTGGTCAAAATGGAATTTCATAAGATAAATAGGATAGACACTATTTGTTTACGTAAATAAGTATATATACATAAAATAGTGTTTTGACAGACATAATTTGTAGAAATACATAATAAGATGATAATAATATTGGTATCATATGTGGGGCCCACAAGACTATGTGGGGTCCACATGAGTTCCGGAGCCACAAGACACTGTTTATATACGTAAATAAGTATATAAAATAATGTTTTGACTCATATAATTTGTTGAAATATATGATAAAATAATAATAATATAGGTATCCTATGCGGGGCCCACACGACTGTGTGGGACCCACATGAGTCCCGAAGCCATATGGAGGTTTACACGAGTCTCAAAACTATGTAGGATGCATAAAATCGTATAAGAGTTATTCGAATTACATAGGATCCATTCGAGTCTCGAAATTCTGTGGGGCCCACAAGAGTTTTCAAAATTCAAATTTAATTTTTGTTCAAAAATAAATAATAAAATAAATAAATAAATACTAAAAATAGTTTAAAAGTAAAAACAATGATAATAATAATGATAATAATGATTAAGAAAAATAATAAAATAATAAAATTATTAATTAAATAATTTATTAATTAATTAGGTAAGTGATTAATTAAAAATTTATTTAATGGGAATGGTGACAAGCACTCCCACATGGCTTCCATCCCATCTCATACTCAACTCATACCTTACCCATCATTTGCCCATTCTTTAATTTAAAAAAAAAAAAATTATAATTTCACCCATCTCCCCACACTTTTATAAATTCCATTTCTTCCCCAAAATTTTCCTATAAATAGGAAGCTCTCAACCTTCATTTTTCACAATAATTTTCCAAGGAAAAGAAGAATTATTGAGTGAAAGAAATTGTGGTGGAGAGAGAATTTTTGAGTTAGTTCTCAATCACCCACTCTTTTCGATCTCATTTCTTAGAGATAGTTACAGTGTTCGTAAAAAAAAAAGTAAGTAAATTTTGATTATGTTAGTTTTTTTTTAATTTAAAATTCATACTCGAGTTTATTTTATAATTAAATTTCAATTATGTTAATTAGTTCTACAAAATTTTCATGAGTTTATTTTTACGCGTATTTAATTGTACCAGTTCTATTTTTAATATACTTGCATCTATTTTTGGGTTAATAAATGTTCTAATCCCCTTGGGTAAATTTTTAGCATTTATTTCTATTCAAAAATAAAATTATATATATTTTTAACACAAAAATTATGTGGCATGAGTTTATTTCTACGTTACATTTTTTATGAAAATATGAGTAAAGATGAGATTTTCACGAGATTATTTTAAATTGCATAAATTATAATAAGATGATTTTAAAACCCCTTATGGCAACGAAAGTTCAAAGTTACAGATGTTCGGTACCGCAACTTAAAGTTTATACGGATCAGAGTGCACCCACACTGTTTACAGAGTGGTTATTTATGTTAGTGGATTTCTCCTGAGTGCACACCTGATTCCGGACCAGAACTTAATAAGGAAAATCTCACTTAAAGTTTATGTACGTTGATTTAGTTTGGTCGGCCAGCCACCTAAGTTCAGTCTTCGGACCGCACAACCCAGTCATGGGGGTAAACATGACTTACGGCAAACAGGCCTAAGGGTGGTTTTTACAATATATATTTATACATATATAATTACATGTACAAAGTTACTGATGATTTGAAGGAAAAGTATAAGTTTACATGAAAATGATCATTTTAGTACTTAAATGACGATCTAAAGAAAACGTATAAGGAAAAATATATGTATATTTATCATTAAATATTTATACAGTTTTAAAGTTAAAAGTTTAATTTAACAGTTATAGTATATGATTATAAAATTTTACTGTTATAGTTGATGGTAAAAGTTTTATGTAGAAATTTTTAAATTTATATTTATTCTAAAGACAGTTTTGAAGTTATAATATTAAATATTGTTTTACGAATTTTTTTTTAAAAAAAGCTCATTTTTGCCACACACTAATAATAATCTTATTTACTCACTGAGCGTCGTCTCACTCCAGTCATATTTTTATTTCAGAAAACTCTGAAGAGCATGTTGGAAATCAGGCTTAGCAAGCATGCGGGTGAGGATTAGAAAAATAAAGATTGATTAGAAATATTAGTATGATTTCAGATATTTATGTTTGTGTAATTTTCTTCTTTTGAAATAAGTTATTGTAATACGGATAATTAGCGCTCTGGTTTAATAAAAATTGAGTTTATTTTGCTTCCGCTGTAAATTAGTAGTAAAAAGTTAATATCCCAAGCCCCTTGGGGTCGGGGTGTTACAGAAACATTTCCCTTACTTAGGCATCGGAGCGATCTCCCGGAGTACACCCCAGGTCCTCCAAGCCTTTCTTCCTTTCCCCTTTTTAGGTCAACGGAAGTTGAAAGAACAGTCCCGTGGGTTTTATCCCGCAACAACGATAATATATCCAAAGACAATATCACAACATAGGAGTAATGTAACAAAATTAATAGTTTGTCTTGAACATATTCATGGATCCTTACAATTCTTGGGAAAAAGCATGACTGAATCCATGAAGAGATACAGATATATGAATATTGAAGCACGAAATAAAATAAATAATAATTGATGAACAATAAATAGAAAATATAAAAATATTGAAGAACATCAATATGGATTTAAAACAAATTGAAATACCTTTATTTGATCAAGTTCATCCCTAGCCAATGCTAGGGAACTAGTTTCTCATAATAGGATGAAAGAAAAATAAACTCTAAAGAGAACCTTCACAAAACCAACCACGCCTCAAAATAAGAGTTTTTGTTTATATAGTTGCCTCTTCAAAACCCTAAAAACGGAAAAATATAAAAACAAAAACGCTAAAAAAATATCCTCTCATTTCCGAGCTTGGATTGTGGCCCACTTTTTACCTAGCAAACGTCTATATTAGCAAAATACTATCTCACAATGAATTGTATATATTTTTGTAAGCTTTCTAAGGCCACTTGAATCACACCAATCCAATATTATATGATAGAGTTATGATTAAAATACCGAAATACGTTTAGGTTGTCTCCTAGCGAATTTCAGACTTGGATTGCGGCCCACTTTTGACCTAGTAAAGGTCCGAGTTAGCAAAAGGATATTTCGGGTTAAATTGTAGCCCATTATGTAAGGTTTTAACCCAACTTGAATTTCCTAAAACCGATATCAGATGAGATATTTATGATAAACATACTGAACGGTACGCAGAGACTCTTCCAAAATGGGATTATATCATATCCAATATTCTTTCCTCCAATCTAGGTGGCTGATCTTCCTCATTTATGTTATGGGTTGACTTACAAATCTTCTTAACTTCATTCCTATGATAAAATAATTGAAAATTAATTAGAATTAAAAACTTTATAAAATGAAGATTAAGTTAGAGACTTACCACTAATATATTCAAATTGTCTTAATAAATTAGCAAATAAACAACAAAAAGTAATGTTTAGAGTGTACCTTTATGCACTCATCGTGACAGAATGAAACTGTGACTAATAGTTAGTTGTCACAGCCGTTTTAGTGACCACTCTGAAACCGTTTGTAGTGTTTTTACAACAATAAAATAAAACAAAAAGTTGGAAATAGAGTATTTATATATTATGAATAATGAATTTAATAGCACAACAAAATATAATAATATAAAATAAAACAAAAAGTTGGTAAATAGAGTATTTATATATAATAAATAATGAATTTAATAGCACAACAAAATATAATAATGACAAATATTACATTAAATATGTCTACATGTATTTATTCAATGGTTATAAGGTTAGTTTGTGAACAAATAATGCATATATGATGTTTTAGAATAATTTGTTATGTAAATATATATATATATATATATATATATATATATATATATATATATATATGAAGTTTTTTGAATATATTATGAATTTTTCATTAATTATAGTTCAATATTATGTGTCTAGAAATTTAATGACAAGTTTTTACATGGATTAATGGGTGATTTATAAAAAAAAAAAATTAATTAATTATTTTAGACTATTAGTGATGGTTTAGTGACAGTTCTATAACCGTCACTAATAGTTAAAATAGTAACTATTAGTGACGATTTTGAAACTGTCACTAATAGTATGACTTTTAGTGACGGTTTTGAAATCCGTCACTAATAGTATGTCCTTAGTGACGATTTTTAGTCGAGAAAATGTGTCAGTTATAGTGACGGTCTTAGGCTTTTAGTAACGAAATGAAACTGTTACTAATAGTTAGTTGTCACCACCGTTTTAGTCACCACTCTGAAACTGTCACTAGTAAGTATTAGTGATGGTTTGCTATTATTAGTGACGGTTTGAAACCGTCACTAAAGACCTTATTTTTTGTAGTGTTTTTACAGAAATAAAATTAAAAAAAGAAAAGTTAGTAAATAGAGTATTCATATAAAATGAATAATGAATTTAATAGCACAACAAAATAAGATAATGACAAATATTACACTAAATACATGCACATACTTATTCGATGGTTATAAGGTTGTGATATTTTCAATTTGTTCATCTCTTTATGCCAAATGCCATGTGACTTGTACTTAGGAAAGAAAAAGGAAATCAATAGAAGGGGCTCACTTCAACTAGGACAAGATTCTTGGAAAAGAATCCTCAAAGCAAGGAAGAATAATGCCTATCCCCTCATCAAACATAATTAATATGGGTACTCGAAAATATACTTTTTTATTTATTTTTGACAATTGACACCCTTATAGCTCATTGACTGAGCACTATAGAACATATTTACTTATGGGGTCAGGGCTCCATTTAATAGTGGTAAAGTGGCTTAACATTGTAAATATATAAGAACAACTTGACTTGGCCAAGAAAGAAAACAATTAGTACTATTCTACGAATCCAACGATCGATAACATTATGCTTTGAGACCTCACAACCACTAGAAGATTCTCCTTCTACATAATGAAACCCTATTTGAGAATGACATCCCTTGTTAACTAAGCCAAAAACATGTGGCTCAAACAAATATATCAAAGAAATCCTCCAAAACATAGTTAGCAGTAGAAAATAGACTAACTACACTTAAGAAGCTAACAGATTTGTGGGACCTCCTAAAAAACATGTGATAATTTCTTCTTCAATTTCTTTGTTATTAAAAAGATCTATAAAGGGCTTCTTGCAAATCTAGGAATCACAAGACAAGCTGAAAATTGGGAGCAAAATATGGGATGTTTTGTTACTCTTCTTTGGGAACTCAAAAAATGATAAAGTTTGCAAACTAGTTTGGAACTATACAATTTGCTAAGCATGGAGAGCTAGAAATAGTATATTATAGAAGCATATTTCCTTAGATATTGACTTTGCTGTATGAAAAATTATATTTATATAAGAAATAGGAGCTTTGAATTAAATCGAAGAATTGAGCGTGATATGAATTCCTATTTGTATTGTTCAATCTCTTCAAGCTATTTTCCTGTTGGTACTAATTAAATTCGTCAACCTTGTGCCAAAATATGGTTAGGATTCTTGGCATGCTTTATTTTTAGGACCAAGGGAGGTATCTATAGATTTGGTAAGACATCATGAGAGTTACTCTATTTTTAATTTCAATTTTACCTTGTGAGTGATTTTGATTTTTGAAATTCATAATTTCAACTTTAAAGAGCACAAGAGTAAAATACTAATCAAGTTTTTTTTTTTTTTTTTCTTTCCCTCACTTCTTAACAACCACAATAAAGAGAATTTTATTTTAGGAATAGTGTAATAACTTATGTCAAAATGGCTTAAACCATGTAATATTCAGGTTTCTTTTCTTCTTTATGTTTATAAATTCAAACCCATATTTATCTTTTTAATCTTCTTTTTGGGTCTAAAAAGGGATAAAAGAAAATGCTCATAGTAGATAATTGCTTGGTCATTATAAATGTAGTAATTATGAAGAAGAATTATATGAAGAGATGAATAAACAAACATCAAAATATTTTTTTCAAACAAAGTGGGTGTGTTTAAGAAATCCCTAACAAGCACACAGTTTCTCATATACTTTAAAAGTCAATTGTCATTCTATCAAATTTTTTACTTGTCCATTGCGTTTCTTCTTCATAGAACATTATACTGCATGTGTGCATAAGCACATGTATACATTGGCGGGTTCAAAAGTTGCATTGAGATTATATGTAACACTAATATGCCATGGATTATTAATATGTTGACGTTGTATTAACTCATTAAACAACTTTATATTCTCGTGGTCTCCTTTACAATAAATGATTTGAGTACAAAATGGAATTCAACTATATGGAGTGTCTTAAGAGGGGAGGAGTACAAATTAAATAGAGTAATGGACAAAAAGAGTAAGCTCAGTTTGGTTACCATAAGTTATGTTCGTTTAATCAAGGCTTAAATCACTTCGATATTCCACTATATGTTATTAAATTCTCTACAACTTCTAGTTATTAATCGGAGGCAAGACAACCATCAGAGAAAAAACAAAAAAAAATCAAAAGAAACAAAAATGACAATTTTCACTCAAGTCAAGTATAAATATGTGGGCTTAAAGATGCTTAAATTCTCAAGCAAAAATAACTAAGATATGCCAACAATTTTGGAAAAACTTTTAGAAATAAAGCAAACAAGTGCAAAGAGAATGGAGGATTAACTAAGAGTAAAATAGATGTGATTAGTCAAGTCTACATGAACATTTTAAGAAGAGCTATATTGAAAAGAAGGTTAAGGTGGGAACCGATGCATAAGCCAATAGATTCTTATTTATGGTTATGTGTAGTGATGAGAAACTGCTCTAGTTGGTCCATGATGCTTAGGCTACTATGAAATCACCAACGAAGGTAATCAAGTCCTTGAAGTAATAAGTGAGAGTATATCAATGTTTGTCTTGTAACCATGGTATTCTTCCGTTAAAAGTGAAGTTATATCAATAAATAATTGGAGGTGTCGCCCTCCTTTAGATAAAAAAAAAAAAGATCCTTGAAGCAAGTATCAATTGTCAAGCTTGGCTTCTGAAGCATCCTAGTTTGATTAGAGAATGAAGACAATCAACAATTGTGATGATGCTAGGTGTTAGGGAGTGACAATGTAATGGGGGAAAAGGGGAGAGAGATGCAACTATAATTGTATTCTCCAGGGATTTGGAATGAATATATGATTATCTATGTGATCATTTGTATGATTATTCTCTTGTTGTTGAATAATATAAGTAGTCCCTTTGATTGTGGTGTTTTGTTGCCTTGGATTGTGATGTCTCTGATTGTTATAGTCTTATTCGGTGTATAAGAATATATTGCTCGTGTGATATCCTATTGTTCCTTGGTTTTCTGGAGTATTGAGACTCACCAGGTGCTTGTGATTGCAGGCCTGAACGTGTGAGACTTGGCTGACTTGTCGAGGGAGAGCTCTCAACGAGTACCACACGGCCCTTACTTGAGTCCCATTTTGGGGGTCCATAACAGTTGGTATCAGAGCACAGTTTGTGCGAGCACCATGAGTGGTAATATGAGAAACAAGTCAGGAAAAGTGGAGCGCATTGAGGCGCTTGAGACACAACTTGTAACCCCGAAGAGAATGTGCGGTGAACTCCAAGGGTTGGTGGCAACATTGATAAAAGAGAAAAACGCGCCAACAGAGCTTGAGGCCGCTGAAGAAAACCCTAGAGAAACTCTCTATGGGGTATCAAAAGTTGTAGAGAGACTTGAGGAACTTGAAAAATTCATTCCACGTGTGAAATCCCTGGAGAAACGGCCAAGAGAGCTTGAGGCCTTCCAGAAGAGTATCGAGCAGTTGGAAGCCTTTGAGAGTAGACTGGAACATATTGAGGGCATATTGCTATCTCTTTCGTCCCAACGAGGAGAGCCAATAGAGCTTGAAGCCTCCTTACGGGAGCTAACGAATAATTTTGATTTCCTTACAGAAGATGTTAAGGAGTCCATTACTGTTTTCAAGGAAAATTTGAAGGAGATGGGCAATGTCCAAAGTGCGGTGGTCCAAGTCTAGAGGGATTTACAAGAGATCACTGTGAAAGTGAATGTAGTGGCACAGTTAGCCCGAAAGCCGGTTGCAGATCCCATTGAGAGTTTTCGATCGAAGGTAATGGAACCTAAAAGCTTTGGGGGTACGCGAGATGCCAAGGAGCTGGATAATTTCTTCTTTGACATGGAGCGCTACTTCACGTGCTCAGGAGTGGATCTAGAAGGGGACCGGGTAAATCTGGCAACGATATACCTGGTAGGGGATGCAAAAGTGTCTTGGAGAACTAAATGGAATGATATTCAGCATAATAGATGTGTTATCAACACATGGGAGGGGTTGAAACAGGCGTTGAAGACTCAATTCTATCCCGAAAATGTGGAGTACATAACAAAGTGCAAAGTAATGGAATTGCAACAGACTGGCTCAATAAGGAGCTATGTACGAGAATACCAAGCCTTGATGTTGGAAATTATAGACATGACCGAATCAGACAAACTAATTCATTTTCTTTGGGGTTTGAAGACATGGCCAAGGAATGAATTGCGTCGGCAGAGTGCTGGTGATCTCTCTTTTGCTCTCGCTGCTGCCGAACGGTTGGATGATTTCTTAGATAATTCTGGGAAGCGAAATTTCCCTACGTTTGCCAATAATGATTCCATGCCCAGTAAAGTGTATAAGCCCACAAATGGGGGAAGGGATAGGGAGACAAATAGTTCTTGGAAAGATAAAAGAGCGCCCATGGTTAAGGAGTGGAGGGGCGGACGAACGGGGGGTGGAGAGCGTCGACCGATCTCTTGTTTTCTGTGTATGGGACCACATCAAGTGGCGGAGTGCCCTGATCGTAAGGCTTTGAATGCGATAAAGGCCCTTTGAGGGGAAACTGAAACCCCGACAGCAACCAGAGAAGAACAATCGAATATGGTGGGAGCATTGAGATTTTTGGGGACATTAGAGCGTCAAGTAATTAACAACAAGTCTCAGGAGAAGGGACTAATGTATGTTGATCTACTTTTGAATGGAAAGAAAATCAAGACCATGATTGATACAGGGGCCACCCATAATTTCATTGCTGATTCTGAAGCTCAACGGTTAGAATTGCGAGTAGATAAGGATGTGGGCAAGTTAAAAGCAGTGAATTCTCCAGCGTTAACCACGGTGGGGGTGGTACCTAAAGTGGCATGCAAAATCGGATCATGGTCTGGAACAATTGATTTCACTGTGGCACCCCTTGACGACTTTGATGTGGTATTGGGGATGGATTTTCTTAAAGTGACACGCTCAATGCCGATCCCAGTTGCGGATTGTCTTGTGATTATGGGAAGTGCTCCTTGTGCGGTCCCTGCAGCCTTCAACAATTTTGATGAGAGGAAGTTGCTTTCAGCCCTCCAATTCAAAAAGGGAGTAAAAAGGGGTGAATCTTCTTTCATGGTTCTACCGATAGTCTCAGAAAATGCAGAGGTAGGGAAATATCCACTTGAGATTAAGGAAGTTTTAGAAGAGTTCAAGGAGGTGATCCCGGAACAGCTACCGAGGGCTTTACCACCTCAACGGCAGATTGACCACGAAATTGAGCTTTTTCCAGGAGCAAAGCCGCCAGCACGTGCCCCTTATCGAATGGCGCCGCCAAAGTTAGCTGAACTTAGAAGGCAACTGAATGATCTTATTGCTGCAGGGTTCATCCGTCCTTCAAAAGCACCTTTTAGGGCCCCAGTGTTATTTCAGAAGAAACAAGATGGTAGTTTGCGCTTGTGTGTAGATTATCGGGCTCTTAATAAGGTGACGGTGCGCAACAAGTGTCCTATTCCACTGATTGCTGATATTTTTGACCAGTTAAGTACAACTAGATATTTCACGAAACTAGACTTGAGGTCGGGATATCATCAAGTGCGCATTGTTGAGGGAGATGAACCGAAGACCACTTGTGTCACCCGGTATGGAGCATTTGAATTCCTTGTCATGCCTTTTGGGCTAACAAATGCACCCGCTACCTTTTGTTCTCTAATGAATCAGGTTTTTCGGGACTACCTTGATCGGTTTGTTGTGGTTTACCTTGATGACATACTGGTTTTCAGCGCATCCTTAGAAGAACATAAAGATCATCTTCGAAAGGTTTTTCAAAAACTCAAAGAAAATCAGTTATATGTAAAAGGGGAGAAGTGTGCTTTCGCTCAAAAGTGTATTAAATTCTTGGGGCATATCATTGAGGAGGGCCATATACAAATGGATTCAGTTAACGTAAAAATTATCAAGGAGTGGCGAGCACCTACATCCGTTAGAGAACTGCGATCTTTCTTGGGTCTAGCCAACTACTATCGAAAGTTTATAGAGGGGTACTCCAGAAGAGTTGTATTGTTAACAAATTTACTGAGGAAGGGGGTACCATGGACGTGGTCAGAAGAGTGCCAATCAGCATTTGTTGAATTAAAGGAAAAGATTGTAGGAGATCCTGTGCTAATCCTTCCTGATGTGACAAAACCGTTTGAAGTGCAAGTAGATGCCTCAGATTTTGCATTAGAGGGAGTTCTCTTGCAGGAAGGGCATCCAGTTGCTTTTGAAAGTAGAAAATTATCGGGTGCCGAATGGAACTACACAGCACAGGAAAAGGAGCTTCTTGCAGTGTTTCGGGTGTGGAGGCACTATCTCTTGGGGTCCAAGTTTGTGGTAAAAACCGATAATGTGGCAGTTACTCACTTTTTATCACAACCTGGATTAACGTCAAAACAAGCTCATTGGCAGGAGAAGCTAGCTGAATTTAATTTTGATTTTGAATATAAAGTAGGGAAGACGAATGAAGTGGCCGATGCTTTAAGTAGAAAAACCGAATTGGCAGCATTGAAACTCATCAGTCATCTATCCACTAGTAGGGTGGCGTTATCTTTGAAGAATCTTATCAGGGAACATTTAAGTACAGACCAGCAGGCGCAGTCCCTAAGCACACTAATAGAAGAAGGAAAAACTCGACAATTCTGGGTAGAAGATGGACTAATTATGACTAAAGGCAGGAGAGTCTATGTGCCCAAAGCGGGAAACTTGAGGAAAACCCTACTAAAAGAGTGCCATGATTCATTGCAGGCTGGTCATCCAGGATGGTGAAGAACTTACGCATTGATTACACAGGGGTACTATTGGCCGAATATGCAAGATGATGTGATGAGTTATACCAAAACTTGCTTGATCTGTCAACAAGACAAGGTTGAACGAAAGAAGACCTCAGGCTTATTAGAGCCATTGCTTGTTCCTGCCAGGCCATGGAAGAGTGTCTCTTTGGACTTTATTTCCTCGTTGCCAAAAGTAGAGGAGTATGACACAATTTTGGTGGTGATTGACTAGTTCTCAAAGTATGCAACTTTCGTACCAGTCTCGAAGCCATGTTCAGCAGAGAAGACAGCTCAGCTATTTTCAAGCATGTAGTGAAATATTGGGGTGTTCCAGAAAGCCTAATCAGTGATAGGGATGTTAGATTCACAGGGGGATTTTGGGGTGAACTCTTTCGCTTGATGGGTTCAAACCTTAATCTGTCCACCAGCTATCACCCACAGACAGATGGTCAGACCGAACGTTTTAATGGGATGCTGGAAGAATACTTGCGACATTTCGTCAACTCCAATTAGAAGAATTGGGTTACTTTACTGGACACAGCACAATTTTGTTTTAACTCCATGAAATCTTCTGCGACTAATAAAAGCCCTTTTGAGATTGTAACAAGTCAGCAACCAACTCTCCCGCACACCCTGGATGGTCCATACAAAGGAAATTGCTCAAAAGCATACCAATTCACGAAACATTGGTTGCAAAACATCGAAATCACTTGAGCTCAGTTAGAAAAAGCATCGAAGCGCATGAAGAAATGGGCTGACAAAGGGAGACGACCGCAACAATTTGAAGCTGGAGATCTGGTTCTTGTAAAAGTGCCGCCGGAGACATTTCGCTTTCTTCGCAGCAAGGATAAAAGGCTGTTACGCCATTACGAGGGTCCAATTAGAGTGATCGAGAAGGTGGGACATGCATCTTATCGGCTTGAGCAGCCTGAGTGGATGAAAAGCCACAAACGTCCAGTCCATCCTGTGTTTCATGTAAGCATTTTAAAGTCATTCCACACAGATGAAGCAGATCCGCACCGACAAAAGCTAAAGAGATCAACCATTTCCAGAAGGCAGCCTGTCAACAAAGAAGTCCAGGAGATCATTGCAGACAGAGTCGCCAATGCAGAAGGTCATCAACAACAGCAATTTCTAGTTCAGTGGTTGGGGCTGGGGGAAGAAGAGAATAGTTGGGAACCTGCAGCAAACCTTCAGCATGCCATACAGAAGATTGAAGATTTCAGAAATTTGAAGATAATGACATCAACTTCGGCATCAAAAGAACACATCGACGAGGACGTCGATAAAATGAGTGGGGGAGGATGTTAGGGAGTGACAATGTAATGGGGGAAAAGGGGAGAGAGATGCAACTATAATTGTATTCTCCAGGGATTTGGAATGAATATATGATTATCTATGTGATCGTTTGTATAATTATTCTCTTGTTGTTGAATAATATAAGTAGTCCCTTTGATTGTGGTGTTTTGTTGCCTTGGATTGTGATGTCTCTGATTGTTATAGTCTTATTTGGTGTATAAGAATATATTGCTCGTGTGATATCCTATTGTTCCTTGGTTTTCTGGAGTATTGAGACTTACCAGGTGCTCGTGATTGCAGGTTTGAACGTGTGAGACTTGGTTGACTTTTCGATGGAGAGCTCTCAACGAGTGCCACACGGTCCTTACTTGAGTCCCATTTTGGGGGTCCATAACACTAGGCAGTTATGTAATCACTAGTGAAGTGTTCAACTTGTGACAATGGGTCATCAAGGATGGGCGTTTGCTTTTGGACGCATGTGTATTCTTTATGGGGGCCTCATGAGAGGAGCATGCAACAAGGTAACTAAGAGGCAGAGGAGGAGCAAGTGGTGAACTTTGTCCACTGGGACGCATAAACTTCCATGATATAGTGGAGGATAATATGACTAGGATTTAATTAAATTTGGCTATGTAAGGTTAATATTTCAACGTGAAAACCAATTATTGTATTGAAGTGTTTGTGGGATTATATTGTAGGTGTAACAGTCCCAAAAAAATAATATGTGAGTAAGTATGATTTTTTAAAAAAAAATTAAAAATTAAAAATTTTAAAAAATAAATAAATAATAAATAATAAATTAAATAATATAATATAATATAATATAGGATAATATAATATTATAATTATATATATATAATTTTTAATTTTTAATTTTTTAAAAAAAAATCATACTTACATATTATTTTTGGGATTGTTACACCTACAATATAATCCCACAAACACTTCAATACAATAATTGGTTTTCACGTTTATATATATATATATCTTCCATCCTTTAGGATTGAAATTAATCCTAAGCCCCCCTACCCTCTCTCTCTCTCTCTCTCTCTCTCTCTCTCTCTCTCTCTCTCTCTCTCTCTCTCTCTCTCTCTCTCCTCAAACTCTCACTCTCTCTCTCCTCAAATCTTTCGACGAAACGTGCGTCGATTGAAGAATAGAAAATATCTATAGGTTCCAATTTCTGTCACGAACATTTTAATCGGAGTGGATTCGTCGTTGGTACGTCATAAGCACCACTCCAGGTTAAGGTAAGGAGAATAAATTACGTCAATTGTTTTTAAAGATTAACCGATTAAATTGGAAAATAAGAATATATGGATATGAGGTTGATTGTTATTTCAAAATCTAATCGGTTAAATGGAAGTATGTGAGTCTAGGGATGTTATAATAATTGTTATTCGAAAATTGAACCAATTAAACTAAAGTATATGAATACAAGGCTTTGTGCTCCGAACGTTGCAAGCATTGCTTCGGGATCCTTGCAGGGATATCTTCGGTAAACAGGTAAGTGGAATAAATTATGTCATGCATTTTGGAAATTAATTGATAAATTTAAAGCATGAAAATATGAAAATATTGTATATGATTTTCTAACTTATCAGACATATGAAAATAATAGTTTTGGATTATCATATATTTTTTTATGGACAATTATTATATTATGAAATATTACTTAAAACTTGTGTGGCATGAGAAATGGTTTTGCATGTTGGAATATTTATGATGAAATGTGATTTATACTGGTTTATGAGAAATGTTGAAAATACGACAGATATTGTGAAATGATGAAATATGATTTTATATTAGAATATGTGATGACGTTTTTGTACCGAAATACAGACATGATATTTTTGATACTGAGATGCGTGATGACGGTATTATATCGGGAAATGAAATGATAGAAATGACAATTTTTATACTGAGATGTGGAAATTAGAACCTTGATGGACCAGTGATGTACATGAGAGCACGGTATCGTTGCTAGTGAATGAGTTAGTGCAACCACACTACTTGGGGAGAGTGTTGGTATTGGAAGTCGATTGGACCTGCAGAGAGATGTTGACTACCCCTGAGTCTAGACCAGGCTGCGGTAGGTCAATCGTACTACAAACGTGTACAGTTTGACTTAGCCTAGTAGGCCAGCCATGGTTAAGTCCCTACCAGGCTAAGTCCCGCCTTCAGGCCGCCCACCCTGGCCATGTAGGGTTATTACATAACAGTGATATAAGAACGTCCACTCAGGTTGATTCCTCATTACAGACATGATGATTCTACATTAACAGATGTGGTGATGTTCTCTTGCATGGGGCAAAAGCACAACCATGGCGTGTGTTGCCCCGGGGTACACAAATTGAAAAAGGTATGTGATTTTGAAAATGATATTTTCGTGAAAAACAAAGTGCAATGGAGTTATCACTAACCTTTTAGAGTGCGGTTAGAACACTTGATTGCTATCCCGTTAGGAGTAGAATTGGTATGCTCTACCAGAGTCGGGCTCGGGAGTATGGTTACACGAGGGAAAGGTATGAGCACCCCCCACAGGCCCGACGGTACCTAATTAATCGAAAATTATCCCAAAATAAATTTAACAAGTCTTAAATATTACTCCCTTTCAAATTTTGTAAAGAAATAAAAAATACTACATAGTATTCCCTCATAACCGAGGCATACCATACTCCGAGGAGCTCAATGCCTCCCTTTTTAAATCATCAGGAAGGGAAAATCAAGAAAATAGTATACAAAATACTCTCCTAAAATTTTGAAACTCGTAAGATTTTGCTTAGTATGAAAATACTATTTTTAGGAGGTTTCAGGATTTATTTGGGGATGAAAAAAAAGTGAGCAAAAAAACTTTTTTTTTTTTTTGGCGTCAAAGGATTTTTTGAAATTTCTCATGATTTTTCTGAATTTTTATGTGACTCTTCCAAGTATAAAAACAATTGAGATTTCAAAAATATTTTGGTGTTTTTTGTATTTTTTTGTTCTAATTTTCCAATATTTTTCCCGAATTTTGAAATAACCAAAAGACAATTAAGCAA
Source organism: Malania oleifera (assembly GCF_029873635.1). NCBI lineage: Eukaryota > Viridiplantae > Streptophyta > Magnoliopsida > Santalales > Ximeniaceae > Malania > Malania oleifera. Next base: position 1,906,679 of record NC_080420.1, read on the forward strand.
AAACAACAAAGATCGAGTAAAAAATATCTTTAGAATTTTCACATGAATTTTCTTAATTTTTTTGATTTTTCTAATACTTTTATGAATTTTTATGGCTTTTTAAAAGTTTAAATATAAAATAAAATAAAAGGTTAAACCGTTTCATACCAGTTCAGAGAACCCAACTAGTTCGGAGAGAAAACCGATCAAAGGGGAAGGGTTAACCTGTTTAAGGTCCGGTCAAGGCTAGTGTTAATACAGCTTACGATCATATCAGGTGCCAACAAAACATTTAATCGGCACCGAAATATCCATAAGCGCAAATATAAACAAGAAAAATGATAAATAAAAATGCGAGAAGCTTTAGGGGCGAACTCGGCAATGGAAACCGTAAGATTTCACGACGAACACCCAATTGACCTCTCGGTGTAAATTTAGCTACGACCGTTTTGGTGAGCCAAGATCAAGGGCATTGATCGCCCTAAACTCGGCACATGTAGTCATGTGGTAATGTGGGTAGGAGTGTGTGCAAGAGTGTGTACACACATGCTCTTTTTGTTGAACAACTAATGTCACAACTCTCAATGTTGACCAATTTTGATTGTTGACCCTATGGGTCATACCCTATTTTGATTATGAAAAATACTTTGATATTTAATGGCTTGATGAGTTTGTGTGCAGGACCAATCGAACGTATCATATGGTGTACGCACATGGACTTATAGAAGACGAAGACTCAAAATGTGTGTTCATTGTAATTTATATTTATCATATTGGGTCTGTAATAGTAAATAGGAAATGATCTATAATAATTAATGTCTTACCTGCATGGTAGGATCGATAAGTTCATGACCATAGATGGACCTTAGGGAACACCCTTCGATCGACCGACACCAGATTTTTTCGATGCCCTCGAACTAAAAAGGACCTAAAAATGACCCTAGGACACTCTTTCATGCATACATATAATTGATCATTTGATTTGGGTGATTGAATACATGAAACAAGACCGAAATGCACAAAATGTGCACTCTCAGTCGATTGAACATTTATGTTCATTTTTCCCCCGATCGATAGAACCTAGATCGGGTCAACTAGTTGACCATAGCCCAGTCAATCGAACTTTTATAGTTCATTTGACCTCGGTCGACTGAACTCCCTTGGAGTCAACTTTTTGACCACCTCGTCAACCGAACCCAAAATGTACTCCAACGCTCTAGTTGACCGAGGGTCCTCGGGAGATGTCTCAACGCCATGGTCGACCGAACCATCTAGTTCAAATCCTCTTGGTTGACTGAACCTCGTAAAAATGAAAAATCACCCTTGAACTTACGAGTCTGGTCGACCGAACTTGTCATTGTCGACTGGTGCTCTCGGGTTGCTCTGAATTTTTTACCGCGGTTAATTTTTTTAAACGGGGTTAGTTTGATTAAATAATATTAAAAATTTTGTAATTATCTCACTTGTGTCCTTAACGGTTATATTTTAGGGGTTGTCTATAAATACCCCTTCATTTGGAATAATCAGTAATAAGATTAGCAAAACAATTAGCAAATATCCTCTGATTCTCAAAAGCTTTATTTCTTACATCCAAACTTTATTTCTTCATTCTTACTCATCCTCATTGCAAATCTTGTTAAGTAAGAGTGTTATTGTGAGTATCTAGTTAAGCTTACACTCTCGTTTGTTCTAGTTGATTGATATATATTTTTATCCGAGAGTAAGCTTGAAGTTTTTTTCTAGGAGACTTCATTAATAAGTCTTCCATAGGAAAACTTCGTAGAGCTTGTGAGTTTTGTATCATCATTGTAATACTCAAGTGTTCGTATTGCTTTTTGTTTGTAAAATAAATTTTTGCAAATCGATTTCAAATATCTCGTGTGATTTACTTTAATAAATATTTTGTTGAGATATTTGTACATACGCAAAAAGATCTTTGTTAAAATATCCTTTGATTTATTTTATCTTCTTGAACACAAAGATCAAATTATTTTATAAATTAAATCTGAATATCTCTTGTGGTTTATATTGAGAAATATTATTTGTTGAAATATTTGAAGTGTGCTTGTGATCTTTGTTTGTGCATTGTGATTGAAATATTATTTTGACACAAAGATCTCATCACTTATATTCTCACGCACTAATTGTCATATTTGCATAAATATTTGAGAGTAGACACTAAGGCTACACTGAGCTTACAGTTCCTACATGTTTTGTGTGAATTGATTATACTGTGCGTAACTGGGTACATATCTGTTTTACTTGAAAGCACAATCACTGTACCATTTGATTGAGTGAATATTGTTGTATTTCCAGGCGTGACCTGAGGGGGCGGTAATCCAACTCGGTAAGGATTGTGTAGGTTGAGGTCAGCCTTGTGTTAATTGACCTGGTTGTAAAGGTTGAGGTAAGCTCTATGCTAATTGACCTGGTTGTTTAGGTGCCGCTCCACCCGTTAAATGAGCCTATAGTGGTAATCTTTGTACTTGTTAGCCAAGGCGAGGATGTAGGCTCTTTGGCCGAACCTCGATAACATATCACTTGTATCATTTACTTTTTCCGCACTTTACTTTATAACACGTATATGTTTATTTATTGATTGCATAGATTGACCCTAGGTTGTGTAATAATGTTAATTAACCAATTGACCTAGGCGATAATTTTTAAATACCAATTCATCCCTCCTCCCCCCCCCCCCCCCCTTTTCTTGGGATTGCACCAAATCTAACATTGACCAAACAAGTTGGCCAATAATTTTGACTTCAGAGTTGACTATCTTTGAATCACCAACAAAATAGTGAATATGACTTTAACAAACCAACATGACTTGTCATAAAATTAAGACCCAATTTCAAAATAGGTTAAAGTTTTTGAAAGCTCAATTCCAACTTTGAAAATTCCCAGACTCATGGAAACTTAAAGGACTCGATTAACTAAACCAGCTCTTGGGCTTTGAAATTAAAATTGAAAATTAGAGGATGAAACCTGAACTTATTATGAAGAACACTGATTTTGGAATTAAAGGACCACATTTGATCTATTATGAGGATTCTAAACTAATTTTTTGGGTTTTGAAATTAAAATCCTAGACTTATTACAAAGAAAAATGATTTCTAAACTAATTTTTTGGATTTTTAGATCAAAATTGAGAACTTGGAGAATAAGACCTAGACTCGGCATGGAGAACAATAATTTTAAAATTAGACTATAAAGCCTAGCCTACAATAAATTTGGAAACTACGGGGCTCAACTAAGGAAAATTGGTTTTGAAATCAACTAAATTAGAGATACTCAACTTAAAAGGACTCAATTTTTGAGCTCCTAAGACTCAAACCCTAATACCTAAGGGGAATTGATTGTGGAACTATGGGGTCCTATATAATAATCAAGGTTTATTTTGCAGTTAAAAGAGTTAATTAAAATTACGATAGACCTTTCCTAACAGTTTGCCCAAAAACCTAAGACTTGGACTAAACATTTACAAGACTCAACTCTAAAGCACATTTTTTATTTTTAGAGACTTGATTGAAATTGGAAGTATTCAATTGAAGAATTAGGGTCTTAATTCAAAAACTCAAAGTTATTCAGGGCTCAAAGTCAACTCCTGTTTTGTTGGGTTTCCTTGTTGTGGTCTGATTAAAATTGGAGTGTCTACAACAAACATGTTGTGTTTCGTACATAGAGAAACTTATTGAGCACGATCATTTTTTTTTAGAGAAATATATGGTTGTAAATGTGTGTGTGTGTGTGCGTGTGTGTGTGTGTGTGTGTGTCTATATATATATGGTTATGAGTACAATTTTCATGATTTTTCAATTAAATTAATTATTAAATGAATGTGTTATGATACATTAAAACTCATGTTGTCACACACTGACAATAATTTATTTTTTCTTATTTAGATACGTCTCACCCCATGATTATCCAATAATTTTCAAATGACATATGGAGTATAACAATGATCAGAGTAGCACAGTGAAGCGTGGGTGGAATAGAAGGTTTTATTTAGAATAGATCTTTATTAAATTATGTTTTTGATGTATTTAGGATTTTAGGGGTGTTAATTGTGATGTTGGAAATGATGTTGTTATATTGCGATAATTTAGTACTCTGATAATTATTATTGAGATCTTCCGCTATATGAAATATTCAGGTTATTACAAGTGGTATCAGAGTAATAAAATTTTCGAGTCGTCATAATAGGTAACGACAGAGGCAACTATCGTCAATAATTAGGGACTGAAATAGATCTTTGAACATGCCTAAAAGCTCCCTCGTATTCTTCTTGTTCGCATGGAAGAAGGGGAACAAAGGATGATAGTAAGGGATGTCACTATGCTCTACCTTGATTAACTTGCAAATGAGATAACAAAAGGTCAATATAGGAAGTGATGGAGAACAAGATGTAATGAATTCTCTATGAATTATCATATAGACCCTTAGGGCACTTTTCTCTCCATTTTTTAGGGACAAACATTTTCACATCGTGACAATAATGTAATTTAAACTTTCTTTCATAATTTTATTTTTTGGTGAATTGGAAGGACCCTAGGGCTTGAACTACATAAAATGTATAGGTCATTGTCCAACCTAAATCCCTTCTGATCTAGCTCCCAGTATTAGAATTTGATACCTCTAATATAAAAATCTCAACTCTAAATTGGGATGTTTCACTAGAGACATTCTATAATCCCTCATCTACGCACGCACACACATGTGCGTGCATACAAATAATGCAATGCTCGACTAGCACATTAGCGTTACCAAATCATTTCTCGTTTTCACAGAGGTCATCACGATTAGATTTTGAGTCATCAACTTGCTTTATTGTGGAGTTTGAGCTTCATCTAATATTAAAAGATACTCAAAATCTCGAAAATGTGGTCAAACTTATGTTACGTAAAAGAACATGAATTTTAAGTATTGTGTTTAGACTTGTGTAGATTTTGGACCAAACTCAATATAATTTTAGAACATTTAGTTAAGATTTATTTACATAAATTCAAATCAAGAGTTTGAACTTCAAGCTGCCTAATATAGACATATAATATTTTAAAAATATTATAAAATCCTAAACAAAAAAAAAAAGTAAATAGTTAACATTTTTTTTATTGAGATCCACTCGTTAGATGGGGATCTACTAAATTTGATCATTATACTAGAAATAAGACAAACTCTTAATTCAACGTTCAATTAAGACTACGGCTCATAATGCTACATGAGTTAAAAAAATGTACATTAATTCTTAAGACTATAATGAAATAAGAGGAGTATATTAAATTGTACATAAGGATTAGTAATTTGAAGGAAGAATAAAAGAAGTGATTCCTTCAATTGCTTTTTTAATTTCAATTAACAAAGGACAAGATAGACGCACGTAAAAAAAAATATATAGGAAAATTGCTAGTATTATCAATTAATTATCCATCATTAGTACAATTATTTATTAAATTTTTTTGGGATGGAGAATTGAAATTTGTCACCTTCTCCATTCTTAATTAATTGAATAGGCCAATTTCAGAAACAACAAAATACATGTTAGGCTTACATGCAAACAATCCGTGCAATAATAATGTACCACTTAAAGATAAATAAATAAATAAACTCTCACAGTTCCATTATGGAGCACAGCAGATTTAAAAAAATAAAAATAAAAGATAAACAAAACAAAGAAACGTCGTCGTTTACGCTGGTGATGCTCCCTCTTGGGTTTCGTGGATGTCCTCTTTGCGGCTGCGGTCTACGTCTCTTGCAGTCTTCAACCTTCAATAATGCATGACCTTCACTGCTTCATCTGAAATCAGAATCCTTCCCAATAATTAATAACACATAAACTTCATATAATAATCTTCTCTCCACAGTCATGCATAGTGCAATGCTGCAGCTTCTTCAATAATGCAGGACCTCGAAAATTGCACCATCTGTTCTTTCGTTTTATTTTTGAAAATATTTCAAAGATGAATTTTTCTTTAGCTAAAATCCGAGTTGCCAGACACAGCGTGGGCACACACATAATTTTTTAAATATTAGTAGGAGTGACAAAATAGGTTAACGAGTTCGGATAGGTCATAAATGGATAGGGGCAAACACGTAGATATTAAAATTTTATACATTTCATTGTTTAAGATGTTCGTGATGATTTTTTCTTAAAAAAAAATCCTATTTCAAAACAATTGTTGTATATAATGAATTTTTTTTTATAAAATTAAGTATTTTTTTTTAATAATTTTATTATCTAGGTTTAAGTTTATACCTTTTGTTATCTAAGATGTCTATTACTTCGGTTTTGCTTCTATTGTAGGAAGAAATTTTGAAATTAAATAAAATTGATAGGTTCGGATCTCTTTCTTTTTCCTCGTAGAAATATGCCAACTTCATTGCAATTTGTTTCCCTCCAAATTAGAAGGGTCAAAATTAACAAGAAGATCGAGTTAGTATTAATTAACATCGTGGTTTTGTTAGAGGAACCTAATTAAAAGGTCTAAATGACTTTACGGACCTCCACGTATTTATCAATTTTTGCAACTGCAATCAATTTGCAATAAACAGAATCAGTATTGAACAAGTTTTATCTTCTACTTAAGCACCTTTATATCAATTGAGATAATACTATTATTACCAACGTTATGCACATAAACCCTAATTGATTTGTGCAAACTAATTGAACTAGTGTTTATTTAGTTTGTTAATGTGAGACAAGTTTAATTTTGTGCCTTTATACCGAATCCTAACTCAAATAATTGTTGATGTACATTATCCCTTTGTTTGAGAGAAGCCTTAAGTTTGGGTTTGTGTAGATTTGGATAAAATGCAAAACAAAATTATATTGAAATTGTATAAATTCTTCAAATTCAAATTCAAATTCAAAACCTGAAAAACCATGCTTCTAAATGCAATAAAAAATGAATTCCACTCAAGACAAATTAAAACATGTCCTATTTATAAAGGAAATTGTGTAGTTTTCCAGTAAACCATTGACGGTTTCTATATACCCTTCGACGGTTGCTTCGACGGTTTCAGATAGAATATTTATCAGGAGAAAATCGTTGACAATTACACTTGTTGCTAAATTGTTGAGAATCCTAACAGTTGAAGATTGACTGATATATGATAGTCTGCAAGTATCTGAGATTCTTCAATTGTATTACTTGAATATTTAGTAGTTTAGGATCTTCTTGATTTAATATTTAAATACTTTTGAATTTGTAACAACCATACCTTGTACAAGTCCTACATATAGGACATCTCTACATCAATGAAAGTGTGCTACATTCTCTATATGGAATTAGAACTCTTTCTTTCTCGAGTCTTTTTTGTTTTTTCCCAATGACCATTTTCTCTGAGTCTATTATTATAACGCCCCTCAATAAAATATAACATAATAAATCAAATGGTCAACCCGAACCCATGAGTAACGAGGATATCTGTCAAGTATAGCGAAAAACCTAACAGCAGTAAATATAAAATCTCAAACATCCAATCATAAAACATAATACCAGAGTTTAGTATATCATCAATATACTATTTATATGTACAATCTCCAAAAAGTCAAAACAACACTAGGACCATATAACAAATATCTCCTCGTCCTAGTTCAACGCTTACCCTTCTAGTAGGGAAGCTCCACTCACTTAATGGCGGCCTTGACCCGTCGATTTCTCTAGGTTTCCTGAAAAACATATATATGTTGGGGGTGAGACACAACATGAACATTTAATGCATTTATACATATACAGTACATCTCATAAATCGGAAAAACATTCATCATATCATACTGAATAATCATACATTTTTCATATTTGTTAATAACTCATAACGTACAAAAAACATCTGCTATAACAGTAATACTGAAAATATACCCAGGATGAATGGCTAACTGGTGTCATGTATTACCCCCCATGACAGGTTATGTAGCCCGAAGGTGGGACCTGATAATGACTAGCCGACCACTACCGAACCAAATATGTCTGTAAGTACGACGGGCCCACTGCACCCTAGTTCGGACTGCCAGGTGGACGTCCACACTCTACTGAAAACCACATCGACTATCCATCTCTCATCCCCTCGTGGGATGGTTGCACTAATATGACGTAGATATCTAATCTACACATATAGCTACGGTACTGAGCTCCTGAACTGAACTAAACTAACATCCGGGTTTTAATAACATATAGTACATAATTTCGTAAATACGGCCTCGTGCCGAACATTTTATAAATACGGTCTCACGCCAAAATTATACATACGGCCTCGTGCCGAAATCATAGTAAATACAGCCTCGTGCCGATAACATAAATACGGTCTCGTGCCAAAATCATACATATGGCCTCATGCCAGAATCGTTTCAGGTATTTACATTTTGAAAATAACTCATTTATCATATATTCGTCAAACTCAATATAGCATAACTCGTCTTTTCAAGATACCTGAAAATATGCTTTGTTCGTAAAATCATTTATATTATGATTCACTTCACATAAAATAATGTTCATGCCACACATGTGCCATTTAAAGTCATACCTCATATTTTAAAATCATCATTTCTAGCATCTTATACATACATATACATTTTAATCATAATAGCAGTATTTTCCAAGCATACATTTCATAAGTGATAAACAAATATAGCATATGCTTTTCTGAAAATAAATGTGCTCATAATTAATAATAACTTGCATGGAAAATAACTGTTTTAGTTTATTCCCTTACCTGACTACTGAGAAAACCCCTAAAATATCCTAACCTAACCCCCGTAGGATTTCCTGCTTAATACTCCGAAACTAAAAATTCCCAGTATTAAACCTCAATATTTTCATGCGTACATCATTTCCTATAACTATCATAAGACCAAATTTGGCTTAAAAAATCTTACCTCAACTCTGGGATGATTTCCAACTTGCTTTCACCAACGATCCGCTTCGGCAGATTTGGAAAGAACTTCCCCAAGAGCTTCGTGGTGACTTTGGATCGTCAATCCGGCGTAAAAATAGCCCAAAATTGATGAGAGAGAGAGAGAGAGAGAGAGAGAGAGAGAGAGCACCGAAGGGGAGAGAGAGAGTGGAGAGGAAGCTTTAAAATGAAGTTAAAAATTCAAATTTTTCATATATATAGACAGGGGATTTCGTCGACGAGCCGCATCCTTCGTCGACAAATTATCATTAATTTCGTCGACGAAATTTAGCCTTCATCGACAAAATTCAGTCAGCACCAAAACCCCTCTCGGTATTTCTTCGTCGACGAAATTCTTAATGCCTTCGTCAACGAAACCCTGTGTTCATCGACAAAGTCTACGGCCTCCTTCTGTTTCTGTTTCTATTTCCCTCTCTCTTTGTTATTTAAATTCCACTAATATTCGAGTTGTCACAATTATTGTCAACATTCTCGAGCTTCTTGGTAGTGGCAACTCTCTTATTGCCATCAATGCCGACTCCCAGCTTCCTTGGAAGTTGACCCCTTCTAATTTCTCTTCTTGGAACGTCTAAGTGACGTTGTTGCTCATTGGCTATGACCTCTAGGTCTATTATGATGGTATCACCGTATGTCTGTCATGAACCCTCTCTCCCTGCACCTCCTATGTCGGTTCATCTTCAACAGATGTCTCCAATACGAATTTCAGGCATTGGTTTCAACAAGATAAGCTGATCCTTCACGCCATCCTTGCATCAATCTCCCAACCGATTATGCTACTCATTGACACTTCAACCACTGCTAATGATGCATGGTCCAAGTTGCAACAATTCTATGTCAATTGTTCATGCACTCGTGTTATGCAACTTAAGGAGGAGTTGACTCTCATTTAGCGAGAGTCCCGCTCAGTCTCGGAGTATCTTCATGCCATCAAGGTTTTAGTTAATGAACTTGCTGTGATTGACTCTCCTGTCTCAGCGGATGACATTACTATGTATGTTATCAATGGTCTTAATCTTGAATTTCGTGAGATTGCAGCGCCTATTTGGGCACATGAGACCTCTCTTACGTTTGAGAAGTTTCATGACATGCTAGTTGGTCACAAAAGTTACTTGCGATGTGTTGATGCTTCCAATTCCACCTTGATTGCCACTACGAACACCACTCAGTGTCGCATTACCGCTTTCACATTCAACCACAATCAAAGTTCTAACCCTGGTTCCCATGGTTAGGGTCGCCCCAACTCTGGTCGCTATAATTGCAATGAGCAATCTGGTAAGCCTCAGATCATTTGTCAGCTATGTGACAAGGTGGGACACTCGGCCAAGACTTGTCACTTGATTTCAGGAGTGAAGTTTGTAAATTATGTCACTACTAACGTGTCCACCGACAAAAAAGTGGCTTGTGGATTCCGTTGCTTCTCATAACATCACCTCTTATTTTTCCAATCTCTCTGTTCACTTAGAGTATGATGGCCTGTCGGCTTCATTAGACCGCTACCAAATGTTTTTTGTGATACTTGAAGGACACTCTTCATCATGACATCCTCTCCAAGCGCACTGGGAATCTCACTGTTCAAGGATTATTTGATGCTAATTGTGCCGATGATAGGCTAGAGTACCCTATCCTCCACCTCTGCTTATCTTATTTTTCTTGGTGATTGTCTCATTTCTTAGAGCATACACAAGCAACGTGCTGTGGCTCGTTCCTCGATTGAGGCAAAATATCAGACTTTTGCTTCAACCACCTCCAAGCTTATTTGGATTCGCTCACTGTTTCATAAACTTGGTATTCCAATTATTAAGCCCCCGCTATTATTTTGTGATAATATTGGTGCTGCTCAGTTAAGTCTTAATCCTATTATGCCTTCACAGATGAAACATATTGCTATTGATCTTGATTTTGTTTGTGATCTGGCCACCAAAGGTTTGCTGCAAGTTTTTCATATTAGCACCCACAATCAACTTACAGAACACTTGACTAAGGCTCTATCTCGTCAGAAATTTCACTCTCTGTGCTCCAAGATCGGCTTAACTGATGGCACGCCTACCTTGAGGGGGCGTATAAACGAAATTGTGTAATTTTCTAGCAAACCGTTGACGGTTTCTATTTACGCTTCAACGGTTGTTTCGACGATTTCAAATAGAATATTTACTAAGAGAAAATCGTCGACGGTTTGTGTCGTGCCCCGAACCCAGAAATGGGACCCAGGGGTAAATTTAAGTAACCTAACCTGTCTCTGTATCAATTATAACATACATGATACCACATACAAGAGGGTCCGACCCCGTGGGTAACGGATGCCCTATATACATACATACACATGTCCATACTCATCAATATATGCAGCGGAATACGGTCTCTCTTTACATCAAACTGTACCATACCAGAGTCTATACCATACAGAGTTAAACATACCTACAAATACCATACATACCACGGGTGTCAACAAAATCTATCAGGACAACTCGGTTACAAAATTCGCACCTATCAAGTACTAACAGTAGCTAAACACACCCCCGCTTCCGGATGCTAGGATGCTAGTTTCGGCTACCCGAAGGACCTGAAAAATATTTATATATATTCGGGGTGAGACACCTCTCAATAAGGGAGAAAACAGGTTATATCAGTGTGTGGCATACCAGTGTCATTTTCATACTTTATAACACATTCATACTATACAGTTTGAAACACATACGTACAATTTCGAAATAAGTTCCATACATTCCCATACAACTCCATACAGTTCCAATATTTCCACAAAATCCATTCCAGTTCATACGATACTCAAATACATACGTACATACATATGGTCAATGTTGTCACACTACTCACAACTGGATAAGTCACCTAGTCTCACAGCGGTTACGTTCCAACACATTAAACTATGAAAGTTTCCGACTCAGACCCAATAGTGAATCCATTGCTACATATGCAACTACACAAGGTCACCTGGTCTAACCCCGATTACGTTACCATGTGCAAACTACGCTGCGTCAACCTAGGCCCACTGTGGTCCATTGCTATATTCGGTGACTAGCCGAATCATACTGGTGATATTTTGCACCCCGGATATAGAGCCGGCCACTCTTGGTGATATTTCGCACCCTGGATATAGAGCCAGCCACTCTCGGCGTATGGTAATTAGCCGCCCCTAGCCGATTTCACAAAACCTGGAATCACTTTGGAACTTACGTCCCTATACATTTCAGCGTACGGTAATAAGCCGCTACATAGCTGTTTTTTACAAATATCTGGAACACAATACATACATACACACGTACCACACTTATTTGGTTTACAGAAAATCATATCGTTTACAATTTCAAGTATACAGTTTATGCAAATATGAATTACGGTCACCTCAATAATACATTTTAAACAACATAAACGGTTTTCCAATCAAAAAGAGATGATACTCAAAATCCCCAATTTTCCCAAAAACTATAACCCAAAAATCTCGTGTTTTTACCCGATAGATTTTCCTAAATAAGTAACCAAAACATACATACGATCGTAGCCTACAGGCTTACCGATCCCGATTTCAAAAATAAATTGATATAAATAGAATCCCCTTACCTCAACCTGAAACCAAACCACGAACTCTACGGCCCTCAAACTACGAACTGAGACTCTGAAATCTACAAACCACAATACTAAACATGCTTATAATACATACTATTACACATATATCGAATTAGAAATGAAAACCGAGTCTTACCTCGATTTTGGCCCGAAACCTAAAAATCTTCGAAACGAGATTCCGATCCATAGAAGTTGTAGAGAATCCTTCCACGATCCTCGTGGTAATCTCAGATTTTCGATTCTATCAACGACCGGCAAGGAAATCTAGAAAGAGAGAGAGAGAGAGAGAGAGAGAGAGTAGAGGGAGTTTAGAGAAAGAGAGAGAGGTTTTGGGATAACTTAATGAAGAAGAAATGAGGAAATTCCTTTCATATCCCTTTTGACCCGACCGGTTTTCGTCGACGAAAAGTACCTTCGTCAACGAAAAATCAAGGATTTCATCACGAATGTCGGCAACCTCGTCAACGAAGTCTGATATTTAAAATTTTCTAGACCTCTCGGCTTCTCTTCGTCGACGAACCTCTGAATTTTGTCGATAAAAAGTCTACTACCTTCGTCGATGAAATTTGACTTCGTCGACGAAATCTGCAGAAATCCATTTCATATTTTTCGGGTTCTTATAGTTTGAGCAAACTGTGGACGATTACGCCTGTTACTGAATTACTGAGAATCCTAACAGTTAAAAATTGACTGATATCTGATAGTCTACAAGCATATGAGATTCTTCAGCTGTATTACTTGAATATTTGTTTGTATTTGATAGTTTAGGATCTTGTTGATTTGATATTTAAATATTTTTAAATTTGTAACAACCATACCTTGTACAAGTCCTATATATAAGACATCTCTACCTCAATAAAAGTGTGCTACATTTTCTATACTATTAGCCCATTAAGATACACTCTACTAAGGGGGCAAATGAGGAATTGTAAAGTATCTTAATCAAATGTGCTTATATTGTTTGATGTTGGCTTTGACAGATACAATTTAACTCGATTTTAATAAGGAGAGAATAATATTTAACTCGATTTTAATGAGAAGAGAATAATAAAGATGTACACATCGAGCCATTGGTATAGATTCTTACAATATAAAAAAAAGTGATTCATCACTAAAAAGAAAGCCTTTATTTTATTTATTATTTATTGGAACGTACACATGGTCAAAATAAGGAGGCGAGAATCTCGGCGGCACAGGCATGTTTTAAATTCGTGGGGCTCGCCGGCCAGTCGGCTAATTGGCTAATAGCTAGCTAATGCGACTGAGTGACCAATCAAAGAGACACAACATTGATCACAATAAATAAAATGACAGCCAAATCAATGTCGTCCATGGTTTGTCCCTAGCCACCTAGTACCTATCCTCTCACTGTTAGGACCTCTTGCCTCTGCTTAGGCCACCGCCCTCCCCCATCGCTACCCTCGTTTAGTTGTTTTTACCTTTTATTTATACTAAAACTACTCACACTTGCCTCTACACATGGCAAAATAGGTTAGCAAATTAAGTTTAAGATCATAAATAAGTCAAAATTAAATAAGTTTGGATTCTAATAGGTCAAATTAAATTAATATATATATATATGTCAAATTAAATTAAATTAATATATATATATATATATATATATATATGTCAAATTAAATGGGTCACTAGGCGAATACCCAACCTAAATCCTTCTAACCCGTTTAATTAAACAGGTAGATCATGGATCACTCGTCAGATTTCGACCCATTTTACCACCCTTACGAGAGAGAGAGAGAGAGAGAGAGAGAGAGATTATAAGCAAACATAAGATATATATATACTATTAAGATTTAAGAATTAATGTAAAGTGGGAAATCTAGGGAGATTGAGTGTATAGTTAAAATTTTAGGCGAGAAAAAAGTAATGTGTATATATATTTATTTATATATTCATATATAAGTGTTGAGGTTCCTTGAAAGGCATAAAGCTAAATTTAAGGAGATAGTTTCTTTGAGTGTAACAAATTCTCAACATGTTCATTTCATCGAATCTATCTTTAAGACATTAATGCTCAAATCGTTATGCTTTTATGCCATCAAAAGACACCCAAAAAGGAATTTTTCTATCTTAAAACCTTATAATTTTGATCATTTTCATTGGGATTTTGGTAGTGATCATATATAGAAGAGGGAGATAAATTACATCTTGTAATTTAAGCTTTATCGATTTAGAGTAGAACTTTGATGGATAAAAAGAAAAAAAGAGTGTGAAGTAAAGAGTCTATTAATAGGTAATGCTAAAGAAATTATAGAGGTAGGAGCAATAATATTTAAAATCAAAGGTTGCTACACATTTTATTTGTATTTTTTTTTCTCATTGTCCAACTGAAACTTTAAGTATTATATAACTTATGCTCTTCCTGCTCATCAAAATTTAATTGGTTTGTAATATATATTTTCCAAATTCATGAAAATAAAGATTTAATTTGATTCAAAATATACTTAAGCCTGTGTTGGGTGTGTATATATTTTGTTGTTGAACATGATATAAAAAAATTATTTATTGTAGTTGAATAAACGTATAACATAATAATAGATGGAAGGTAAATGTGAGACGATGATGATGTCATTAGAATAAAACTAATTGGCTCGTAAATTGCTCTTGTTACAGGCTCATGGCTCCATCACCTATTCGATCAAATTGAATCACCAAATGAAATATAAATGCAAGTTTAGTAAATAAAAATGAAACAAAAATAAGTCAAATGAATAAATTAAATTTATTACTTAATCACTTCATATTTTCGATTCAAATTTTCATTTCATTTCGTTTCTATGCTATTGCATACTAATTCATAAATCAAATATGATATTGATATAGCTTTTTAATATATATATATATATAATATACACATAGTGGAATGAAACATACAAGGTGATTCTCTCTCTCTCTCTCTCTCTCACGTACACATTCAGACTTTTGATACACATATATAATGCAAACCAGAGTGGCATGCGCATGGGACCTTCCACTGAGTTATTACAATACTATATATGAGTTAGTCTTCACCTTAAAAGTGAAAAATAAAAGATAGACTAAGGTATCAAGGTAAGCACCTACCTTTGAGGTATCCAAACCCTACAGCATGCACGTTAAAACGCTTTGTGGGTTAATGAATTGACCTTCAAGTTTGTTCTTTAGGGAACAAATTCCAAGCTTCAAGCCTTTAATAACGCAATGGCATGTGTTATCATAGGTGTCTTGCACGTTTGAAAAAAGGGTTTATATTTTTTTATTTTTTATTAAAAAATAATATTTTTTATGTCTCGAAAATCCCTACTACTTATAAAATAGTAGTAGAGATATTTTATTTTATTTTTTTGCCTTTTCATGTGAAAAAATGTGTGTAATTTCCCTTAAGTTACCGAAGTGAAAGAACCCTTTTGGGACCCTCATACATATATATAAAGTAACGTATGCTTAGGCATGCATTGGTTCATTTTTGGGTAGGAGGCATGTGCAATCACAAAATGCCACATCATATTTATGCATTAGCCAGTCACCAATATAGATAGTAATTAAATAGCATTCTCATGCTTGGCTGTGTGAAAAAGTAATTGAAGGCCCTCTAATTTTCTTATCTAGTTGCATGAGAAAGTGTGGAATGAAAGAAAAAATGAAGGTGAATCCCTTTCTTGGACTGCCAAAATTCCTTTCTCCCTAAATGGAATGAAAAAAAAAAAGAGAGTGAAAGACACATTAAATTGTTATTTTATTGGGTGGGATCTATTATAATTCTTTGCATGTACTTTGAGTAAAGACCGTTATTAAATAGCATATCGGAGAGTTAAAAATTATTACTTTAATCCTCAGTATCACGTCTAATTTTCTTATTAATTTACATTAACTTATTTTTCACCTAACAATTTCGATGCATTTCCAATGGTTCCAATAGAAAAAGTTCATTCGCTAACGTGTCATAACTACTAGAGAGAGTAGTAATTTGTCGTTATTGTTATTGTTACATTATAATTATTAGTATTAGTTATAATATCACATGGAGGACATAGGTGTAATAGGTCAACAATGAACATCATTTTAATAAGTTTTTTATTTATCTTTCCTTTTATTAGTTATCTATTCTCCATGCCGGTGCGAATATTTCTATCCTACTAAACCGATAAACATGAACCTTGCAAATTTATGCCAATTCACAAGTATTACAAATTGAATATATATAATAGCTCAAATCGTAAGCATTTTATTAATCAAATGTCATCCAAACCCTAAAAGTATAACATACAGGCACATGGCCGGTGGCACAGAAATATAAACTGATAATTGGATTGGGTCACATCCATATTTTTTGAAGGTGAACTTTTGTCAACGATAATAAAGAACCCATTTTAATATGCTCAAGTATGTATAAAAAAGGTTGAGACGAACTCAACAAATGATTCCTACATTTATCTAGCTACTGAGATTAATTATAGTGTACAAACTTTACACGAGTCTGGAAATATTATATCACTATCAATAAATTGCCAAAGGCAAACATAAGAGAGGCTCTCTTTGTAACTTTTGCACTATAGCAACTACCATTTGGGACATCAACATCCATCCCATCATGATTATAAGATAAAGAAAGAAAATAAAAACAAAGGAAAACAAAGGAGGAACTGATTGCATGCTTTGTGCAAACTTAAAGTCTTGCACCAAAGGAGACCTAATGGCCTCCCAAGTACGTAAAAGTTGGGATTCAATTGCCGAAAGTGAAAGAAAAACAAGCTTTAAAGCGCAATTTCCCCGAACTGCACCCAAGGGGGGGAGTTCTAATCAAACCTTGCATGAAGACCAGTTATTAAAAATAAAAAAGAAGAGAGAAAGAGATGGGCATATATTCAGTACATGCACGCACTGTTCTTACTCATGCAGGCTAGCTAGCCAATAGCAATTGAGCTGCTGGAGATGAGCACAATGCATGCATAAATGGAAACTAAAGAGACTATCTTTTCCTTAAAGTCGAATTCGATATGGACTAAACAAGTTAAGCCCACTTAGAGCCGCTTTCTTTTTCCAAAAACCCTACGTACACACATTTAGAAAGAGAGAGAGAGAGAGAGAGAGAGAGAGAGGATAAGCATAAGGGTAGGGAAGGCAGTATTGAGGAAGGACATGATTCCGCGAGAGATGGAAATGGACTTGTGTTGTTCTAAGGTGATTATGCTTTTTTTTCTTGCTTTTTTTTTTTTTATAGTTATTTGTGTTCCGTGAAGCACTATGTTGAATTTAAGTATTTGGATATTGTTGTGCTGGAGCCAGGAGACGCGTGAGCTATGCTAGAGACGCGTTGCAAGCTGGAAAGCTGTTATCCGCCATTTAATTTAGATGAATGAAACTTCTCAATTTGGATTTATTGTAATTAATTGTAATTGATTATCAGCTACCTATAAATAGAGGAGCTATGGAGAGTTGATATGCACGGAGAAGAAAAGAGAGGAAGAAGAGAGTGTGAGGAAGAGAGAAGCCGAGAGAATTGTATTTCTTTCCGGCGATTTTAAGTGAATTGTGGTGTGCTCCGTGGACGTAGGTCGATTTTGACCAAACTATATAAATTTCTAGTGTCTCAATTTTTTTGGTTGCTCACAGGGTCCCAACAAGTGGTATCAGAGACCGGTTGGAGCAGAAAGGCCAGATAGGAGTTGTTCACCAAAATTAGAGTTCTATCTAGTGGCTCGAAATTGAATTTTGAGGCCACCATCATGTTCACCTCGTCCAGACGAAGCCAATGGTACAAGCCGGAGCTCGAAAGGAGTTCAGACAGAGGCACACGCTTCATCGGGGTAGTATGCCTCGTCACGCGCGCCACGCGTCTTCCTCGCCTAGCCACCTCGACCTAACCCGGCAACCCTCGTCCCTACCTGGAAATCCTAGACCTGAACCGGAAGCCCACTCTAGACCCGATCTGCACCCGACACGGATCTATATCCAACCCGGACAAACCCGTCACACGCTCTAGACCCGGCCATGTTAGCGACGCCCTGTCAGTGCCGTGTCAATGATGAGTCAGATGCCACGTCAGCAGGTGGGCCCCACAGTGCCACGTCAGCATCGTTGACAAGGTTTGACCTGATCTTTGACCAAGCTTTTCAGAGTCATTTTAGGTCCGTTTTTCAAACGACTTAAACCATTTTTAAGGTTTTCGACCGTTCCGGATCCAACTGTGCTGTTCATTTGAACTAATTCCATCTCTAGATTAGAAAATCAAGACATCAAACAAAAAGAGCTCAAAGATTGAAATGTTCATCAACAATAATTTTGGTTTCTGGAAGATGTAGATTGAAGATTATTTAATTAAAAAGGAGTTGCACTTACCATTGAAGGGTAAACCAGCATCCATGAACTATGATGAGTGGGAGTTGTTTGATCGAAAAGCTCTCGAAACTATCAGAATGACGTTGTCAACGTCTATGGCATTCAATATCAAGCATATATCATCCACCAAGTCTCTAATAGATATGCTTTCTAATATGCACGAGCAGCTGTCAAATGCTAACAAGGTACATCTTATGAAAAGATTATTTACTATAACCATGCCTACAGGTGAAAGTTTTAGTAGGCATTTGAATAATTTCAACAAGTTGTCGGATCAACTCGCCTCAATCGGGATAACATTTGATAGTGAGATTCATGCCCTACTGATTCTTAGTCAGTTGCCCGAAAGTTGGAATGATATCGTTACTGCAATCAGTAGCTTCGCAAGGAAATCAAAACTTGTATATGATGAGGTCATCGGCATGATTTTAATAGAAGAAATCAGAATACAGTCAAACTATGGCTCCACTTCAAGTTCAGCCTTGAACATAGAAAGTTGAGGCAAAGGAAGCAGGTATGGACGATCAAAGAATCGCGGCAGATCTAGGCCTAGGCAGTCTAAATCCAGAAATCTCAGAGGTTCTCAGGACACAGGTTCCTAGAGCACAAAAATTATTGAGTACTGGATATGTGAAAAAACTAGTCATTACAAGAACTAGTGTAAAAGTTTGAAGAAAGAATATGAGACGAGGGCAAATACAAAAGCAAATGTTGCTTAAGAAAATGATGATATGTTGATCTGCTCTTTGGAGAGTAAAAAGGATTCTTGGGTGTTAGACTCTGGAGTTTCATTCCATGCCACTTGCAGCACAGATTTCCTAGAGGAGTATACATCTGGTAATTTTGACAAAATATATCTTAGCAATGATCAATCTTGCGACATTGTCGGTAAGGGGATAGTGAAGATCAAAATGAATGGGCCTGTATGGAAACTAAGAGATGTTAGATATATTCTAGACCTGATGAAGAATTTGATCTCAGTCAAACAACTGGCAGATGAAGGATATAACACAACTTTCATTGGTGATGAATGGAAGATTTCGAAGGGTGCATTGACGATTGCATAAGGTAAGAAAAGTGGTACTCTTTATGTAACTCCTAATGCATGCATGTCTATTATAGTTGCTACAGGAAATGATGATAACAACATATGGCATCAACGACTCGGACACCTGAGAAAGAAGGGACTCAGGGTGATGCACTCAAAGGGTAAGTTGAGTGATTTACAGTCGGTAAAGATTGACACATATGAGGATTGCATATTTAGAAAACAGATGAGAGTTAGTTTCTAGACAAACATCAGTACCCCAAAGAATGAGAGACTTGAGCTAGTCCATTCAGATGTATGGGACCAACAACCATTTCGTCCACAGGTGGGAAGCATTACTTCGTCACATTTATCGATGATCATTCACAGAAGGTATGGGTTTACTTCCTGAAATAAAAATCTGATGTTTTTTATGCTTTTAAAATTTAGAAAGCAATGATAGAAAACGAAACTGGTTTGAAAATTAAGAAGCTGAGAACAGATAACGATGATGAGTATGTTGACACCGAGTTCAAGAAATTATGCTACAAACATGGTATTAGAATAGAAAAAACTGTGTCAAGTATGCCTCAACACAATAGCGTAGTCGAGCGGATGAACAAAACGTTGACAGAAAAAGTCAGAAGCATGCGTATACAGTCAAGCTTACCAAAGATGTTTTAGGCAAAGTAGTCAACACAATAGCTTATTTGATTAACAGGAGTCCATCAGTACCATTAGATTATAGTCTACCAGAAGAAGTATGAAGTAATAAAGAGGTAAAACTTTCATATTTGAAAATTTTTGGCTGTGTTGCACTTAATGTCTTAATTTTTTCACACATAGCCAGTCCCAAGCCCGGGTTAAGGAGGAGGGTTGCGTTAGGTAGCTGACAGCCAACGTAAAATTTGTCAGATCACTCTGATATGAATTCTTACCAAATATTTGCTGGGGCGTCCCCTACAAGCGACGCGTTGCACTTGAACAACCCAGGTGTAGCGAAAAGTGGGCGAGGGTGAGCTAGGTCATCGCCCCGAAGCGACGCGCCATGTTGGCGCCCAGGTATGGTGTCAAATATACGAGGGTTCCTGC
Organism: Malania oleifera; assembly: GCF_029873635.1. NCBI lineage: Eukaryota > Viridiplantae > Streptophyta > Magnoliopsida > Santalales > Ximeniaceae > Malania > Malania oleifera. The sequence goes on from NC_080420.1 coordinate 1,927,605, forward strand.
ATCATTCTGGACGTGAGCAGGTAAAGACGTTAGTTCAGGAAATTAGGATTAGATTAGCAACTTGGAATATAGGGACACTTACGGGTAAAAACATAAAAATTGTTGATACAATGATTAGAAGAGAAATTAATATAATTTGCCTTCAAGAAACTAAGTGGGTGGAAGAAAAAGCTAGAGAAATTGATAAATCAGGATTTAAAGTTTGGTACACTGGAAAAGAAAAACATCAGAATGGAGTAGGCATTATTATAGAAAAAAACTTAAAAGATAGCATTGTGGATGTAACTAGAGTAAGGGATAGAATTATAAAAATCAAGATGGTATTAGGAAAAGAGATAATAAATATCATTAGTGCTTATGCTCCTTAAGTTGGCTTAGGAGAAAATCTTAAGAGACAATTTTGGGAAGATATGGATAGTATTATACAAGGCATACCAGGGACTGAGAAAATGTTTATAGGAGGAGATCTGAATGGACACGTTGGAAGAGATAATTAAAATTATGAGAGGATACATAGAGGATATGGATATGGAGACAAAAATGAGTCAGGAGAGATGATCTTAGACTTTGCTATGTCATATGATTTTAGTATAATGAATACTTGCTTTAAGAAGAGAGAATAACACTTAATAACCTTTAAAAGTGGACAAAATAGAAGTCAAATAGATTTTTTTCTAACTAGGAGGGTAGATCGTTTATCATGCAAGGATTGTAAAGTTATTCCGGGTGAAAGCTTAACCACACAACATAGAGTCTTAGTGTTAGATATGATGTATTAAAAAATGGAATAAAGAAGATAAATAAACCAGTATAGGAGAACTAGATGGTGGAACCTAAAATGAGAAAATATAATAAAATTTAAAGATAAAATGATCAAAGATGGGGATTGGACCTTAGAGAATGTGATAGATACAAATACTCTTTAGAATAGATTAGCTAGTTCTATTAAAAAGATAGCAAAAGAGATTTTAGGTGAATCAAGGGGAAGATTCTTGAATGGCAAAGAAAGTTGGTGGTGGGATAAAGATGTACAAAAAACCATAAAGACAAAAAGAATTTGGTATAAAACGTGGAAAAAATGTAGAAATAGAGATAACTTTGAAAAATATAAAGAGGTAAGAAAATATGCAAAAATGGTCGTTAGTGAAGCTACATATAGATCATTTAATAGTTTGTATGATAGATTAGGTACAAAAGAAGGAGAAAGAGATATATTTAAACCTGCTAAAGCTAGAGAAAGGAAGAGCAAGGACTTACGAAATGTAAAATGTATAAAAAATGAGGATGATATTGTCTTGGTTAAGGACGAAGATATTAAAGAAAGATGGCGAAGTTACTTTAGTAAATTGTTTAACGAAAACCAAAGAAAAGGCTTAAACTTAGAGTTGTTAAATGAGGAAAAGACTAAATATATAAGATTTATTCGCAAAATTAGAGTTAACGGAGTTAAGTTTGCACTAAAAAAGATGAAAAATGGGAAAGTTATGGGACCAGATAACATCATAATCAAAGTTTGGAAATGCTTGGGTGATAACGGAATTATATGGTTAACTAATACAACTGTAAAAACTAAGAAAATGTCAGATGAATGGAGGAAAAGTACTTTAATACCTATATATAAAAATAAAAGAGATATTCAAAATTGTAATAACTATCGTGGAATTAAACTTATGAGTCATACGATGAAACTATGGGAAAGAGTTGTTGAACAAAGATTAAGGTTAGAAACGAAGATCTCAGAAAATCAATTTCGTTTTATGCGTGGGAGATCTACCACAGAAGTTATTTATCTTTTAAGAAGATTAAGGGAAAAGTTTAGGGAAAAGAATAGGGACTTGCATATGATATTTATTGACCTTGAGAAAGCATATGATAGGATACCTAGGGAAGTTCTATGGTGGGTTTTAGAAAAAAAGAGTATATGTTGTAGGTATACCGATGTCATTAAGAATATGTACGATGAAGTAATGACTAGTGTAAGGACTATAGATGGAAAAACTAGAGAATTTCTAATTATCATAGGTGTACATCAAGGATCTGCTTTGAGTCCTTATCTTTTTGCTTTAGTGATGGACCAATTGACTAAGAGTATTCAAAAGGAGGTTCCATGGTATATGTTGTTTGTAGATGATATTGTATTAATTGACGAAACTAGGGATGGAGTAGAGGCTAAGTTAAAATTATGGAGAGAAGCTTTGGAATCTAGAGGCTTTAGGATAAGTAGAAATAAAATAGAATATATGAAATGTAATTTTAGTAATGATAAGAGGAATATTGGAGACAAATTTAAAATTGATGATGAAGAAATAAATAGCACTTGTAGATTTCGATACCTTGGATATATTATGCAAACTGATGGAGAAATTGAAGATGATGTAATGCATAGAGTTAAAGCAGGTTTGGTAAAATAGAGAAGTGCTTCAAGTGTGCTATGTGATCGTAGAATACCCTTAAAATTGAAATAGAAGTTTTATAGGATAGCTATAAGACCAACTATGCCATATGGATCGGAATGTTGGGCGACGAAGAAACATAATATCCAAAAAGTAAAAGTTGCTGAGATGAGAATGCTTAGATGGATGAGTGGTATAACATTGAAAGATAAATTAAGGAATGAACATATTCGTGGTAAGTTAGGTGTAGCTCCTATAGAAGATAAGATAAGGGAGGGACGACTCAGATGGTCTGGACACTTGCAACGTAGGCCTTATAGTGCACCTGTGAGGAAGAAAGACTTAGTTATTGTGGGGGCAGTAGAAGGGGTAGGGGTAGACCTAAACTAACTTGGGAGGAGATAGTGAGTAAGGATTTAATATCCTTGAATTTATCAAAAGAAATGGTCCATGATCACATAACTTGGCGGAAAATGATTCATATAGTTAACCCCACTTAGTGGGACTAAGGCTTGGTTTTGTTGTTATTTTTATTATTATTGCATATATACATATCAATGATCATGTCAGGAATAAGCTAGATCCGAATCCTAGAAATGCGCTTTCATCAGTTATGGTGGAGATGAATATGGATATCACATTTGGGATGATGAAAACAAAAGGGTGATCAGAAGCAGAGATGTGATTTTTGATGAAAAAGTGATGTACAAAGATAGACACACAAAAGAATCTACAGAATTTGAAACAACCTTTGTAGATGTGGATGATGTTTTAGAAGGTGTAAGGACACGTTAGCAAAACACCGAGAATCCTCAGTAGAATACCGAGAATCCTCAGGCAGAGGAATATGTGGAGCAGATTGTTGCACCACCACCTCCTACTCTAACACTAGAGCTTAGGAGATCTTCTCGGCAGTATGTACCAAACAGAAGGTATGTGAATCATTTACTTCTTACAGATAAAGGAGAACTTGAATGCTATGTTGAAGCATGTAAGGCAGGAGATTCGAGCACGTGGGAGCTTGCAATGAAAGACGAGATGAAGTCTCTTAACTCCAACAAAATATGGTAACTAGCTAAGTTACCAAATGGTAAGAAGGCTCTTCACAAAAAATGGATGTACAGGATCAAAGAAGAGCATGATGGATCCAAGAGGTATAAAGGTCGGTTAGTAGTCAAAGGTTTCAAATAGAAAGAAGGAATCAACTACACTGATATTTTTGCACCAGTTATCAAACTGACAACCATCATATCCATTTTGAGTATTGTTGCATCAGAGGGTTTACATCTTGAGCAGTTGGACGTGAAGACAGCATTTCTTCATGGTGACCTTGATGAGAAAATTTATATGCAATAGCTAGAAGATTTCTCAGTAAAAGGTAAAGAGAATCTTGTATGTAAGTTGAAGAAGAGTTTGTATGGTCTCAAATAAGCTCCTAGGCAGTGGTGCAATAAATTTGACAGTTGTATGCAGAGGAACAATTTTCAAAAGTACAATACCGACCACTATTGCTACTTCAAGAGGTATCGTACTAGCTATATTATCCTATTATTATATGTTGATGATATGCTAGTTGCAGGATCAGATATAGAAAAAATTAGAAAATTGAAGCAATAATTGTCAGAGGAATTTGATATGAAAAACTTGGATCCTGCAAAGTAGATTCTTGAGATGCAGATCTCTAGAGATAAGCAACAAGGAACGTTGCAGTTATCTCTGTCAAAGTACATCAGCCGTGTTTTACAGAGGTTTAACATGAGTAGCGCCAAAGTTGTAGCTACACCATTGGCAGGTCACTTCCATCTCTCTAAGGATCAATCTCCCCAGAAAGATGAAGAAAATACTTCATGGCTAAGAGACCATACGCCTCAGCCGTTGGAAGTCTAATGTATGCTATGGTTGGTACCAAACCAGATATTGGCCAAGCAGTGGGAGTTGTCAGCAGATATATGTCAAATCCAGGGAAGACACACTAGGAAGCAGTGAAGTGGATTTTGAGATATCTACATGGCACTATTGATAAGCGCCTATGTTTCGGAAAAAGTGATTTGAAAATCCAAGAATTTGTAGATGCAGATTTTGCAGGTGAAATTGATCATTGCAGAAGCACCATCGGATATATATTCACTATTGGCATAACATGTCACAAATATAGAAGATTGTTATTTTATCCATTACAGAAGCTGAGTATGTAGTAGTGACAGAAGCTAGTAAAAAGATGATTTGGCTTCAGGGTTTGTTAACGGAGCTTGGATTAAAGTAGGAAAGAAATGTTTTGTATAGTGATAGTTAGAGTGTGATACATGTGACAAAGAACTCCGCATTTCATTCCAGAACTAAACATATTGTATTGTGTTATCACTTCGTCAGATCTCTGATAGAGGACGGCATATTGTCACTTGAAAAAATCCAAGGTAGCATAAATCCGACAGATATGTTAACTAAGGTGGTGACTATAGAGAAGTTAAAGTTGTGTTCAACTTTAGTTGGTCTTCGTGCCTAAAGACATATTTTGAGCACATCATTTATTTATATACTGATACTGGTTGAGGAGGCATCTCCATCTCCAAGTGTGAGATTGTTGTGCTGGAGCCAGGAGACGCGTGAAATGAGCTAGAGACGCGTGAGTTGAGCTGGAGACGCATTGCAAGCTGGAAACTTGTTATTCGCCATTTAATTTAGATGAATGAAATTTCTCAATTTGGATTTATTGTAATTGATTATCATCTACCTATAAATAGAAGTATTGTGGAGAGTTGATATGCACAAAGAAGAAAAGAGAGGAAGAAGAGAGTGTGAGGAAGAGAGAAGCTAAGAGAATTGTATTTCTTTCTGGCAGTTTTAAGTGAATTGTGGTGTGCTCCGTGGACGTAGGTCGATTGTGACCGAACCACGTAAATTTTTGGTGTCTCAATTTTTCTAGTTGCTCACAGGGTCCCAATAGACATATAGGTACTTCTTTTTTTTTTTTTTTTTGAAAAGACAAATTCATTAATAGGGAAGAGCCAAGCAAGAAGTTTGAAAATTCCATAGAGGGATACAAAAAAGGGTAAAAAGATTACCCTCCCAGCTTTGGGAAAAAACAAGAGAACTCCTCTCAGTCTAAATTAGACAAAAGGAAGTTAGGTCTGAACCAATGAAATAGATTAGAACTCCTGCCAGAGTAGCTGCTTTTAATCTTTTAAGGAAACCCTTTAGACTTCTGAAACTCCAAAAAGAAAATATTGAGAGCAATTTTTTTGGCATGATGGGATAATATTTAAGCATGTTTTTGCAGGCCAAGTTCTGAATCTTCCTACTCTAATGGCAATGGAGGAAAATATGATATACCCCTTCACTCTCTTGTTTGCAAAGAATGCACATTGAGGCTAGCCTCCATCCTCTTTTTTGGAAATTGTTAGTTGTCAGAATTCTGTTGTTAATAGATAAACAACAAAAAATATTAACCTTTGAGGTAATGAAAGAGTTCCATACCTAATTGGAGGGCAGTCAAAGGTTGTTATGAGTTTCTTTTTTTTATAGGAGTTTGTAACAACTGGCCACTGAGAAAGCTTGGGAACTTGAAGGTTCCCAAGAGCATGAATCGGGATCCCCCTGCTGATTGTTGGTTCATAGGCCAATTTGAGCAACTTAACAACTTGGTCAACCTCTTTTCCTTTAACATATATTCCAGTTGAAAGATATATCCCAGAGAGACCTATTGTTGGGAAAACTTAGTACGTCTGCCACTTGAACATTTTTCTGACCAGCCAAAGTGAACAGCTTTGGGTAGAGATCTTGGAGAGTGGCATTAGCGGCCCATTTTTCCAACCAAAACTTAGTTATGCTTCCATCTCCCACATTGATCTTCATATGCTCCCATATAGTTGGCTTGAGTTTTGTGAAATTTTTCCATAAACTCCTACTGAGGCATCCCGAATGCTTTGATGGATATCAACCAGAGACCCTATACCTATATTTGATACATATAACCGATTTCTAGAGACTCTAATCTTCCCTGCTGAAGCGTTAAATCCATTTCTCATCTTCCCTGCTGAAGCGTTAAATCCATTTCCCCAAAAGAGCTTTGTTTATAGTTTCAAGGCATTTAATTCTAGCCCACCTTAGGGTTTTAATTTCATTGATAGATTATTCTTTCTTTGGGTATAAGATGCATGTGTATGGGAATAGTGTACAATGTATTATAGGTGCAAATGTATTTTTATTTCTTTGGTGTGATATTGATGCAACTATTTGGTTATCGAATTGGTTTGTTTTATGGTCTTGAAGATATTAGGTTAGTTTACCTAATTTTTTTTTTTCAACGAACCCCCAATTTTATTGATAGCCCTCGCTTGCTTATGGCGAAGGAATACCGTGGTTACAAGCAAGACACATAGGATTTACAAATAAACTATAAAAAACCATCCTAGACATCAAAACCAGTCATAAATAATAATAATAATAATAATAATAATAATAATAATAATAATAATAATAATAATAATAATAATAATAAATAATAAAAAACCAGTATCATCATCCAACTAAAACAATCTAAACATGCCTATATGGAATCAAAACCAAACAAAAACTAATCTAAACAAAGAACCTGCAAAATGATGTCGATTACTTGCAAACATATATAAGAGAAACATCTGAGGAAAACCAAATGATATCAATTAAAGATGAAGACTTGGAATACTCATCTTATCCATATGAATGAGACCTCTCATTTTACTCAGTAGCACATCACCTGCAAAATGTGTCCTCGTGTTGCCTCCCTCACCTTGAATAGCCAAGAAATCCACTACCTGATTACCTTCTCTAAGTTGATGCTTTATTGAGAGTTGAAGACCTCGTGATTCCTTCTCTAATAATTCCCAAAAGTCTCATAGGTACCAGGAGGAACAAATTCCAGATGTGAGCCATCCCACCACCAATTTTGAATCGCTTTCAATATAAATATTCTGATATCCCAACTCTTTATAGAGTCGAACACCACTAGTAAGAGTCCACGACTCCACTCCATTCTTAGTACCTATCTCAAATTTGTCAAAGAAAGTGGCCTTAATATTACCAGATGAGTCGCAGATGATACCACCACCACCACAAGAACTCGGATTTCCTCTACAAGAGCTATCAATATTTAACTTCAACCAACCTACTATAGGCTTTTACCAGATTACTTTTTAAGGAGTTCTAAACTTCAGCATTTTTGTTTTCATCTGGAACTCTTCTAATGAATTCTTATCTATATAGGGTAGATAACCCTTCACGCCTTCTACAATTTTTGGAAGCCAAAACCTCACAAATAACAAAACTGCATACCTCGACTTATACTTATCTTCCATGTGGGCTTTACAACGTCCGAACCACAGTCTCCAAGAAATTCTAGTAGGTAAAAAAATCAATAATTGAACCTTTTTGGGTTGATTTTTCAGCACCTCTGAACCATCTAGTAATTTTCACCCTCCATGGTTCAGCATCAAATTTTAGAATTCCTGAAAGAGACGTTGCTCTCCTCCATACCATACTTGCGATGATTCCCATACTCGAAACATGATTGAGCGACTCCTATTTTTTATTCACACAGAAGTTGCAACATGAGACCTTATCAAACCCTAGCTGCCGCACTCTTTCATCTACAGGAAGACATTAGAACATGACTTTACACATACACAATGATACTTGTCGCGACATCCCGGGAGCGAGATGCCCCGAGAGGTGAGGGACAACAATAATATTATTTTCTGGAAAAATTAGGAGTTTGGAGTCGCCACTAACCTATTTTTTTTCTTGGTGTGGGTAGAACACCTAATTACTACTCAATTAAGAATAGTATATGTCTACGTATACCAAAATTGGGATCGGGAGTTCAGTTATGGTAGGGGAAGGTATTCGCACCCCCTACGCACCCGTTCTATGAACGATACCTAATTATCTAAAAATATTCCCAAAATTGAATTTAATACCATTTTTAATTTACTATTTTTAAAATAGACAAAATAATAATAATAATAATAATAATAATAATAATAATAATAATAATAATAATAAAGGAAGAAGTGTGCAAAATTAATAGTATGTACTAAAAAATGGGTGTGATTTAGGAATGTCTAATAATAAGGCCCCCAAAAGAGGGGATCTTGTTAGAAAAACCTCCCTAGGAGCTAATACAGTAGAGACTTGAAATGTCCATCGCCCTTTTTAGGGACACACCCCTTTTGAAAATTGCGAAAATATTTTAAGAAAATACTCCCATATTTTTCCAATAATTTTTCTGAGCATTTTTTACATTATTTTTCTAAAATTTCTAGGAAGTTTTCAAAGGGTTTTCCTTATTTTTTTTTTGAATCAAAATGTCTCGAAATATTTTTCCTGGTCTCAAAATATTTTTCCAATTTTTTTTTATTTTTTCTGACTTTTTTTTGCAATTTTTCTACTATTTTTCTCAATTTTAAAATTAAATTAATAATATAATAACAAAAATAAATAAATAAAATAAGTGAACCGGTTCAACCGTCACTAATACAGAACTTTTAGTGATGAAATTCAAACCATTACTAATACTTTTGTCACTAAAAACTAGTTTTCCTGCTCAAACTATCGCAGGATACCACTTTTCGCGCTCAAAATATCTCTGATAAAATATTAGCAATGTTTTTGAGCTATTAGTGACGTTTTGAAATCATCACTGATAGGCCCTTATTAGTGAAGGTTTATGGACCATCACAAATAGTTCATTATTAGTAGTGGTATAAAAGAACGTCACTAATAATGTTGTATTAGTAACGGTTTATATAACCGTCACTAATAATGCATTGTTGACTAGGCAGAAGGTCAACAATAGTAGTGACGGTTTTCAGAAACAGTCACTAATAATTTATTATTAGTAACGGTTCTCATAAACCGTCACTAATAGTCTTGTATTAGTAACAATTTATAGCACCGTCACAAATAGTGCATTTGTTGACTGGGAAAAAGGTCAACAATATTGGTGACAATTTTTAAGAACCGTTGCTAATAGCCTATTATAAGAGACATTTTTTATGAACCGTTACTAATAGTTTATTATTGGCAACATTTTTTTTAAAATGTCACTTATAGTCTTGTATATTAGTCTTGTATCTGTGGCAAAGTTTTGCAATGATTGGACTGATTTTTTTAATGCAATAGAGTTTAAGAGATCTTTTGAAATTGTTCATCACTATAAAAACGAATGAGATGCACGAAAAAGAAATAACATGCTTTGTTCAAATATCTATGCATGCATGGGTGGGTTGCTCATGAAGATGATTATAATATGGAAGGGTTGGCCAGTCGGACACTATTTTCAAAGCAGTGGACAGATAAAAATAGTTGTTAATGTTGTCCAAGAAGCAAAACAAGATAGAAATAATATTGTGGCATTTGAAAATGTTAAAAAGATAACCAAGAGAACCGAAAGAGTAAAAGAGGAAAAACCCTGGAAGAGAAGTAAAACGTAAATGTCAGCAACTTCACCTCAATCAGTAGAATGCACTTTACAGAGAGGACACTTGGAATCGAACTCGTTCTGTCTGGGTAAGCAATTGTTGCGTGAACAAATCCGAGGGAAAAAATATACAATAAATCAAAACATAGAAATAATAAAATATAATAAAATGTATATGAACATTCAAATCAAAAAAAATAAAGAGGAAGAACGAACTTGCAAAATATATGATTACAGGGCAGCAGCTAGCATTAGTCGAGTGAACAAATTTAAGTTGCATGCAAAATCAACAAAAAGCACCGTATCAACATCATAGACACCTTCTAACTAGAAACAATCACATTTTTAGAGAGAGAGAGAGAGAGAGAGAGAGAGAGAGAGAGAGAGAGAGAGAGAGAGAGAGAGAGAGAGAGACCAAATGGGGTATTTGAGATCAAGAGCAAGCTTCTGGAGACAAAGAACCCATGGGTCAAGGAAGCAAGCATAGGTAGGAGAATCTGCCATGGCGGTGGGGGTTGAGATTTTGGAGGAAGAGAGAGAAGTACTCGACTACAACCTACATCTAGCTCGCAAAATATATACCTATATCGTCAGCTTCAGAAAATTCCGAAAATTGAAAATGCATCACGGCACAGCCGCATAGCCTTGGAAATGCATTTTGCGTTTTACGGAAACGATATGATATTTTCGACGATATGATATTTTGATATTTTTTGGTCAAACTATTTTATGTGTAACCCCTATATTCTCTCTATTTCTTTTTTTGTTACTTTTAATTTCTGTTTCTTACATTTATTAATTTGGTAGTATAAATATGTCTGGCCATGGATTGGGATTGTTGTTAACATAGTGGATGAAAAAGATGGAAGATCTGTCATTAATAGTGAATATTGGTTGAAAATATTCTTTAAATTTAAACCTGTTGAAGTTCATACCTTTTGAAGTTGTTCATCACGTACAAAAAAAAAAATGGGATGCACGAAAAAGAAACAACACGCTTTGTTCAAATATCTATGCATGGCTGGGTGGGTTGCTCGTGAAGATGATTACAATTCAGCATGACTAGTAGGCTAGGAAGCTATCTTCGTAGAAGTGGACAAATAAAAACAGTTGCTAATATTGTCCAGTAAGCAACTTGACACCACAAATGAGAATCTGGATGAGTTGAAGATAAAATACAACGAGAAGAGCATGTCCTTAAGTAGAATGTTTGAAGAGAAAGACCATCACTAATAGTCTTATATTAGCTACTGACGGTTCTCAAAAATCGTTACTAATATTTCATTTGTTGACGGGGAGAAATGTCAAAACTAATTCACAAAAACTTCTAATGGAGCAATGAAAATGGCCATCAAGTGCAATTAGCGAACGCAAACATAAAAATGACCTTGCCTTGGCAAAATACCTGGAAACTGACCTAATTGATGAGTCGGGCCAAACACCTCGCCCTATTGAACCAACACCCATCTCTCAAACTCTAGAACAAAATGATTTATATGTCTGGTCATGGACTGAGATTGTTCTTAACATAGTGGATGAAAAAAATGGAATAGCTGTCATTGATAGTGAATATTGGTTGAAAATATTCTCTAAATTAATTTAAACCCTCTTGAAGTTCATACCTTTTTGAATGACCGTGTATAGACTGGTGGAGCTGTGATGAAGTCTGCAATGATTGGACTTGTTTTTAAATGCAATAAATTGAGTTTGAGAGATCAATCTTCTGAAGATGCTTATCATAGTAAAATGGAATGGGATGCATGAAAGAAACAACTTGGTTCAAATATCTATGCATAGGTGGGTTGCTCGTGAAGATATTGTCTAGTAAGAAAAACATGATAGAAAATAATGTTGTGGCTAACCTAGCCAGTCTTCCTGACACCATAAATGAGAATTTAGATGAGTTAAAGATAAATTATAACAAGAAGAGCATGTCCTTAAGTAGAATGCTTGAAGAGAAAGTGTAGTAACCCGAGAGAAATAATGGTATTTAAATAATAAGAAGAAAGGAAAATGATAATAGGATCAGATGGAGGTGTTTGTTGACGACATTGCATTTTGGATGGGATGATCCCAAGAAATTTTTCAAGCCTCGTCGATGAACACAAGGGTTTTGTCGACGAGGGTTCTTCAGGATCTTGTCAACCAAGTTCCGTCTCGTCGACGAGAAGATACCAAGAGAGGATTTTTGTAAGTCTGAAATTCGTCGACGAGGGTTCAAATTCATCGACGAACTTTCTACAGGACTCGTCGACGAGGTGACATGGCTCGTCAACGAATCCTGCAGTATAAATAGGGTTATACGTGATTTTTCAGTTCATTTTTTGCACAGAACCTCTCTCTCTCTCTCTCTCTCTCTCTCTCTCTCTCTCTCTCTTATCCTTTGGTTTCTCCTCCTTCTCTCTAAGTTTTTGGGCTGGATTTCCTCCGGTTCGACGATCTAAAGCCACCACGACGCTCCTAGGAAAGTTCTCTACAAATCTGTCGGAGCGGATCGTCAGTGGGGCTGAGTTAGAAATCATCCCAAATCCAGAGTAAGGCTTTCTAGTTAGTATTTGGTTATTTGACAGTTGTAGAAAGTGTAGTATGCGTAAAAATACTGAACTTTAGTTCTGGGAAATGGCGTTTTTAGGGTGTTGAACGGGGAACCCCGCGGGTGCAGGACAAATCTTCTTAGGGGCTTTTCAAGAGTCAGGTAAGGGGATAAACTAAGGTAGTTATTTTATGAATATATGTATATTATTACAACATCTGATTTCAGGGAAATAAATATATTTATATATGATTTATATTTGGGAAATACTGCTGAAAATGATAGTATGTTAAATATAAGAAAAACCTGTTCATGTGGTATAAGTAAAAATTATAATGAAAAACTTTTTTCTGGGAATGTGTTAATAATACGAATTTTTATAATAGAAAATCGGTGTATGGGCTGAGATTTTTATATGTTTTGCCGGCGTACAGGCCGTACTATGTGTATGATTTGCCAACGTATGGGTTGAGCTATAGATATATTTTACCGACGTACGGGCCATGCTATTGATGTGATTTGCCAGCATATGGGCTGAGCTATGTATATGATTTTCCGACGTACGGGCCAAGCTATGGATATGATTTGCTGGCATACGGGCCGAGCTATGGTAAAATGTGAAATACCAGCATACGGACCAATGATTTTCATGATATACGTATATATGCAAAATGATATGATTGATTTGATAATTAATGATATGAAAAATCCATGTATCACAGTTTCAGTATATGTTATATGATATCAAAACTTGGTTAGCTTGGTCTAGGCTAGCACTTGCACGGTACCGTTGCTATGTGTCCATGGTCATCATGATCATGATATTTGTGTTAATGCCGTAGTACGGAGTGGTGTGATATTGGATGGTCAATGTGGTTTTAAAGAAATGTGTGAGCACTCCTGGTGTACGGACCAGGTCTGGCAAACCCATCAGACTTACAGACTGTACTTTTGACTTGACAGTGGTCGACCAACCATTGTCAGGTCCCACCTTCAGGCTACACAACCCAGTCATGTGGGGGTAATACATGATAACAAGCAGCTAACCTACCAGGATTGTTTTCGTATTATTTATTTATATGAGATGAATAATGCCATGAAAACCATTATGTTCTGCCATGTTTGATTATACATGTTTTCCCAGAAATGATGTATATACAGTTTTTCTGGTTATGTTTATGATTATATGTATATCACAGGGATACTCATGTTGCCACACACTAGTGTTAGTTTATTTCCCTTACTGAGAGGTATCTCATGAATTTTATAAACATTTCAGGAGCCCCTGATAGGAGAGCGGGTAAAGCCCCACTAATCTAGTACTATGGATCTGCCCTTCCAGAAGGGTAAGTGTCTTAATAGGGTCGGATATATTTTGTGGGATGGCCCTAAGATATCTTTGGGTTGTGCACTGTGTGTATATAAATACAGTGGTTGTAGTAACTCTGGTATTGTAGGGTATGGTATAATGAGATGTATATGATTGTTTGTTTCTTGCTGCTTAGGCTTCCGTTAAATGTTCGGATATATCCCTGGTACCCACGAGTTCAGGTAGACTATGATCTGCTGAGTTTTGTGATATTGATTTTATTATATTATGAAAAAAAATGTGGAAATTAAGCAGGTCGTGTCGTCACAGAAAGACCGTCACTAATAGTCTTATATTAGCTACTGACGGTTCTCAAAAACCATTACTAATAATATTCCATTTGTTGATGGGGAGAAAGGTTAAGACTGGTTCACAAAAACTTATAATGAAGCAACGAAAATGGCCATCAAGTGCAATTAGCGAACGCAAACCTCAAAGTGACCTTGGCTTGGCAAAATCCCTAGAAACTGACCTAACTGATGAGTTGGGCCAAACACCTCACCTTGTTGAAGCAACACCCATCTCCCAAACTCCAGAGCAGAATGATCTATATGTCTAACCATAGACTGGGATTGTTCTTAACATAGTGGATGAAAAAATTAAAGAGTTGTCATTGATATTGAATGTTGGTTGAAAATATTCTCTAAATTAATTTAGACCTTCTTGAAGTTCATACCTTTCCAAATGACCGTGTATAGACCAGGGGAGCTATGGTGAAGTTCTGCAATGATTGGACTCGTTTTTAAATGCAATAGATCGAGTTCGAGAGATCAATCTTTTGAAGTTGCTTATCACAGTAAAAAGGAATAGGATGTACAAAAGAAATAGCTTGGTTCAAATATCTATGCATGGGTGGATTGCTCGTGAAGATATTGTCCACTAAGAAAAACAAGATAGAAAATAATGTTGTGGCTAACCTAGCCAGTATGCCTGACACCACGAATGAGAATATGGATGAGTTAAAGATACGAGAAGAGCACATCCTTAAGTAGAATGCTTGAAGAGAAAGGCCGTCACTAATAGTATTATATTAGCTACTGACGGTTCTTATAAACCTTCACTAATAATGCATTTGTAGATGGGAAAAAAGGTCAAGAGGTTACCAAGTACAGAGGCCTCATCTCTGTGTAGTCCCACCAAGAAGAAATTATCCTCTTGACCTTTAAATGTCAATTAAAGATCCCCAAATGGGTGCCATTCATAGTGGTATGATTCGAGAAGAATATAAAAGGTTTATCTCAATTCAATTGTTTAACACACCTGCTAGGGGTGGTAAAACAGGTCGGAACCCAACGGGTGACCAGTGACCCATCTGTTTAAGTCGGATTTGGGTTTAACAAAATATGACCCGTTTATAAATGGGTCAACCCGCAGCTAACCCATTTAATAAACGGGTAAGGTGGGTTCGGGTCGGGTACCCGCCGGGTGACCCATTTAAGTTCATATATATAGGATTGGGCCCATTTTTCAGCCATTTTTTTTTATTCCAGATTTTAGTCTCTCCTTTCGGCTCTGATGCTCTCTTCTTTACAGATGCAGCAATCCTCTCTATCGGCTCAAGAGTTGTGTTTAGAGGGGGGAGTAAATAGACTCTTTTCGCAGGTTAAATATTTTTCTACAAAACAATAAGATTTGGCAAGATTCAAGTAATTTAAATCACAATAGTTGCAAATTAAATAACGCAAGTAAATAAGGGAGAAGAAAGAAATAAAAGCTTGACACCTTAATTTAACATGGTTCGGCACCCAGCCTACGTACACACCTTGAGACACACTCAAGGATTGCAAAATCCACTATTCAATCTCCTTTCAACACGGAGAAACCTTTACAAATTGGGAACCACTCCCTAAAACTCACTAAGAGCCAATACGCAAAGTTCACCAAGAACCTCCTTTGATACGGTTCACCAAGAACCTCCTTGGTTCAGCTCAGCAAGAACCCTTTTACAATCCACCAAAGTACAAAGAAGATAGTTGATACAAAGGATGCTCGTTCTTGAGCTAATTTACAATACATAGCCTCACACTACTCTCTTGAGTAAATGATTCTTCACAACAATAAGAAACAAGAGAGATTTCAGCAAATGATGAACTAGAATGCTTGCAACAATCAATTAATCAATCACTCATCAAGATTTTTAATAAATGCTAATAGCTTGAATTTATAGGCAAATGGGCGAACTAGTCGTTATATGATTGTTGGGGGATTTTATTAAAAAAAATATTTTGAAAATTAATCGTTTCTCGCTCGTTGAGCATTCTGTCACTGTACCAAACCGTCGACAGTTTTTATGAAACCGTCGACAGTTTTCTGTAGGCTTGAAACCGTCAAAGCACTTGTTTTGTTTCATTCCTTAGTGTACTTAATCATTTTTTAAAATAAATTAGGATCATGTTTTTGAGATATTATAATACTAATCTTGTTTAAACTTGTCCTTATGAAAATTTATTTAATTATAGGATATCTTATATAAAATGCATTTGAAAATGATTTCGCGTCAAAGTTGCATAATTTTGTGTTCAAAATCATAAATTAAAGATTGCAATTTCACTTAAATGCCTAATTATATGCAATATTTTAACATTGAATTCAATTTATAATATTTGAATTTTTTATCCTATACTTTGCCTTAAATTTATTAGTTTTTGTATTTAATTATTGTAAGGTATTTTAGAAATTATAGAAGGGAAGCAGGTCATGCAAAATGATATAAATGAAGGCGTTAAGTATAAAACGAAACTGATTAGGTGACTATGGACAGTTTCGATATTGTTTCTTAATTTGGGCATAACTTTCTCATCCAAATTTCGATTGAAATGATTAAAGATGTTATGGAACGATAAGAAAAGGTTTTACAATCAATTTTTATGTTTTAAATTTTGAGAGAAATTGACTATATTAAGATTGAAATTGGGCTTAAAATTGTTACACCTGCACAACACAAGGAAATACGTAAAATAAAAGCAAATTAAAAGAATGGACTAGGCCACTTTTATGCATGGGGCTGTAGCCGAATAAAAAAGAAAGAAAAAGAGCCGCACAAGAGAGCAGCTTTTGAAAGGAGCAAAAGGCAAAAAGGAACAGAGGGTTTGGAGCATGTGAGCCGTGCCATGCATGCAATTTTGGGCCGCGTGCGCTGAAGCTAAACATGAAGGCTGCAGGGTTTTTTTTGCTGGAAAGTAGAGCCGCACAAGAGTGTGATTTTAGGAGAGGGCATTAAAAAAAATGGTAGTTTTAGTTTGAAGGCTCAATCGGTTCGGTTCGAATAAAAATTGTTTGGTTCGATTTGAATTTTTTTCACGATATTTTAATTTTCAGTTTTTGGTTCGGTTTTGAGATTTAATGTGTTCGATTAACTGAATTAACTGCATAGCATATATGAATAATTAATAATTATATATATCAAAATGTCGTATTTTTATATATTTTATATTATATGTTTAAAATTAATATATATTATATAAATTATATATACTAAAATATTAATTTGATTAACCAATTTAACTGAATTTCGGTTTGGTCAACTTTGTGCTAAATTAATATAGAATTTCAATTCAATTCAATTAACAAGTTTTTTTAACCAAAATTTTTTTAGTAAATTCGGTTAATTAATTGATTTAATCGTATTGACCAAACCCAAAATCCTAATTGAGCTTATTCATGGCCCAATCCAGTTAGCCTACCACCCTTGGCATAACCCACTCAGCCCATTACTCCTAACACAATCAGACCAGCCCAACACTCGACTAGGCCCAAAACACTGGAAAACCTGAAGCCCGTGGGAGCTTTCCTCTTCAGTCCAAACCCATTATTTAGAGATTCTAACCCAACTCACTCTTCTACCCCAAAACCAACTCACGGGCAATCTCTCAAACTTTTCATAAATTAAAATTGAAATAACTCTAAACTGGAGAGATTCTCTCCAATGGCTTTCGTGGAGCGAGGTGCTCGAAAAATATCCTATGAATAGAGGAGGACCATCAGAGCATAGGAGGGAAGATAGCTGAAATATTGATTGAGAGGGAGCAAGGTCCTTCAGAGTAGTGAGGCAAAAAGTCTCCCCAAAATAAGAAAGGAGAGATGTAGAAATTTCAATTATCTTCGAATATCTTGGAGTAATTTAGGGAAGTATATATTGTGTGTTATTGAGAGAAATTTGCTTAGGAAATTATTTTCATATTTAGGTCTTTCGATTATATTATAAATATTGTTAATTGTTCTATACAAAATTATTCAAGAAATATAGAAATTTCATTATGTTTTCATGGTATCGGAGCTAGGAGATTAAACCTAATCATCAATGGCGGAAATCGCCAGCCAAAGTAGAGGTTCGATGACCTCTAAATCTCCTGAGGTCCTCCAATAGAGTTTTACAAGGTTCAAGAACTCCATGGATTACAATGACTGCACCTAAGTGGGAAATTATATTTTGTCTTAAATATTTTGTGCTGGAAATTTGAAAGTTAAAATTATAGATGTATCACTCTCGCCTGTCGCAGGAAAGGGAAATATCCGACTCTCTAACTCCATCACACTAGAGTTCGTTCTCCATGTTCCTAATTTATCCTACAACTTACTATCCATTAGCTAGTTAACAAAAAACTCCAATTGTTCTACTAAATTTCTTCCCTCTTATTGTGTTTTTTAGGACCTATCATTGGGGAAGACAATTGGTAATGCTAAGGAGTATGAGGAACTCTACCACTTTGAGGAGGCTAATGTGGGTGAACAATGTAAAACTACTATTTGTGATTCTGCATCTGTTTCTAGTGATAGTGAAATTTTGTTATGGCATTCTAGGATGGGTCATCCAAATTTTTAATATTTAAGACATTTATTTCTTTCCATTTTTCAAATAAAATGTCTTCTGAATTGTAGTGTGAGATTTGTGAACTTGCAAAATATCAGCGTAATTCCTTTCCAAAATCCACATACAAACCATCCAGACCCTTAACTATGATTCAAAGTCATTTATGGGGGTGCCCTCACACTCTCTTAATCGCACTCACACGAGATGATTTCTTACTTTTATTGATGATCATACTCATATTTGTTGGGTTTACTTGTTGAAAAATAAAATTGAAGTCCGTTCTATTTTCGCCAGTTTCCACTCCATGATTCAAATACAATTCCAAACTCACATTCAATACTGATAATGGTACGGAATATTTCAATGATATCTTAGAACATTATCTTCAAGAAAATGGAATTGTTTATCAAATTTCCTGTGTGGATACCCCTCAACAAAATGGGGTTGCTTAACGTAAAAATAGGCATATTCTTGAAGTGACCCAGACATTGATGCTCACTACAAGTATGAAAAAATATTTTTGGAGTAATGCCATTTTAACAGCTACAAATCCCATTAATTGAATGCTTAGTCGAATTCTTTCTTTTGCCACTCCTCTCTAGAAACTTCGGGAATGGTTTCGCAACACTCGACTCTACTACAATCTCTCTTTGAAAATCTTTGGATGTATTGCATTTGTTCATGTTCATGCTCACAATCGGGATAAATTAGAACCTCGTGCCATTAAGTGCGTTTTTATTGGCTACTCTCCCACTCAAAAAGGTTACAAATGCTATGATCCTGTCACAAAAATTTGTTTGCCAACTTTGATGTCACGTTCTTTCAAATCACTCATTACTTCCCAAAGTCCTCTCTTTAGGGGGAGAAATGGAGTGAAGATCGGTTCTTTGATTTCTCTGTTGATCAATTTGCGTCATACATTGAGTCTACCATTGCATCATTTCCTAAGTCTACCATTGCATCATTTATTGAGTCTACCATTGCATCATTTCTTGACTTGTCATGTACAAAAATCACTTAACCTCAGGGGGAGATGCAGAAAAACAAAACAACACAAAAATAATTGTTTACTCAAGAAATCCAAATGGGCCAATGTACCTAGGGCTCAACTTATCCTTTTTTCACAAACCTCACAACTCTTCTCAGTGGA
The DNA here is from genome assembly GCF_029873635.1 of Malania oleifera. Taxonomy (NCBI): domain Eukaryota; kingdom Viridiplantae; phylum Streptophyta; class Magnoliopsida; order Santalales; family Ximeniaceae; genus Malania; species Malania oleifera. The sequence continues at coordinate 1,947,316 of NC_080420.1, forward strand.
GCTACCTTCAAAAATACTTGATCTCTCATATCAAACTCTAACTCCCAGCGACGTGTATTTGCTTAACTTTTCTACTGACTATGAGTTGTTCTAATTCTTTCTTTAATAAGTCAGACTTTATCACACGCCTACTGCACCAACTCTGGTCCCAATACTCACCTTTCTCCCACTTCATCCTAGTATAATGGAGAACGGCACCTCCTACCATATAAAGTCTCGTACAGTGTCATCCCAATGCTGGTATGATAGCTATTACTATATGCAAACTCAACCAGCGGTAGATACTGGGTCCAACTACCCCTAAAATCCAGCACACATACAGATAGCATATCCTCAAGTATTTGTATTGTCCTCTCTGTCTACCTATCTATATGAGGATGAAAAACTGTGTTGAATGCTAACCGTGACCCCATAGCCTCTTGAAAACTCCTCCAAAATCAGGAAGTAAATCGAGGGTCTCAATCTGAGACTATAGATGCTGGCACACCATGTGAGCGTACTATCTCCTGAATATATAACTCTATCAGTATGTCCATAGAATAATTGACTTTGATAGGGATGAAGTGAGTGGTCTTCATCAGCCGATCTACGACCACCCATATAGTGTTTTGTCCCTGTCGCGCCGGCGGTAGCCCTGTTACAAAATCCATGGAGATATGATCTCATTTCCACTCAGGTATGTAGAGTGGTTACAGCTGCCCCTCGGGTCTCTGGTGCTTAGTCTTTATCTGTTGGCACATCAAATACTATATTACAAATTTAGCAATTTCCTTCTTCATGCTACTCCACCAAAAGGATTCCCGTAGATCCCGATACATTTTAGTACTACCTAAATGCACGGTGTCTGGGGATCTATGAGCCTCCTCCAAGATAACTTCTCTTATCTGAGTATCCGTAGGAACGCATAATCTAGTACGAAATCACAGGGCTTCGTCATCTGATATACTGAACTCTTCCTCCTGCCCGTCTTCCACTTTCTCTATCAATTCTGCTAGTTCTAGATCAGTTCTCTAGGAAGCTTTAATCCTTTCTCGCAATGTAGGCTGCAACACAAGGTTGGCAATGAATGTCTGGTGATTACCCTCTACTATCTCTACTCCAAGTCTCTCCATATCCATCTGAATAGGGCACTGAATCTCAACTATTGACACCGTTGCTTCTACTGTTTTCTTGCTCAATACATCAGCCACCACATTTGCTTTTCCTGGATAGTAGCTGATAGTACAATCATAATCCTTGATAAGTTCAAACCATCTTCTTTGTCACATATTCAAATCTTTTGGGTGAAGAAATACTTTAAGCTTTTATGATCTATGAAAATCTCGCATTCCCACCATAAAGATAGTGCCTCTAGATCTTCAGAGCATACACCACTGCAGCTAATTCCAAATCATACACAAGATAATATTTCTTATATTCTTTAAGTTTCCTGGATGCATAAGCAATAACTCTCCCGTGTTGTATCAATACGCACCTGAGCCCCTTCTGAACACCGGGGTAGTAATCGGCCACTATTTTAATTCCTAAAAACACTGCTCACATTCATCAAACCATTCAAATCTCATATTCTTTCTTGTGAGCCGTGTCAAGGGACTTGACAATCTAGAAAATCCATCTACAAAGCGTCGGTAGTAGTCTGCCAAACCCAGAAAACTCTTAACCTCTTAGACATTTCCTGGCCTCACCTAACTCACCATTGTCTCTATCTTACTTGGGTCAACTAATATGTCGTCCCTAGAAATCACATGCCCGAGGAAAGTAACCTACCTCAACCAAAATTCACATTTCTTGAATTTCGCGTATAACTTTCTTTCCCTCAATATCTGCAACACTAACCTCAAATGATGTTCATGCTCTTCAAAACTCTTCGAATAGACCGTTATATCATCTATAAAAACCACAACGAATTGGTCTAGATACTGATGGAACACTCGATTTATTAAATTCATGAACACTGCTGGTGCGTTTGTTAATCCGAATGGCATTATCAGGAACTCGTAGTGTCTGTACCTAGTTTGGAATGTTGTCTTTGATACGTCCTCTACCTTAACTTTCACCTGGTGATAGCCTGACTAAAGGTCAATCTTAGAGTAGACAATAGTCCTTTGGAGCTGATCAAATAGATCATCAATTTTGAGAAGAGGATATTTATTCTTTATCGTCACTTTGTTTATCTCTCGGTAATCAGTGCACATCTTCATAATCCCATCTTTCTTCTTCACAAATAAAATTGGTGCCCTCAAGGTGATACGCTAGGCCTGATAAAACCTTTTTCTAACAGCTTCTGTAACAGGTCTTTTAACTCTTTTAATTCTGCTGGACCCATTTTGTAAGGCACTTTAGATGTTGGTGTTGTCACTAGAAGTAGATCAATTGCAAAATCTATCTCTCAATTTAGTGGTAAGTCAGGTAATTCTTCAGGAAAAACATTTGGAAATTCCCTAACCGCTAAAATATCAATTTGTTTCAGTTCTTCCTTTGGCAACTCTTTTACGTAAGCAACATATCCCTGACAACCATCCTGAAGCAACCTCCTTGCCTGTAAAGCCGACACTAACTGCGGTGGGGCACATACACGCGATCCCACAAATCTGTATTCTTGCTCACATGGGGGTCTAAAAATTACTTCTTTATGATGACAATCAATGCTAGCATGATTAGCTGTCAACCAGTCCATACTCAATATCATGTCAAACCCTTGCAGATCTAGTACCACGAGATCAGTTGGTAATACTTTTCCCTAAATGACCACTGAAAAATTCTTAAGTGCTTTTCTACACCTCACAATAGATCTACTCAGCGTAACTACAATCAACTCAATGTCTAATAATTGTTCTTCAATCCCAGCTAAATTAGCATACCCCGACAATACAAACGAATGGGCGGCACCTGTGTTAAAATAAACAACTTTATATGAAAAAACAATAAAAATACCTGTAACAACATCTCCAACAACCTCAGCATCTCTCGGTGTCAAAGCATACACCCTTGCCGATACTATGTTCCTCTGCTGGCCCCCACGGTGTGTCTGACAACCACCCTGAAGTGGTCTCTGAGCTGGCGTATGGATCAACAGTTCTCGTCATGATCGTACCATGTGGCTAGGTTTCCCACAATGATAACAGACATTTTCTCCCCTTTTACATTCACTTGGATGCCTCCGGCCACATTCAGGACTGGTAGGAAAAGTCTGTCCACTCTGAAAACCGTCGTGCCTCATTGTCTGTACTTGACCTCCTCCATACCGGTCTCCTCTCCATGGGCCCCGGTTAGAGCCCGCTTGGAAACCCTGAGGCGTGGGCCTCTTCCTCTGACTTTGAGCTGCGGTGCCCCTCTGCATGCCACTCTCAATAACTGTAGCTCTGTCCACAATCTCCGCGAATCTTTAAGCCCGAAAATCGATAGCTTGCTCAAACAAATTATGCCTCAGGCCTTCCTCAGACTTCCTTTCCTTTTTCTCCTCATCCGGTGCCAAATGTGGGGAAAACCAAGACAACTCTATGAAACAGGTTACATATTGTTGTACTGTCATCTATTCCTGACTCAAGGGTAGAAATTCTGCTACCTTTGTTCTCCTAACAGTTGCAGGGAAGTACCGATAAAAAAAAAACTCCTGGAAATGGCTCCACGTCAACGCTACCAGATCAGGCCTCTGTTCCTCAATCAACCTCATTGATTTCCACTAGCATTTTCCCTCCCTGGTCAAACTAAATGTCGTAAACAATACCTTTTTCTCGTCAGTACACATGAGGACCGTCATCATATCCTCAATATCTTGAATATATTTCTCGGCCGCTAGAGGGTCTGCTCCTTCGGCAAATGATGAAGGTCTCATCCGTGTAAACTACTCGATCATGCAACTACACTCTCCCAAACTTCTAGTCATCTCAGTCATCACCTACTAGGTGACACTGCACAGTACCACATCAAAATCTCTACCCCCTAGATTGGAGGGTTCTGCTCCATCACCCCCAGCATTCATACCACTACTGCCTGAGTCCATCCTAAAAAGACAATGAACATAATTTAATGACCCTATCTCTCATATAGATCTAATTTTTAACTACCCTCCCTGATCTTAATTCAAAATTCAATCCCGCAACCTAAACAGACAACCCAAAAATAGTTTACTATGGTTTTCCTGAAATCATCACCCTAGGAAAGACATAAAAACCACCACGGAAATCCTATACCTAGACCACAGAACAAAACCTCAAATCATTTTCTTATATTTTGGTATTGTTTCCACTATACTCTAGAGTCTACAGAACCTAACAACCTAGGCTCTAATATCAAACTGTAATAACCTAAAAATTATACCATTTTTTTAACTCTAATACCCTTGATTTATTTGCTATAATCTCCTAGGGCCCCAAGTGAGAGGAAATCTTGTCCATATTACATACCTAAGTAGTGGAAAACATAAAATCATACGTCCATATTTACAATACTAGAATCCAGTTTTTCAATCACATAATTACATAATTACACATCATCCATCAAATACCCATACTCCTTATTACTACCCAAAAATACAACCACCTATGAAAAACTTACCCTATAGATAGGGTAGTGTACTCGCCCTCACTATCTGCGACTCTGATTCGCTCGCCTAACTAGATCACCTGAAAAATATTAAACCATTGGGATGAGACAATGCTCAGTAAGAGGAAATATGCTATCACTAGTGTGTGGCAATTAAGCTATATAAATAATTTACTGATAAATAACTAAACTGAAATATCATGTAAATACTATGTAACACACACACACACACACACACCTACATGGCTTAAAATATAATTGCATTATTTGAGCTTTCTATTTAACCATACTGATAAGAATATAATATATATGTATATATCTGCTGTTCTACTATAAATATATATATATATATATATATTTAAAAATAAATGTGATAATACCCTGGAAAAACTGTATATTCTGATTAAACTTTTACCACACCTCAGTCCCGGCCCTGACACAAACTTTGTGGCATGGTAACTAGAAAACTGAACTGAACTCCCCCAATTCCTCAGCCCGGCCCTGACACAAACTCCATGGCACGATAGCTAGAAAACTGATCTGAAATAGCAACAATGTCGTGCTTGCTGATAACTGATCTAATTCATCAGGGTTTAATACTGTATATATGTATTATATTAATGTTTCATCATGATTTCAAAATAACCTTAATACTATAAATATGTTCTAAAATACTGAAATATCTTACTGAAATAACTGTGATATTTAACTGAAATATCTGACTAAATAATTTGTAATGTCTATGTGTTATGGTTTTGAAAATCATGGAACTCTGTAAATGTTGTCATATAATTGTCTGTAAAATATCTGTCTGTATATATATTTACATTGAAATTTATAATTCCATAAAATTTGATAATACATATTTATGTGCATAAATTCTTATAAGTCATGGTATTCTGAAAACTGTATAAACGCTACACTGAACAAATATCTACTCAGGCCACACAGCTAATAAAATACATGTTCTTAAATCCATAAAGCTATATGAATAGTATCCAATACTCTATTAAATAAATACCATATTTTACTGATATAATTCCTAAATTTCCTAGCATAGCATATTTTCCTTACCTAACTAGTTTGGAGGCTCGCCTCTAATCCTGTTTCCACACTTACGATGCACTATCCTCAAAATCCTGAAATAACATAGTTATATAAATTCCTCTGTGAATTACTAAATTCCTCAAAAGATCATCTCACTCATATTTCCTAAACCTATATATTCACAATTTCTTAAATTTTAATATACCTGGGCTTCTGGAAAAAATATCTGCTAGGCTTCTCAACCCATTTCTGCAGAGTCCCAAAAACACCATAACCCTGAAAATATATAACACCCTAATTTTATTTCACAAAACACCAGTACATACCCTCACAACACAAAATCCAAGCTCAGGTAAAACTAGTAATCTTGGAAATACCTAAAAATTCACTTACCCTGACTTTGGGATGATTCCCAAACTTCCCAAATTGAATTTCTGCTCTGACTATGTTGTAGAAAATCTCCTCAGGATCACCGTGGTAGCTTCTGATCGTTGAACCAAGGAGAATCAGAGCTGAAAATCTAAAGAGAAGTGAGAGAAACTGTGTAAAGAGAGAAAGAAAATTGAAAAAAATGAATTTTTTTTCACTGAAATCGGTTTTGGGGCTATATAAAGAGTGTTGTTCACGTGGCCTCGTCGATGAGCCACATCATCTCGTCAATGAGTCCAGAAGGGAGTTCGTCGACTAACTCCTAACCCTTGTAGACGAGTTTCAGACCCAGAAGTCAACCCCCTCAATAAGTTATCGTCGACGAGACACGTGTCCACGTCGACGAGCCCAAGAAGGATGCTCATCGACGAGCGCCTTGCGTTTGTCGACAAGACCTTGTAAGTTCCCTTTTAAAATTTTCCTATTTCTCTCTTTTCTTTTATTATTAATTACTATAATTCTACAGGTCTCTACATGAACCCTCACGTGGTGTTGCCACCTGTTCATCCCTAAGAAATCTTGTTAGCCACTTTGCATTCTTATCTTAGGAAGAACCTAAAAATATAAATGAAGTCATAGAGGATGAATCATGGGCATTGTCCATGTAGGGAGAGCTTAATCAATTTAAGAGGAACAAAGCCTGGACATTGGTTCCTAGACCTGATGATCACACTGTTATTGGAACCAAATGGGTCTATAGGAACAAAAAGGATGAAAATGAAATATAGTTAAAAACAAAGTTAGACTAGTAGCCCAAGGATATAACCAGGAGGAAGGTATAGACTTTGAGGAAACATATGCTCATGTGGCTTGGATGGAAGTCATCCTTATATTATTAACATATGCTGCTTTTAAGAACTTCAAATTGTATCAAATGAATGTTAAAAGCGCCTTTTTAAATGGTTACATCAATGAGGAGGTGTATGTGGAACAACCTCCAGGATTCGAGAACCATAAATTCCCTAATCATGTTTATCAATTGTCTAAGGCCTTGTATGGATTGAAGCAAACTCTTAGAGTTTGGTATAAGAAGTTTAGTTGTTTTCTATTAGATAATGGATTTGCTAGAGGAAAAATTGACACAACACTATTTATAAAAGCTAAAAATGATAATATGCTCCTAGTACAGATCTATGTAGATAACATCATTTTTGGGGCTATAAATGATGAGTTGTGTAATGAGTTTGCCAAATGCATGTAAAATGAATTTGAAATGAAATTATAGGTGAACTTAATTTCTTTCTAGGTCTTCAAATAAAATAGGCCAAACATGGAACATTCATATGTCAATCAAAATACATTAGAGACTTGCTTAAGAAATTTAACATGAAAGATGGTAAAATTTTAGGGACACCTATGAGCTCTTCCACAAAATTAGATAAAAATAAGTAAGAAATACTGGTAGATGTTAAGTTGTACCATGGGATGATTGGTAGCCTATTGTACCTAACTGCTAGTAGACTTGATATTATGTTTAGTGTATGCATGTGTCCGAGATTTTAGGTTACACCTAAAGAATCACATTTATTAGCAGTTAAAAAAATACGTAAATACCTTATTGGGACTATTGAGTTAGATTTGTGGTATCCTAAGTACATCTCGTTTGAGATTGTCAGTTATTCAGATGCTGACTTTATCGGCAGCAAAGTAAGCAAAAAAAGCACTAACGACACTTATCATTATTTAGAACAATCTTTAGTTTCTTGGTTCTCCTAGAAAATCTAATTCAATAATCATAGAATTAATTTGGCCATGGGGTCTAAACTCAAAAAAACCCTTCTATATAAGGTGAGGTAATGGCCTTGGATTAATTAAAGCAATGTAGGGTTTAACTAGGACCACGTAAGGACTGTGTTAAGGTCTTTGCCTAAATTGAATCTCAAAAACATTGTTAGGATTGTATTAATGTCTTTGTCAAAATTGAATCTCACAAAAATAATAATAATTATTATTATTATTATTATTATTCCCTAACCAACCAGATCTATGCCTCCCTCCAATTTCTAAAGCCTACTCAACCCGTTCATTCATTTTGAAGTGAAAGTGGTTAAGATTTTCTTTCTTCTAATTGGGTTCGATGTACATATGTCGTTTACCATGTCCCCGTTCAAAAAATGGAATTTGAATTTTAGGTAGGATTAGGTGAATTATGCACTCAACCCATAACTCATTTGTATATTTGGGCTATAAATAAAATAATTTTAATTCTTTTTTAGTATTTTAGATTTAAGAATAACAAGAAACTATCACCATACTTTTATAGATTTTCAAGATACATTTAGACAACTTAATTTTTAATATTTTTATTGCGAAGAAAAATTCATATATCTAAATAATAAATAAAAACAAGTCGGTATTTCCATACCACAACTAGTAATGAGAAAATAAATAAATTTAAAATTTCAATTGGGGAAAATTCCAAGACCATCCCCTTTAAGAAAAAAAATAATAATTACCAAATCATCACCGTCCGATCAAAGGCATCGGACAAGATCTAGAATAAATCGAGAATCTCGACAATCGAACGGTTGCAGAGGGGACAAGTGCCTCGATTTAGCCAAAGCTCCCTCGAACACACTCTGCAAAAAGTGTGCCCACATGGTATGAAAGCAGCGCCCTTCTTTCTCCCCATGCACACGCAGCACACCCAATCACACCTCCCCTTCTCCCCCTCCCTTTCCCACGCGGCGCCGCCGCTGCTGTCCGTTTCCGCCAGCAGCCTCATCAGCGAGACCCTCCACGGCGTATCGCCGCCCTCTGCGGCCTCCACCGCCCGACCATCAGGATCCTGCACCGCCCGGAAGTGGCGTTCCGCGGCCAACGCGGTTGCCAGATTCATCCCCGCCGCCGTCCTCGCCGGCGGTGCCCGACCCAAGCAATATGGACCCGGACCCGGATCCGGATCTGGATCAGGACCCGCAGTCTCCGCTTCTTGAATTTCTTCCTGTTCCGGCACCTGATCGTCGTCGTCGTCGTCGTCGTCGTCGAGGACTCTGATGGTGGATGGCCCCACTCCGAGGCCCCAGCTGGCCCCGCAACAGCCGATTCCCTTCAATCCGAGCCGTTCTTTCAAGCTCCTCCGACGATCCACGCCGTCCATGTGGTCTCTCGCTCTCTCCCCCTCCACCGCTTCCTGCAAACTCAGAACCCTCAGTGCTCCGATGCCGGTCATTTCTCTGGCATTACCCACAAAAATACACAAGAAAACAAAAGAAGAAAAAAAAAAAAGCAAGACGTGAGAAATGGCCTGAAGAAGTTGAACATTTACTTACAAGCTAGGTTATGTCGCCATGGAAGACCCGTGAGTTCCTTCAAGAGAATCAGGGGAATTTAAAGTTCACCTCAGCACTTTTAATTCCCAGAAAACGAAAATCGCAAAAATAGTGATGGGAAATTAATGTAAAGCTTTTTACAGAATTGGAAAGTCAATAAAAGTACAACGATGATTAAATTTCTAGTCACCTTCTACCGATTAACAAAATTAAGATGAACACTGTTGAAACAAGCAGGGACAAAACAGAAGAAGAGAAAATCAAAGTGTGGTGGCCGGTGGGTCTAACCTCTCTGTTTCTCTTGTGGGTGAGCATGCAGCTGCAACCTTCCCAGATTCCTAAATTTATTAAACTGTGGAATTATGATATATTAAATTTTATATATATATATATATATATATGTATATATTAGATTTTCCAGAAAGTTATGAATTTTTTTATCTTGATTGAACGTTAGTTTCTTCAATTTCAATCCAACTTTGGGATGCAAAGATTAGTTGGGAACTGTTCTTGACAAGATTTTTTTGAATTAATTAATTACTTAATTAATTAATTAATCAAATCAGTCAATCAAGTTAGATGGTGAGTGGGTAGGCAGTACTTGAGCTAGGGCTAGTTTTACTTAATAATTGGGTGAGGACATGTCATTGGCAAGTTTGTCAAAGCTCTTTATCAATTTTAATCTAACACTACTAATCCTTATGATTGGGAAAGACTTTTTGTGTACGTGTATATATATATATATATATTGTATTTTTTTTATATAATTAGAATGAGTCACATGCTTAAGAAAACTATATTGGTAATGATTTATACTAATTTAATGAAAAAATTAAAACAAAATTTGACTTGGTGATAATAATGCATGTCAAGAAAATAATATCACAAATGAGTTTTAATAGATTAATTCTTTTATTAAAGATATGAACCCAAAAAAATGAATAAAATTTTACTTGGTGACGGTGATTTGTTTTTAAAAATTTATAAGTAAATACATAAACTTTTTATTTATTATTCATGTATAATAAATTAAAATTGTAAACCCAATTTTTTTTATGTTTCTTTACATTATTTGACCTTTGTTTAGAAGTATTGAAGATTCGAGTTTAGACAAAACTTGAATTTGCTTGCTATGCAACTTTTGTCTTCATGTCAAATGGATTCTCTTTAATATGGATTTTTTTCCCTTGCAGTATTATATCTCTAATAAAGTGAAACTTAATGTCTATATGTTTAATTCTTTCATGATATATCAAATTCTTAGACAAATGTATAGAACTCTGATTATCATAATACACATTTACTTTTTCTTAATTTACCCTAAGCTCACTAATCAGACCTTGAAGTCATAGTGCTTCTTTAACTGCATCAGTTGCAACTAAATATTCTACTTTAGTTGTTGATAAAGCTACCACATGTTGTAAGTTAGCTTTCCAACTTGTAGTGCAACCAAACAAAGTAAAGACATAACCTATCAAAGATCTCCTTTTATCCAGATCCCTTGCAAAATTTGCATCCAAATATCCAACATCACTGCATTGTCTTTATTTTGTTTTGATTTGTATGACAAACCATACGTGGATGTTCCCTTTAAGAATCCGAATAGCCACTTCACTACATTCCAATGAGACTTCCCTGGATTTGCCATAAATCAGCTGACTATGCTTGCTGAATATGCCAACTCGGGTCTAGTGCACACCATGGAGTACATCAAACTTCTAACAACACTTGCATAAGAAACTTTTGACATTTCAAGCTTATCTTGATCCAACTTTGGCAAGTCTTTAGAGGATAACTTGAAGTGTCTAGCTAAGGAAGTTTGAACTATTTTTTATTATGTCCTGGTAAACTTTTCCAACAACTTTTCAATGTAGTTGCCTTGTGATAGAAATGATGTACTCTTTGTTCAATTTCTATACGTAGATGTCCATCCCAAGAATTTTCTTTACTAGTCCCAAGTCCTTCATTTTGAACTCCTCGTTGAGCTGAAACTTTAAACTTTTGATTGCTTCTCCATTAGATGAAGCTATAAGCATATAATCTACATACAAGAGTAAGTATATTATCTTATTTTCATTAAGACTTTCATAGAATACACAATTGCTATACCTGCTTATTAAGTATTTATTTTTCACCGTAAACTTATCAAAACGCAGATACCATTGTTTAGGGGATTACTTCAGCCTATACAATGACTTTTTCAATGAGAAAACTTTTCCTTCAGTTCCTTTTTTGATGAAACCTCTAGGCTGCACCATTAGAATTCTTTCTTCTAGATTATCATGCAAAAATTCTATTTGTACATCCATTTGTTCTAGATCCATGTCAAATTGTGTAACAAAAGCAAGTAGAACTTGTATGGAGGTGTGTTTCACCGCAAGTGAGTAAATCTCATTATAATCCACTCCCTCCTTCTGTGTGAAGCCTTTAGATGCAAGCCTTGCTTTGTATCTAGGTTTCCCTTCACCTTGCAGAGGCTCTTTCTTTTTAAAAATCCACTTACTCCCAACTAAATTTTGATTTATTGACTTGTCAACCAGGATGCAGGTTATGTTTTTCTCTAAGGACTCCATTTCCTCCCGCATGAACTGAAACCATTTCTATTTTTTTGAACAATTCACAACTTCTTCATATGACTTTGGTTCAAACTCATTCATATCATCTACAACCATTAAAGTGTAGGCTATCAGATCAATATATACATACCTGTCTAGTGGCTTAATCTGTCTCATGCTCCTATCTTTTGAAAGCTAATAGGATTGCAGGTTTTATGAATCGGTAAAGGACTAATATTCTTCTTCAGGGATTATGTTTTCAGCACTTTCTGAACATGATGCTGCATTTTCTTTCAAACTTTGAATCTCCACTTGAAGCTTAACATCACCTAGCCTTCCTGCATTTGATTGTTTACTTGCTGAACTCATATAGAATTTGTTTCTCTAAAGACAACATCCATGCTTACAAGTATTCTTGACTAATTTTCATTCTTAAACCAAAGCTTATATCCCTTGATACCTGGTGGATATCTAATGACATACACTTCCTAGCTCTAGGTTCAATCTTGTCTTGTTTGATGTGTGAATATGCCATGTAATGACCCGAACCTGAGTGGGTTCTTATCTATAAATTTTCAGTAGAAGCAAATAAATTTCAGTTATTTTTATTACCAGAGCACTAATTACCTTTGTACAAATGTATCTCAAATATTTAAAAATTATCTTTTCCTAAAATTCTAAATACACAAACGTAATCCAAATGGTATTATACTAATTTTTTTATTCTACTCTTCTCTTTCTATTCCCGCTCATGCACTTGTTACGCCAGATTTTTGGTACACTCTTCAGAATTATCTATAATATAAAATAATAATTAGGGTGAGAAGACGATCAACAAGTAAATAAGATTATTATTAGTGTGTGACCAAAAAGTGTTTTCACATTGTTATAATTTCGTAAAATAACATTTAATATTATAACTTTAAGATTGCATTTAAAATAAAAGTAAATTTTAAAATTTTTGTATAAAACTTTTATTATCAACTACAGTAGTAAAATTTTTATAACCATACACTTTAACTGTTAAACTGAATTTGTTAACATTAAAACTGTAACTATAATACTTAATTATATATATATATATATATATATATATATATATATATATACACACACACATTTATTGTAAAAATGTAACGTCCCTCAATTTCTTAACATAAAATATCACATAATAAATAAAATGGTCAACCCGAACCTGTGGGTAGCGGGGACACCTGTCAAACACAGCGGAAAACCTAGCAGCAGTAAACATAAAATCTCAAACATCCAACCATAAAACATAATACCAGAACTTTCTATAACATCAAAATATTGTTATGATATACAACCTCCAAAAGTCAAAATAACACTAAGATTAAATAACAAAACTCCCGATCCTAGTTCAATCCTTACCCTTCTAGTAGGGAAGCTCCAATCACTCAATGGCGGCTCTAGCCCGCCGGTCTCACTGGATTTCCTGAAAATCATTAATGTTCAGGGGTGAGACACTTCTCAGTAAAGGAAAATAAACTAAATATAGTTGTGTGGCAACATGAATATTTAATGCATTTATACGTATATAGTACATTTCATAATTCTATAAACATCATCATATTGTACTGGGTAAACATATATTTTCACATCTGTTAATAAATCATAACATACATAAAATCATCTGTTATAACTGTAGTACTAAAAACAAACCCAGGATGACTAGCTAGCTGGTGTCATGTATTACCCCCCATGACGGGTTGTGCAGCCCGAAGGCGGGACCCGACAATGGCTGGCCGACCACTGCCGAATCAAATATGTCTGTAAGTACGATGAGCCCGTCACACCCCGGTTCGGACTGCCAGGTGGACGTCCACACTCTACTGAAAGCCACATCGACTATCCATCTCTCATCCCCTCGTGGGATGGTTAGCACTAATTTGACGTAGATATCTGATCTACACATATAGCTACGGTACCGAGCCCCTGAACTGAACTAAACTAACATCCTAGTGGTGATAACATATAATACATGATCATATATATAACATCATTACGGCCTCATGCCAAAAATATAGTAATTACGGCCTCGTGCCGAAAACATAAATACGTGGCCTCGGGCCAATAACATAAATACGGCCTCGTGCCGATAACATAAATACGGCCTCGTGCCAATAACATAAATATATGGTCTCGCGCCAAAATTGTTTCTGGTATAAATATTCTGAAAATACATCATTTATCACATAATCGTCAAAACCATCACAATATAACTCATATTTTCATAATACCTGAAATCATGCTTTGTTCGTAAAATCTTTCACATCATAATACATTTCACATAAAATAATATTCATGCCACACATATGCTGTTAAAAGTCATACTTCATATTATAAAATCGTGAATTTCTTACATCTCATACATACATATATATTTTAATCATCATAGCAGTATTTTCCCAATCGCACATTTCATTCGTAATACACAATATAACATATGCTTTTCTGAAAATAAATTTACTCATAATCAATAATAATTTGTATGGAAAATTACTGCTTTAGTTTATTCTCTTACCTGCCTACTAAGAAATTCCTTAAGACCCAAAATTTCACGCCCTTGGCGCCCGAAATTTATTTCTTACAATTTACATTTTTCCCGAATTAATTAATCTATTTCTCCAAAATAATACTCATCTAGCCTTCCCTAAACTCCATATACCTCAAATTAATATTTAAACTATTATTTAATATCCCCACTTAATTTTTTGAATTTTACCTGCGGGTCCCAAAATTACACCCGCGGCGCTCACCCGGGCTCTAAATTTCAGAAATCCTACTTCAGTCCTAGATGCTTAATATTTTAGCATTTCTAAATTAATGCTAATTAATTAAAAATAAGCACCTTAATAATCACCGCACCCCAAATTTGGGGTTTTGACCCGACACCCCACGAGAGTTCCGTCCTACTAGACTTGTAGAGAATCATCCCTAGATTCTCGTGGTCGTGTCCGTTCGTCAATTGGGCTTATATTTTGTAAGAAATTAAAGAAAAAGGAGAAAATGGCTTATCCCAGGGAATACGTTTACGCCACTCCTACCACCGATCCGCTCCGGTAGAAATGACGGCAGCGGCGAATGGAGTATAGTGGTATTTTCGAATTTTCGATCGGGCGAAAATCCGTCATGAAATCGAGGAGAGAGGGAGAGAGAACGTGAGGTGAGAGAGAGAGATTGCAGAGAGTTACAGAGAAAAGAAAAGAAGAAGAAGAAGAAGAAGAAGAATAATAATAATAATAATAATAATAATAATAATAATAATAATAATAATAATAGATATACTTTGAATCTCCTAAAGCTTGTTGAAGCTTCAGGAGGATAATAATAATAATAATAATAATAATATTTTTTTAATAAAAAAATTAATTTTAATTAATTAATTCTTTTTCTTTTTCTTTTTAAATTCGTTTAATTAATTAGTTAATTAATAATTATTATTTATTTTTTTGGAAATCAATCCACTAATCTTTTATATCTCTTTTTGGGGTTTTTACATTCTCCCCTCCTTATAAAAATTTCGTCCTCGAAATTTGCCATTCTCCTATTTCCCTTAGTGAAAATACTTCCAATTTTTATTGATTACCCTCACTTATGACGGAGGAATACCGTGGTTACAACGAGGGCTCTAGGAGATTACAACTATTCAAAATTCTCCCAAAACCATTCACATTTCAAAACTAAAAACTCTATCTATCTTACATTACACTATACAAATAAAAACTACAATACTATTCCATTCACTTAACTGACTCAGCTCTAAACTCCACTGAATAAGTGCGGATATCTCTGGCCCATTTGATCCTCTAATTCCCAGGAAGCCTCCTCAATGGCATGGTTGCGCCACAAAACTTTTACCAGTAGAATCTTCTTCGTGCGTAGCTCTTGTTCCTTCCAGTCAAGAATCTGCACTGGCACTTCCTCATAAACAAAAGTATCGCCTAACTCCAGTGCTCCATATCTAATCACATGGGAAGGGTCTAGGACGTATTTCCTCAACATAGAAACATGGAATACGTCATGGATCCTAGATAGGATCGGTGGTAATGCCAAACGATAGGCAACTGGACCCACTCTCTCAAGAATCTCAAATGGTCCAATATACCTAGGGCTCAACTTACCCTTCCTCCCGAACCTTATAACACCCTTCAGCGGTGCCACCTTCAGGAATACGTGATCTCCTGTGTCAAACTCCAATTCTCGCCGACGAGTATCAACATAACTCTTCTGCCGGCTCTGCGCTGTCCTGATCCTGTCTCTGATGAGTCTGACTTTATCTTGAGTCTACTGTATCAGCTCTGGCCCCAATACCTGTCTCTCACCAACCTCATCCCAGTACAATGGGGATTGACACCTCCTGCCATACAGTGCCTCATACGGTGCCATCCCAATGCTGGCCTGGTAGCTGTTATTATACGCAAACTCAACCAATGGCAAATACTGCATCCAACGACCTCCAAAATCCAGCACACATGCTCACAGCATATCCTGCAAAATCTGTATCGTCCTCTCTGTCTGTCCATCTGTTTGAGGATGAAAAGCTATGCTGAACGACAACTGAGAATCCATGGCCCCTTGCAGACTCTTCCAAAAACGAGACATAAACCGTGGGTCTCTATCTGAAACTATGGACACTAGGACGCCGTGAAGTCTAACTATCTCCTAGATGTATAACTCAGCCAATCTGTCCATGGAGTAGCTAACTCTAATCGGCAAAAAGTGGGCAGTCTTCGTCAATCGATCCACCACTACCCAAATAGCATCCTGTCCATGCAATGCTAGCGGTAATCCTGAGACGAAATCCATCACTATATGTTCCCACTTCCACTCAGGAATGTGGAGTGGCTGCAACAATCTCGCCGGTCTCTTATGCTCAGCCTTCACTTGCTGGCACATCAAACACTGACCCACAAACTAAGCTATCTCCCTCTTCATGTTGCTCCACCAGAAGGACTCTCGGAGATCCTTGTACATTTTAGTGCTACCCGGATGTACAGTATATAGGGATCGATGTGCTTCCTCCAGAATGACTTTCTTGATCTCAAGATCGGCAGGAACACATAACATGGTATGGAACCTTAGGGCTCCATCATCTGAAATGCTGAACTCTGGTTTCTGACCATCCTGTACCTTTCCCATAAGCTCTACTAGTTCTGCATCATTCCTCTGAGCTGCTTTAATCCTCTCCTGTAGAGTCGACTGCAAAACCAAGTCAGCAATGAACGCCTGGTGATCGTCCTCTACCAGCTCCACACCGAGCCTCTCCAGATCCATCTGAATCGGATGCTGAATCTCTACTGCAGATACAGATGATTCCACTGCTTTTCGACTCAAAGCATCAACAACCACATTAGCCTTTCCCGGGTGGTAGCTAATAGTGCAGTTGTAATCCTTTATTAGCTCCAGCCATCTCCTCTGCCTCATATTCAATTCCTTCTGTGTGAAGAAATACTTTAAACTCTTATGGTCAGTAAATATCTCACACCTACCCCCATATAGATAGTGCCTCCAAATCTCCAACGCGTAAACAATTGCCGCTAACTCTAGATCGTGGGTAGGATAGTTCTTCTCATATTCTTTCAACTGTCGTGAGGCATAGGCTATCACTCTCCCTCGCTGCATCAACATGCATCCGAGCCCTTTATGGGACGCATCATTGTAAATTACGAACCCCTCTTCTCCTGAAGGAATCGTCAACACAAGCGCAGTGATGAGTCGCTGCTTCAACTCCTGGAAGCTTTGTTCACATTCATCAGACCACTCAAACTTCGCTCCTTTCCTAGTCAATCTGGTTAACGGGCCTAACAATCGAGAGAAGCCCTCAACAAACCTGCGGTAGTACCCAGCCAATCCTAGGAAACTCCTGATCTCGTGCACGTTCTTTGGTTGTACCCAGTCTACTACCGCCTCAATTTTACTCGGATCAACAGAAATACCACCTTTGGATATAATGTGTCCAAGGAAGGTAACCTGTTCCAGCCAGAACTCACACTTCTTGAGCTTCGCATATAGCTTCTTCTCTTGCAATACCTGCAACACTATACTCAGATGCTCCTCATGCTCCTCTGGACTCTTTGAATACACCAGTTTATTATCAATAAATATTACCACAAACTGATCCAAGTACTGGTGAAAAATCATGTTCATAAGATCCATAAACACTGCAAGAGCATTCGTCAACCCAAACGGCATAACTAGAAATTCATAGTGACCATACCGTGTTCTAAATGCCATCTTCAGAACATCTTCCGCCCTAACTTTCACCTGATGGTACTCGGAGCGTAAATCTATCTTCAAAAAGATCTGTCCCCTATAACTAGTCAAACAAATCATCGATACGCGGGAGCGAGTATTTATTCTTGATAGTTACTCTATTTATTTCTCGATAGTCGATGCACAATCTCATCGAGCCATCCTTCTTCCTCATAAACAACACCGGTGCTCCCCAGGGTGACACACTAGGCCGAATGAACCCCTTATCTAACAACTCCTGCAACTGCTCTTTCAATTCTTTCAGCTCTGCCGGTGCCATTCTATACAGTGCCTTCGAAATCGGCGCTGTCCCCGGAACTAGGTCAATAATGAGCTCTACCTCACGATCAGGAGGTAGTCCCGGCAAATCCTCGGGAAATACATCAGGAAAATCCCTCACCATTGGGATATCCTCCACCCTCAGTTCCCTTTTTGATACAGCCTTCATATAGGTTAAATATCCCTGACAACCTTCTGATAGCAATCTACACGCATGAATAGCTAATAATAACTGAGGTGGGGTGCGCACACGTGATCCCACGAATCTGTACTCCTGTCTCTCTAGAGGTCTGAACACTACCACTCTCTGATGGCAATCAATGCTAGCATAGTGGGCAGCTAGCCAATCCATGCCCAAGATTACCTCAAATCCATGCATGTCTAAAACCACCAGATTAGCTAACAAATACCTCCCTTGAATATCCACTGGATAGTCCCTGAGTACCTTCCTATATACCCCTACGGTCCCAGTTGGCGTAGCAACAAACAAACTAATTTCTAACTGCTGATGCTTAAACTCACACAATTTAACATAATCCCGGGCAATAAATGAATGCGTCGCCTCAGAATCAAACAAAAAAGTAGCTTTAAATGACAGTATTGAAACAGTACCTGTCACCACATCTCTTGCTACCTCAGCATCTCCTGGCGTCAAAGTGAAAACTCTGGCTGGGGCCTTATTCCTCTGCCGGCCTCCTCGTGGTGCCTGGTAACCTCCTCGTGCAGGTCTAGGAGCAGTACTAGTCTGTGTCGGACACTCCCTCATCATATGTCCTAGCTCCCCGCACCTGTAGCAGACACCTCGCCTAGCACGACACTCTCCCAGGTGTCTCTTCCCGCAAGATGGGCAAGCTGGAGATGGCTGCATACCCTGGAAACCATGATTCTCGGTCTTCTGTATCTGGTTCCTATAATAGCCACCTCTCTTCCACGCTGCACGGCCAACTCCCTGCTGGAAACCAGAAGGTGTAGACCTCTTCTTCTGCCTCTGCTCCTCAGCCTCTAACCGATCACCAATTTCTGCTATAGTGGCTCGGTTAACCAGCTCGGTGAAGTCTTGCAACTTCAAAATCGATACCTGCTTATAAATTTCTCTCCTTAAGCCTCTTTCAAACTGTCGTACCTTCTTCGTCTGATCTGGAATAATGTACGGGGCGAAGCGAGATAGCTTGATGAACCTCGCCACGTACTGCTGTACTGACAGCTGTCCCTGCTTCAGATTCAAGAACTCCGTAATCTTAACCTCCCTAGAAGAGGCTGGAAAATACTTGTCAAAGAATATCTCTTTAAACCGTTCCCAAGTCATCTCTACAGGTATAGTCCTCTACTGCTTTAACAATCTCACTGCTGACCACCATCTCTCGGCCTCTCCAGTCAGTCTGTAGGTGGCAAACAGCACCTTCTGCTCCTCTGAACACTGCAGCACTGTAAATATTTTCTCCATCTCCTGCACCCAATTCTCAGCGACTGCAGGATTCGTTCCCCCTGAGAAAGCTGGAGGATTCATCTTTATGAACTTCTCGATCGTACAACCGTGGCCTATAGACGGACCACCCTGCTCCTTCGAACTCCTGGAAATTTCTGCCATCACTTGCTGTGCTACGCTGCGTAGGACGGCATCTAAGTCACTACCCGCAGCACCCGAGGGTCCAGCACCGTCACTCCCACTGGCGTGGGCACTATTGCCACGCCAGGTCCATCCTGAAAAACATGTAACTTAACTCAAAACCTCATTCTTTATACATATCACTCAACTCATATGGTATATTTTCCTAATTAACTCGTCACTCTTGATCTTGATTCAAGGTTCAATCCTGCAACTTAGATACCCAACCCGACGATAGTTTACAATGAATTTCCTGAAATCGTCACCCCAGGAAAATCATACAAACCACCACGGAAGTCCTGCATCTCAACTACAAAACCAGACCTCAAATCCTCTCATCCTATACTCTGGTATTATTACTGCAGCACTTTAGAGTCTACAGAACCTAGTATCCTAGACTCTGATACCAAATGTAACGTCCCTCAGTTTCTTAACATAAAATATCACATAATAAATAAAATGGTCAAGCCGAACCCGTGGGTAGCGGGGACACCTGTCAAACACAGCGGAAAACCTAGCAGCAGTAAACATAAAATCTCAAACATCCAACCATAAAACATAATACCAGAGCTTTCTATAACATCAAAATATTGTTATGATATACAACCTCCAAAAGTCAAAATAACACTAGGATTAAATAACAAAACTCCCGATCCTAGTTCAATGCTTACCCTTCTAGTAGGGAAGCTCCAATTACTCAATGGCGGCTCTAGCCCGCCGGTCTCACTGGATTTCCTGAAAATCATTAATGTTCGGGGGTGAGACACTTCTCAGTAAAGGAAAATAAACTAAATACAGCTTTGTGGCAACATGAATATTTAATGCATTTATACGTATATAGTACATTTCATAATTCTATAAACATCATCATATCGTACTGGATAAACATATATTTTCACATCTGTTAATAAATCATAACATACATAAAATCATCTGTTATAACTGTAGTACTGAAAACAAACCCAGGATGACTAGCTAGTTGGTGTCATATATTACCCCCCATAACGGGTTGTGCAGCCCGAAGGCGGGACCCGACAATGGCTGCCCAACCACTGCCGAATCAAATATGTCTGTAAGTACGATGAGCCCGCCACACCCTGGTCCGGACTGCCAGGTGGACGTCCACACTCTACTGAAAGCCACATCGACTATCCATCTCCTATCCCCTCGTGGGATGGTTAGCACTAATTTGACGTAGATATCTGATCTACACATATAGCTACGGTACCGAACCCCTGAACTGAACTAAACTAACATCCTAGTGGTGATAACATATAATACATGATCATATATATAACATCATTACGGCCTCATGCCGAAAATATAGTAATTACGGCCTCGTGCCGAAAACATAAATACGTGGCCTCGGGCCAATAACATAAATACGGCCTCGTGCCGATAACATAAATATATGGTTTCGCGCCAAAAACATAAATACGGTCTCGTGCCGATAACATAAATATATGGCCTCGCGCCAAAATTGTTTCAAGTATAAATATTCTGAAAAATACATCATTTATCACATAATTGTCAAAACCATCACAATATAACTCATATTTTCATAATACCTGAAATCATGCTTTGTTCGTAAATCTTTCACATCATAATACATTTCACATAAAATAATATTCATGCTACACATATGCTTTTAAAAGTCATACTTCATATTCTAAAATCGTGAATTCCTTACATCTCATACATACATATATATTTTAATCATCATAGCAGTATTTTCCTAATCGTACATTTCATTCGTAATACACAATATAACATATGCTTTTCTGAAAATAAATTTACTTATAATCAATAATAATTTGCATGGAAAATTACTACTTTAGTTTATTCCCTTACCTGCCTACTAAGAAATTCCTTAGGACCCAAAATTTCACGCCCTTGGCGCCCGAAATTTAATTCCTGCAATTTACATTTTTCCCAGATTAATTAATCTATTTCTCCAAAATAATACTCATCTAGTCTTCCCTAAGCTCCATATACCTGAAATTAATATTTAAACTATTATTTAATATCCCCACTTAATTTTTTAAATTTTGCCTGCGGGTCCCAAAATTACACCAGCGGCGCTCACCCGGGCCCTAAATTTCAGAAATCCTACTTCAGTCCTAGATACTTAATATTTTAGTATTTCTAAATTAATGCTAATTAATTAAAAATAAGCCCCTTAATAATCACCGCACCCCAAATTTAGGGTTTTGACCCGACACCCCCACGAGAATTCCGTCCCACTAGACTTGTAGAGAATCATCCCTAGATTCTCGTGGTGGTATCCGTTCGTCAATTGGGCTTATATTTTGTAAGAAATTAAAGAAAAAGGAGAAAATGGCTTACCCAAGGGAATACGCTTACGCTGCTCCTACCACCAATCCGCTCCGATAGAAATGACGGCAGCGGCGAATGGAGTCCAGTGGTATTTTCGAATTTTCGATCGGGCGAAAATCCGTCATGAAATCGAGGAGAGAGGGAGAGAGAACGTGAGGTGAGAGAGAGAGATTGCAGAGAGTTACAGAGAAAAGAAAAGAAAAGAAGAAGAAGAAGAAGAAGAAGAAGAAGGCGAAGAAGAAGAAGAAAAAGAATAATAATAATAATAGATATACTTTGAATCTCCTAAAGCTTGTTGAAGCTTCAGGAGGATAAATATAATAATAATAATAATAATATTTAATTAATATTAATAATGATTATTTTTTAATAAAAAAAATTAATTTTAATTAATTAATTTTTTTTCTTTTTCTTTTTAAATTCATTTAATTAACTAGTTAATTAATTAATTAATTAATTAATTAATTTTTTTTTTTTGGAAATCAATCCACTAATCTTTTATATCTCTTTTTGGGCTTTTTACAAAAAACCTCCTTTAAGCTTGTTAACTGTAAGTCATGTTGTAGTAACTCGAATTTTTTTTTTAATTAATTAAAAAATTATTATTGTATTAAATTAATTGAATAAACAAATTAAGTGAATAGTATTATAATGGTAACAAAATCTTATTGGAATAAGATATATATATATATATATATATATATATATAGAGAGAGAGAGAGAGAGAGAGAGAGAGAGAGAGGAAGCTTCAAGCTTCCTGAGATTTCAAAAGATTTCAAATTCAAATCTCAATTTCCTGCAAACAGACCCCTCCCCCAAACGCACTCTTTGTCTCTCTCTCAGTTCACGCCACACTCTTTCCACGCTCTCTCTCTTTCTCCTCATGCCCTCACTTCCTCTCTCCTCGATTTTTTCAACTAAACGTGTGCCGATCGAAAAACGAAAAATACCTTTAGGTTCCAAATTCGACCACCAACATTTTAACTAGAGTGGATTTTTTGTAGAAGTATCGTAGGTGTCACTCCTTGGATAAGATAAGGGGAATAGATTATGTCAGGAATTTTTATAAATTAACCGATTAAATTATAATATGAGATTATAGGAATTATATACATGTTTTTCTGAATATTCTTGTAACAACTTCAAAATTCTTACCATTATATATATATATCCATACCTAAGCAGTAGAAACACAAATCATACAGTCATTTACACACACACACACATATATATATATATATATACTATACAATACCACAATCCAGTATATACAGACCATATCCATACAAAATAAACCCTTCTATCCTCATCTTTCCCAAAAATACAAACTCTGTCAAAAACTCACCCGAAAACTAGGGTAATCTAAATACTCTCTATCCGCGAGCTTGATCTGCTCGCCCAGCCGTCTCACCTAAAAAATGGTAAGGTAATGGGGTGAGTCGACGCTCAGTAAGTGAAAATATGTTATTACTAGTGTGTGGCAACTAAGTTAAGAATACTTTTTAAATAACAACTGAGCTGAAATGCAATAAATAATCTATAAAGCTTAACTATCAAGCATATCTTTCTTTCTCAATTTAAAATATACTGTATCGTCTGAATTTTCTACTTTTCATACTGATAATATCATACTATACTCATCATATATTGTAAAACTGTATACATATACATAATTGTGTTTTATCCCTGGGACTCTGTACGTCATGATTTGACCCCTCATGACAGGGTTGTGTGGCTTGTAGGCGGAACTTCATCTGGTCGTCCCTCCAAATAAGTCAATATACTCTACACTACCTCAGCCCAGTCAAACTGCATCCACTCCTAGGCTCGGGACTGGCTACTACCTCGTCAAAACTGGCCCCCTCCACCCAGTGAACTGGGGAGCTGCATCCTCTCCGAGCACGGCTGACGGTACCCACACACTATCTGAGATATGTGGTTGCACTCTATCTGTATATAGCAACGGTATCGTGCTTTGTAATCTATATCTACACTGTATCTGTTTGTAATCTTTTCACAGGGATCTGATACTATATATATATATATATATATATATATATATATATATATACATATATACTCTTTTACTGTTTTCATCATGTTTCCAAAATTACCGTAACGCTATCTTTCTGTACTGTAAATACTGTTATCTCTGTATACTGTATCTGTAGCATCTTGATGCTACCTCTATATATATGTCTGTATACTCTGTCTATATACTCTGTCTGTATACTCTGTATGTTATGGTAATAGGAAACATGGCATACTATAACTCTATATATACTGATCTGTATAAAACTATGATATATATACTGATCTGAATAAAACTGTATACATGTATATGTGTATATATATATATTACTGTTTCATGAAACTATTCATATAAAAACTGTATATGCATGTAAATTTCTCTGTATAATCTCTGTGAATATATATATATATATATATATATATATCTATATATTCTGTATAACTCCATATACTAGGAAAAATTATATAAATTGTATATACTATCTATATTTGTGTATTTAGTATAGTATGATACATTATAAAAGCTGTATAAATTCTTCATCACATGAAAATCTACTCATCCACACAAGCATTTAAACTCATATTCTATAAAAAAAAAAAATGTATAATAAACTGGTATAAATATATGTCTATGAAGTCTCTGTTAACTTTACTAAAACTCCTAGCATAGTATATTTCCCTTACCTTAACTCTGAAAAACTCCTATTGTGCTCTAACCCGATACCTGCAGGGCTCTCCACTCAATACCCTAAAAACCACATTACTTAGAACAAAACATTAGTATTTCTTCATGTATTGCATTTCCTATAATTGAGGGAAAGACAAATACTGAATAAAATGTCTTACCCTAAGATTGGGACAAAATCCAAATCAACTTTTCCAACGATCAGCTCTAGCATACTTGCAGAAAACTTCGCCAGGAGCGTTATGGTGGCCTCAGATTTTCGATCTGGCGAGAAGCGGGCCCGGAATCGAAGAGAGAAGGGGAGGAAGTCATAGGAGAGAGAGAGAGAGAGAGAGAAGAATTATGCGTTGAAAATTTTTCTAAAATCCGGGCTTTTCACTATTTATAGGGTCAGATTCGTCGACGAGACACGTCACCTCGTCGAAGAGACACGTCACCTCGTCGACGAGTCCTTCAATAATTTCGTCGACGAACTTCCTCCCTCGTCGACGAGGACCTGTGAAAAATCTTTCAGGTTATTCTTTCCAAAATGCAATGTCATCGACGAAATCTACTATCTCCTTCTGTTTCTGTTTCCATTTCCCTCTCTCTTAATATTTAAATATCATTATTTTTTGGGTCGTTACAATTCTGGCATATAAAATTTGAATTTTGGATTATTATTATTATTATGAGTTGATTAAACTGTCGTTTGTGAGCTTAAGAATTTTACAATAATTGTATTTCAAAGGTTAACCAATTGAATTAAAGTATTTGATTTATGGATTATTGTAGTGGATTTTCTGAATGATTTGGCCGGTTAAAATTATTGGTTTGGTTTATTATGCGTATTTTGTAAAGAATTAAAGAGAGTAGGGTTGGTTATCTCCGTTTTTCTTTTAAATATATATTTTGAGTTTGATAAATTGTGGAGATGATTAAAACTGTGTTTTCGGTAAAATAGATATTGTGTATAGAATGACCGATTTTCCAGTAGTTTATATAATTATGAGAAACACTCAAATCATGTGGCATGAGGAAGAGTATTATTGTTTAATTAAAATTATGAGTTTATAGTTTGATATTATAGTATACTGGAATTGTGTTGATGTTATATTATTTTCTAGAATGGTTGAAAATAATGCATGTATAATAACTGTTTATAGTGGCGTATAGACCACGGGTAGTTTTATTAAATTGCAAAGTATGGTTTAAGAACTTCGATGGACTATAGAACACTCAGTACCGCAGCTATAATAATGAAGAGCTTAGTGCAACCCACATCTCTGAGGGAGAGTGTTGGTATTGAATATGTCACAACCTGCTCATTTTTCACATTTTTTTTTATAATAATAATATCAACGTCATACATTCCAGCTCAGCAGGTCATCATCTACCTGGACCCGTGGGTACCAAGGATACATGAGAGCACAAAACAGAAGTTTAAGCAGCAGAAAATATACAATCATATACATACCATCATATCATACATCACAATACCAGAGTTACCACAACTACTGTATCTCAATATATACATCCCAAAAATAAAACCTAGGGACATTTCCCACAAAATCTAACTGTCCCTACAAAACTTACCCTTCAAAAAGGGCAGATAGACCGTACTATATTAGCGGAGCTTTTCCCGCTCTCCTATCCGGGGCTGCTGAAAAGTTAATAAGATTTAGGGGTGAGACACCTCTCAGTAAGGGAAATAAACTAATACTAGTGTGTGGCAACATGAGTATCCCATGTTCTACATATACCATACATGTCATATTCAGTACTGTTTATCAAATCTGGGAAAACATATGCATATCAAAACATAACAAAATATACTACATTTTCATAAACATTTCTCATCTCATATCATAATAATAATAACATAAAAACAATCCTGGTAGGTTAGTTGGCTGTTGTCATGTATTACCCCCACATGACTGGGTTGTGTACCCCGAAGGTGGGACCTGACAATGGTTGGCCGACCACTGCCAAGTTAAACAATAGTTTGTACGTCCAATGGGTCTACCTAGACTGGTCCGTACACCAAGGGCGATAACAGCACACTTCTTAAAAATAACCACATCAACCATCCAATCTCACACCACTTCATACAGCGGCGTTAACACAGATATCATGATCACAAGGACCATGGACACATAGCAACGGTACCATGCAAGTGCTAGCCTAGACCAAGCCAACCAGGTTCTGATATCATATACATATACTAAAATCGTGATACATGAATAACTCATATCATTAATTATCAAATCATTTATATCATTTTTCACATATACATATATCATGAAAATCATCGGCCCGTATGCCGGTATTTCACATTTTATCATAGTTCGGCCCGTACGCCGGCAAATCACATAGCACAGCCCGTACGCTGGAAAATCACATAGCTCGGCCCGTATGCCGGCAAATCTCATCCACATAGCACGGCCCGTACACCGACAAACATATCCACATAGCACGGCCCGTACGCCGGCAGACATATCCACATAGCACGGCCCGCACGCCGACAAATCACATATATATATATATATATCTCGGCCCGTACGTCGGTTTTCCATCATAAAAATCCATATCATCCACATTCCTAGAAAATAGTATTTCATAACATTTTTATACTCATGCCACACTGAACAAATTTTCCACGTATTCAACATATTATCATTTAAACAGTATTTTCCAAATATAAATCATATATATAAATACATATACATTTTTCGCAAATCAGATGCTAAATATATTTATATATATATATATATATATATATATATATATATATATATATATATATATATACATTCATTTTCTCAAAACAAAACTAGCTTAGTTTATCCCCTTACCTGATTCCTGAAAAGCCCCTAAGAAAATCTTCCCCTTACCCACAAGGTTCTCAACTCAACACCCTAAAAATGAAAACTCACAGAATTAAAGTTCAGTATTTTAGTACGTACAATATTTTCTATAACTACCACTAAGTCAAATTCGGCTTAAAAAGCCTTACCTCAACTTAGGGATGATTCCCAACGTTCCCAATCAACACCCCTGGAAATGAAAATTTTCAGTATTAAAGTTTAATATTTTTACGCATATATCACTTTCTTCAACTGTCAAAAATCCAAATATTGAGTATAAAGCCTTACCTTAGATTTGGGATGGAATCCAACTTCGTTTTCCTGACGATCCGCTCTGGTAGACTTGTAGAGAACTTCGCCAGGAGCGTCGTGGTGGCTTCGGTTTATCGATTCGGAGTAAAACTGGCCCGAAATCGAAGAGAGAGAGAGAGAGTCGTAGGAGAGAGAGAGAGCACTTCCAAAAAAAAATCTAAGCAAGCTTCTTGAAGAAGCTTGCACACCATTATGTGTGTGTATATATATATATATATATATATATTAATATCATACTAAACGTTAATTAAAGTAAAGCTTCTTGAAGAAGCTTTCACACTTTATATATATATACCTTTAACCTATATATTAAATGTATATCATAATAACTTACTTTTATATATATATATATATATATATATATATATATATTCCTTATCATACTATTCATTTTACTTGTTAATTTAAATATTTTATTTTATTTTATTATTATTTATTATTATTATTATTATTTTAAAATTTTATTTTTCCCGGTTACTACAGAATAGTCGATTGAGCCAATGAAGTGTAGAGTTTGGAGTCTAGACCAACTATGGGATGAACATTCATACTACCAAACATACAATATAGTTGACTTAACCTGGTGGTAGGCCGCCCAGGGCTAAGTATAGCCTATGGGCCGCACAACTCCTCATGGGAGGAAGCATGTCATTTATCCATTCCGGGGGGAGGGGGGGGGAGTTCTTATATTCATATTTGTAGATTTAACGAGAGTATAATAGAGTAGAAAACATGAAAACAGAGCATATGAAAATAGAGTATAATAAAGTAGAGTATTCTAAAGGTTACAGTTCACAGAGTATAGTTGCAAAATATTTACAGTACACAACTTATAGTTGTAAAAGTATTAACAACTTACAGTTTATAGTATTTATAAAGGTGTGAGTTATAGTTTTCATGTGAAAGTTATTTATAGTAAAGTATTAAATGTATTTCATTCTGTGACATTACATGTGATTGGGGAAAAGTAAACTCTCCGCTCGAGGACTTTCTAAGTAAGGCAAGTGCTCTGATAGGTATCAGTTGTAGTCACGCCCAAGTTATATGGGTAAGGTTATATAAGGTATCACAGCAAAGGGGCGTTATACGTTATGGGTGTAACACCCTGAACCCTTAAATCCGGTCCAGTGCGTTATACCTGATCATATCCTGATAAATCATAATACATAACATACGCAGCGGAAAACATAATCATAATCTCCATATAACATATACCAAAGTTTACTAATTCTAACTATAATCCATATTATCCATTTATCACCTGCATTTTCATAATCTACATAACTCCCAAAACAATTCAATATTTTTACAATCATTCCTTACTCAATAGCCTTAAAACATAAAGGCATAAAACATAAATATTTACATTCCCCAAGATTAACATAGAAATATACCCTTTTCTTTTTCTATTTCCTAATAATGCTATAAAAACTTCGAGCTCTTAAAGCTCAATCTCGAGGAAATCCGGAAAAAAAAAAAAATTCATATTCGGGTGAGACACATCTCAGTAAGGGAAGAAACAATATATTAAAGCAGTGTGTGGCCAACATGAGTTTATAATCAACATAATATTTAACATTTGCAAATTCTTAACATAATTTCCGAAATCATTTTCTGATCCTATTCAAACACATGTAAGATATTTTACCCATGAGATTACCCAAGGATAGGGGTGATTACCCGCCCATACAAGTAGCACCCCTCTGCTCTGATACATTTGGTAACCCAAAGGTCACAACTAAAGCATACCAGGGCACTCACCTTACTCAGTAAGCCCTCAAGCAATAAATTGATCTCATACTCACACAATTCATACAAAAGTTTACCGGCAAAGGCCCTAAGAATAGGGAAATCTACCCGCTCATACAAGTAGGTTCCCTCTACCCTAGTATGTTATGTGGCTACTGCCACATCTATACCTACTAGTGCACTGGCCTTACTCAGCAAGCCCTCAGGGGAAAGGTACGCCTCGCCTAATCGTAACATGTTTTACGTACATACATACTTCTAATATCATAATACATCATTCTTTCTATCATTATTCAATTATACACATTTGTTCATATTCATGGCTTAACATTGCATTGCATTTCACTTTAAGTGACTCTTTCCCATTTTACATTGTTCACATTTAACATTTTATTTTCATTTCATTAATTTCCCTTTTCATTTCATTTCATTTCATTTCATACCTAGCATCTTTCAACTATTTTGCCTAACATTTTTCAGCTATGACACATTTACCCAGCCACTTTCAGCTATTTCACATTTACCCAGCCACATTCAGCTGTGACACATTTACCCAGCCACTTTCAACTGTGACACATTTACCCAACCACTTTCAACTGTGACACATTTACCCAGTCACTTTCAGCTGTGACACATTTACCCAGCCACTTTCAGCTGTTACACATTTATCCAGCCACTTTCAGCTGTTAGACATTTACCCAACCACTTTCAGCTGTTACACATTTACCCTACCACTTTTAGCTGTTACAAATTTATCCAGCCACTTTTAGCTGTTACACATTTTACCCAACCACTTTTAACTGTTACACATTTATCCAGCCACTTTTAGTTGTTTTACCCAGCATATTTCAGTTGTTTACATAGTTGCATTAACACACACAAGCAACATAGTCCATGTCATGTTTTATTCACAATACATTACTTACTTAACCTGCATCTCATATATTTAACATATATTTCCACACAACATTCTATTTACTCATGCCACACAATTTAGCAATAAAATTTATACACTGCCTGTAAAATAAGTCAATCAACATTTAATATTTATATATACTAAAAATACCTTTCATATCTTACATAAATATTCTGAAAATATTTTTCCACTTTCATCAATTCATTTTCACACATACATATCTAATAAACAGCCCTAAACTCGAAAAAAATATAATTTAAACAGTTGATATTTTACCCATACTGAAACATATACACGTACATATAACACAGTTTATTTTTCCATTAAATTCATAAAAATTTTGATTTATTATATATTTTTTCCCTTACCTGGTTTTTTGAACTACGCCAACAGGGACTCCGAAAAATACCTGCGGCGCTCACCCAGACCTTGAAATTAAATTCCTAATTCCAATAAATTATTCCTGAATAAAATATTATTTAAATATTACATAGGGCCATAATTCCTAAATAAATAATAATACCCTTAAATATAGCCAAATTTTTCAAATCACACTCTCGCTTTGGAGTAGAGCTTAGAAAATCCTAATTGAAAAATTACCTATGCCAAAATGACGACGATGATGACTAAGACCCTGTGGTGGTGTCTGATCGTCGATTTAATGGCATATTAATAGCGAAATTGAGAAAATGGAAAAAAAATTACCTTTCGTCAGGAGCAATGCTTAAGCCGTTCCCATGAAAAATTTGCTCAAGTAGAAATGTCGGCAGTGGAACCAAGATTCTAACTGCACTTTCCGTTTCCCGATCCATTGCAAACTCACCGAGTAATTGAGAGAGAGAGAGAGAGAGAGAGAGAGAGAGAGAGAGAGAGAGAGAGAGAGAGAGAGAGACGGAGAGGCGCACAAGAGTGCACAGGAGATTTGCAAAAAGGGAGGGCGTCTGACCCTTCTATTCTTCTTCTTCCTTCTTCTTTCTTCTTTTAACTTTACTTTATATATATATATATATATAATAACTTACTTATATATATCATTCTAATTAGTTTTTTTTTAAATCCAATGTAAAAATATTTAATTTAATTACTAATTATTTAATTATTTAGTTTATCTTAATTTAATTTAATTTCTTTAATTTTAATTAATAATTTTTTTCTTCTTTTTCATACGTCATTCATTTTATTTATTTATCTGTTATTTTATTTATATTTTTTTTCTAATTATTTTAATCCTTTTAAATTTTCGGGTCTTTACATTCTCCCCTTCTTAAGAAATTTCGTCCTCGAAATTTGTTACCCGATCTTTCATTCCCATAATTCCACAATTTACCATATCTCACACCATAATCTCAACAACACAATTATATAATTTAAATCCAATACACATCCAAGTTTTTCATATAAGGACCAGTCTCACGGTTAAGAAATATCACTGTCGATGGATTTACCGTGGTTTTCAGAAACTTTCGAATGAATCATAAAATCATAGAAGTCCGCCAAGGGATTTCCGCCTCCAAGTTATAAGACAAAATCCTATACTTCCCTACACCATACCTACTTCTCAATACCTAACCTAACCCATCCATTTAGTATCCTTATCCTAACTGCTTCCTATACTCTAATATAAATCATCTCTAACCTAATACTCTGACATTTCTACATCCAGGCGATGTGAAATTAATCACACTTCCGGCTAGACATTGCTCTGATACCACAATGTAACGCCCCGAACCCTTAAATCCGGGCCCGGTGCGTTATACCTAATCATATCCTGATAAATCATAATCCATAACATACGCAGCGGAAAACATAATCATAATCTCCATATAACATATACCAAAGTTTACTAATTCTAACTATAATCCATATTATCCATTTATCACCTACATTTTCATAATCTACATAACTCCCAAAAGAATTCAATATTTTCACAATCATTCCTTACTCAATATATAGTTAGAATTAGTAAACTCTGGTATATGTTATGTGGAGATTATGATTATGTTTTACGCTGCGTATGTTATGGATTATGTTATGGCTATGAAATATCTGTCAAAGAATAATTCTTTAAATATGTCTCATGTCATAACTATCAGCGCTGTCCTCTGCTGCTCCAGAAGTTTCATAGCAGTTCACCACCTCTCAGCCTCTCCTGTCAGTTTATAGGTGGTGAAGAGGACTCTTTGCTCCTCCATACATTGCAAAACTATCAAAACATTCTCGATCTTTTGCATCCAATTCTCGGCGGCTGTAAAATTAACTACTCCTAAAAATGTCGGAGGATTCATCTTGGTAAATTTCTCTATTGTGCACCTATGACCTGCAGACAGGCCTCCCTGCTCTCTGGAGCTTCTAGCAATGTTAGTCATAACCTGCTGAGCCACACTGCGTAATACCACATCAAAATCAGTTCCGCCTGCACTCGGGGCCCTACACCCTCACTACCGCTCGCATAGGCACTACCTCCTTTAGGGTCCATCCTGAAAAGACAAATAACATGGCTTAGGGATCCTATTCTTATAATTTTTGCATCTAACTAAAATCTCATATCACCCCCTATCTTAACATCCTTATCTTATTTCAAGATCCAATCCTATACTGTAAAAACACAACCCGACAATAGTTTATTATGACTTTCCTGAAATCGTCACTCTAGGAAAGACACAGAAACCTCCACGGAAGTCCTGCGTCTAAACTATAAGACAAAATCTCAAATCCTTTTCCTATACTTTGGTATTGTTTCCACTGCACTCTAGAGTCTACAAAACTTAGCAATCTAGGCTCTGATACCAAATTGTAATGACCTGCTTATTTTATCGTAATAATATTTTTTTTAAATAATAACATTTCATATGATAATCTCGATATCCTATTCAACTAATAAATTATAATCAACCTAGACCCATGGGTACCAGGGATATACATGAAATTCAACTCTGATACCTAAGCAGCGGTAAATGTAAAATCATATACATATCAAATCATCCAACCAACACAATACTAATTCCCCAAGATTAACATAGAAATATACTCTTTTCTTTTTCTATTTCCTAATAATGCTATAAAAACCTCGAGCTCTCAAAGCTCGATCTCAAGGAAATCCTGAAAAAAAAAAAAAAAAAAATTCATATTCGGGTGGGACACATCTCAGTAAGGGAAGAAATAATATATTAAAGCAGTGTGTGGCCAACATGAGTTTATAATCAACATAATATTTAACATTTTCAAATTCTTAACATAATTTTCGAAATCATTTTCTGATCCTATTCAAACACATGCAAGATATTTTACCCAGGAGATTACCCAAGGATAGGGGTGATTACCCACCCATACAAGTAGCACACCTCTGCTTTGATACATTTGGCAACCCAAAGGTCACAACTAAAGCATACCAAGGTACTCACCTTACTTAGTAAGCCCTCAAGTGATAAATTGATCTCGTACTCACACAATTTATACAAAAGTTTACTGGAAAAGGCCCTAAGGATAAGGAAATCTACCCGCCCATACAAGTAGGTTCCCTCTGCCCTACTACGTTATGTGGCTACTGCCACATCTGTAGTTACTAGTATACTCGCCTTACTCAACAAGCCCTTAGGCGAAAGGTACGCCTCGCCTTATCGTAACATGTTTTACGTACATACATACTTCTAATATCATAATACATTATTCTTTCTATCATTATTCAATCATACACATTTGTTCATATTCATGGCTTAACATTGTATTGCATTTCACTTTAAGTGACTCTTTCCCATTTTACATTGTTCACATTTCACATTTTATTTCCATTTCATTCATTTCCCTTTTCATTTCATTTCATTTAATACTTAGCATCTTTCAGCTGTTTTACCCAGCATTTTTCAGCTGTCATACATTTACCCAGCCACTTTGAACTCTTTCAAATTTACCCAACCACATTCAGTTGTGACACATTTACTCAGCCACTTTCAGTTGTGACACATTTACCCAACCACTTTCAGCTGTTACACATTTACCCAGCCACTTTCAGCTATTACACATTTACCCAGCCACTTTTAGCTGTTACACATTTTACCCAGCCACTTTCAGCTATTACACATTTACCCAGCCACTTTTAACTGTTACACATTTACCCAGCCACTTTTAACTGTTTTACGCAGCATATTTCAGCTGTTTACCTACTATATTTCAGCTATTTACATGGCTGCATTAACATACACAAGCAACATAGTCCATGTCATGTTTTATTCACAATTCATTACTTACTTAATCTGCGTCTCATATATTTAACATATATTTCCACACAACATTCTATTTACTCATGTCACACAATTTAGTAATAAAATTCATACACTGTCGGTAAAATAAGCCAACCAACATTTAATTTTTATACATACTAAAAATACCTTTCATGTCTTACATAAATATTTTGAAAATATTTTTTCACTTTCATCAGTTCATTTTCACACATACATATATAATAAACAGCCTTAAACTCGAAAAAAATATAATTTAAACAGTTGACATTTTACCCATATTGAAACATATATATGTACATATAACATAGTTTATTTTTCCATTAAATTCATAAAAATTCTGATTTAATATATATTTTTCCTCTTACCTGATTTCTTGAACTACGCCAATAGGGACTCCGAAAAATACCTGCGACGCTCACCCGGACTCTGAAATTAAATTCCTAGTTCCAATAAATTATTCCTGAATAAAATATTATTTAAATATTCCCTAGAGCCATAAATTCCTAAATAAATAATAATACCCTTAAATATAACCAAATTTTCCAAATCTCACTCTCGCTTTGGAGTAGGGTCTAGAAAATCCCAATTGAAAAATTACCTACGCCAAAATGAGGACGGCGACGACTAGGACCCCGTGGTAGTGTCCGATCGTCGATTTAATCACATATTAATAGCAAAATTGAAAAAAATGGGAAAAAATTACCTTTCCCCAAGAGCAGTGTCTAAGTCATTCCCATGAAAAATTTGTTCTAGTAGAAATGTCGGCTGCGGAATCAAGATTCTAACGGCACCTTCCGTTTCCCGATCTGTCTCAAACTCGCCAAGTAATTGAGAGAGAGAGAGAGAGAGAGAGAGAGAGAGAGAGAGAGAGAGAAAAAGAGAGAGAGAGAGAGAGAGAGAGAGAGGCACACAAGAGTGCGCAAGAGATTCGCAAAGAGGGGGGGGGGGCGTCAAACCCTTCTGTTCTTCTTCTTCCTTCTTCTTTCTTCTTTTAACTTTACTTTATATATATATATATATATATATATATATATATATATATATATATTATAATAACTTACTTATATATATCATTCTAATTAGTTTTTTTTTAAATCCAATGTAAAATTATTTAATTTAATAACTAATTATTTAATTTATCTTAATTTAATTTAATTTTTTTAATTTTAATTAATAATTTTTTCTTCTTCTTTTTCCCATGTCATTCCTTTTATTTATTTATCTGTTATTTTATTTACATTTTTTTTTCTAATTATTTTAATCCTTTTAAATTTTCGGGTCTTTATAATGGGCTTGTAATCTCCCCACTCTCGGGAACTCTCGCTTATAAATATTGATGTATGTGTGAGTATAGTCTATAAATGTATAAAAGTTGTTTTTATTGATTAACAAATGGTTCTATTTTGTATAAACTAAACTCATGATAGTCACACACTGATAATAATCTATTATGTCTTACTAAGAAGTGTCTCACCCCAATATATAACTCATCTTTTTCAGGACCTTCTGGTGGTCGATCTTAAAAAGCTCAAGGACAGGGTTGATAGTATTGTGACGCCCCGATTTTCGTACAATTTTTTTCCAATAATAATAAATAATTACCCGTCATCCATAACACCCACAAATCGACTACGCCAACAATCCTACTATCATTCATACAACCCGCCCAGCATTGGGTACCGGGTAAAAAGTTGTTTTATTATACAACCTAATAGCGGAAGACAGTATATACATATCAATCAGAATACAATACCTAGAGTATCAATATAAACATATACACAATACTATCTCATACCCAAAAACAATACAACCCTAGTCCAAACTCACCCTGTATATCAGGGTTCTAGCTCCCTACTATCATGGAACTTTATCACGTGGTTTATCCCTGTTCCCTGAAAAATTTAGATAATTTGGGTGAGACACATCTCGGTAAGAAGGAATAGATTATTTACAGTGTGTGACCATATGAGTTCAATCATAATACACTTTACTTTTCAAATCATCATTTCATCTGAGAAAATACATTTGTATACACCTTCTTATAATCATATAGATATACAACACAAGCTTTTATAAGCTTTAAAATCATTTCTCAGATTCAATAATTTCTAACACATATTTACTGCGAAGTTCCTGAGAATAAGGAAGATTACCCGGCCAAACAGGTACCTTCCCTCTGCCCTAACACGTTATGCAACCACGTATGGCCACATCTGTTACCTATCAGGGCACTCGCCTTACTCAGCAAGCCCTCAGGCGGGGAGTTTCACTTCGCCTCAAATATGTATATTATCAACTCACACGGTTCTATTTCTCAATTTTATCATTCTTTATTTCTTAATTTCCATTCTTTCTTTCATTTCCCATTTTAGCCAATTTTACCATTCTTTCACTTTTCATTTTCATTTTACTTTTCGGCTCATGAGTATCCTTGGTATCAAATACCAACATCGCGTTTGTAACTCGTGACCATCCTAAGGATCTTTCTATCCATGCCATGCTTCCCCCCATGGTCAAGGATATGCGACCCGAAGGCTGGATTGAATCTGGGTTGGCCGACCCGATTAGATCAAATATCATATCACATATCACGTCTGTAGTACGATTGGCCTACCTATAACCCTGATCTAGACTCAGGGGGCCCAACAACCCTACACAAAGGCACAATCGACTATCACGCCACACGCTCCAAGAGTCCGTGTGGTTGCACTAACACCACTAGAAACAGTACCGTATTCAATATCATAACCATCCAACAGGGTTTACCACCACATACCCGCAATCATTATGCGTATTGGCATTTTATCATTCATATTTAACGTATTTACACATTTCTCATTTTCATATTGCAGAATTAACATTGCAATATTTTCATTTCACACATTCATATTTCAATATCAGTATTCTCAACACATTTCATCATTTAAATGATATTTTCTCAGTTCACAATTTATCTCATCTCATACTATCATATACATATCTTATTTCACAATTACTCAATATTTCTCAAAATACATTTCCATATTTCATCTTTCTTCATTTTATCAGAAAATACATTTCTTGCACATTTTACTTTCATCATTTTCCCACATTTCAATTCTCATATTAAAACACATTTCAGTATCACATATTTCATAGGGTAAATCATCTAACTCAGTTTAAACATTTCTCAATATAAATCATATGCCACACAAATTTCATCTGATATTTATATCATAATAAATTTCAGGTAAAATAACATATGCCATTTTCACATATTTCTCAACCCATAATTTTCATAAAAAGACTATTATAATTTATTCCCCTTACCTGACTTACTGAGAGTCTTGCTAGAATCCCAAATCCTACACCCTTGGTGCCCGAAATTCAACTCCTGCAATTTACATTTTCCCCAGATTAATTAATCTATTTCTCCAAAATAATACCCATCTAGCCTTCCCTAGGCTCCATATACCTCAAATTAATATTTAAACTATTATTTAAGACCCCCACTTAATTTTCTGAATTTTGCCTACGGGTCTCAAAATTACACCCGCGACGCTTACCGTGGTCCTAAATTTTAGAAATCCTACTTCAGCCACAGATGCTTAATATTTTAAAATTTCTAAATTAATACTTATTGATTAAAAATAAGCCCCTTAATAACCTCCGTACCCCATATTTGGGATTTTGGTCCGACACCCCCACGAGAATTCCATCCTACTAGACTTGTAGAGAATCATCCCTAGATTCTCGTGGTGGTGTCCATTCGTCGATTGAGCTTATATTTTGCAAGAAATTAAATAAAAATGAGAAATTGACTTACCCCAGGGGATATGCTTACGCCGCTCCTATCACTGATCCGCTCTAGTAGAAATGACGACAGCGGAAAATGGAGTCCAGGGGTATCTTCGGATTTTCGATCGGACGAAAATTCGTCACGAAATCGAGGAGAGAGGGAGAGAGAATGGAGTCCAGCGGTATCTTCGGATTTTCGATCAGACGAAAATTCGTCAAGAAATCGAGGAGAGAGAGAGAGTTTAAAGGCTGCGCAGAAGAAAAGAAGAAGAAGAAGAAATAAGAAAAAGAAACAAAAAAAAAACCTTCTGAAGCTTCAAGAAAGAAATAATATTAATAAAAATAATAATAATAATAATAATAATAATAATAATAAATATATTTAATTAATATTAATAATAATATATTTTATTAATAAAAATAAAAATAAATTTTAATTAATTTTTTTCTTTTTTTTATTTGATTAATTAATTAATTTTTATTTATTTATTTATTTATTTTTTTGGAATCACTCTACTAATCTTCTATAACCCTTTTTAGGGTTATTACAAGTATAATATAGCATGAGTGGCTATTGAAATTCAAATGTATTTTGGTTAGGTTTTATAGTTCTAGTTATATAATATGGTGGAATGGATATACCATTTTTGGTTGTATAGTATAGTACTCTAGTATTTTAATTAAGGATGTATTATTAATTCCATTTTGTGCATGATGATTGTGGTATTAAAGATAGGTGGAAGGAACACATAGCACCCCGGGCCCCACTTGCAGTGTAGAGACCTAGAGAATTATAGTAATTAAATAATAAAAGAATGAGAGAAAAAATAATTTTCATAAAGGATTTCAGCAAGGTCTCGTCAACGAGTGAAGAAGTGCTCTCGACAAGCAGGATTCTTGGGTTCGTCGATGGAGACATGTGTCTCGTTGACGAGAAGTTATTGAGAGGACTATTTTTAGACTCTGAAACTCGTCAACGAGGAGAAGGTATTCATCGATGAGCTCCCTTCATTGACTCATCGACGAGGAAATGTGACTTGTCGACGAGGTCATGTGGACAAGCTTTCTATATAAGCTCAAGAACCCATTTTTCTACGGGGAAAAATTTACAGAAACCCTCTCTCTCTCTCTCTCTCTCTCTCTCTCTCTCTCTCTTTTTCCTACAACCTCCCTCCCCTTCTCTCTAGAAATCTAGCCTTGTTATTCACCGGTTCGACGATCTGAAGCCACCACGTTACTCCTGGAACGATTGTTTACGAATCTTCTGGAGTGATTCGTCAATTAGGCCAACTTGGGCACCATCCCAAAATTTGGGTAAGTTGATTATTTTAATAATTATTAAGTTATTTGGTATTTTATGGGTTAAGGAAAGGTATTAGATGTGTTTATACTGAAGTTTTGTTGGATAAAATGCAATTTCAGGGTGTTGAGTTGGGAGCAC
Source organism: Malania oleifera (assembly GCF_029873635.1). Classification (NCBI taxonomy): domain Eukaryota; kingdom Viridiplantae; phylum Streptophyta; class Magnoliopsida; order Santalales; family Ximeniaceae; genus Malania; species Malania oleifera. Next base: position 1,987,657 of record NC_080420.1, read on the forward strand.
ATAGGTGTGATTTTGGAGTAATTTATGGGCTTTTCCATAGTCAAGTGAGGAGATAAACTAAGTCAGTATTTTCATGAAATTATTTATTAATATTCAACTTTTATTTTCAAGGAAATTATGTATGTTATAGAACTGAGTTTGGAAATACTTTTGTTAACAGGAAAATGATTTTAATACAGCTTAATAGGAAATATGATTCTATATAGATTTTATGAATAGAACAAGATTCACTTTTGTGTGGCATGAGTGTGAAATTATATGATTTTATGTAATATCAGAATATTATGTTTTCAGAATCAGCATGTTATTACTGTTTTAAGGAAGGTATTAAAAATGATACGGGAATTATGTTTAAAGTATGATATTGAAACAATACAGAGATTTCAAACTATGTATATTAAAATATATGTCAATGTAAGAGCCATGATTTTTCATGATATGACATGCCGACCTAAGGGCCGTGGTTTAATATGATACGCCGGCATAAGGGTCGTGGGTTTTACGATATGCTATGCTAGTGTAAGGGCCTTGGATTTCATGTTTTCCTATGCGGACATAAGGACCGTGGTTTATACATTATGATATGAAAAAATTCACAAGAATGTTATTTTGACAAATATTATTATGAAACATCTATGTGTCATATTTGAGATTTACTATATGTTATCAGAGCCTGAATGGTTTGGTTTAGGTTTTCATGAAACACAGTATCGTAACTATATAATCACAATCATGTATATGTTAGTGCTACCACTTGTCATAAGGGGCAGTAGGAGATCGGCAATCGATGTGGTTTTATGGTAATGCAGGCATCCATCTGACATCTGGACCAAGAGGGGTAGACCCATCGTACTTACATACTTATGTTGATCTAGCGTGGTCGGTCAGCCATTGTTAGGTCCCGCCTTCGGGCCGCACAACCTAGTCATGTGGGGATAAGACATGACACCAACAAGCTATCCATTAAGGGTGTTATTTCATGTACAATTATATATGATGATTTCATGTATAGAAACTCAGTATGTTATACAAAGATATGATAAATTATGTTTTAAATAGATATGATACAAACAGTTTTACTAGATATGATTTATGTACTGTTATATGTATGACACGAAAATACTTATGTTGCCACACACTAATATTAGTTTATTTCCCTTACTAAGAGGTGTCTCACCCCAACTATATAAACATTTCAAAAGCTCCAGATAGAAAAGCGGATAGAGCTCCGCAACGTTAGAGGTTGACTATTCTATCCTGTTAGAAGGGTAAGTTGTTATGCTAGGGTCTGATGAATTTTTGGGTTGTGACCCTAGGGAACTTTTTGGTCATTTTAGGATGTGTGTATATATATATATATATCAGTTTTAGTAAAGCTCTGGTATTGTGTTGGTTGGATGATTTGATATGTATATGATTTTACATTTACCGCTGCTTAGGTATCAGAGTTGAATTTCATGTATATCCCTGGTACCCATGGGTCTAGGTTGATTATAATTTATTAGTTGAATAGGATATCGAGATTATCATATTAAATGTTATTATTTTAAAAAAATATTATTACGATAAAATAGGCAGGTCATTACAATTTGGTATCAGAGCCTAGGTTGCTAGGTTTTGTAGTCTCTAAAGTGCAGTGGAAACAATACCAAAGTATAGGAAAAGGATTTGAGATTTTGTCTTATAGTTTAGACGCAGGACTTCCGTGGAGGTTTCTGTGTCTTTCCTGGAGTGACGATTTCAGGAAAGTCATAGTAAACTATTGTCGGGTTGTGTTTTTACAGTATAGGATTGGATCTTGAGATAAGATAAGGATGTTAAGATAGGGGGTGATATGAGATTTTAGTTAGATGCAAAAATTATAAGAATAGGATCCCTGAGCCATGTTATTTGTCTTTTCAGGATGGACCCTAAAGGAGGTAGTGCCTATGCGAGCGGTAGTGAGGGTGTAGGGCCCCGAGTGCAGGCGAAACTGATTTTGATGTGGTATTACGCAGTGTGGCTCAGCAGGTTATGACTAACATCGCTAGAAGCTCCAGAGAGCAGGGAGGCCTGTCTGCAGGTCATAGGTGCACAATAGAGAAATTTACCAAGATGAATCCTCCGACATTTTTAGGAGTAGTTAATTTTACAGCCGCCGAGAATTGGATGCAAAAGATCGAGAATGTTTTGATAGTTTTGCAGTGTATGGAGGAGCAAAGAGTCCTCTTCACCACCTATAAACTGACAGGAGAGGCTGAGAGGTGGTGAACTGCTATGAAACTTCTGGAGCAGCAGAGGACAGCGCCGATAGTTATAACATGAGACATATTTAAAGAATTATTCTTTGACAGATATTTCCTAGCCATTGTCAGGGAAGTTAAAGTGGAAGAGTTCCTGAATTTGAAGCAGGGACAGCAGTTGGTCCAACAGTATGCGGCAATGTTTATGGAGCTATCTCTTTTTGCCCCATATATTGTTCCTGATGAAGTAAAGAAGATGATACAGTTTGAAAGAGGATTGAGGTGAGGAATATACAAGCAAGTGGTAGTGTTGAAGATATAAGATTTTGCTGAGTTGGTTGATAAAGCAGTGTTGGCTGAGGTTAGTGAGCGCATGGATGCAGAGGAGTAGAGATAGAAGAAGAGATATGCGCCTTCAGGTTTTCATCAAGGATCTAGGTAGGGTCAGTGGAGGAGAGGAAACTATGGCACAGAACAGAGGCAAGAGACTGAAAGTCGTGAGTTTTGGGCGGTGCAGAATTTTCCCGTCGTTCAAACTTGTGGGAAGAGACACTTGGGAGAGTGTCGAGTGTCGAGTGAGGAGAGCCATCTGCTATCGCTATAGTAGGTAGAGACATCTCGTGCGAGATTTCCCTACACCACCTGGTACCACTCCTGCTCCCAAACCACACCGAGGAGGCTATCAAGCGCCTTGTGGAGGCCAGAAGAGGAATGTAGCTCCAGCGAGGGTCTATGCTTTGACGCCTGGAGATGCTGAGATAGCCGGCAATGTGGTGATAGGTATGATTAATATGCTTTCATTTATAGTTATTATTTTGTTTGATTCAAGAGCCACACACTCGTTCGTGTCTATGGGGTGTATCAAATTATGTGGGGCAGAAACACAGTTGTTAGGCACTGAACTGTTAGTAACTACACCGATAGGATTAGTAGTAAGGTGTAGTAGAGTGCTCCGAGGCTGTCCAATTGATATTCAAGGGAAAGTCTTGCTAGCTGACTTGATAGTATTGGACATGCATGGGTTCGATGTAATTTTTGGTATGGACTAGTTGGAAACTAATTACGTCAGTATAAACTGTCGTTTGAAAGAAGTAATATTCAAACCTCCGGGAAGATTAGAATTCAGGTTCATGGGGTCGCGTGTGCAATCCCCGCCTTAGTTAGTATCAGCTATACAGGCGAGGAGATTACTCTTGGATGGCTGTTAGGGATTTATGGCCTTTGTAAAGGAGGTGTCAGAAAATGAATTGAAGCTTGTTAATATGCCAATGGTGAAAGAGTTTTCAAATGTCTTTCCAGACGAACTACTTGGTTTACCTCCTGATCGCGAGGTAGATTTCCCTATTGATCTACTTCCCGGGATGACACCGATCTCTAAAGCTCCTTACAAAATGGCTTTAGTAGAGTTGGGAGAGCTAAAGAATCAGTTACAAGACTTACTGGATAAGGGTTTTATTCAGCCTAGTGTATCTGTAACGACCCGAATTTAGAATGGTATTTAAATAATAAAGAGAGGGAAAAGGAGACCGAAAACAGAAGGAAGCAGTCGACTTTGTCGACGACATTAGATTTTGGAAGGGCTTAGAAAATGGGTTCAGCAAGACTTCATCGACCAATACAGGGGATTCGTCGACGAAGGCTTAAGAGAATTCGTTGACGAACACAAGGGGCTCGTCGACGAGAAAATACCGAGAGGGGTTTTTAAGCCGACTGAATTTCATTGACGAGGAGTGGATTTCATCGACGAAATTTGTGAAGGACTCGTCAACGAAGGACAGGCTCGTCAACAAAATTCTCTGTTTTATAAATATGGAAAATCCAGGAATTATTTCATTTTTAAGAAATCTCTCTCTCTCTTTTGTCTCTCTACGACTCTCTCTCCCTTCTCTCTTCGTTTCCAGCCCCACCAGTCGTCGAATCAACGATCCGAAGCTACCACGACGATCTTGGCGAAGTTCTCTACAAGTCTACAGGGCGGATCGTTAGGGAAATGAAGTTGGATTCCATTCCAAATCCAGGGTAAGACTTTTTCCTCAATTTTTGGATTTGTGACAATTGAGAGAAGTGTTGTACGCGTTAAAATATTAAAGTTTCATACTGGGAGTTTTCGTTTCCAGGGGTGTTGATTGGGAACGTTGGAAATCCTCCCTAAGTTGAGGTAAGTATTTTAAGCCTAATTTGACTTAGTGATAGTTATAGAAAATGTTGTACATACGAAAATACTGAACTTTAGTTCTGGTGAATTTCATTTTCAGGGTATTGAGTCGGAAACCCTGAGGGCGCAGGGAAGAATTTCTTAGGGGCTGTTCAGGAATCAGGTAAGGGGATAAACTAAGCTAGTTTCTATCCTTAAGAAAATGCTTTTATATATATATATATATATATATATATATATATATATATTTATCATTTGATTTATGGAAAATGTATAAGTTTATATATATGTCAATATTTGCAAAATACTGTGAAAATGATCGTATGTTGAATATGTGGAAAATCGGTTGTGTGGCATGAGTAAAATGTTGGGAAATACTGTTTTCTGGGAATGTGGATGGTATGAATTTTTATGATGGAAAACCGACATACGGGCTGAGATATTTTTTTATATATATATGTGTGATTTGCCGGTGTACGGGTTGTGCTATGTGGATATGTTTGCCGATATACGAGCCGTGCTATGTGGATATGTTTGCTGGTGTATGGGCCGTGCTATGTGGATGAGATTTGCCAGCGTACGGGCTGTACTATGTGATTTGCCGACGTACGGGCCGAGCTATGAGATATGCCAGCGTACGGGCTATGCTGTGTGATTTGCCAGCGTACAGGCCGAGCTATGTGATTTGCCAGCGTATGGGCTGTGCTATGTGATTTGCCGGCGTACAGGCCATGCTATGATAAAATGTGTAATACCGGCGTATGGGCCAATGATTTTCATGATACACGTATATATGTAAAATGATATGATTAATGTGAAAATTAATGATATGAGATATCTATGTATCACAGTTTTAGTATATATTATATGATATTAGAACCTGGTTGGCTTGGCTTAGGCTAGCACTTGCACGGTACCGTTGCTATGTGTCCATGGTCTTCGTGATCATGATATCTGTGTTAACGCCGCTGTACAGAGTGGTGTGAGATTGGATGGTCGATGTGGTTATTTTCAAGAAGTGTGTTGTTATCGCCCCTAGTGTACGGACCAGTCTGGGTAGACCCATCAGACCTACAGACTAGACTATTGACTTGGTAGTGGTCGGCCAACCATTGTTAGGTCCCGCCTTCGAGCCACACAACCCAGCCATGTGGGGGTAATACATGACAACAGCCAGCTAACCTACCAGGATTTTTTTATGATATTATTATTATGATATGAGATGAGATATGTTTATGAAATGCAGTATGTTCTGCCATGTTTTGATGTACTTATGTTTTCCCAGATTTGATAAACAGTATTGAATATGTTATGTATGGTATATGTAGAACACAAAATACTCATATTGCCACACACTATTATTTATTTATTTCCCTTACTAAGAGGTGTCTCACCCTTAAATTTCATTAACTTTTCAGGAGTCCCAAATAGGAGAGCGGGAAAAGCCCCGCTGACATAGTGTGGTTTATCTGCCCTTTTTGAAAGGTAAGTTTTTGGTAGGGATAGTATGGTTTTGTGGGATTTGTCCCTAGATTTTATTTTTGGGATGTATATATGGAAGTACAGTGATTGTAGTAACTCTGGTACATTGTGATGTATGATATGATGGTATGAATATGATTGTACATTTTCTGCTGTGTAGGCTTCTACTGTATGTTCTGATATATCCCTGGTACCCACGGGTCTAGGTGGATTGTGACTTGCTGAGCTGAAATGTGAGATATGTGGTATTGATTTTATGATGATATTATTATAAAAAAAAATGTGTGGAAAATGAGCAGGTCATGACAGTATCACCGTGGGGAGCTCTAGTATTATTTGGAAAGAAGAATGACGGGTCTATGAGGATGTGTATAGATTACAAGGAAATTAATAAGGTGACAATCAAGAACAAGTATCCTCTACCCCGTATAGACGATTTACTTGACCAACTTCAGGGTATGCGGGTCTATTCCAAGATTGACCTCAGATTAAGCTACCATCAGGTGAAAGTAAAAGCAGAAGACGTCTTGAAGATAGCCTTCAGGACCATATATGGGCATTATGAATTCCTCGTTATGCCTCTTGGTTTGATGAATGCTCCTACAGTATTCATGGACTTAATGAATAGAATTTTTCACTAGTATTTAAATCAGTTCGTTGTAGTTTTCATTGATGGCATACTAGTTTACTCAAAGAGTTTTGAGGAACATGAGACGCACCTACGGCTGGTACTTCAGATGCTCAGGGAAAAGAAGTTGTATGCTAAGTTTAGTAAATGTGAATTTTGGCTAGAAAAAGTGTCGTTTCTGAGGCACGTTATTTCAAGGGATGGTATTTCAATGGATCTCAGCAAGATTGAGGCAGTGTTGAATTAGGTCAAGCTGAAGAATGTTTAGGAAATTAGGAGTTTCTTGAGACTGGTAGGTTATTACCATCGGTTTGTAGAAGGGTTTTCAGCATTATCAGGACCTCTTACGCATCTGACCCTGAAGAATGATAGGTTTGAATGGGATGAGGGTTGTGAACAGAGCTTTCAGGAACTGAAACAAAGGCTTGTCGCTGCACCAGCGCTGAACATTCCGTCAGGGGGTGATGGTTATGTATGCGTCTCTGAAAGGGCTTGGCTGTATATTGATGCAGCATAGTAGGATGGTAACTTATGCCTCCCAACAGTTTAAAAAGTATGAAAAAAACTACCCTACCCACGATCTGGAATTAGCTGCAGTGGTGCACACGTTAAAGATTTGGAGGCATTACTTATATAGTGAGAGATGCGAGATATTCTCTAATCACAAAAGTTTGAAGTACTTTTTCACTCAAAAGGAGCTGAACATGAGATAGAGAAGGTGGTTGGAACTTATTAAAGATTATGACTGCACTATTAGTTACCGCCTAGGGAAAGCAAACGTGGTAGCTGATACTCTGAGTAGGAAATCAGTAGGACTAGCACTGGCAGCTATAAAGGTTAAGCATCCGATTCAGATGGATCTAAAGACGCTCGGTGTAGAGTTGGTAGAGAGTGATCCTTAGGCATTTATTTCCAACCTGGTAGTGCAGCCTACTCTACAGGAAAGGATTAACATAGCTCATAGAGATGACGCAGAATTAGTAGAGCTGATAGCTAAGGTGCAGGATGGATAAGGAGATGAATTCAGTATTTCTGATGACGGGGCCTTCAGGGTCCGTTCCAAGTTGTGTGTGCTTGTAGATCTAGACATCAGGAGGACGATCTTAGATGAGGCTCACAAGTCATTGTACACGGTTCATCCAGGTAGTACTAAAATGTATAGGGATTTGCAAGAGTCTTACTGGTAAAGCGACATGAAAAGGGAAATTACCGAGTTCATTCAGTAGTATCTGACATGTCAGTAGGTAAAGGTTGAGCACCAGAGGTCGACGGGCTAGTTGCAATCGCTTTATATCCCAGAGTAAAAGGGGGATCATGTATCAATGGACTTCGTGACTGGTTTACCATCGGCATCGCATGGTCAGAATGCTATTTGGGTGGTCGTTGATAGATTGACAAAGACTGCTCACTTCATTACTATTAAAGTCAACTGCTCCATAGACAGACTGGAAAAATTATATATCCTGGAGATAGAACGATCACATGGTGTACCAGTGTCTATAGTATCAGACCGAGACCCACGTTTCACGTCACCATTTTGGAAGAGCTTCTAGGAGGCTCTGGGGTCTCAATTATTTTTCAACACGATGTTTCATCCTTAGATGGACGGTCAAACTAAAAGGGTGATTCAAATATTATAAGACATACTGTGGACGTGCGTAACAACGGTGCACCCTAGGGTGATACACTCGATCTAATAACCCCCCTGTCTAGAAGCTCCTATAGTTGCTCATTTAACTTATTTAATTCATAAGAGTCATTTTGTACGAGGCTTTGGATATTGGTGATGTCCTTGGAATCAGATCAATTGCGAATTTCACCTCCCGATCAGGAGGCAACCCCGGTAAATCCTCTAAAAAAACATTAAAGAACTCCCTTATCACTGGGATATCTTCCAACTTGAGTTCCTCTTTTGGCGCTTCCTTCACCATTGCAAGGTAACCCTTGCATCCCCTCAAAAGTAACCTCTTCGCCTGGATAGCCGAAAGGATCCGTGGTGCCGAATGCACACATGACCTAACAAATACAAACTCTTACTCCCCAGGAGGTCTGAATACCACCTCCTTCTTACGACAGTCAATGCTCGCGTAGCTGGATACTAGCCAGTCCATGCCCAGAATAATGTCAAAACCATGCATATCAAGAACTATCAAACTAGCAGGCAACAATTTCCCCTGAATCTCCATGGGATAATCCCTGACCACCGTGCTATATACTAACACTGACCTTGTCAGTGTGCCCACTACTAACTCTGTCTTTAACAGTTGAGCCCCTAACTCATATAGTTTAACAAATCCTCGAGACACAAACGAGTGTGTTGCACCTGAATCAAATAATATCATGGCACTATCTAACAGTATGGAAATAATACATGTCACCGCATCACCGGCATTCTCCGCATCACCTAGCATAAGGGAGTATACTCGAGCCTGAGCCGCACCCCGTTGGTCACCACCTCGGGGTGCTTGCTTACCTTCTCGATACTGTGGCTGCGGCGGCACATAGTTCAACATCGCACGACAATCCCGCATCCGATGTCCTACCTCTCCACATCGGTAGTAAACAACTGATCCTCCCCTGCACTCACCCCAATGCCTCTGATGGCATCTAGAATAGATGGGACGTAGGGGACCCCCCTGATGGCCTCGATACCCCATCTCCTGTCATTGGCCTAAAAAATTACCAGGCTGCTTCCATGAGCCCTAGCTAGTGTTGGTTTGAAACCCCTGAGGCAAGGGCCTCTTCTTCTTATTCACCACTCTCTCCTCCTCCTGAATGCTAGCCTCAACTGTTATAGCCCAATCCACCAACTCAAAAAAGCTCTGAGTCAACAATGCCACCACCTGTTCCTGTATGCTCTGTCTCAATCCCCTCTCAAACATCAGTGCCTTCAACAGCTCATTTGGAACCATGTGTGGAGTGAAACAAGATAACTCCACAAACTTGGCTGCATACTACTGCATAGTCATGGGCCCCTGAGTCAGCTACATGAATTCCTCTACCTTAGCTGTGCGGGTGACAGCAAGGAAATACTTGTCAAAGAATACCTCCCTGAACTGGCTCCAAGTGATAGCCGCCGGCCCTCGCGCTACTCCTTCACCATTTTCTCCGATCGCCACCATCTCTTTGCTTCCCTCACTAGTTTGTAAGTGGCATACTTCACCTTTTGCTCCTCTGTACACTCCAACACCCCCAACAGCTCCTCTATTTCCTAAATCCAATTTTAGTTGCAATCGGGTTCAGTCCACCCGCAAACGCTGGTGGGTTCGCCTGGGTGAACTGCTGAAATGTGCAACCCCTATCAGCCACTGGTTGATCCTACTCTCTAGAGTCCCTCCTATTTTCCTTTCTAGTTTGTTGTGCTATATTTTGCAGCACTGCTAAAGTAGCAGCATCATCCTCACTAGAGGTACTCCTTTAATCACATCATCTTTTCCCTTGGAATCCATCCTATAAATAGGATATAACCTAACTTAGAAATTTCACATTTAACATAATTAATGCAAATATGGAATAATGGAATTTATATAATATATAGGTTCTAATTTAATAACTCATATTCCAATTCTATTACAAAACTATTGAGGTAAAAATCTCCATCCTAACATTAACTTCACACACATATCCACTCATCCTAACATTCCAACCTAAATTTTTTGAGTTCCAGTCCCTCAACCTAGAAATGAAACCATCGATGAATTTTCCATAGTTTTCTTAAACTCGCAACTGTTCAGAAAATCACACAAGTCCGCCAATAGATTTTTACCTCCAAACTTCTAGACCAAAACCCATCTTAACCTACCCACTTCTATCCTTATCTTATCGCAACCTATACTATGGTAATTATCAATCCTTAAAGTCTGCAGAACCTAACAAACCTCGCTCAAATACCACCTGTAACGACTTTGATCCACCACGTGGGCCCAGAGTGCTACTTTAGTGATGTATGTGTACCTAATACCTTGTTCATCATATATAAAACAAATATATGCAATGGAAATAAATACAAAATCCTCAAATTACATTACCAGAGTTCTAACTATCTTATACAAATATATCCATTTTCACATAATTACATCTCATAAAACTAAACAAAAATAAAATCTCTATCTACACACAACCTACATAAAATTTACACCACCAACCCAACTTCTCTAGATTACTATACCCGATCTCTAGGATTTCCTAAAAAGGCAGTTTGTAAAGTAGGGGTGAGGCACAGTTTAGTAAAGGAAAGACTAAGTTAATGTCAGTGTGTGGCCAACATGCATTTAGTGTACAGAAAATAACCAGTTCACTAAGTAGATAAACATATTTATAAAAACATTCTTATTTTACACTCACACACACAATTAACCGAGGATAGGGAAGATTACCCGCCCATACAAGTAGCTTCCCTCTACTCTAATACCATTATTGCTACTAGGGTACTCGCCTTTCTCAACAAGCCCTCGAAATCATCTTATTAATTATTTATATTCGCATAAATTAATAGATATGCATATAAGACACTTCCTGTGACAAACACGCCATTTACTTCCCCCCATGACACTGGTTGTGCAGCCCGAAAGCTGGACTAATGTTTTGGGGGATCCACCAAGACAATAGTCATCTATACTTTCTGCTAACATACTCCGCGAGTATATGCAGCTCCAACTGCTAGTCTGATTGCCCTCACCTAGGGGGCTACATTCACCTCACATAGGCAAATCGGACAAGGCCGCCCTACACCTCTCAGCACAGGTTTGGGCACACACAGCCACATAACAAATCCCTAACAACGGTACCATGTTCACAATACACTAGTCCCTAAGGTTCCTAAAGCATATCATGCAATTTAGATAATAGAAAATACTATTTAAAACATCAATTCACATATATTTCCTGTTATTCCAAAAATATAGCCCCTGGCCACAAAATACAAGCCGGCATATAGCCGTCAATTAAAACTCAACCCTCGGTCGTCATACCAAATTCCTGCATTATTTACAAGCAGTTCTAGTATTTTTTGCAATAATTTAAGTATTTTACAAACAATCTCAAATCCAGTTAAACAATAAATTCTACCAAATAATCATCGATCACATGATTTTAACATTTAAACATAACCATATAAACAACCAAGCTTTCCACTATTCGTTTCTATTCAAAATAACATATCATATATCCTAAGTTTGTAAAATTCATTTTGAATGGTTAGTTTTTGAAATAACCTTCCAATTCTTAAATAAATATATATATATATATATATTAATTTAATCGGTTCAAATTAAATAAAATTTCTAACTTAACTTAATCCCCTTACTTGATTCCTGAAAAGTCTGATAACACCTCGTCCTACGCCCCAAGCGCTCAAAAATCCCTAAAACCCTAAAATTCAAACTTAACCACATTATTCATCACAATGCCCAGAGTAACTTTCCCTAAAATTCCCTTATGTTCTGAATACCCTAAATGGCCTAATAAAACCTAAATTATTAAACTTACACCTGATTTAAGGTTGGTGCCCCGGATCTCCAATTTGAAAACCCGCTCTGGTTAGATTATAAAGAATCTCCCCATGAGTCTCTTGCCAATTTATGTTCGTTAATTGGGCTTATGGTTTAAAAAGAAACTGAGGTAAGAGTGAAAATTGGTCTTACCACAGGAAATATGCTTATGCCGCTTATATGACAAATCCGCTCCAATAGGATTGTTGGTGGCAGTGATAGGAACCCAATGATATCTTCGGATTTCCGATCGGTCGAATATTGGAGACGAGATTGAGGAGAGTGGGAGAGAAAAGACAGAGGAGATAGAGGGCGCCTCTGTTCTGCTCAACGTGGTTCTTGAAGGATCTTGATCCTTCAAGATAGTTTACTATATATATATATTATATATAATAATAATAATAATAATAATAATAATAATAATAATAATAATAATAATATTATTATTATTATTATTATTATTATATTATTTAATTAATAATTAATTAATTAATTAATTTTTAAATTTTAAATTTTAATTTTAATTTTAATAATTTTTTAATTTTTTTTTTAAATCACTACATGTATACCATCACATAATACTAGACCTATTGTCCCATAGTGAATCCCCAAATGGAGAGGCGACCCAATACTAACAATTATTAGAGTTTATACTTGGTGAGTCTGTAATTAATTCCATCAAATGGGGAGGAAGATACTAATATCATCACATAAAATTAATTACTTCACCTATAAACTGGTGATGGAGACTATGAGATTTATATGTAATAAATTCTCTCATTCACTTAGTTATTTAATTCACGAGGGATACAAACACGTGTTTAATATTCAAATAAATTTAATATTCCAATATTGGTAACTAAATTACATGCAACAAATAAAATTCCAAATTTCCTTAATATTTTTTTCATAAAAAAATTGTATTATGACTTGGGAATTAATTTTATTCTCTCGTTGCACATGCATAAACCAACATTGAAATTTTAAATTTTACATACTAATGACATAACACAAGAACAACAAACATGCCAAGCAAGCATATATAAATAAGAAATATGATATAATAAATATTCGGCTATTATGGTCAAGCAACTTGCATCATAATACCGTGAATCCTTGTTTGCCATTATGCAATGTCGAGGTTCAACAGGGTTCCGAGGCAGCACCCTCGACAGGGTGGGTTCAACCTACCTGGCTAGGTCACAGGGGTCCAGTTAAATTTAAATTCAAATTCAATTTCTAATTTAAATCCAAATTCTAATTCAAAAAGAAATTCAAATTCAAATTCAAACTCAAATTCAACTTCAAACTCAAATTCAAATTCAAAAAAGGAACAAAAAACCGCATATCTATTTTAAGGTTTTTCATATTTTTCGCCATTGCTATGCACATGCTGCAACTATGCCTCCTTCTCGGATGAAGCTACATCAGATTACAAAATCCTATGCCTCCATAACCAAAGTTCACATGCTACGAATCTTGTAATAAAAAATTGCAATCACAAAACATACATTCATATGATGAAGCTACATCATATTACAAAATCCTATGCCTCCATAACCGGAGTTCACATGCTATGAATCTTTAAATAAACAATTGTAATCACAAAACATACATTCATGTGACCATAATTGCCAGACAAAACACTGCAAAACAGAGGTTAGTGCACTACCCTAAGCATGCATCGATTCGATTTTCGAAGAACGCAATATTATTATCCGTATACAATATCAATCGAGACACTTATACCAATTAAAGGGACTTGCGAAATAACCCTAAGATCCGGTTGTAATGCATACATATAACCAAAAAAAAAATTATCAGATCATGCAATCCCTAATTACCGTACTAGGATTATACTTGTGAGATCTATCTAGTTTGATCCCGAATCTATAAGTACGAAAATGAGCTCTTGAAGACGACCAAGAATCTTCTACTGTATTCCTTGAACACGCCTTGCTCGTGAGAGAGTGGGCTCGTAAGTAGCTGCTAGGGTTTTCTTCTCTCACGAAAATGTCTACCTCTATGAGAGTTATCTCATCCTCCTAGCTATTGAATGGAGCGCATGTATATAGGCCACAATAGGGACCTCTGAGCAAATATGACTAGGGCTTCCCACGTAGTTAAGAATTCCTAATCCAACCCAAATTCATCCTTAATTACGTTAATTATAATTCATACCACTAAAGAATTACAATTGCATTCCTTATCATATTCGAAATTAAATTTCGAGCTCCTATTATTAAATGTTTATTTATCTCTCCACGTAAAGATTACAAATATCCGTCTATTAAATTAAATTACTAACAATTTAATTAATTGACATATTAATTCCCCGAGACCTTCCACTTAACTTATTTGATGTGCCAGATTCAAAATCCACATGTAGGGTTTGACATAATCAAAACTTATAAGCTTCCTTACAGGGGTATCATCAATCCCAATACTGGGACACGAATTCCATCAATAATTAATGTTCACCATAAACATAATGTCATCACCCAAATCATTGACTATTTTGAGTCATAAAGAATCTCACTCTTCTATGAATCAAATTAATAAACACTATATGCACGTCTCCAATAATCATATCATGATTAAGAGCATAAACACTCATAATAACCATGGGGTATTAATTGTTTTATATAGTCATTATAAAAATAATTGCCCCAAGATGGTCCTATTCAATACACACAAAGTGTACTAGCACAAGGTTTTGGAATTGTACCATTCCCAATAGTCAAGACAGACCTATTAAAACCTTGTGCTACAATCCTACCAATGGTGTGTCCAATTTCATTTAAGATTGTGAATAATAAACTTATTATTGACTTTATAGGTCATACCCAATTTTAATTATGACAAATACTCAGATATTTAATGTCTATCAAGTTTGTGTGTAGGTCCATATTAGCAAGATCACTTGATGGCATATGAAAACTCAAAGTCTAAAGACCCAGAAGATTTATTTTTGTTGTAATTTATTTTATGTTTATTCGGATCTGTAATAGTAATATAGAAAAAGGTCTGTAATAATCACTGCATATCATGCATGTAGATGCAATATGTAATGACCTGCTATTTAACTGAGGTTTATATACTATAACATTTATAATGCTCTGATACTAAATTATCAACCTAAGCAGCAAGAAGCTAAATTTATATAACCATATCCAAAATATACAATACCCGAGTATTAAAATGTTCCCAAAATATACATGTACAACTATTCCCCAAAATACCCTCAACTAGGTTAGGGCTATACAAAAATACTCTCAAAAATACTCACTCTATTGACAGGACAGTACAGAAGTCCCTCTACCTGCAAGCTTGACCCGCTCGCCCAGCTGGATCACCTCAAAAATATGAATTTATTGGTATGAGATGATGCTCAGTAAGACGAAATATATTATTGCTAGTGTGTGGCAAAATACTAAAACCGATTACATAAAGCATGCCTTTCAGTATAAATTCCTAACACTTTCATGTTTGTAATTCTACCATGGTCTTCCATTCTCTAAATTTAAAAAAAAAAAAAAAAAAAAAACTTGGTCTTTTCTTTTAAAAACATAGACCCAAATAATCTTGGAATAGTCGCCAATGAAAGAAATAAAATATCTACCTCCACCTAGGGACTCATTTCTTGTTGGTCCGCATAAATCTGACTGGACAGAGTTCAAAATCTCACTAGTTTTATGCTTACTAGCATTAAATTTCACTCGGGTAGCTTTCCTAAGTGTACACTCAAGTTTCCCTATGTTGTCTCCACACAATAAACCTTGTTTATATAATTCAAACAACCCTCTTTCACTGATGTGTCCGAGTCTCTTGTGTCATATTTGAGTTTTCATTTTTACATCCTCAATAACAGCAGTTGTAGCACTTATAACCGTACTCCCTAACAACACATACAAACTGTTTTCCCGAATCCCTTTCATAACTATCATGGACCCCTTTGACACTTTCAGAGTTCCATTTTCCCCTTTATAAGAGTGGCCACTCTACTCTAATATACCCAAAGAAACTAAATTTTTTCTGCCATTTTACTCTAATATACCCACAAAAATTAAATTTCTTCTAGTTCAGGAGTATGTCTTACTTCAGTCAACAACCTTTAACTCTAGCATGAGTTTTCACTCTAACAGAGCCAATCCCTATGACCTTGCATGATTTTTTGTTACCACGAAGAACTTGAACATCATCAACAGATTTATAAGTCTCAAACCAGTTTTGATTTGGTGTCATATGGAAAGAACAACTAGAATCTAATATCCAGTTTTTCTTTGGCTTATTTATAGTAACAACCAAAACATCTACACTATCATAGCCATCTTTAATGCAAGCAACATTACCTTTTCCAGTTTCTTTTTCTTTATTATTCACTCTCTTCCTTCTAGGGCAGTTTCTCCTTATATGACCTTCTTCATGGCAGTGATAGCATTTTATGACTTTTTTTTTTTCTATTTCTTGCCTTAAATCTGAAGTTTCCTTTTGCATGTTTGACTTCTCTTTTATTAGTTCTACATCTTACTACCAAACCTTCAGCTATTTGTTCTATTTCATCATTTCTCTTTTGTAATTCTTTTGATATTCAAAGCCCCGACCACATCTTCTAGAGAAATAGTATCCCGACCATGTTTCAGAATATCAACGAAGTCTCATTCTATTTTGGCAGTGAATGTCACAAGACAAGGACTTTATTCTCATCTCCAAATTCTATTCCCATATTTTCTAAGTCAACACAGAGTTATTGAAGTCTGAAAATGTGATCTTTCATGTTCTTTCCATTAAGCATTTTAAACGTAAAAAATTCGGCTTTTAGATAAAGTCTACTGGACAGATTCTTGGTCATGTATAGACTTTCAAACTATAGCCAAATTTCTATTGCCCATTTCATCTTTGTAACTTCCCGAAGAACATTGTCACTTAAGCTCAAAATCAGCATGTTGTACACTCTCTTCATAATATCTCTCTTCTTTTCCTCCGTGTAAGAGATTGACATCTTTGATTCTCCAGCAAGTGCTTCATCTAACCCAAGATTACCTAGCAAAGCCATCATCTACAATTTCCTTAATGCAAAGTTGTTGGGGCCATCAAATTTTTCCATTTCATACTTTGTTGAAGAAGTTGTCATTTTCTTGAAAGTATATTGGCGTCTGATCTTTCTTTATTCACCAATCTTGATTGTGCTAGAAAAAGGCTCTGATACCACTTTTTTGAGCAGTAGGCCACGGCCAAGAATTAATCTGGAACTTTAAAACTGGAACAAGTAGAAAACTATGATAAAAAGAACTTGTAAAGCTCTAAAAGATTGACACAGAGATTTATATTGGTTCAAGACATAATGTATGTCTTTACATCCAGTTGCTACTGTAGTTTAATCCACTTTTGTGTTCAAGAGGTTACAGGGTACAAGTTTACTGCATACATCTATACAAGAATTGGTCTTTGCAGCACTCATCCCAATCCCAGAAAAGTATACAAGTTTCTAATGAATTCTCTCAAGTGTTTCCTAGCTCTCTCTATTTTCTTTTGATCTTACGTAGAAAGAAAGACAAGTTATACAACACTCTTTTTTTTTGTCTTATATAAAACAACAAGCCCAAGTAACTGACAAAATTACCCTTCTTTAGAACTAGTGGTTGCAGTCCATTTGGTTAGGATTTTTCATCTATCGTAACAAAAAATAACCAATTGTCAAGTTGAGTCACACGTATCACAATAAGTTATCAAATATTTTGTTCACAAGTATTTTGTTATCTAATTTTGTTTGGTATCACTATCAAAAATTATGAAAATGAAAACTAGAAATTAAAATTAAAAATTAAAAATTAAAACTAAAAAATTAGAAAACAACCACCTATTTAGTTAATATTTGTAAATTATGAAAATTAAAAAAATACTCATTTTTTCTTCTTTGAATAGAATAATATTGTAAAAAAATGTGACTTAAATTTTTTTTTTAAAAATTACAAATTAAAAATAAAATGATAAATAAAATTTATTATAATTATTTTATTTAAGTGTTATTTTTAAAAATTCACTTTAAAATAATAATCTAATTGTACATGATAATTGAAAAATAGTAAAAAAAATTTATAATTAGCTTTTATTTTAAAATTTTTTAAAACTTATGGATACTTTTTTTTAAAAAAAATGAGTATAAAATAAATGATTTAATGCAAAAGAAAAAATATTTCTAGATATTAATTTTTTTTTTGGAAAAATGTTGTCAAAAGAATAGAAAACCATAAAATTTGTTTTTAAATTTTTTTCTTAAGTAGCTAAAATTCGACAATAGAAACAGAAAATTAACAACATAAAAAAATACATTTTATAAACAGTCTTTTTCTTTACTATGCAAAAATTGAATTAAAAAAAAAAAAGAAAGTAGAATGACAACAAATAGGCCTTAAAATATATATTTTAAAAACATATACAAGTTAAGATGTTCTCTGAGAAATTCAATGTTATGTTCACTAAGAAATTTAACACATATTTTTTTAAAAAAATTACTCACTTTAAAACATGTATTATTTCATATAATTAATATGAAATTCATAAGATAGAAATAGATATTCTTATGATGAAAATTAAATATAATATTCTCTATGCATTCCATACAATTGATTTATAAAAATAAAAATAAAAATTTTATTGTCACTCATTTCAAGGCATCAACACATTTTTTTTAAAAAAAAATTACTAAATTCTTATATTTTGATTCTTTAATCATTTAAGAAATAAAAGTGAATTCTTATGAACTTATGTGTATCTTGAATCTAATGTAGACTTTGGATGCCAAGATTTTTAAAAAAAATTATTAAATTGTTTCAAAGTTACTAGAAAATGTAAAATAAAAAAATTGGAATATATTTTAATTTAGTAATCATGAATATAAAGTTAAAAAATTTTAAAGGTAACATCCTAATGAATAGTGATCTAAGGGTTAAATTTTGGAAAATAATAAAAAGTTAAGGAATATAATATTAAAGATATGCTATTTCTTATTATATAAGTTAGCCCCAATCAATCTTTAATGGACCAAACAAAATTACAAATAAGAATTCTTTAAGACCCTAAAAAAAAAAAAAAAGAGAGAGAGATAGTTATCTCTAGTCTCTAAACTTTTTCAGCCTACCTTATTAAAAATTCCAACCTTTAACTATTGCAATGTCTTTTAAGAGGCAATAGAAAATGAATTTCCTCTTCCATTTCATTTCCTTTCTTTTTTCTAAATAAAATCTTTAATGTAAATGAAAGTTTAAGGCTCAAATCTTACCATTGTATTTTACAAATAATTATTCTTAGGATAATGGTGTGTAAATTTGAAAAAGGAAAAATAGACAAGAATTGTTATTGTGAAAAATGTCTATAAAAAATTAATAAGAAAAAGGTTATTGTGGAATACACCGATTAACTTATTTTTCATAACACAGTTTGCTACCCATTGAGAAATACTTGTAGATCCCATTTAGAATTTGAAAAATATTAAGAAAAAGAAAGAAAAATTCGTCACTTTTAAATATCATTCGATCACTTAGCTTACATAAAGAGCGAGTCAATTTCTTATTTAAATCTCATTCCGTAAGTCTTTTCGTCACTTTTAATATTTAAATTTGAAACTTCTACTATAAAACTCTAATGACTAGTTTGGTTTGATAAAATAATTATTTCTTAGAATAAGTCAATAAGATAAAATATAATTTAAATTTTGAAAATCAAAGAAATAGTTATTCCTTATATATTCTTAATTATTTCATTCAATATGTAGTAAAAATAAATAAATATCTCCATAATGAAATTCGAAAAAAGTATATTTTTTGCTTATTCCTTATTAAGAACTCACAAAATATTTCACATTATTATTTATTGTATTAACAATATAATTTCTTGTATAAGTAAGTGTAAATAATATATTAAAACTAAATGCATTTCATTCTTTTGACTATGGAATAAATGTTATTTCTTAGTAGACATGGGTATTGTTTGATGTAAGAATAAGGTGACAAGCAAAGATTTTTCTTCTTCTTCTTTTTTGTCAGGGATGAAAAAACTAAATTTAAAAAGTTGATTGGTTATACAACTATTTGATCATTAGAATAAAGTATCATAAAGAAGATATTTTTCAAAATAAAAGAGATGGAAGAAGGGAAGTGGGTGTCACAAGATCTTGGAGAATCAACTCCTAAAATGAGATTGAATCTTTGAATCACCTTGACTAAGTGATGAATTTGACACAAGTGAAATGGGGTAATAAATGTCGTGAGAAATTGATCAATACATGGTCCGCTGGAGTTGCCACTGAATATTTTAATTTTAAGTGAGATTAGAACACCTATTTAATATTTTATTAGTTTATTGATCCTTAAGATACACTTAGGCCCAAGGAAACTAGTAGTCAATGGGTTGAGTCACCAATCAGAGCTCAAATATGCGGTTATGAAAAGAGAAGGTATTAGCACCCCCCTAATGATCCCCACGAGGATTAATTGTTTTTGTATTTTTTTTATTTATTTTAAATATCTTATTTACTTGACCTTTATATATTAGGAGACCTTACACATGACAAAAACTCCCATCATCTCCAGTTTCCAAAGGCATGTGAAGACATAAGCCTCAGACCAAAGGAAGGTTCATTATAAATGTAATTTATTCATATTAAGACAACGAACCAATAAGCAACACATATGCAAAATAAACATGAAAAATATGTAGGTAAAAATGCATACCAACATGCATGAAAACATACATGCAAGACATAGACAACAAGTTTGCACTGAAATCAAAGAATCTAATAGAATCATCGAGCAAGCTTAGAGTGATTCTTTTAGATACTCAGACACTCAAAAGAGGTTTGAGGATTGCATAACCCCATTTTATTAAGTTCATCCTCATTGGAAAAGGGTGCATACGCACAAGCACAAGTATGCAGAAAATGAACATTCAAGCTGCCTAACATTAAGCAAAACACAAATTCCGTAGTCACTTACAAGTTAAAAAACACCAAGAAATGTTCAAAAAGATGCAAGGGTGATCTCAAAATTTTTTTCAATTTTTTTCTTTGTTTTTTTTTTTTTTTTTTTTTTTTTATTTTATATAATTTTTAAAGATTTTAAAAGAATTTTATCATTTTTTTATTTTTTATTTTTAAATTTATTTATTTTTTGTATTTTTTGTCTTAAAAACTGCCAAAAAGCTAACAAAAATTTTTAGAATATTTTGGGGATTTTTTTTGTAATTTTTACTATTTTTAAAAATTTATTGATGATTAAAAAATATTTTTTAGAAAATAAAATAAAAATAAAAAATAAATAAAATCGGGGAAAAAAATTTTAGCTCAATCAATCAAAAACTAATTGAACTAAACAAAGAGTCAATTGGGTTAACACAAGTCAAAAGGGAAGCAAAAAAGTGTCATGTGACACAGGTGATGTCACGCTGATGTCACTGAGACTCGTTAAACGATGTCACATGTTGTTTTTTGATCAATTTGATCAACTTTACTTGGATTGTTGATGTGACAATGATCCAATTATTTACAGAAAACACAAATCTTATGTGATGACCTGCTTATTTTCTACATTTTTTTATTATAATAATATAATCAATATCACATATTCCAGCTCAACAGATCATAATTCACCTGGACCCGTGGGTACCAGGGATACATCAAAACACAAAACGGAAGCCTAAGCAGCAGGAAACATACAATCATATACACCTCATTATACCATACATTACAATATACCAAAGTTACTACAATCAATGTATCCATATATACACAACACTCAAACCAAAAAGAATACGTCTTTGGGTCATTTCCACAATATACATTTGACCCTATCAAAATACTCGTCATTCTGGAAGGGCAGATCTACCGTACTAGATCAACGAGGCTTTACCCGCTCTCCTATCAGGGGCTCCTAAAAAGTTTATAAAATTTTGGGGTGAGACATTTTTCAGTAAAGGAAATAAATTAATACCAATATGTGGCAACATGAGTATTCCATGTTATACGCATATCATACATAACATATTCAGTAACTATTTTGTCAAATCTAGGAAAACATACATATATCAAAACATGGCAAAACATACTGCATTTTCATAAACATATTTCATCTCATATCATAATAATACAAAACATTCTTGATAAGTTAGCTAGCTGTTGTCATATATTACCCTCACATGACTGGGTTATATGGCTCGAAGGCGAGACCTAACAATGGTTGGCCGACCACTGCCAAGTCAAAAGTATAGTCTGTAAGTCTGATGGGTCTGCCAAACCTGGTCCGTACACCAAGGGCGCTCACACGCTTCTTAAAAACCACATCAACCATCCAATCTCACACCACTTCGTGCACCGACGTTAATACAAATATCATGATCACGAAGACCATGGACACATAGCAACGGTACCTTGCAAGTGTTAGCCTAGACTAAGCAAACCAGGCTCTGATATCATATAACATATACTGAAACTGTGATACATGAATATCTCATATCATTAATTATCAAATCAATCATGTCATTTTGCATATATATGTATACCATGAAAATCATCAGCCCGTATGCTGATATTACACATTTTATCATAATTCGGCTCGTACGCCGGTAAATCATATTATAACACAGCCCATACGCTGGCAAATCACATCCATAGCTCGGCCCGTACGCCGGCAAATCATATCATAGCACTGCTCGTATGCTGGCAAATCACATCCATAGCACAGCCCGTACACTGGCAAAACATATAAAAATCTCAGCCTGTACACCGGATTTCCATTATAAAAATTTGTATCATAATCACATTTTCCAGAAAACAATATTTCATAACATTTTATACTCATGCCACACTAATAGATTTTTTGCATATTCAACATACGATCATTTTCAACAGTATTTTCCCAAATATAAATCATATATAAATATATTTATTTTCTTGAAATCAAATGTTATATATATACATATATTTTCTCAAAAAAGATCTAGCTTAATTTATCCCCTTACCTGATTCTTGAAAAGCCCCTAAGAAAATTTGTCCCACATCCGCAGGATTCCTAACTCAACACCCTAGAAACAACATTCCCCAGAATTAAAGTTTAGTATTTCTACGTGTATATCATTTTTTAGAACTGTCAAAAATCCAAATATTGAGTATAAAGTCTTACCTTGGATTTGGGATGATTTTCAACTCAGCCTCACCGACGATCCGCTCCGGCAAACTTATGGAGAACTTTCCTAGGAGTGTCGTGGTGGCTTCAGATCATCAAACCAGCGGAAATCCGGCCCAAAATCGAAGAGAGAAGGAGGAAGGGGCGAAGGGTAGGAGAGAGAAAGGGTTTGCGCAGGAAATTTCGTCCAAAAATGGGTTTTAGGCCTATTTAAACTGTGGCCTTCGTCGACGAGCCACGTCACCTCGTCGACGAGGTCAATACAAAATTCGGCGACGAACTCTTCCCTTCGTCGATGAAATTCAGAAACCCCAAAATCAACCTCTCGGTATTTCCTCGTCAACGAGCCACGTCACCTCATCGATGAGCTCAATAATATTTTTGTCAACGAACCTTTGTATTCGTCAACGAACTCCTGTTATATCTTCAGGATTTATCCTTTCTAAAATGCAATGTCGTCGACAAAGTCGACTGCCTCCTTCTGTTTTCGGTTTCCATTTCCCTTTCTTTTATTATTTAAATATCATTATTCTTCGGATCGTTACATCTTACAATCAAGAGCATGCCATCTGTAACCACAACATTATGACTGTAGCGACCCTCAATAAAATATAAAATAATAAATAAAAATAGTTAACCCGAATCCGTGGGTAACGGGGACACCTTTCAATCACAGCGGAAGCCTAAACAGCAGTAGCATAAAATTTAAATCATCCATCCATAAAGCTTAAAATCAGAAGCATAACACCAGAATTTACTACATCTCCAAATACTGTACATATATACAACCATCAAAATATCAAAGTGGCCCTAGGATCATACAACAAAATTTACTGATCCTAGTACAAAGCTTACCCTTCTAGTAAGGAAGCTAGACCCACTCAACGGCGGCCCTGACCCGCCGGTCCCTCTGCATTTCATGAAAATCATTTAATATTTGGGGGTGAGACACTTCTCAGTAAGGGAAAATAAACTAAATATAGCTGTGTGGTAACATGAATATTTAAGGTACATATACATATACAGTACATTTCATAATTCTGTAAACATCCATCATATCGTACTGGATAAGCATGTATTTTCACATCTGTTAATAAATCATAACATACATCAAAACATCTGCTATAACTATAGTACTGCAAAACATACTCAGGATGAATAGCTAACTGGTGTCATATATTACCTCCTACGACGGGTTGTGCAGTCCGAATGCGGGACCTGACAATGGCTGGCCGACCACTGCCGAATCAAATATGTCTGTAAGTACGATAGGCCCGCCACACCCTGGTCCGGACTGCCAGGTGGACGTCCACACTCTAGTGAAAGCCACATCGACTATCCATCGCTCATCCCCTCGTGGGATGGTTAGCACTGATCTGATCATAAACATCTGATCCATAAGCTATGGTACCGAGCCTCTGAACTGAACTAAACTAACATCCTGGTTGTGATAACATATAATACATGATATAATAGCGGCCTCGTGCCGATCATTTTCATAAATACGACCTCGCGCTGAAATCATAAACATGGCCTCGCGCCAAAACATGAATACGGCCTTGTGCTGATAACATAAATATGGCCTCGAGCCAAAACATAAATACGGCCTCGTGCTGATAACATAGATATGGCCTCGCGCCAAAACATAAATACGGCCTCGTGCCGATAACATAAAATACATGGCCTCGCGCCAACATTGTTTCAGGTATATACATTCTGAAAATAATTTATTTATCATACATTCGTCAAAATGATCGTAATATAACATATCTTTTCATAATACTTGAAATCATACTTTGTTCATAGAATCTTTCATATCATAATATGTTCACATAAAATAATATTCATGCTACACGTGCGCTGTATAAAATCATACTTCTTATTCTAAAATCGTAATTCTCTGGCATCTCATACATACATATATGTTTCATCATAATAGAAGTATTTCCCAAACGTACATTTCATCTATAATATACAAGTATAACTTTTGTTTTTCTGAAAATAAATTTACTCATAATTAATAATAAATTACGTGGAAAATATTTGCTTTAGTTTATTCCCTTACCTGACTACTTAGAAAACTCCTAAAATATCATAACCTGACCCCCGTAGGATTTCCTAATCAATACCCTGAAACTGAAAATTCACAGTATTAAACCTTAGTATTTTCATGCGTACATCATTTCCTATAACTATCACAAAGTCTAATTTGGCTTAAAAGTTTTATCTCAACTCATGGATGATTTCCAACTTCATTTTCCTAACGATCCGCTCCAGCAAACTCGCAGAGAACTTCGCCAGGAGCGTCGTGGTAGCCTCAAGTCTTCGATCCGGCGTAAAATTAGCCCAAAATCAAAGAGAGAGAGTGAGAGGGCCAAAGAGGAGAGAGAGAGAGAGAGAGAGAGAGTGGAGAGGAAGCTTGGAAATGAAATAAAAATTGAATTTTTCATATTTATAGACTGGGGATTTCGTTGACGAGCCACATCCTTCGTCGACGAATTCTCACTACTTTCGTCGACGAAATTCAGTCGGCACTGGAACCCCTCTCGGTATTTCTTCGTCGACGAAGTCCTGTGTTCGTCGACGAAATCCTTAAAGCTTTCGTTGATGAAACCCTGTGTTCGTCGACGAATCCCAGCAATCTTTTAAAAATTATTTTTATACCCCAAATGCAATGTCGTCGACGAAATCTACGGCCTCCTTCTATTTCTGTTTCTATTTCTCTCCTTCTTAATTAGTCAAATTCCATTTTATTTGGGTCGTTACAATGACACAACCCATTTCAATAGTCCTTTTTTTTTTAATAAAAAATCCTATGGCAAGTGATGTCATCTTCATGTCACCCACTATTTGCGTCACATAGCACACTCCAATTGATTCTTTCCCTTTCACACGGATTGTCAACATAATAGCGATTCAATCCTTTACAGAAAACAAAGATCATTTATTTTTGCTCTTAGGAATGTAAATGGAACTAAGGCCTAAATAATGAGCACATTATATTAAAAGTAGTAAGATAAGCTAAACAAAATGTTAATTTTTCCACTGCATAAGCCACAAATATTTAATTCAAAAGTTTAAATTGTTAAATATCTTAATTATACTATTTTATTGTAAAATGCTTCAAAATTTTAAAAATATATTTTAAGCAATTGATTTCTAGATTTTTAACTCAATAGAGTAGTTTGGTTTTGAGATAGCATGAAAATGGACCCAAAAAAAAAAAAAACTAATTTTTAAGTTTTCAATTTATTTTGTTAGATTTAAGTTTTTTATTTGTTTAAATAACATTGATAAAAGTCTTTAATCATCGATAAGTAAAACGTAAAATCAGTCAACTTTTAATATGTTTAAACTCGACTCATTTAATAAATAAGTTTTAAAAATCGACCTCGAGGTAGACTCGTTAATTAAACGATTAAAACTCAGACTTATTTATTTGTTCGACCCATTTATTAATTGATCTAAAAATGAGTTTAAACGAGTCAAAACTAATCTTATTAAAATTTTGATTATATAAAAATGAACTTTAAAATTAAACCTAAATTGTTTATTGATTTAAACAACCAAATGATTCAGTTAATTTATATCATAAGTTTAATATTATAAATTGTATTTTACTATCTTATGACATTAAAAAAAATTTAAAAGATGGGAAAAAAACATTCACTTTCCCTGAGATTTGATAAAAAGACAGAAACATTTTCTAAGATTTTAAAAGGGTCACATTCTTTTCTTGAGATTTTAAAAATATCATTGACAGCTCTTAAGGTTTACCAAAAAGACATAGACATTCCCTAAAAAATTTGTCTTTTTACAAAATGTAAGGTAATGTTTGTATCTTTTTTGCAAATCTCATGGGCGATTTTTGAAATTTGAGACGTCAAGGAGAGGTGTCTAAAAATTTTAAAACCTTAGAAGAAGTCATTATCTTTTTGTTAAGGGAAGGCTAATGTCTTTTGCCCTAAAAAGATAAATAAAAACATGAGATTAGAGATGAGTGAAGAAAAAAAGAGGATATATTTTAACACACACTCACACAAACACACATGTAAATAATGTCAATTTTTGG
Source organism: Malania oleifera (assembly GCF_029873635.1). NCBI lineage: Eukaryota > Viridiplantae > Streptophyta > Magnoliopsida > Santalales > Ximeniaceae > Malania > Malania oleifera. Next base: position 2,014,882 of record NC_080420.1, read on the forward strand.
AATGAATTATAAATCAAATATATAAATTAATTAGCCCCCTAACAAACATAAAGACAAACCAATTTTCGATTCTATATTTTAAAAGATTCTAGAACTTACCTCATTAGCAAACTCCTAATCTTATTAAAGAGATCTATTATTTGAGTTTTTAAACAATTCAAGTTACAGGCTACAAAATGAGTCAACTCATGAGTTAAGTAAGTTGAATATCACCTAATTTGAGTATGACGTATTTAATTTTTGAGTTCAAAATCTCATATCGAGATTGACTAAATCATCCCAAACAATAAGGTCAAACAAGCTATTATCAAGTTAAACATCAAGTAATTTGTAAAAGGCTCAACTTATTTGTACTCTTATATTAAAGTTTAAAATTTAAAAAAAATTAAAAAATTAAAATCACTTTTATCACTTAATTAGAAAAATAATTAAAGTTTTACATTATATTGTTAGCTTTAGTGCAATCCCAAGAGAAAGATGAATTGGAGATTTAAAAAATTTCCTCTTAGGTTAAACTAATCTAACAACAGTATAATGCAACCTAGGAGTAGTCCAAGTATATATGAAATTGTAAATACGATATATTAAACAATTTTCACTACATGCACCACAATTTCAGTATTTCTCAACCAGATACAATGTAGTGTCAATCAGATATGCAGTATATTCAGCAGGGAAATTAAATTAATCACAAAGTAGAATATAATATACAGGAAATGTAAAAGTGATACCGAATATGATATCGGGGTTCGGCCAATCCTACCTACATCCCGCCTTGGCTCACTAGGACAATGATTACACTATGAGCTCACTTAACGAGTAGAGCGGCACCTAAATACAATCAGGTCAATTAACACAAGACTGACCTCAACCTTTACAAATAATCCTTCCGAGTTGGATTACCGCCCCCTCAGGTCACACCTGGAATACAATCAATGAATATGAAATTTTGCGTACAACTTTGAGCGCTTCTACACAAGCATATATGAACTACAATACAGTCTAGATAAATATGTACTCACATATGATATGAAGTTAATGTTTAAGTGAGATCTAATATGTAAACTCTTTAAAATGTGTGAGTGTATGTATATATGAGAGTTCAACCTTTGATTCAAGATAAGATATTCAACACATAAATAATCAAAGGAAGTTTAACACAATCCAAATCAAATACCTCAAGGATATTCTAAATATAAAGCACAATTGATATGTTGGATTAAAGCTTACAAAAATAATATCAAAGATTATATGCAAGCTTTCAAGTCCTGCAGTATGAGTGTCAAGACTAGCAAGCAAAAATCAAGATCAATCCCAATTGAATATTTATGAAATAAAATACTAGGGGAAAGATCAATTAAGCAAGAACTCTCAAAATGGATTTTCAAAATTGTATGCTTATGTGAGAGTGTTTGCCAAGGAAATGATATATAGGAGTGTATGCACTAACCATAATCACTTCCCTTCAATCTTGTAATTGATTTGCAAGAGATGGGAACAACTAACATTTACTCTCACTTTCAAAAAGATGTTTATAAGAAAGTATGAATGAGAGATTTCAAATATGAGCTTGGAATGAAAAGAATATTGCAAAAGAGTATGAAAAAATTGAGAGAAAAAATCTTAATCATTTTGGCTAATTTAGTTTCTAATTAAGCCAAATGAAGTGTTATATATAGGTGGTACTTAAAAAGTAACTGTTGGGACATAATGAGGAATATTAGAATTGTTTAATTTGAATTTTAACCCCAATTAACCTTAGTTACTGTAGTAAAAATAAAACAACCCGAGAGTTTCGGGTGCCCGGTCCATAGTTCGGTCGCCCGAACAGACACACTCAGAAAAATTATTTTTGAAGTTCGGGTGCTTGAATATGGGTTCGGTTTGCTGAACCGAGGCGATTCTCCAGAAATCTGCAATTCGGTTGCCCAATTTAAAGTTCGGTATGTCTAACTCATGCATTCGATTGCCCAAGACAATTTTCAACGTGAGGTTCGGACTGCCGAGTTGGTGGGAAAAGTCAGAGTAATGGTTTGGTTGCCCGTGGATGCTACAGTCAAAATGGTTTGGTTATTCGAAACCAAGTCAACGTTCTAACTAGTCAACGGTTCGGTCACCCGAAGTGTTTTGAACACTAGGGGTTCGGTCACCCGAAACCTCACAACTTTTACCCTTTAAGTCCAGACTTAAGCCAATTAATTCTCTTGATAATATATGTTATGTTCGGAATTGTGTTAAGTGTGTGTGTGCAAGGATCTAAGGCCGTTATAAGGTCTTTTGAGTTAGTCCCAAAAACTTGGCGTCTGTTGACCGAATGGTGAACCCTAAGGTCACTCTATGGTCTTGAACATTTAGTCCTACCATGCATGTGATGTAGTTTATTACAGAACATATTATATTACAGACCAATTAAAAATGAATTTAAATACAATAGAAAACAGATTTTCATTCTTTCGATTCTTCAGATGCCATAAATGAAGATTGATCTTCATAATCCATATGACTTGCTTGAGTTTCTATCAATAGTACATGCTTAGAATGAACCTGTTCAAGAGACTCAGTATACAGGTTAGAAACATTGATCATATAATAATTAAAATAGGATTAGATTCATAGAGCCAACGAATATTTTTATTGATATTATTGTATAAATTTATAAATAAAAATATTTTAATAATAAAATAATTATATTATTAATCTAAAATTAATATTAGTAATTTAAAAATAATCATATTTTATCTTAAGAATAAAAATATCCCACGCACGTCACGCGTATTTACTAGAATAGATGAGAGCAAAAAATTTTTAGGCAAGCCACATTATGGAAATATTATATCCAGCCCATCCGCTAACCTATCATTACACGCCATTTGTCCTTTTGCCCCATGTGAATCATTGGACTCGTGACCTTGTTAAGCCACGTGTCAAAATAATTCTCCCCTTTACAAGTTTGCAAAGACGATACTACCCTCACCCTTCGAGAAGGCCCTGAATGTGATGCTTGTGGATATGGATGGATGGGAAATAATAATAATAATAATAATAATTATTATTATTATTATTATTATTATTTACATTTGAATTTAAATAAAAATTAATAACACAATTGAAGATTAGATATTTTGTTTCAATATTTCAAATTAAATAAATATAAAATCTAAATATGTATACATAGAATATAATTATCTTAAGCATAAAATTGAACACTATATTAGTTAAAATCATTGCTTATAATTTAAATTACAAAAACATTAAGTATTACGAATAATAGAAGACAGAAAATAGAATTTGCTGCAATCAATGCTTTCCATTATTAGGAAATATATTATTTGATCAAATAAGGAAAAAGAAAAAACATTAATGGAACTCAATCCCTACCTCAATTGATCCCTACACACTCCTCCAAAGATCAAACTGGATTGTTGATCAAATAAATGGTTGATCAAACCCTAAATTATTGAATTAATGAGATACTTAAACATGATCACATTACAAAATTCAAAATAAAAAGAAAGGACAAAAAACACTAATCTCTTTTAAGATTTTGATAAAATTAAATGCACTAACTTTTCTTGAGGTTTCAAAAATTGTAGGAGTCTTTCATCGTATTTCAAGAATTTTAGAAACTTTTTCTAATATTTACCAAAAAGATACAAATTTTCTCATATATTTTACAAAAATATAAGTCTTTTAAGAGGGGGTTTGTATTTTTGAAAGCAAATCTTAGGGAAAGTTTGTGATATTTTTGAAATCTTATGAAAGGTTAATGAAATTTTAAAGACTGAGAAGGTTCTTGCCTTTTTACAAACCTTAAGGAAGGTGAGCGTCTTTTATCCTAAAAAAAAAAAAAGCACATACGAACACCCAAAAATTCGTAATTCATTTTACAGACTACACATAAAATAGATAAATAATAATATAACAATTGATATTTGGGTTAATAAATTTCCATATAACAATTTTATTATTTTAAGATCAAATTTTGACAAGTAGTTATTTTTTATATTTTTACTTTCTTTTGTACAAATGGGAGCAAAGTTTTCGAAACTTAATTTTAATCACAAAAGACATTGACCTCCCTTGAGATTTGTCAAAAAAATAATGACCTCCTTTAAAATTTTAAAAATTTCAAGGATCTCTCTTAGGGTTTACCAAGAGATGCAAACCTGTGCTTATATCTTATAAGAACGTAAGTCTTTTTAGAGAATATTTGTATCTTTTTGCCTAACCTCACCAGAGGTTTGTGGTATTTTGAAACATCAAAGAAGGTATGTAAGCATTTTTGAAACTTCAGAGGTCGTTTTACCTTTTTACCAAATTTTATGCTGGTAAATATCTTTTGCCCAAATTTTAGTTAAATTATATATAATCTTGTATGGAAATTGTGAATCATTTTACATGTATGTAAAAAAAAAAGGCCCCCTTAGGCATGGCATGGTGGAAAGACATCAATACGTAAGAAGGAGTATCGAAAGTTCAATTCCAGGTAGATACACTCACGAAGTCAATGGTACCTGTGGATGATGAGAGTTTATTCTGTTGGCCAGCGGAGATCGAAAATGGTGAGAGTTCGCTCTTTGACCTAGCGGGAATCATGGATGGTAAGAGTTTTTTGTAAGCCAGCGGGGACCATGGATGGTAATGGAGATGTGTCTCGGGGGTCAAGTTGGTTGAACATTCAATTGATGCACAGAAACCGTATCCACATTTCGAACTTTACCATGATCAGCGAGACTTGGGGGTGGAGGATACTAATCCATAAGCTTGGTGTTGCACCAGGGAGTCCGAAAGGCTCGTTGGTGGCTGAAGTTCCTGTATAATCCAAAAAATAAAAATAAAAATAAAAAATAAAAAAGGTATGCTTAATTAGAATTGACCAGGTAGATTATGGTTGTCAAAGTTGCTGAAAAAAAAAACTTAACACCAAGGATAGCTCAATAATTAACAAAGTAATCATAATGGAAAGACAATTTCAAATATTATAATACAAATATGAATTTCATTTCGATATGAGCTTATTAAATAATTTTAAAAATAAGTACTTATTTAAGTACAAATCAATATGTAATTTAAATACTTTTATAATATATATTTATTTTTCAAGATGGAGATTAATATTTTGTGCATTTTTATTCTTATTTTCAATAAATAAGTAATAATAATGATAATGAATAATTTAATTATAAGAGTGAAGTAATACTATATTATTAATTGAAATTTATTTTATATTTTAGCTAAAAATAAATATTTATTTTTCAAGACATTTTAAATGGAGACTAATTCCCTATGCAGTTTTTATTTTTATTTTTATTTTTAATAAATAAATAAATAGTAATGATAATTAGTCATTTTTCAATAAAAAAGAAAATTTTCTTTTCTTAGCTAAGTAAAATTTTCCTTTCTTAGCTAATTTTTAAGATCTCAAAATAACACCTTAAAAATCTAAAACTATTTTAAAAAATATTTCTATAAGGCTATAATTAGCATAAATTTTCTAAAAATATTGCATAAATATTTTTAAAAATACTTTATAATTTTTATAAAATAATATTTTTTTAGAACTAGTAATTTTTTAAAATAATATATTTTAAAAATATTATTTATTCATTACTTTATTTTGTCACATTGAATTTATAAGTAATATATAATTATTAGTCAAATTTCGCGGGGCACATTAGTAAAAACAAACAATACATGATGCCAAACTTGTCTTTTCACAACCTGTTCAACCCGTCTATCTACATAGTGTACACTCGGATATTCCCCGGCACTAGCGCTGTCTCGTCTTTACCGGAACGAAAAATCGACGATCAACCATGGCCGGAGTTTCTCAATTCAATCCCTCTATCTGCAAGGTCTTCTCTGCAACCTCACCGCAGCTTCAGTTCGGCTCCAAGCCCTCAATTTTTCCGATCAATTCGATCGGAATTGGGGAGAAAGTGACGAAGAGGTGTAGGGTTTCCTCCGTTAGGGGACGGCAAAATTTTCGGGTCCGAGCGGCGGACGAGGACGAGGGGGGCCCGTATTTGGGGGAGCCGGCCGAGGAGGGGGCGGCAGCGGCGGTGGCGGTGGCGGAGGAGGAGAAACCTAAGGAGCCGACGGAGATTAGCAGTTTGAAGAAAGCCTTGGTGGATTCGTTCTACGGGACCGATCGTGGGCTGAGAGCCTCAAGCGAGACGAGGGCGGAGATTGTTGAGCTAATTACGCAGCTCGAGGCGAAGAATCCGACTCCGGCACCGACCGAGGCGTTGACTCTTCTTAACGGAAAATGGATTCTGGCGTAAGTTTGCAAAGAGATTTAAGATTTTTAATTAATTCATGGAGTTCGATTGTGTTAATTGGTGCTTGTTTGTGATTATTAGTGGACTAAGAGTTACTCTTTCTTGGAATTCTATGGAGTTGAAATCCTGTGACTACGTAAGTGGTACACTTATTTTTCTTATAAGAAATACAGGTGTGATGTGATTCTATCAGAAGTATTGAAAAATAAATATGTTACATGTAACAATTCCTGTTAGAGAACACGATTGGCTCAAGGGTTCCCTTTGGATTAGATTCGGAAAGGGTATAATTTAAAATTATATTAAAATTTATCTAAATTAATTGAAATTCAAATCCAAATTCATGCTCCAAACGCTGCGGAAGAGAAGATTCAATGTTTTCAATCATCCTTATTTTTCAATTATTTTTGCTGAAGAAAATTCTTTTAATACTCTTTATATTTTACATATTTTCTACTCCAAAATAAGGATAAATATGTAATATCTTTATGATAAAATTGTGTTTTGTCATCAACATGCAAAGGGATTAGATATTTATTATGTAATATCTTTATGGACAAGTGAAAAGAGCCCTTAAAAATGCTCTCTATATTTTAATAATTTATAAAATTATTTCAATACTCTTTATGTTTTACATATTTTTTACTCCAAGTATTTAACTAATTAATTTTCACATCATCAACCACCTCATCTTTTATCCTACTTTTGGCATGCTATTATCTCAACTTCTCTGATTGTATCCAGAAAATAAGAACATAAGTTTGGATTTAATGTTTTAAAAACTGTTCAATGATCCCTTGTTCAATAATCAGCAGTCTGTTTGTTAATCCAATTTATCTGATCCCTTGCAAACTCCCCCCTCCCAAAAAATAAAAAATAAAAAGAAAAAAAAGAAACTTGTAGTGCATTTTACTGCATGCCATAATTTGACTGCAAAGGACTCTTGTTGCTACTTACTGGAAAACATTTACTATGCTTGTTGTTATTGTTAAGATTTAAATGTTTTATTTCATATTTATTAATGCTTATTGGAAGCTCTAGTCATTGGTAGGAGTTGTGGTTAGTGCTAGCATGTGATCTTATTTTATAGGAGTTGTGGTTAGTTCTAGCATGTGATCTTATTTTATAGGAGTTGTGGTTAGTGTTAGCATGTGATCTTATTTTATAGGAGTTGTGGTTAGTGCTAGCATGTGATCTTATCTTATAGGAGTTGTGGTTAGTGGTAACATGTGATCCTATTTTATAGGAGTTTGTGATTAGTGTTAGGATGAAGTGTTCTGATGTAAAGCCTATTTATAGGCCCTTCTTCTTATCAATTTTTAGATAAGAGTTTTACCATTTTAACTTGTCTCTTTTGTTTTCTCTTACCTTTGTATTAGTGGTATCAGAGCAGAAAACGTGTGAGAAAAAACAAGAGAGATAGAGTGTTCAAACAGAATTAATGGCTTTAGATTCAAATTTTGTGCAGACGGCGATCCCACGTTTTGATGGTCACTATGACCATTGGAGTATGCTAATGGAGAACTTTCTACGGTCAACAGAGTATTAGCGGATCGTTGAATCTGGAATTAAAGAACCAGCAACAAATACAGTCCTGACGGATGCCCAGAAAACAGCGTTGGAAGGGAGAAAGTTAAAAGATTTGAAGGCAAAAAATTACCTTTTTTGGGCCATTGATCATCCCATCTTGGAAACAATTCTTAGCAAAGAAACTTCCAAAGATATTTGGGATTCCATGAAGAAAAAATATCAAGGCTCTGCTAGAGTGAAGCGTGCACAACTTCAAGCTTTGAGAAGAGATTTTGAGGCTCTACAAATGAAGGATGGGGAATCTGTCACCAGCTATTGTGCCAGGACAATGGAGATTAGCAACAAAATGCGATTTCATGGTGAGAAGATGGACGATGTCACCATTGTGGAGAAGATATTGCGTTCCTTGACACCAACGTTTGATTATGTCGTGTGTTCAATTGAAGAATCGAAAGACATAGATGCCTTCTCTCTTGATGAACTGCAGAGTTCCTTGCTGGTCTACGAACAAAAGATGAACCGAAGTTCAACTTCGGAGGAGCAAGCTTTGAAGGCTTCTACCTCTACTAATTTCTCAAACTCTAGAGGAAGGGGTAGAGGTAGAGGTAGAGGTAGAGGAAGGGGAGATCGAGGCAATAGAAATGGCAGTAGGTATTTCAAAGCAAATGATAATCAATTTTAGGGCAAAGGTAGAGGACGAGATCAACATTTTGACAAATCCAAGGTAGAGTGCTTTAGATGTCATAAATTTGGCCATTATCGTTTTGAATGTTATACTAGGTTGCCTAATGACAAAGAAAAGGAAAAGCAATCAAATTTTGTCGAAAAAAAGGAAGTGGAAACTTTGTTGAGGTTGTTCAAGCTAATCGGGAACCTGAATCTGATGTTTGGTATGTGGATACGGGCTGTAGTAACCACATGTGTGGAAATAAGTCTTCTTTTTCTTATTTAAATGAAGGCTTTCATTCTACAATAAGTTTTGGAGATTGTTTCACTGTGAGGGTGATGGGAAAAGGTGATATTGAGATAAGAACCAAGAATGGTTTTGTAGAAACAATTTCTAATGTCCTTTACGTTCCTGACTTGAAAAGCAATTTGTTAAGTGCTGGTCAATTGCAAGAAAAGGGATATGTAATCACTATTCAAAATGGTGTTTGTGAGATTTATGATCCTACTAGAGGAGCTATTGCTGTTGTGCAAATGAGTTCAAACAGGTTGTTTCCATTGAAGATTGAAAGTGTGCAATCTTGTTTGGTAGCTGAAGTAAAAGATCATTCTTGGTTGTGGCATTTTCGTTATAGCCACTTGAGTTTTGGTGGATTGAAGACCCTCCAACAGAAAAATATGGTGACTGGTCTTCCCCAGATTAGTATTCCTTCCCATGTTTGTGAAGAATGTGTTGTTGGCAAATAATATCGTTCTCAATTTCCCCAAGGGGAGTCATGGTGAGCAAAAGGTGTTCTGGAGCTAATTCATTCTGATATTTGTGGCCCGATAACACCATCTTCTAATGGAGGTAAAAGATACTTAATTACCTTCATTGATGATTATGCTCGAAAAACTTGGGTTTATTTTTTACAGAAAAAATTAGAAGCTTTTTGTGCATTTAAAAGCTTCAAGGCTTGTGTGGAAAATGAAACAGGAAAGACCATTAAGATCCTTCGAACAAATTGTGATGGAGAATATTGATCAACCGAATTTGAATTTTTTTGTGAAGTTCATGGCATTCGAAGAGCGCTGACAGCTGCTTATACACCATGTTAGAATTAGTGTATTCCCAAGAGGGGGGGTGAATTGAAATTTTAAACTTTTCTCCTAGGTGAATTAGATGTCAGTTGAGTATTACAACCTAGGATCTTTTCTATTCAGTTCCAAATACGCCGATAAATATAATATGTGAAAATTTAAATCAAACGCATCATTCACGTAATAACATACACGTGCGGTAAATATAAAGTACGACAATATACACAAACACACAATATGTTATCGGGGTTCGGCCAACTGTGCCTACGTCCTCGCCTCTAGCTCGCAAGACCGAGGATTCCACTAATAGCTCACTTAAGGGTGGAGCGACACCGATTACAATCAGGTCAATTAGCACAGGACTGACCTCAACCTTAACCAGGTCAATGAGCTGAGCTGACCTCAACCTACACACCTTAATAGGATGACGCACTTAGCTTTTCTAATCGGGTCTAAGTCAATCCGGGACTATACCAGGGCTAGTCTCCCTTTTCAGGCCCGTGCCTGAAAATACAACAGTATTTGCAATCAAATAATATCGGTACAGTGATTATGCTTTCAAGTAAAGCAGATGTGTACCCAACTACGCGCAATTACATACACCACAATATGATTTAATATATAAGTTCAGTATGGTCCAATATCTCAACTCTCAGATATATATATTTACTATTAGTATAATGAGTGCACGAGAGTATCAATTAAGCAATCTTTGTATCACAGGATATTCAGCCAAGGTGTTCACACAAAGATATCAAGCAAGTCTCATTTATATTAATCAATGTGATATTTCGGTCACGTAGATCAGATAATGTATATGCTTGGTTTGCAAAAGATGTGTAATCTTTGTATTCAGCAAATAATATGAGAGTGAATAACTTTTACACAAAGATTAATATAACAAACACAAATATCTTCTCACAAGTATTATCAAATATAAATAACAGAAGATATTTGAGTATGTTTTGAAAATGATTTTGCAACCCAAAGACAAATACAAACTTCTCAAGATATTGCAATGAATATGTAATACTCAAAAGTTTTATACAAGTCTTCTTAGGAGAGACTTATTAACAAAGTTCCCTAAGAACACTTAGGTTTAGCTCTCGTAAAAATCAAATCAATCTAATCCGAATGAGAGAGCAAACCTTTCTAATCAAGCACTCAATCAACTTACAGAGATTTTGAGCAATAAAAGAAAGTAAGTATGAGTGGTTTTGGTATGAAAATGAGTATTATAGGTTTTTGGATTTTCAGAGAATTTTTCCTAATTAAATCTACTAATCTCTTGCTAATTTGCACAAATGATCATATATATATAGACATGGGATAAGATATGACCGTTATGGACTTATTGAGCATTATTAGGAAAGTTTTAAATCATTTTAAATTAGTTAACCCTATTTAAAAAATATTTAACCGTGGTAAAAATCAGGGGCACCCGAGAGGTCCGGTCGACAAAAGTTCATATGGTTCGGTCGACCAGGACATTTTTGAATTGAGGGCTCGATCAATCGAAAGTGGGTGATTTTTCACTTTACTGAGGTTCGGTCGACCAAGCCATTTTGAACTGAATGGTTCGGTCGACCAGACAGTTGGGATTTCTCCCGAGGACTCTCGGTCGACCAAGTAGTTGCAATACAAATTTGGCTCGATCAACCAGATGGTCAAATTGTTGACCAGAGAGGGTTTCGATCGACCGGGGCTTTTTGAACTACATTGGTTCGGTCTACCAGGCCCTTGGTCAATTGTTGGCCCAGGCTTGGTTCGGTTGACCGGGGCAGAATGAACTGCCAAGGTCAGTCGACCGAAAGTGCACAATGTCTGCATTTTGGTCTTGTCTTGAAACACATAAACCCTATTCAAGTGCCTAACAATCAAGGGTGCAATGGTGTGTGTCCTAAGGCCATTTTTGTCCAAAATAAAGACACCAAAATAGTCCAGTGTCGGTCGACCTTCGGTCGATCGAAGGGTAATCCCGAAAGTCTTTCTAAGGTCATTTTTAGTTTACGGCTAGTTTAAGCTTACCTATTAGATTATGCATGTGATGTGTGTGAGCTTATTACAAACCAATCCCTATTTACTATTACAGACCCTTTGCATATAAATGAAATACAATACAATCGTAAATTGGGTCTTCAGCTTCAGTTCCTCTTTGTACTATCACTATGATCTGCCAATTAGAATACCTTCACATCAACTCGGCAGACATTAAATACCTGAATATTTGTCATAATCAAAACCGGGATATGACCTATAAGGTCAACACACCACAACAAAATGGTGTATCAGAGAGGAAAAATAGAACCATCCTTAATATGGTGAGAAGCTTGTTGGCAAGAGGGAGATTTCCAAAACTGTTTTGGCCTAAAGCAGTAAATTGGAGTATTCACATCTTGAATAGAAGTCCTACATTTTCTGTTCAAAATATGAGACCAGAGGAGGCTTGGAGTGGAAGGAAACCAGGTGTAGATTATTTTAAAATTTTTGGCTGCATCGCTTATGCACATATCCCGGATGAAAAAAGGAAGAAACTTGATGATAAAGGGGAAAAGTGTGTCTTTCTTGGTGTTAGTGAAGCATCCAAAGCATATAGATTGTTTAATCCACTAACCAAGAAGATTGTGACCAGCCGAAATGTTGTCTTTGATGAGGAAAACACTTGGGATTGGAATAGGCAACAACCTACTCAAGTTCTTTTTGACAATGATTCTGAAAGAGAGCCAACTCCAGCAGCATTTATGCTTGAAAATTCATTAGAAGCAACTCCAACAGCTGCTGAAATTTTGCCAGCAGCTCAATCTCTTCGTCGTATTCGAAAGAGGCCCGCATGGATGGAAGACTATGAGGTAACTAAAATTAAAGATCTAATCACTCATTTTGCTTTATTTTCAGATTGTAATCCTACAACTTTTGAAAGTGCCGTCAAAGAAGCAAAATGGCGGAAGGCAATGGATGATGAAATTGATTCCATTGAAAGAAATGATACTTGGGAGCTGACTGATCTTTCGAAAGGGCACAAAACCATTGGTGTAAAGTGGGTATTCAAAACAAAACTAAAAGAAAATGGTGAAGTTGATAAGTATAAGGCGCGTTTGGTAGCGAAGGGATATAAGCAGGAATATGGGATCGATTATATAGAAGTTTTTGCTCTCGTTGCAAGACATGATACAATCAGATTAATGATTGCATTGGTGGCGCATAACTCGTGGCCTATTTTCTAGCTGGATGTCAAATCGGCATTCTTGCATGGAAACTTGGAGGAACAGGTATTTATAGAACAACCCCTTGGTTATATTAAGATCGGAAATGAGTATAAGGTATATAGATTAAAGAAAACTCTTTATGGATTAAAACAAGCTCCATAAGCTTGGTATAGTTGCATTGAGACTTATTTTTTGAAAGAAGGCTTTCACAAATGTCCATATGAGCACACACTTTTTGTTAAAATTGGAGATAAAGGGAAATTGCTCATTGTTTGCTTATATGTAGACGATCTTATATTTACTGGAAATGATGGTGTCATGTTTAAAGAATTCAAGAAATCTATGATGGTTGAATTTGAAATGTCTGACCTTGGTATGATGCATTACTTCCTTAGCATAGAAGTAGTACAATCAACTAACGTGATCTTTATTTCTCAAAAGAAGTATGTGCAAGATATTTTGGACAGGTTTCGGATGAAGGATTGCAATCCTGTAAGCACTCCAACTGAGTTTGGTTTGAAGCTAAACAAAGATCATGAAGGGAAGAAGGTGGACAGCACACTTTACAAGAAAATTGTTGGCAGTTTGATGTATTTAACTGCAACAAGACCAGACATAATGTATTCTGTGAATTTGATAAGTAGATATATGGAGAATCCAACAGAAATGCATTTGTTAGCTGCCTAGAGAATCCTTCGTTATTTGCAAGGAACTAGAGATTTTGGGCTGTTCTACAAGAAGGTTGAAAAGTTAGAGTTGTTCGGGTTTACTGATAGTGATTATGCAGGAGACCAAGATGATTGAAGGAGCACTTTGGGCTATGTTTTTATGTTGGGTACAGGGGTTGTTTCATGGTCTTCTAAGAAGCAACCAATTGTCACCTTGTCAACTACAGAAGCTGAATTTATTGCTGCAACCGCTTGTGCTTGTCAAGCTATCTGGTTGAAAAGAATTCTTGAAGAGCAATAGTTCAAGCAAGTTGAAGCTACTACAGTTTTTTGTGACAACTACTCAGCAATCAAACTCTCCAAGAATCTTGTGTTACACGGAAGAAGCAAACATATCAATGTGAAATATTATTTTTTAAGAGATCTCAGCAATGATGGAACAATCAAAATGGTTTATTGTCGAAGTGAAGACCAATTTGTAGATATACAGACCAAGCCTCTCAAGCTGGCTACATTTGTGAAGTTGTGTGGTCTACTTGGAGTTTGTTCACGTGCTGCTGTAAAGAAGGACTTTGCAGAGGGTTGATTTTCTTTTAAACTGATTTCTGTAGATTTCAGTTTAAGGGAGGGTGTTAAGATTTAAATGTTTTATTTCATATTTATTAATGTTTATTGGAAGCTCTAGTCATTGATAGGAGTTGTGGTTAGTGCTAGCATGTGATCCTATTTTATAGGAGTTGTAGTTAGTGCTAGCATGTGATCCTATTTTATAGGAGCTGTGGTTAGTGCTAGCATGTGATCTTATTTTATAGGAGTTGTGATTAGTGCTAGTATGTGATCTTATCTTATAGGAGTTGTGGTTAGTGCTAGCATGTGATCCTATTTTATAGGAGTTTGTGGTTAGTGCTAGGATGAAGTGTTCTGATGTAAAGCCTATTTATAGGCCATTTTTCTTATCAATTTTTAGATAAGAGTTTTTCCATTTTAACTTGTCTCTTTGGTTTTCTCTTACCTTTGTATCAGTTATGCTGTTTAGAGTTTATGATTTTTCGTACCTAAAGACTTATGTATTGTAATAACTAAGTTTTCTGCCTTGATAAAATTTATCTTACCTTCTTGTTTGTTTATTTATCATTTTTTCCAAGCTATAGAAGGCTAGAACTAGAACCCGAACTCAAACCTATATGAAAGAGAGAATAATTATATAGATTGATATATTATATATAACTAAAATTTTTAGGACAAAAGGCTAAGCTCCACGTAAAAGATAACTATAAGAAAAAAGGCCTACTTACAAGATGAAAAGTAATAGAATAGTAGCAAAACTTACTGAATATTTTTGTAAAGCAGTGAGATCGTATAGACTGGTTGTTTTCAATTTGGCGTTTATTTTCTATTTTCTAGTCCTGTTGTTTTGACTTTTGGGGGGCTGTAGGAGTGAGTTGTACAAGAAAAATTATTAGGTTAGTTTGAAAAACCACACCAAATTTTAGATGACCAGAATCATGCACTGGGGGGGGGGGGGGGGGTTGTTCATATCTTATAATATCCACTTCAACCATACCTTACACTTTCTCATTATTTAATTAGCTGCAGACTTAAACTTGATGTGTTTCTGACTGCATAATCTAAGGGGTATTCAGCTTCTTTATGCTGGGTCTGGTGGGGGGCACTTGCCTACCCTCACCCCTATTGTATCTGCCCTTCTTTTGAGTACATTTGGGAATTATAAATGAGAATATACATGGGATACAGATAAACTGAATTTTGAAAGGCATTAGATTCTCTCACTGCATGAAACAGCACCATGGAATATGAGATTCAATTATTTTGCCCTTCCCAATCCCAAATGTTAACAAGTTCATACACAAATAGTTAATATGATAAGTTTCTTTGACATTAGTGATAATTAATGGCAGTAATGGGGAAAGGGGAAAAAAGCTATAAATATAGAAATGGTGGCAAATGTGATTGAAAGCATCTAGTATCCATCTTTGATGTACAACATCCCATGATTAGCATTTAATGTGATGGTATTATATGTTGATTATACAATGCTACACTGAGATCCATGGTAACGTGTGTTTATATTGCTCGCATTTTCTCCTCCATGTCCTATTTCTTTCCCCTATTATTCTTTCCATATTTTTCTGTTTCCATGTTATAATTATAGATTTTATAGGAGCATTTCCCATTCATGATCCTTATCACCCTTCTGATTCACTCCGCATTAGCCTGTTGGGAAACTATGATTAGGGATGCTTCTTTCACTCTAGAAATTTTGTTTTTTGAAATTTTAGTTTGTCACGGAGGGTGACTTTGGGGTTTGCATTTACTCACTAGTCAGTATTAGCCAAAGTATTTTTCTGAAAAGGGTGTTGATGTTTTTAGTTATTTAGAGCAAAACCAGTCCCACCTACGTTTAAAAGCTGTTAAGAGTTTGTTCTTTGTAATTTAATGGTTGTGTAATATGTTACTTTGAAATTTTTGGGGTCCTGCAGGTATACATCATTTGCAGGTTTGTTCCCCCTGATGTCAAGGGGAACACTACCATTGGTGAAAGTGGAGGAGATATCTCAGACCATCGATTCAGAGACATTCACAGTCCAAAATTCCGTTCAGTTTTCTGGACCACTCACCACTACTTCTGTCAGCGCTAATGCTAAATTTGAAGTCCGAAGTCCCCAGCGTGTGCAGGTTCACTTTCTACACTCTGCTTCTGTAACTTCTTGCATTTACTCATCACTTATGAACCCTAAGTTGCACAATTCCTACTTAAGAGTACGTTTATAGCCCCACAACAATGCAATCGGATGGGGATATTTCATATACAATCCTAAGCCTTTTCTTGCATAGATGCATTTTCTTCAAAATTTTCTTTTATTATGGCCCATATAGTTTTCTGCCGCTGAAAAAACATCTTTGGGTTGGCCAACGAATATATCCATGTTATAAGCTGATTACTCATAAAAGGGTAGGCTAACAAGAGGAAAGAAAAGAAGTAATGAGGTTGGTTACTAGTAAGCAGGGCTCATAAAACAGCGTTGGATCCAGTACTTGCAGTTTGTGGACTGAAGCTTTTTTTGTTTCTTCTTTACTTTATAAGATTAATGGTTTTTTTTTCTCCCCTTTACAATTATTCATTTGTAATAATAAATTATTACCACATGGATTTCCTTCTCTCTCTCTCTCTCTCTCTAATTTTGAAACAACCTCCAAACTTTGATTCACAACAACAAAACCAGCCTACTGTTTTTAAGCCTATATATGTTGATCAGACTCTGGTTCATATATGTTTAAGGTTAGAAGGACAAAGAATTAATAATTGAAGGTCATGTCTGAGAATTGGGGTACATTTCGTTAGAAGGTTTTTCACATTTGGTGGTTTTGATTCGATGGTATTTGTACTTGCTGTTTAATCAATACTTCATTGTTTTAACATCAGTAGATTTCATCACATTTTGCAACAGATTAGTCCTTCTTGTTTTCTATCATAATGGTTTATTTATTTATTTATTTGCTGGGTCTTCTCCAATTCAGATCAAGTTCCAAGAAGGCATCATTGGAACTCCCCAGCTGACAGACTCTATCGTGATCCCAGAGAACGTAGAATTTCTGGGACAAAAGATCGACCTCACCCCATTCAAAGGCTTAATCACCTCACTCCAGAACACTGCTTCGTCTGTTGTAAAGACCATTTCCAACCAACCACCATTGAAGATCCCTATCTCAAACAGTAGTGCTGAATCATGGCTACTAACGACATACCTCGATGAAGAACTTCGGATCTCTAGGGGAGATGGGGGCAGCGTATTTGTGCTCATCAAGGAAGGTAGCCCCCTTTTGACGCCCTAAACAAATGAATTTGGATATGCTTGTACCCCCAAGAACTAGATGGTTTGTGTGTAGTTATTTCCTTAATTACTGAAAATAACATGTGTATTGTCAAAATTAAATGTTATGTATGTGTAAAATCAAATTTGGGGCTTGTTAATTTATTATGTATTTTAATTATCTTCCCCACTTTTTTGATAATCAAACATGGAAAAAGTGAAATCTATTCTTCACACTTTCCTTCTAATGTTTTAAGATTTTGCCTCCACGTGCATTACACTCCAATATTCATTGGGTTATCATTGCTTCTTACAAGTTGAAAGATGTTCATTGGGTTATTCCTTTTCGTTACTAGAAAAAGCAATCCAAGCAGCTCAGGCAGAAAAGAAACGAAAATGGACCACCAAATGTAGACGAAAAAAATAGACGAGAAAAAAAGACTGACAAACAACAAACTACTACAAGCATAATTAAGCCCAAATTGGTGAAGCTTGGTCATTCACAACATGGTCATTCTGTATAGGACATTAGTATAGAAAATGTAGAAGATGCTCTTTTATTGATGTGAAGATGTCCAATATATAGGACTTGTACAAAGTATAGTTGTTATAAATTCAAAAGTATCAAATCAAAAGATCTTAAACTATTAAATACAAATAAATATTTAGTAATATAGCTAAAGAATTCAAAGCAATTGCAGACTATTGAATATTAGTCAATCTTTAGCTGTACAGGTTCTCAGTAATTCAGTAATCGATAGAATCCGAAGTAGTGAACTCTTCGGACATAACATGTTGCTACTTGAGATCCTTAAAGGCTTGAGACACCCATATGGGCTTTATAGGTTGAGGAAGAGGGTGTTTAGTGGCAAGGTAAATTTGTTTGAGTCTATTGATCATGCGTCAAGGTTGCATAATTAAGTATTTAGATGCATTAATTAAGTGTCATCATTTTAATTAAATACTTAATTATGTTAAATATTTTAATCATTGAACTCATTTGATAATTTTAAGATAATTAACCTACACTTGTTGTAAATTTATGTACATTCGTGTTCTATTATTACAGGTAATTTTTTAGGAATCAAGGTCAAAATTAAAATGCACATGAAAAATCGGCATTTTTGGGAATTACAAGGTTAAGGGCACGCACCTGAACTTGCACACCAAGGGAAGGGCAAGCCAATACACCGGAGTTCTCTTGCTGATGTCAAAGATGATACAACACCTACTTCAACTTTGAAGTCTTAAACGACAAGGGATTCTGACAAGGGCTTTACAAAGGAAGAAAGGACAAGCTCACGACAAGCAACAAGGCCGACCATGCACCACGTTGAAGGGAAGCATCATGAGCCATGCACGTGCGTGAGAGGGTTGTGCCATGCAATTCATAAAGAAGCCCTGCCATGCATGTTTGTGAGAGACCGTGAAAGAAAATTGTTAAGATTAATACAAACTTTATTAATCTTTTTGTGTACATACAACTATACAAGACCATCCTTTTATAGGAGAAGGAGACATACAAGGGTACAAGGGTATTTTAGGGAGTATCTTAGGGAGATATAGTAACATTCCCCCTCAAACTCAATGTGGTATCGAAGATGACATCTGGAGTTTGTATATTAAAGCACGATGGCGACCAGGTGGATGAGATTTCGTGAAGATATCAGCTAACTAATCAGCTGAAGGAACTAACAAGAGGCGAAGTATTCTGTCCTGAAGATGATGACACACAAAGTGACAGTCGATCTCGATATGTTTGGTGCATTCATGAAAGATATCGTTGTGAGCGATCTGGACAGCACTATGATTGTCATAATAAAGCGGAGTGTTTGAGGGCTAAGGAACTCTCATATCTTGGAGAAGCCAACAAAGCCAAAGAAGCTCAAAAGTAGTATCAATGAGAGCCCGATACTCAGCCTCATTGCTAAAGCGAGAGCAACAATAGTCTGCTTTTTGCGCTGCTAAGAGATAAGAGAATCACCAAGTAAAAAAAGAAAACTAGTGGTAGACCGACGATCAGTAGGGTCCCCCGCCCAATTAGCATCTGAATAAACTTGTAACGTCAAGGATGAGTGAGAGGAAAAAAAAAAAAGGCCATGAAATAAGGTGCCCTACACATATTGTAAGATGCGAAGAACAACTGCATAGTGAACAGACTGAGGAGCCGACATAAATTGACTAACAAGGTGCACCGCATAGACAATGTCTAGTCTAGTGACAGTGAGATAAATCAAACTCCCGACAAGTTGTCGGTAATGAGTGGCATTGGGGAGAAGCTCCCCATCAGTAGGACGGAGTTTGATATTGGGCTCCAGCGGACTATTAGTTATCTTACAATCGGTGAGGCCAACATGTGTGAGAAGATCATAGGCATATTTGGCTTAGGTCAAGGAGTAGCCATCAAAGGTAGGGGACACTTCTAAGCCAAGGAAGTAGCGAAGAGAACCGAGGTCTTTCATCTCAAACTTCCAACATAGAAATTGCTTAAGCTCATGAATACCAGAAGTATCATCACCAGTAATGATCATATCGTCAACATAAAGTAGTAGAAGACTTATGCCAATAGCAGTGTGATAGGTAAAAAGAGCTGAATCATAGGGGCTAGAGGCAAACCCAAGTTGGGCAATAGTGGAGCTGAACTTGGCCAACCAAGCACGAGGAGCTTGGTTAAGCCTATATAAAGCACAGGGAAGATGACAAACCTGACCACAAGAATGAGGATACCCAAGGGGGGGCTGCATATATACCTCCTCAGCCAAATCACCATGTAAGAAGACATTCTTGAAATCCATATAAAATAAAGGCCATCGCCGAGCAGAGGCAACAGCCAAAAGGGAGCGAACGGAGGTAATACGAACAACAGGGGCAAATGTCTCCTCATAATCAATGCCATATTTCTGAGTACAGCCCTTTGCCACTAAACGAGCTTTATGTCATACTTCAGAACCGTCGGAGTTTGTTTTCCGTTTATACACCCATTTGTTCCCAACTACAGTCTTACCAGGAGGCAAGCCAACCAGGTCCCAAGTATGAGTTTTGTGAAGTGCGTCAAGTTCTTCAGACATAGCTTGCTGCCAAATAGGAACAGAACAAGCTTCGCGATAACTATGAGGCTCATGAAGGGAGTCAAGAGTAGAAAAACAGTGAAAGTCACTAAGATAGGCAGGAGGTGCCCTTACCCGACTAGAACGATGGACATCCAAATCAATGGATCAAGTGGTGTGGAAGCGATGGCAGGATCATCAGACATTCCAGGTTTGGGAGTGGCAGACGCAGAGGGATCACCTGATGAGCTGGTAGGACCTGCATTAGAAGAGAAAGAGGGAGAGTGATCGAGGGTAGGATCAGTGAAAATGGGGGAGTATGAGAGACAATCGGAGGAAAATGGAGAGATACTAGTGAACATGTGTTCCCAAAATTGAACATGCTGAGAGACTCGAAGAAGCTTGGCTATGGGGTCATTGCACCGATAACCCTTGTGTTCAATGCCATAACCAAGAAAGCAACATAGACAAGAACGAGGTTCAAGTTGTGTATGTTCATGAGATGGAAGCAAAACAAAGCAAGCACAACCAAAGACTTTGAGAAGAGAATAATCAGGTACCTTTCCATATAGAGCCTTATATGGAGATTTATTGGAAAGAGTAGGGGTTGGAACCCGATTAATAGTGTAAACAACGGTAAGAGCAGCTTCACCCCAAAAGGATTCTGGGAGGGATGTAGAGAAGAGTTGAGAGCAAACAGTGTCAAGAATATGACGGTGCTTACGTTCGACATGACCATTTTGTTGGGAGGTGGATGGACAGGATCAATGGGAGACAGTGTCGACCTCTCAAAGTTCTTCAATGAAATGGGTAGAAGTATATTCCAGGGCATTATCTGACCAAAAGACTTCAATGGTGCGAGCAAACTGAGTTTTAATCATCTACTTAAAGTCACGAAAAGCATTAAGTAACCCAGTGCGATCATGCAAAAGATAAATCCATGTATACCGAGAGTAATCATCGATAAAAATGACAAAGTAACGAGACCCGCCCTTAGTAAGGACAGGAGCAGGTCCCCAAATATCAGAATGAACCAAATCAAAAGGTGTAGAAGACAAAGAATTACTTTCATGAAATGGTAGAGCTTTATGTTTCCCAAGTTGACAAGGCATACAATCAAAATGTTCAAATTTAACATTTCCTAAGCAACCACTAGAAGCTAAAGACTGAACACGAGACAACGAGGCATGACCGAGATGAGAATTCCAAACACTGAAAGACACTGCAGCAGAAAGAGATGGAGGAGAACACGCACGAGGAAAAGGCAGAGATGTGAGCTCGAAAAGGCGACCAACTTTACGCCTGGTCCCAATAAGCTGGCCCGTCTTCGGATCCTATACATCACAACCTTTGTGAGAAAAGGTTAAGATCAGACCACTTTAAACAAGTTGACCAATAGAAAGGAGATTGAGAGAAAAGTTAGGCACAACATATGTATCAGGTACAGAAAAAGTAGGAGTAGAAAGATTACCAAGAAGACTAACAGACATATGTGAATCATCATCAGTATAAATTAAGGGAACATAAGTTAAAGATTGCTTATGCGTCACTAAAGAGGAATTAGAGGTCATATGATTGCAACAGGCAAAATCAATAAACCAAGGTGTAGAGATACCTGTGGAGATTGATAAGGTAGTAGAAGTGCGGGATAGAACCTGGGTGATAATTGCCTCAAGGTTAGCTGTAGAAAGAGACGAAAAAGGAGGTATAGAAGATGGAACAGAAATTGAGGAGTTGGTGGAGACAGCAGCAACAGGCTTGGAAGAGTACAAGGCCTTAGCCTTGAGAGCATCCCGAGCATCCTTGGCCTTCTTCTTAGGAGAATCGGAAATACGATGACCGTCTTCCTTACAATAGTTGCACTGGCCATTGAAATGACGCGGTTTAGAAGATGCAACAGCTGCTGCAGGAGTAGCCGAAGTAGAGGAACAAGACGGAGCAGTAGCTAAAACCATATTGGTAGAATGAACCCAACGAGTTTGTTGGCGTGTCTCCTCAGAAATGAGCTCCGCAAGAGCAACCTCAAGTGTAGGAAGAGGCGATCGATGTAACAAAGAAGCTTAAGTATTCTCAAATTCATCTCGGATTTGCATCATAAAGTATATAAACTGACGATGATCCCGATATGCAGCAAAAAATTTAATCGACTGTTCATCAGAAAAAGCAGGGTTAGCTTGAGAAAGCTAATCCCAAATGCCACTAACCTGAACATGAAACTCGACAATATATTGTCCAGGTTCTTGACGCATCTGGGAAAGCCTAGTTTCCAACTGAAACTCGAGAGCAGCATCATTACCACAATTGTATCGTTTGGCCAAAAAATCCTAAGCAAGTTTGGCATTACGAAATTTAGGAAGTAGACTCTGAATAATAGGAACAGATATATTAATAATCAGGAAAGGATCTTACAGTGAGTACTTTCCCATTCACTAAGAGCCTCATCAAACTCTTCTGTTGATTGCGTGTCAGTTTTCGTGAGTTTTTGTTTTGTTCAAGTGACAAAACGCCATAATCGCCGACCAATAAAAAAAACTAACATTTGTTAGGCCCAAGCATTGTAGTTGGTGTAGTGACTCGAAGAATAATGGTATTTAAATAATTAAGAGGGATAGAAATGGAAAAAGAAACAGAAGAAGATGGAAGACTTCGTTGACGACATTGCACTTTGGGGGTAATAACCGAAAATTTTTCCTTGGTCCTCTTCGACGAATACATGGGATTTGTCGATGAGGGTATAGCAGGACCTCGTCGACGAGGACGAGCTTCGTTGATGAGAAAATACCGAGAGGATGTTTGGGCGACTCTGAATTTCATCGACTAAGGGCAGGGTTCGTTGACGAATTGTCTCTTGACCTTGTTGATGAGGTGACGTGGCTCGTCGACGAAGGCCGTAGTATAAATAGCCTAAACTTGGTTTATACACATAATTTTCAGCGTAAATCTCTCCTCTCTCTCTCTCTGGGACGGTGCTTCCTCCCTTTTTCTTCGATTTCGGTTCCGTCAGTCGTCGGATCGACGATCTGAGGCCACCACGATGCTTTTGGCAGAGTTCTCTTCAAGTCTGCCGGGGCAGATCGTCGGTGGGATTGAGTCGAATTTCTCCCCAGAATCAGAGTAAGGTCTTTTATTCAGTTTTTGACCTTCTGGCAGTTGTAAGAAATGATGTAAGTCAAGAAATATTATTCTATTCTGACAAATGTGGTTTTCAGGGTGTGGAATAGGAAGGCCTGCGGGTATAGGATCAGTATACGATAGGGGCTTTTAGACAGTTTGGTAAGGGAAACATGCTATGCTAGGAAAACCTAGTATGATATCAGTATGAAGTTATTGTTTTTACCAGATTATTATTCAGAGCTGAAATTTATGCAATTTATTATTGATGTTAAAATAATTTAAATTATTGTGTGGCATGAGAGTATGAATACCGTATAGAAACATGTTTTTACAGCATTTTCAGGAATATGTTTTACAGAATATACAGACAGTGAAATGTGTTTACAGTATATTTCAGAATATCATGATTTTACAGTTTTGCAACACCATAACAGGTAGATTTACAGTTTATCTCAGAAAAATGCAGTTGATATAGTTATAGAATATTACAGAATCATGGTAAAACAATTAGTTGTATATAGAAACGTATTATATAGTATCAGACCCTGATGAATTAGACAACAGAGCACGGTACCGTAGCTACTGATATACAGATATTCAGTTCAGAGTGCAACCACTTAACTCAGATAGTAAGTGGTATGAGGTCGATCGTGCCTAGTTGTGGACAAGCTCCCCATCGGATATGGGTTGAGGAGGGCCGATCTGACCGAGGAGTAGAGTAGTTTACCTTGGTAGGCCAGTCAGGATAGATCCAGCCTTCGGGCCGCACAACCCTTTCATGAGGGATTAAATCATGACATACAGTCATCCAGGGAAATATTCTCAAATATTATAGTATTATCAAATTTTTCGAAATAGTAGTATTATTATGAAAAGTAATTTCATACAGTTTGACATGTTAAATTATGTAGTTAAAGGTTTTATAATATGTTATGTAGCATCAGCATTTTCAGTTTTAGTTATTTGTACTACTCTTAACTCGGATTAATTTTTACAGATCCATATCTTAATAGCCACACACTAGTAATAGCATGTTTCGTCTTACTGAGTTTTGACTCATTTTAGTGTTGAATTATTTTTCAGGTGAATCAATTGGGCGAGTGGAGCAGGCTCGCAGATAGAGGAGCCGTTAGTCTGTCCTTTTTTAGGGTAAGTGTTTTTTTTTTTGGGTACAATTTGGTTAGCCCTGGTATTAGTAAGAGTAGTTCTTAAGAGTACAGTAAAATAGGTAATATTTGTGGAATATATAGACACTCTGGTATTGTAAATTTTCTGGATTGTGTTTATATGGATTTCGCTTCCCACTATTTAGGTTGATGGTTTGGTTTAGTTTAGTAGGTATTAGAGCATTATGAATTTTATAGTATATATATAAACCAGTTAAATAATAAGTCGTTACAGTTGGAGCTATTCAAAACAATCTCTATAGGGCGGGCAACATCAATTAAAGACGCCATATAAAAAAAATAATGGATAATACTGATCGATGGAGAGCAAGTAGCAATTTAACAGAATCTGAAAGATGAAAATTGGTGCTTCGCTAGAGAAAGAATGCGACCAAGGAGCAAGTTAGAGCACAAACCGTTGTTGTTATAAACCTTGCCAAGGAACCGGTTCTGTCATGGATTTTCCAAGAAATCAAAGGTTCCCTCGCCATCAACAAGCGGGATTATACTGCGGGGACTCAATTGCCTATGCCGAGCGCGGCCAGGGAGCAAGGAGCGGTGTGATGGTGAAGAAACCCGTAGCCCAAACCACCCCACCAGGAATCGATTCGCTAGGTGGGGCTCAGGGACTAGCAAGGCGCACCCGTAGTCGCTTAGGATGGGGCTTCGCCGGCCAAGGTGGTGAAGCCGGGCATGGTGGTCCGGCTGCTGCGTCAGCAGTGAGTTCACGAACAATGGAGACAAGCGGTGGAGAACAATGATGAGCTCGCGCGCACATGTTCGCCTGCATGGGGAGAACAAATTGGGAAGACAGAGACTCTCTGCCCAAGGGTTTTGTTCTTCCTTTCGTTTCTGTTCGGTTAGAAGTGTCAAAGGTTGGGGAGAAGGCTGAGGGCGGTCTTGAGGATGACTCTCCCTCTATGTTGGCAGGGCGACTGGAAGACAAAGAGAGCTCCAATTGGCTGAGCGTGAAACGACGCCGGACGGAGGTAGAGACGATAGCCTCACTAGAGACGATGACAATGACTAGAGGGAAGATGACGACGACGCCATCCGAAACGGCTACCAACGATGACGACAACGTTGTCCAGAACAGAAGCCGAGTGGAGAAGATGGAGGAGTGGGCGGTGGCAAGGAGGTTTAGAAAGAAAAAAAAAAAAAAAAAAAAAAGAGAAATTAGGTTTATCTTGGCTCTGATATACTAACAAAAACAAAGGAAGCTGGGATACCTAGACCGTGTGTAAAGGAAAAGAAAAGGAGAGGTCGTGAGCATGAACTAAGAAGGCCAACGTGAGGAGGCCGTGCATGTATGTCTTGGGTTGTGCGCTAGGATTAAGCAAAGCTGGCAGCCATGCGTGAATTATTGGGCATGCAAGGTAGCTGGGACTTAGGGGTGTGTGGGGTTGGATGTGCATGGGCCATGCACGTAGGTCCATGCGTGAAGAATCGGCCAAGAAGCAAAAAGGGGCTTTCGTGTGTATGCTTTTGCAAATGTAGGGGCTTTAGTAGGAGGCTAAAGAGGTCATTATGAGCTAGGGTTTAAAGGGCAGTTCAGGGTGCTTTTGAGAGGTGTGTTTTGGGAGGAAAGGAGCTAGAGGAGGCGCCGCACAGAGGGCAGCAAGCTGCTATGTGGAAGACTTGAGCACCAATTGGGAAGAGACTCACCTCACGGCCATCTCTCTCTCTCTCTCTCTCTCTCTCTCTCTCTCTCTCTCTCTCTTATTACCTTTACCATTTAGTTTTATTTTAATATCATTTAAATACTTAGTTTGAAGTTTATTTCTATTTAATCAAGTATTGAAGTTTAGTTATTTTTTTAGCATTCATTTGAGATTTATTTTTAGTTAAGCCTTGTTGAGTTTAATCATTCTCTCTCTCTCTCTCTCTCTCACACACACACACACACACACTCTCTCTCTCTCTCATTGTTGGAATTTCAATATTTGTTGGGATATTTTTATTATGAAGGTCACTTTGTTCTTTTTATTTAAAGATATTGTTGGAGTTAATACTTGCTTGAGCACTCTCACTATTGAGTTTACCTTACTTTTATTTAGAGTTGAAGTTGAAATTATATATTTGCTTAAGTTAATTAATGTGTTAGTTTACTTCATTGTTGAAGAATTTCTTTCAGTTCTCCCTTACTCTCTCTTGTTCTCTTGTCTCTTTAATTAATTTTTTTGTTTAAATTTCAATGTCATTTAATATTTAGTGGAACTTAACATTGTTGGTTTTATTTTCATTTGAGCTCATTTTTTTTATGTGGATTTAATTTGTTTGAGTATTTGGTTAAGTTTAAGACTTTGTTTAAGTTAGTTTACTTTTGCTTAAGACCCTGTTTAAGTGTAGTTCATTTGCTTGTTTAATTTCGTACTGTTTATTTTATGTTCTTATTTTAGGTTTCATTTTGTTTTAATTTCACAATAAACTTTCAAAAACCCTAATATTTCGAATCTAGACTATGTTCAGTAAATTTGTTTTCTTATTTTCT
Organism: Malania oleifera; assembly: GCF_029873635.1. Taxonomy (NCBI): domain Eukaryota; kingdom Viridiplantae; phylum Streptophyta; class Magnoliopsida; order Santalales; family Ximeniaceae; genus Malania; species Malania oleifera. The sequence continues at coordinate 2,041,964 of NC_080420.1, forward strand.
TCTTTTTGTTTTACGTGAGTTTGAAATTAATTTGCATTTCCTGAGGAGACGATCTGGCCTTTTAGGCTAATTATTACACGACATAACTCCTATACTTGGGATAGCCTTTGCGCTGATCATTTTAGAGTGAGTTATCTATGAATATTATTCATACACCTGGTAGTCATAGCATGAGTATGGGTGGATCGAGTTGGAGATGCAGGTGTGGCGGGTGAAGGGATTATCACTGGCTGAGAGTGTGTAAGGGTGAATAATGAGAATCGAGAAGGTAAAGTCAGAGCTGCAGGAGCGTTGTCCGTCATAGTGGTACTTTGGGAGTTTAAGTAACCAAGAAAGTGACAAGGCATGGATTTTGGTTGAAATTTACCTATGGTATAAGGTTTGAGCCATGGGTAACACTAACAACCAAAAATGCGCAACTTCTTGTAATCGGGGAAATGACTAAATAAATATTTGAATGGACTTTTATGTTTCAAAATAGGAGTGGACATAAGATTTATCAAATAAATCGCTGCCTAAAATGCATAGGATCAATACGATAGAGGAAGACTCGCCTAACTCAATAGAGTGAGACCGATTTCGACAATGTGCCGATGTCGATATTCACTTTTATCATTCTGCTGAGGTGTATGAGGAGCGGTGGTCAGCCAAGTAAAGAAATTAGAGGAGAGAAAGCGAAGAGCATGATATTCGCTCCCATTATCAGAGTACAAGTGTTTGATTTGAAAAACAAATTGTTTTTCAAGTAGGCCTTTCAACTGACAGAAAATGCACTAAACATTACTTTTTTGACGAATGGGAAACAACCAACAATACTCGGTAAAGTAATCAACAAATAAGACATAACAACAAAACCCATCAAGTGAAGTGGAAGTCGTAGGCCCCCAAACATTAGTGTAAATATATTTAAGAGGATGAGTGCTAACAAGAGAAGTGGAAGAAAAAAGGAGTTTTGTGACTTTTATTGCATTGACAAGAATTATAAATAGATGGTGAAGAAACACGAGACACTACAAATGGAAGGGAAAATGTACGCATAACAAAATCAACAAGTTTATTTGATGGATGTCCTAGTCGTCTATGCCAAGTGTTAGATGTTGTTCGTTCACCAACAAGTGCTAAAACAAAAGACTTGGTAGCGAAAGAAGCCGTCGGAATTGGATAGACATCATCCTGACATTTACTGCAAAGAATAGTCATCCCCATGCTTCAATCCTTCACAAGAAAATAAAATGGGCTCAAGATAGATATTATTGGAATGAGTGAAATTATGAACAAAAATTAAGTTCTTGTTATAGACACCCAAATTTTAACCAGGCCCCTTCCCCAACGAAACTCAGTGTAATAAGACCTGGCTTGAAGTCTTGAACAAAACCCTTTTTCAAAATTAAGACCCTAAGTCCTCAATTGAGTCTTGTCGGTTTCAGGGAAGTCAAGTCCCTAAAAAATTTCCAAAAAAAGTTGATTCGAAATTGAGTCTTGTAAATTTGAAATTCGAGTTTTGAGTTTTCAAAATAAAGTTTCTTAGGTTTTAAAATGGGTTGCTAGATCGAGTCCTTTTGATTTTAACTAGTTTTCATGATTAGATTCTTTTAGTTGCAAAATTAATCTATTCTAAACTTTAGTTGAAGCCTCAAAATTTCAAGAATGAGATTTTCTTAATCTTAGTCGGAGCTTTTCTAATTTCCAGTTAAATTGTTTAAATTTTGAAATTGAGTCCTTTATCTCATTTTATTTTGGAGATTAAGTTTCTTGATTTTTAATATGTGTCTTAGACATTAAAGTAAATCTTATTACTTGTTTTTAATTGTTAGTTTATTTATTTCTCTGTAATCTATACATGTCCTCATTGTCATGTCTTTCTTCTTCACAAACAAAACTAGAGCTCCACAGGGCGATACACTCGACTGATAAAACCTTTATCTAATAAATCCTGCATCATTTAATTCTCTCAATTCTGCTGGGGTCATGCTGTAGGGAGCTTTAGAAATTGGTGTTGCCCTTGGAATTAAGTCAATGGTAAAATCAATCTCACGATTAGGAGGCAGTCCAGGTAGCTCTTCAAGGAAGACGTCTGAAAATTCCTTTACCACTGGTATATCGGTAAACTCTAATTCTTTCTGCGTCACTTCCTCTACACAGGCTATAGACCCCTAACATCCATCCAGAAGTAACCTCCTCGCTTGAATGGCTGACACCAACTGTGGTGAGGAATGCACGCACGACCCCATGCATCTAAACTCTTGCTCTCTAGGAGGTCTAAATATCACCTCTTTTTTATGACAGTTGATGCTGACATAGTTAATAGTGAACCAATCCATTCCCAAAATCATGTCAAATCCATGCATGTCTAATACTATCAAATCAGTTGGTAATACTCTCCCCTAAATATCTATTGGATAGCCCCTGATTACCCTTCAACACTTTACTACTGACCCTGTCGGTGTGGCTACTGCCAATTCGGTGTGTAACATCTGTGTTTCTACCCTAATTAACTCAACATACCCCGTAGATACAAACGAGTGGGTGGCCCCTGAATCAAATAAAACAATAGCTTTAATTGAAAACACATTAATCGTACCTGTTACCACGTCGCCAACTACCTCAGCATCTCCTGGTGTCAATGTGTAGACCCACGCCTACGCGGCATTTCTCTGTTGGCCTCCTCGAGGCCCCTGGATGTTACCCCAGAATGGTTTGGGAGTAGGAGCAATGCTATCCTGTGCACGACAGTCTCGTGGAAAATGACCCGGCCAATCACAATGGTAACAAACGTTTCTCCTTGCTCAACACTCTGCCAAGTGTCTCTTACCACATGTCAAACAAACGGGGTAGGTATGCTCACCCTGAAGCTCACGACTTCTAGTCTCTCGCCTCTATCCTTTCTATATCCACCTATCCTCCATAGGCCCCGGCTAGAGCCCGTCTGAAATCCTAGAGGTGTGGGTCTCTCCCTCTAGCCCTGCACCTTAACACCCCTCTGCTCGCTCGCCTCAGCCACAGCTGCTCTATCCACCAACTTAGAAAAATCCCACCTTTTCAATAGTGCCACCTGCTTGTAGATTTCTCGCCTCAAACCTCTCTCAAACTGCCTTGCTTTCTTTGTCTCATCTAGTACGATGTACGAGGCAAAGTGGGACAACTTGATGAATTTCGCTGCGTACTGATGTACTATTAACTGCCCCTATGTCATGTTAAAATTTTTTTCCACTTTTACTTCTCTGGTGATGGCAGAAAAATATCTATCAAAAAACACTTCTTTAAATTGGCTCCAAGTTAGAGCTACATGTATCAGCCTCTACTTCTCTAAAAGTCTCACAACTGACCACCAACGCTCAACCTCCCCTATCAGCCTAAAGGTGGCGAACAACACTCTTTGCTCATCTGTGCAACACAATACATTCTGTATCTTCTCCATTTCTTGTATCCAGTTCTCCGCTGCAATTGGGTCCACACCACCTAAAAAATCTAGAGGCTTCATTTTAGTGAATTGCTCTATAGTGTAACCATGACCTATTGATGCTCCTCCCTGCTCCCTATAGCTTCGTGCAATCTTTTTCATAACCTGCTGAGCTACAATGCGTAGAATCACCTCTGAAGCATCACCGCCCATGCTAAAAGGCCCTACACTATCATCACCACTAGCATGAGCACTACTACCCGTAGGGTCCATCTTGAAAAGACAATAAACATGGTTTAAGGACCCTATCTTCATAACATATCTAATATATTTGTCTAACTAAAATCTCATGTCATCTATTAATCCTGACGTCCTTATATCAATTTAAGATTCAATCGTGCAATTTAGAAACACAACCCGACAATAGTTTACTATGACTTTCCTGAAATCGTCACTCTAAGAAAGACACAGAAACCACTATGTAAATCCTACTTCTAGACTGCGAAACAAAACCCCGAATTCTCATATTAACTCCTCAATATTGACTTACTAAAATCATGATCTACCACATTTCCTATTTTCTTCAAAATTTTTCCCTATACTCTGGTATTGTTTTTGTTGTACTCTAAAGTCTACAGAACCTAACAACCTTGGCTCTGATACTAAACTATAACGATCCGAAATTTTTACTATATTATTTTTTTCCATATAATAACAATATTATTTCTAATACCATAAAAAATAATGAAAGTCAATCTAGACCCGAAGGTACCAGGGGTATATTTGTCTATATATACATGTAGTCTATGCAGTGGAAACTATATTTATACAACCCTTTTTACGATACCAGAGTTCTGTTGTATCCATATATATACACATGTACATCCCAAAATGCCCATAAGTATCCTAGCGTCATAACCTAAAAATCCATCTTGATCTCAACACGACTACTTACCCTACAATTGGAGTAGTACTAATGAAGTCCTCTATTTCGGAGCTTACTTCACTCGTCTCTCGGGATTTCCTAAAATGTTTGCATTGCTGGGGTGAGACACCTCTCAGTAAGGGAGATAAACTAATATCAGTGTATGGTAACATGAGTATTATTATATTAAAAACGTAAACTGTACATGATATAATGTATCTATTAAATAAAGAAAACTTGTACATAATATAACTGTAATTGATATATATGGTAAAACTGTGCTGTAAAATACTGAATAAATCATGATTCGTCATAACATATTATATGATACTAAATTTCTATATACATGTAAACCATCTGCTATATCTGTATAATATTGAAATCACACCCTAGATGGATAGTTAGCTGACGTCATGTATTACTCCCACATGATTAGGTTATGCAGCCCATAGGCGGGACTTAGCAATGGCTGACCTACCACACTAAGTCAAACTTGTAAGTTTGTAAGTACGATTGACTTGCCCAACCTAGTCCGGACTGCTAGGGGGCACCTGTTGTAATGACCCAAAGAATAATGGTAATTAAATAATAGAAGAAAGGGGAAATGAAAACAGGAACAGAAGGAGGCAGTTGACGACTTTGCATTTTGGATGGGATAATCCCAAGAAATTTTCCAGGGCTTGTTGACGAACACAGGGGTTTCGTCGACGAAGTTTTGTCTCGTCGACGAGAAGATACCGAGAGAGGATTTTCGGAAGCCTGAAATTTATCGAAGAGGGTTGAAGTTTGTTGACGAACTTTCTACAGGACTCGTCGACGAGGTGACGTGGCTCGTTGACGAATCCCGTAGTATAAATAGGGTTAAACGTGATTTTTCAGTTCGTTTTCTACATAGAACCTCTCTCTCTCTCTCTCTCTCTCTCTCTCTCTCTCTCTCTCTCATCCTTTGGTTTCTCCTCCTTCTCTCTCTGGGCCGGATCTCCGCTGATTCGATGATCTGAAGCCACCACGATGCTCCTGGAAAAGTTCTCTACAAGTCTGCCGGAGCGGATCGTCGGTGGGGCTGAGTTGGAAACCATCTCAAATCCAGGGTAAGAGTTTCTACTCAGTATTTGCCTATTTGATAGTTGCAGAAAGCGTAGTACGCGTAGAAATACTAAACTTTAGTTTTAGAAAATGTCATTTTCAAGGCATTGAGTAGGGAACCCTGTAGGTGTAGAAGTATTTCTTTTAGGGGCTTTTTAGGAATTAGGTAAGGAGATAAACTAAGTTAGTTCTTTTATGAAAATGTATGTATATTATTACAACATTTGATTTCAGAAAAATAAATATAAAATATATGATTTATATTTGGAAAATACTGCTGAAAATGATGGTAGGTTGAATATATGAAAAACCTGTTCTGTGTGGCATGAGTCGAAATTAATATGAAATATTGTTTTCTGGGAATATAATAAAGATATGAATTTTGATAAAGGAAAACCGGCGTACGGGCCGAAATTTTGATATATTTGCAGGCGTATGAGCTGAGCTATGTGTATGATTTGCCAGCGTACGGGCTGAACTATGTATATGATTTGCTAGCGTACGGGCCGAGCTATGGATGTGATTTGCCAGCTATACGAGCTAAGCTATGTATATGATTTACTAGTGTAGGGGCCAAGCTATGGATATGATTTGCCAGCATATGGGTTGAGCTATGGATATGGTTTGCCGGCATATGAGCCGATGATTTTCATGATATACGTATATATGCAAAATAATATGATTGATTTGATAATTAATGATATGAAATATTCATGTATCACAGTTTCAGTATATGTTATATGATATCAGAACTTGGTTGGCTTGGTCTAGGTCAACACTTGCACGGTATCGTTGCTGTGTCCATGGTCATCATGATCATGATATTGTGTTAACGCCGCTGTACGGAGTGGTGTGAGATTGGATGGTCAATGTGATTTTTAAGAAGTGTGTGAGCGCCCCTGGTGTACGGACCAGGTCTGGCAGACCCATCAGACTTACAGACTGTACTTTTAACTTGGCAGTGGTCGGCCAACCATTGTTAGGTCCCGTCTTCGGGCCACACAACCTAGTCATGTGGGGGTAATACATGACAACAACCAGCTAACCTATAAGGAATATTTTCGTATTATATTTTATGAGATGAAATATGATTATGAAAATGCAGTATGTTCTGCCATACTATGATGATATACATGTTTTCCCAGATACGACATGACAATTTACTAAATATGTTTCTATATGATATATATATAATACGGAATACTCATTTTGCCACACACTAGTATTAGTTTATTTCCCTTATTGAGAGGTGTCTCACCCCGAATTTTATAACCATTTCAGGAGCCCCTGATAGGAGAGTGGGTAAAGCCCCGCTGATCTAGTACGGTTGATCTGCCCTTTCAGAAGGGTAAGCGTTTTGATAGGGTCAGATGTATTTTGTAGAAATGGCCCTAAGACATCTTTTATGTTGTGTATTGTGTGTATATAAATACAGTGGTTGTACTATCTCTGGTATTGTGATGGATGATTCTGTATTTATGATATTAAGATTGCATGTTTTCTACTGTTTAGGCTTCCGTTATGTGTTCTGATATATTCCTAGTACCCACGGGTTCAGGTGGATTATGATGTGCTGAGTTTTGTGATTATGATATTATTATTACAGAAAAAAAAAATAAGTGGAAATTAAGTAGGTCGTCACACCTGCTCTATATTGAAGCACAATCAACTATCCCCCTCCCACACTCTATCTGAGATGTGTGGTAGTACTTCCTGAACTGATAGCTATGGTACCGTGTTTTGAATTAAACTAAGTCATCCAGGCTTTACTATCATATAGTACATTTCATAATACTGTTATATAATTGTTTCATAATTCTTTGTAACATATGTAATACTAATGTTTCTGAATAATTGTTATAACATGCTTGATCACGATATCTGCGTCGGTTAAATATTATGGCATCTGCGCCGAATGAAAATTACGGCATCTGCGCTGACTGAAAATACCATTTCTGTACTGTTTATGGTTTTTTTGAAGACTTTCGTTAAATCATGTTTGTTATAAGAAATCATAAATATTCTGACATATCATCATATACATAAAATCTATACTCATGCCACACATAAGTGAGTACTATACTATACATATTATCTGGTCTGAAAACATATTTTACTGACAAATAATATTAAATCTATTCTCTCTGTTCAACATCAGTATTCCCAAAAACTATATTAAACCATACATAATTTTCGAATTAAATACTGTATATTTAACAAATAATTTTTTTTTGAAAATACTGACTTAATTTATCCCCTTACCTTATTTTTGAGAAGCCTATTAAAATCCTAAACCACCCCTGCGGCGTTCAAAATTCCAAACCCTGAAATCGGATTAACCATAGTTCAATCAACTCAAACCCCAGTATAATTCCATCTAACACATTTCCTAGGTCTAGAAATACCTAATAATCATGTAAACCCTAAAAAAACTCACTTACCCTGATTTTGGGATGGTGCCCAAGAACCCCAAATCAACAATCCGCTCCGGTTATCTTGCAAAGAATCACCCCTAGATCATCGTGGTAACTTCCGATCGTCAAAATAGGGTAAAACGGAGCCGAATCCAAAGAGAGAAGGTAGGAGGGCCAAACTAAGGAGAAAAAATCTAAAAAAGAGGAATTCTCCTTGCTGAAATCCGATTTGAGCTTATTTATAGGCAGTTGTCCACGTGGCTTCGTCGATGTATCACATGTCTTCGTCGATGATCCACAGAGAAGGGCGTTCGTCGACGAAGAATGGGTTCATCGCCGAAACATAGAAGACCGTTCGTCAACGAAGACAGAGGGTTCGTCGACGAACCCTTATTGAACTGAAATACATGCTCTCGGTATCTTTTCGTTGACGAAGCCCGGCCTGTAGATCCCCTTTTTTATTTCTTCCTTCTTTTCTTTTTCCCTCTATTATTTTTCGGGGTCTCCACACTATATTTCATAAAGTGTTGATCCCTATATAGATGTCCATATAACATACATGTTGACCAAGCATGAACAAATTACTCATGATAAAACATCTCATTATCGCCATTTTATTGTTATAATTATTGGTGATAATTCAATCGTGCAACCTTATTCTTTTGACTTTTGACCGCTCAAAGCTTTGTTTGTTTTTTTTTTTTATGATCATCTCTTTTAAGTTTTCGAAAGCATAAATTAGCCAAAAAAAGGAGATCTAGCCAAAATGTTTTTTTTTTTTTTTTTGGAAAGAGATTTCTTTTTTAATTAATATTTTCTTCTCTTTTTTGTTCCGAATTTTTTTTTTTCAACTTGTTTCTTACTATTAACAACACAATTATAACTATAGAACTATAAGAATTGATGTGGTACAAAATAATAAAATCCCAATTTCCTAATATATCAAATTTACAACACAATATTTTATTTCACTCAAAATCTAATACAAGCTAATTCATTTTTCAATTGTCCACTAACTATCACACACACATTTCAAAAAGCTTTTAATTTAGAAAAACTCAAAGAAACTAATTTCAAACAATATGAATTTACTCATGAAATATTAAATTGATATAACAAGGTAGGTCACTTTAAATTAGAGCCTTTAAAAGAAATCAAATAAATATAATTTCAAAAAAATCTACCCACAAAAACATTAAATTAGTATGGCCAAAGATAACAACATAGGGTCCATGCTAGATAGGAATTTTATAAAATCTAAAAACACAATTATGAACGAAAAATTTACCCATAAAAGTATCTAATTAATATGATGAAGAATAATAGATTAACAATGTAGCCACATAGTATTCAACTCAAATTTGGATTAACATTAACAGAAACAACTCACTATTCAAGAATTCCAAATTTTGATAAATAACATTACTTAGGTAGCATTTGGGAGCATGAGTTTCAAAACTTGGATTTGGATTTAGATGGGTTTGGACAAATTTTAATACAATTTTATATTACATTTAATTCGAATATAATACAACTCCAAATCTATGATCCCTCCAAATATAGAGTTAAATTTTTTATAAATAATATTGATAGGGGCTAGAGGTGGCCAAAAAATGATTAGCAATTAAGCATTAAGGCGACAAGCTTGTGCCGGCTGCAATGAGGGAGTTAGGGTGTGGCTCTGAGGAAGTCTAATTGTGCTGAAGGAGATTCGTTTTTCCTTCTTTAAAATTTGGAAAAACCCCTAAAATTTTCTTTATTTTAACCAAAGCTCCATGCATAACTAGGGGTGTTCATCAACCTAACTAATCCAAATCGAATTGACCCAAGAATTGGTTTTAAATGATTTGTGTTGGTCGACAATTTCCTATTTTACATAACCCGCCCATATATATTTGTTTATGGGTTTTGCATCTAATCCACCCAATCCAACCCAAACTGTCTCGCTTTATATACACTCAATCCAACCCAAACCATCTCCTTATAACTCATATATATATATATATACACCCAATCCAACCTGAACCATCTCCGTATATATATATATGCTTACAATTACTCAAAACTTATGAAAGAATACATAAGATGGACTATGGGATCACATATGCATTTTGGAATATTTTGATTCTTTCCCAATTTTATTGTAAATCGAGAAACTTCTAAATTTTTCTATCTTCTTAGAATTGGATTTTAAAATTTTGGGCATTTTTTCATGCACAAATAAATTATTTTTAATAAAAATTAAAAACAAAATGTATAATAAAAGTTCTTCCTATGTTTATCTACTAACTAACAAAAAGTTGGAGTTGATTGAGTTGATATCTTGAACAATTTACAAAGGCGAGCATCGAAAATACAAACCTATAATTTTCACCCATTCAAAATTAATTTAATCCATAAATATACAATAATTGATGAAAATTCTTTATGTTTGAGTTTTTTAGTTCATCCATTGTTTATTGTAAATGTTTATCATTGTAGAAAAAAAAGGGGGGGGGGGGAAAAAGAAATTTTTGCATTTGAACAATAAAGCAACTGCATCAATATATAGGGCTAATTTACGAATCAGAGCTTGAAATCCATTTGCTGTCCTCTTGACATATTCACCAATTTTTGTTGCTTCAAATTATTCCGTCATTTTCCTATACAACCACATGTATGATGTCGTGGTTTACACTCTACAAGAATGAGATTTTCCTTTCCTTTGGATTTGTCACGCTTCCATATGCATGTGTGCATATATATATATATATATATATATATATATAGAGAGAGAGAGAGAGAGAGAGAGAGAGAGAGAGAGAGAGAGAATTTTCAATGGATAGAAAATTCTTGGACACTTTCCATTCTTTGATGAAGATATATGCTCTAAGACACTTTCCTCTATACAACTCGTCCATTGTGTGAGGTAATAATGGTTGGGGCTTGTAAAAATAAAAATAAAAAATAAAAAAATAAAAAATTGCCTTATAAAATTTGTAGACACCCCATTTTTTCCCAAACCCAATATAACAAAATTTTTATTATTATTATTATCACTCTTCTATTATTATTATTATTATTATTATTATTATTATTATTATTATTATTATTATTATTAACTTTAATATTATTACTATCATTATTTTTACTAGTATTATTAGTTTCACTATTATTACTTTTAAATATTATTATTACTTTTGTTGACTCTACGAGTCAAATCTTGTTTTGATAATGACAAATCACTTGATATTTGATCTGTGCATTGAGTTTGTGAACATGACTTACACTAAGCATGCACAGAAAGTCAACAAATCTTGACAAGATCCATGGAACTCAAAGAGTACGGGAATCAAGATGCAAGCGGCAAAGTTCAAGAATATCTTGAGAAAGGGTATTTAGAACTGATGTACTTACATTTTCATATGATTTAATTTGAGGCTCCTTATAACTTATAATGGTTTTAGGATTCATGCATTTCATATACATCATTAGAAAACTCTCATGGACCTTGAAATGTTTTCAAAATCATGAAAAATATATTTTATGAAAGACCCAAGAAAAGGAGCCAAGCAGGTTAGAAATGAAAATTTGAGGAAATGGGGATTTCGGTCGCCTGAACTCAAACCTCAGTAGCCTGAAGAATTTCTTTGGTTGCCTGAAGATTAAGTTCAATCACATGAAGAATTAAATAGAGAAGACAAAACCTGGCCGAGGCTCTTCGGTCGCTTGACCTTGGAACCTCAGGCGCCTGAAGTTGACACTTTAGGAGCCCGAAGTCGAGTTCGGTTGCCTGAACTCGCGGGAAAGCCTAAAAATTAGTTCTTTATTAAAAAGACACGCGAAGTATCTTATTGGTCCAACAACTGAGATTAATTCTAAGGGTAATATAATATATATTATGAATATCTAAACCCTAGAACACAAGCTAAGAGATACAACAAGAAAAACATACATCTCATTGCAAGACTTGAACCCTAGAGCCGATTTTCTGCACTTCAAATCTTCTTCCATCTTCGTTGGGAAAATCTCTACTGAAATCAAAAGGGCATTCATTCATCCAACTAAACTTTAATCCAGTATTAAGGTTTGATCTGTCAAGTTATTACTTTTCAAGAACCTCTCATCTCTTTACATGTTTATCATTAGAAAGAGGTTTTGATCTTGAGTGTGTATTCACATATAAAAACTGATTTTCGAAAAGATCATGTTTTGAGAAAAAACTTGTTAATTTGGTTGATTGATTTGCGATTCAAGAAGTACATAAACACATATTTATATATATTGTTCATTGGGCTTCTTATTGAAAAACCTACTTTGATTAAAATATTGGAACTTGAAGGAAAACTTTGTGATTTTTGATTGAATTGTATTCAAGTCAAATTTTTGTTAAATAGCTCACTTCAAATATACTTGTGCATCTTTACAAAGTGAATCAAGAACCCTAGTGGACTCCAAAGCATTCCAAATATATTTTCACTTGGGAATTTTGATTAAATACGAATTTGTGTGTTGACACATATCATACATCAAACGATTGTATCGTTTTTCATACATTCTTGAGCTTCAAGTTATATCATATGTTAATGTACTAGGAAATTGAATTGTACTCACAAGCTTTTGTTAGAAGCATTGTTTTGAGTGTTATTTTCAGATTTTATTGTAAACTCGGTTCGGTTATGAACCGGGTGTGAGGAGGAAGTTGTACCTCTTGTGAGCAGCGGATAAGGAGGGAGCTGTACCTCTTGTAAGCAGCGGTTTGTAAGGGAAGCTCCGTCCCACTTTAAGGAGCAGGGTTTTTAGTGAATCCTTGAGTGGTTGCTCAAGGCGAGGACGTAGGCCAAGTCGGCTGAATCTCGTAAAATCGCGTTTGTCTTCTCTCTTCCTTTTACTCTTTATTTTCCGCGCTATATTTAAATTGAGTATATTGCATGCATAGATAGGATTGCCACACTCACACATAATTGAGCAATTAGAAGTAGTTGGTAAACTTATAAGAAGTGTGTAAAAGGAAATTAAGTGGATTATTTTTTTAATATCCAATTCACCCCCCCTCTTGGGATTACACCTTAATCAACAACTTTATTATTATTATTATTATTATTATTATTATTATTTTTACTATTATTACTGTTATTATTAATATTATTATTACTTTATTATTATTATTATTATTATTATTATTATTTATGTTATTATTATTATTATTATTACTTAGGGTTAAAACCAAAAGTCTATAAGAAGGCCTTAAGGGAGAGGCAGAACGGGGGGCACAGCACGTCAGCGCACAGCCAAGGCCAGGAAAGAAAAAAAGTTTTTGTTACTCTTCTGCTTCTTCTTCTTCTTCTTCTTCTTCTTCTTCTTCTTCTTCCTGTCAGCCCCTCACCTCAGCTCCACCATTCACCCAACCTCCAGCCACTCCTCTGTTAGGAGATGTGTGGCTCGTATGTGTGTCGGCAGCGGCACTCAGTTGAAAATGTTGAAGCTAGAGATGGATGACCACCAACCTCTACAGATTTTGTTGAAATTTGTAGCCATCTTCTTTGATTTGCAGTAGCCTTACTTGACTTCTTCCCCCTCCCATGTGTATATATATGTAATGTGTGTGTGTGTGGAAGTGGTGTGGTGAACTGCAACAGTGTATGGTGAGATGCAGAAGATAGTTGTGTGGTGCTGTGTTGTGAGGTGCAGAGTGGAGAGAGCTGTGTGTGCAGAGGTCTGTGTGTGTGAGGCAAATTGAATCCTTGTGAGAGTGAGAGAGGAGTTGAGGGCAGTAGCCTCCTCCTTCTCCTTATGTAAATCTCCTAATAGTTATAGTGGATTTGAGCTCTCCCGTGGACGTAGGTCACAGTGGACTGAACCACGTAAATCTGGTCTCATATTTTTGTTGCATAATTTTGCTTGTGCGGTTGTTGCTCGTCGATCATTTCCTAACATCCTCTGGTCAACTCCCTCAGCAACTCTCCATCTGCCACAGCTCCTCCACCAGACTGCAGCAGCCCCCCTACCCCTCCACCAAGAACAGCAGCAGCCACCTGAGCCCTCCTCAGGCCAATAACCAGCAGAGATCACCAGCTCCAGCAACACACCCAGCACAGCTACGCCAAATCCAGTACGGCCGCCCACACTCCATCACCGTCGCAGCCACGTTTGTTGCTGCAATAACCTAGCTGCTCCTCAATCGTGCCCTGCTGTTCTCCCTGCCTCTGGCAGCCCCCCGCTCCAAACCATCCCTGCTCCATCGCCTGCTCAGAAACCACCGCTGGCCAGACTTTCCTCAGACTCCGACAGCAGGTTTTTCCTCCTGCAGCTCTTCGCCTAACATCATCTCCCTGTTGTCATCTTCCCTGCTCTCTCACAGCCATGCACATACACACACTGAAACTCACACACAGGCACACAGTAGACACGCACACTATGCACATACTGTCACACACATGCCTATATACCTATGAATATATATATATATATATATATATATACATCTTTTTGGATTTGTTTGGGTTTTAATATGTAAAGTTCAAGTTTTTATTGCTTGTGTGTATATATTAAAGGATCGATATTTACTATATATTGTATATTAAAGGATTGATATTTATTATGTATGTGTGTGTATTAAAGTTTAAGTTTTTTTTATTGTTGTTGTATGTGTTGTATATTTTAACCAATCCATATTATTGTTGCAAGATTTTTTTTTTTTTTGTAGTATTTGCTTAAATTCTTGTTGTATTTTATTGTAAATATTAAGGGGTTTGTTCTTATTATTGTAGGATTTTTTTTTATATTGTGGAGGTAAGAGTTCTATTGTTTAAATGTAATAATTTTTGCTGTTGTATATTTAAATAGGCAATATTCAAGTTGTATGAGTTTCGTAGTATTTATTTAAATAGACTATGTTCATGCGATATGTTTAATGTTTAGGTTTTTTTTTTATCATGTTTATTGTTATTTAGTATCACAGTTTTTTTTATTGTTATTTGTTATTGATGATTGTAATTATTTTGTGTTTATAGTTATGCATATTTAGTGATTTGAACCGGTTTCCTATATTTTCATATTTATTTATTTGGGTTTTAAAATGACTAAAAGCAGTAAAAAAAATCAAAGGATAAAAATAAGAAAAAATAAAAATCAGGAAATTCACAAGAAAACTCCAAAAATATTTTTGATTTGATTTTTAGGATTTTTCTTTAGTTGTCTTTTGGTTATTTCAAATTTTGGGGAAGAATATCAAAAAATGTTATAAAAGTTTTAAAATTGCAGAAAAACCCAAGAAATATTTTTGAAGTTGGAAATCTATCTTTGCAAATTTTTCATCCCTAAGTAAATTCAAAAACCTCCTGGAATATTATCGTTCATACTTAGAAAAATCCTACAAATTTCAAAATAAAATAAAATATGGGAGTGTATTTTCTTAACCTATTTTTGATTTTATCCCTATGATTTTAATGCGAGGGTATGAGCTTTCGGGCTTTACGTACCTTTAGTTCTGAGGGAATATGTATATATATTTATATACGTATATTTTTGTATTATTTATTTATTTATTTATTCATTTTGCATGTGTATTGGTAAATTCACTAGAGGAGTAATTTTAAAGACTTATTAGATTAACTTATAGATAATTTTAAATTAATTAGGTACTGTTCATAAGAATAGGTGCGTAGGGGGTGCTCATACCTTTCTCTCGCGTAATCGAACTCTCGACCCCAACTCAGGTAACGTAGATCCATTCTACTCTTAACATGGTAGTAATCATATGTTCTAATCACACTAAAAGGTTAGTGACGACTCCGACAATTCCTTATTTTTGCCAAAAATTTAAAATACATTTTTATTTTGCCACCTTGAAGCACCTGTGCATCGGGACGTCGCGACAAAATTCACTATTTATAGGTTCAAAGGGTAAAAAACCCATTAATCTTGATTGATCAATCAAAATTTGATTGATTGATCAGATTTAAATTGATTTAAATGTTTTTTATCTTTTAATTCTGATTTTGCAATTATCCACATATCTAGTTGAAATCTTCTTTATGTGTGCAAGTGCAAGCATTAAAAAGCTGGCTCACTGAACTTTATTTTTTTTTATCTTTTATTTTTTTATATTTTCCATGTATTAAAAAAATAATATATTTCATGCATTCATTTATTTTTCTTCTATTTTTCAATTTTCACTGTATTAATGAATTTTTACACACTCATGTACAAATTCAAAATTATACTAGGAAAATACCCAAATGGAAATTAAAATTAAACCTAAGAATCCAAATTATATTATATAAGCCTGAACAAAATGGGGTGTCTACAAAAAGAAAAGGAAATATCATTGAATTCATATTTTCATATTTTGGTTGTCAAGAAAAGTAAGAAGTAAAATAGAAAATATACCAAATTTATGAACAACATTTTGATTTTACACATCATTAATATTTGATTTTTCTTATTATTTAATTATATTAAAATAATATTTATTTTTAGTAGTGTTTAACATAGAAAGAAAATATAATGGAAAATAAGTTTCCTCCTTATTTTCCTTTCTTTTCCTTTTTATAAGTAAAATAAAGATAGAGGGAAAAAGAAAAAAATACAATCCCCACTGGACTAGTGACATAGATGTGCCTCCATTGACATCATTTGATGTCACTTATTTAATTCATGTAATAATAATAATGTAAGAGATATGCTACCTTCCATCGCAAAGACTAGGTATATTTTTTCTTGATACCTAAACATGAAAATATTGATTTCTTCATATTTTCCTTTACTTTCCCTAATATTTTCTAATTGCTAAATGGGCCTCTAGAAATTTTGTATTTTAAATTTTAGCCAAAACATATTGCTGAAAATGAGGCTGATGTTTTTAGTTAAATAGATCAGAATAAGTATCATCTATTTTTAAAAGCAGCTAGAGTTTGTTCTTTGTAATTTAATGAACGGATTTTTCTCCAAATAATAGCGACTCGTTTTGGTCGTTATCTTGGAATTGATAATGCAACAATTAATCATACGAGAGCTTTAGGGGCACCTATTTGCGTGAAAGTTGACCTAACAATGGAGTCAGTAAAAGGATTTCCTCTTGTTTTATCTTCGAAACAATGTATTTGGCAAGAGGCCAAATATGAAAAGATGAGTTTTTTTTGCTTTAAATGTTGTAGGAAAGGATATACCTCAATTGTTTGCAGGGTGAGAGAGAAGCAAAGGGATGAGGAAAAATATAAAGAAAAAAAGATATGGAAACCAAAGACTAATGACGGTATAATAGAAACCAATTCCGACTTGGATAAATGAGCAAAGAAGGTGGTGCAAGAAGCAAGACCCAGTAATGTGCATATGATGAAGTAGATCAATGATAGGAGCCCTGAAATAGCGGAAACTCCTGTAGTTCAAGAAAATGGGGATCATGTAAGGCAAAACTCTGATATACCGCAGAGAGCATTAGAAAATAATGGGAATGAAGATTCAATAGAGAGGAATGAAGGGGAGTGTGAAGAAGTCAAATGTGATGATGATCCTCGAGTTTTAAACGATGAACCTTTATCTTAAGAGGAAGTGCATCACGTGGATAGTTCTAAGCTGATTGAAGGTCGGGACCAAGGTTTGCAACAGGAGGATTTGGCTCGGGGTTATTCGTCTGAGGGAAGAAGGTGAAATATCAGTTTTAAAAGGCAAAGAAAAAATATATGAGTCTGATACAGGGTAGGGATGGATTTCCGTAAAAAATTCGGTGAGGAAATCTTAGAGGGTTCTCATCCGATCGCATAAATTAAATTTATAACGAATACAATTCTTTTTTGGAATATTAGGGGGTTGGGCAGGTCTAGAGGCAGGTTAAAGATGCTAATTGAAAAGTTTAATGTTGGGTTGTTTGCTATTTCAGAACCGTTCACGGCTGAGGAGCGGATGGTAATGCTGGGTAATTTTTTGAATTACCACCATTTTATATCTAATGAAAATCAGGGCGGTAAATTGTGGCTATTTTGGAAGGATATAGATGCCTTTAAGGTGATTTCAATCACGACTCAGAAGATTTCTAGGTGGTTTTTTTAGGATGGACAAAGAATTTTGGTGAGTTTTGTCTATGTCAAATGTTCTTATGTTGAAATAAGAGATTTATGGCGGCAACTGAAGGAGTGCCAATCAGATTTTTCTTGGTTGGTCATGGGTGATTTTAATGTGATTCGAACGGATACTGAAAGAATTGGTGGAAATTCAAGACCATTGTTTCCTATGATGGAGTTTAATGATTGCTTACATCAGTGTGATCTCTTTGATTTATCAAACACAGGCTCACGAATGTCGTGGTGCAATGGCCATGAAGGGGTGGCTTGTAGTTGGGCTAAGCTTGATCGTGTTTTTATTAATAATGGTTTTTCCAATCTATATGGTTTGGCTCAATTCAAATATCTGAGTCGGAAATCATCAGATCATAGCCCTATGGTGGTGTATACAAATACGTCTTTCTCCCGGTATGACCCTACCCTATTTCGGTTCTTAAATATGTAGAGCTCGCATGATATGTTTTTATCGTACTTTAAAGATGTATGGATCAGGAATGACTCGGCCTCGGGTCTTCTGAAACTTGTTATTCACCTTAAGAGAACTAAAGTTGCATTACCTACATAGAATAAAAATGTCTTTGGGAGAGTAGAAGAAAATTTAAAAGCTCTTGAGGAAAGGATGGAATATCTAGAAAATCAACTACAAGCAGGTTTTTCTAAGAACGTCGAAGCTGATTACTTGACTACAAAGGTGAAGATTCAGGTGTGGGAGAAGAGGGAAGCATCTTGCTTAGGACAAATTGCAAAAAAAAAAAAAAAAAATGATTGATTGAGGGGGATCAAAATTCTAAATTCTTTCATTCAGTTATCAATCAAAAGCGAAATAAGAGTTGTATAAACTGTATGGTTCTGAATGATGGGAGGATATTGGAGGGTTCGAAAATAATTCATAACAAGGCAACTGTTTTTTTCCAGAATTTTCTTTCAGAGTCTTTAGCGGTTGAACCATGCGATCTCTCCGAATTAATTCAAAGGCAAATTTCAGATGTTGATAATAATTTACTCTGTACTGATCCGACAGAAGAAGAAGTTAAAAGAGCGGTGTTTAATATTCCCAAAGAAAGTAGTCCGGGACCGGATGGATTTGGATCTGAATTTTATAAATCTTGCTGGGACATTGTAAAAAAAGATCTTTTGGATGTGGCAAAGGATTTTTTTCAGGGCACTACTCTTTCCAAGTTTTTTTCCTTTTCATTTATTAATTAAATTCCGAAGGTGGATAATCCTTCTAGCTTTGATAAATTCCGGCCTATTAGTTTATGCTCTGTGGCTTATAAAATTTTTTCCAAGATTCTTGTTTTTAGACTAACCGAGCTTGTTGATAAGTTGGTCTCGCATGAACAAGACGCTTTTATTCTTGGGCGAAGTATTTTTGAAAATATTACACTGGCTCAAGAAATGGTTCAGTCTTTGCACAAAAAAATAGTTGGCGGCAATGTGATGATAAAACTAGATATAACTAAGGCTTACGATAGAGTGAATTGAAATTTTCTTCTGGAGGTACTTAAGGCTTTTGGTTTCTCTGAAAGGTTTCGCAAGCTTATAAAAAATTGTGTGGAGTCTCCATGGTTTTCTGTTTTGATGAACGGAACCTTTAAGGGGTTTTTTCAATCTACAAGAGACTTGCGGCAAGGGGATCCACTATCTCCTTATTTATTCATCATAATGGAGGAGGTTTTGACAAAGTTGCTTAGGAAAAACTATGAGACTGGTTGGATTGGTAAATTTAATCATCCGATTGGGACCCCATTGGTTTCACATTTGTTATATGCGGATGATATTCTTATTTTTGCGAATGGTGGGAAGAGTTCTATGAGAAATTTAGTTTACGCTCTGAAAAGGCATGAGAAGTGGTCGGGTCAAAAAATCAGTAAGACTAAGTCAGTGTTATTCCTCTCAAAATACATCACTCCTGCTAGGAAGTGTGGTTTATTGAGAATCACGGGTTTCATGGAAGGTAAATTCCCTGTTTCATATTTGGGTGCGCCTTTGGTGTCTGGAAAATTATCTTTCAGGACATTGGAGCCTCTTGTGGAGAAGATTAGAAAGAAAATTGCAAGGTGGAAATCTAAGTTGCTCTCGTAAGGTAGAATATTGATTTTATTAAGACATCCGTTATCTAGAATGCCTATTCATTTGATGTATGTTATTAAGATTTCGCAGGTCACATATTCTCGCATTAATTCTCTTCTTTCAAATTTTGTATGGGGAGAGGTGAAAGATAAAAAGAAGATTCATTGGCACTCTTGGGAGAAAATTTGTAAACCTACCTCGGAAGGGGGTCTGGGCCTGAAAGATCTTAAGGAAGTTCAGAAATCTCTTCTCATGAAATTTGC
Source organism: Malania oleifera (assembly GCF_029873635.1). NCBI lineage: Eukaryota > Viridiplantae > Streptophyta > Magnoliopsida > Santalales > Ximeniaceae > Malania > Malania oleifera. The sequence goes on from NC_080420.1 coordinate 2,062,165, forward strand.
CTTCAGATTGCTCACTTCTAACAATCTGTGGGCAGATTTTTTCAGAGCTAAATATTGCAGAAATGATCATTTATTAATAAGGAAGGGGAGACCAAATGACTCTCGGTTTTGGAAATCAATTATGGCCACCATTCCAGAAGTTATGGATAATGTTAAAATTTTGGTGAGAGGTGGGAACTCTTCTTTTTGGTTCGACAGGTGGCTGTCATCAGACCCGTTATCTGTGAGTACTGAGGATATTTTGAACAAGAAACTGTGTATTAAGGATTGCTGGCTAAGTAATAATTGGAACTCTGATTTAGTACGAGAATTGGTTGGTGCTGATAAAACAAGGGAAATTTTGCAATAGGTGCCGGCGGGTAAAAGTGGGCAGGATATTTTTGTCTGGAAGCTTGCCCTAGACGGTAATTTTTCTACAAAAACGGCTAGAGAGGCAATGAGGAGCAGAAGTGATAATTTTTTGTGGAATGAATGGTTTTGGCATTCTTTATTGCCCAGAAGAATCTCAATGTGTTTATAGAGAGCTTGGTTTAGATGTTTGACTGTAGATGATAGAATTCAAACCAAAGGAATATCGATGACTTCGGCTTGCGATTGCTGCGTTCAGAGAAGCCAGGAAAACATTAATCATATTCTTTCTTTAGGATAGGTGACTTCAGAGGTTTGGCGTCAGGCTAGTGTGGCATTGGGGATTCCTTTCCAACGATCTCTTCCTTGGAAAAATAAAATGGCAAATTGGTTCCACTATGCAAAAAAAAATCGTCTATTAAAGGTATTTTAATCAGGTTGATTCCATGTTTGATTACGTGGTGCCTCTGGAATCGCAGATGTAAAGCGAGAATGAAAAGAGTTTATCAAAGTGCAGATCAAATGTGGAGAAGTGTTCAATTCTGAGTTAGTTTTATTGCTGAGAGCACCATTTCTTTTCAAAAATTGAAGAAGTCGGACATTAAGATTTTGAATGAGTTTCAAATTAAGCATTAGGGAGTTTGCGATAGGCCTGAAAAAAATTATTTCATTGGTTAAACCTCCAGTATGGTGGATAAAACTTAATTGTAATGGGAGTTGTAGGGGCAATTCGGGTACCTCAGGAGGTGGAGGAATTATTCGGGATTGCCATGACATGATAAAAACGGATTTTTCAAGTTATTTTGGCAATGGTACGGATAATAGTGCGGAATTAAAAACAATCAGGGAATTAATTCATTTGTGTAAATGTTTGCATTATGTTAATGTGATTATTGAAAGTAACTCGCGAATTGTAGTTGATTGGCTTCGGAAAGGTAGATGTACTTTGTGGTATCTTTGGGAATTTTGGGAGGAGCTCGTGACAGAGTTAGTAGGAGTGAATGTCATGGTGATGCATCAATATAGAGAAGGCAATAGTGCGGCTGATTTTCTTGCTAAAGAAGGAAAAATGAGAAACAATGTAATCTACGAAAAACAACACCTTCTACCACGTTATCTAAAAGGTATCCTTCGGATGGATAGGTGGGGTCTTGTTTCCGTTCGTCGTTAGTTCATCTCTAGAGTTTGGTTTGGTGTATTTCGTTTTGTTTTTGATTGTTTTTATGTTGTTATCTCCTTTGTTAGTTATGTTCATTTTTGTTTTGTCCTAATTTGGTTGGTTGGTTTTAACTTGTAATCACGGTATTCCTCCGCCAAAAGTGAGAGATTATTAATAAATAAATGGAGGTGCCGCCCTTTTTTTCTAAAAAAAAAAAAAATGTGACTTTGAAATTTTTTGGGGTATTGCAAGTATACATCAGCTGCAGGTTTGTCAAGGGGAACACTGCCATTGGTGAAAGTCGAGGAGATATCACAGACCATTGATTCTAAGACTTTTACAGTCCAAAAATTCTACTTAGTTTTCTGGATCACTCACTACAACTATTGTCAGCGCTAATGCTAAATTTTGAAGCAACCACTCAAATTTTGTTTATTTGAAGTTAGCTCCCATGTAGCAGCAACTGAAGTGGGCGTAATCGGAAAAACAAAAAAATAAAATAAAAATTAAGCTGACTTGCATTTTCAACTTTCTTCACTTAAGGGGGGTGGGGGCTATAGCCACTTGAGCATGTGTGCATCAGCCCATGGTTTATACATGTTGTAAGTTGAAAGGACAAAGAACTAATAATCAAAGGTCATGTTTGAGAATTGGAGAACATTTCATACGGAGGTTTTTCATATTTTATGGCTTCTAGTGATTCCATGGAATTTGTAATATTCATCGCTTATGGTTCTTACTGTGATCCCGAAGAATGAATAATTTCTTGTGAAGAACTTTGGATGGGAGCAGCGTATTTGTGCTCTTTAAGGAAGGTAGCCCCTTATATAGTGATATTGCGAGAAGTAGATGGACCTTGTGTTTACGTAATTTCCTTTATTGTTGAAAATAACAGATGCGTACTTTTCAAAATTAAATGTCATATTGATGTGTGAACTCAAGATTGGGTCCGTTAGTTCACACTATGTTTCTTAACTTATTATGCATATTAATTTCTGATGATCTCGTTCGCACTTTCCTTCTAATGTTTTAAAATTTTCTTTATATGCATAAAACTGCAAGGTTCATTAGACTATTCTTGCTTACCTTTGTTCTCGTTACAAGAAAAAGCAATCTAAGTAGCACATCTAGAAAAGAAATGGGGATGGACTAGCAGATAGAGATAAGCAAACAAGAAAGAAGATAAAACAAAAAATGAAAGCATTACAAGAAGAATCAAACCCAATTTAGTGAAGCTTGGCTACTTGCTTAGATGGTTTAGAACATTTCGACTTGGTTATAAAATATCGAAGGCCATACAAGAAAACAACTACATCAACAAACAGTAACATAAATACTCATGCTCCCCTTTGATGCTAAAGAAAAATGGTGTTTTCAGTAGAGTATTATGCTAGTATGGTATTAATATGGTATTTCACTTGGGTTTTTTCTTAAATGGGATTGGTTTGAGATGATGAAAGTTTTGTGGAATCGATTTCAGCATGATGAGCTTCGGAGGATATTGTAGGGAATTGGGGTTCTTGGCATTTGAATAAGTTGGAGATCAAATCTAGAATAGGTATGTGATCGAATCGAGGACAAGCGTCCACAATCTTCTTGACCATGTACATGAAAATTTTCGCTAGGGACAAGTAGAGTGGAAGATAGGACAGCACAAAGATGGTCACGGGAAGTAATGCCACTAAATATAGTGCAATTTTAGTCCAGCTTTCTTTCTTAGGGATCATGAGGGTGACAGTAGCTGCAAATGCCACCACCATCATCATGGACATTGAGAGGATTAGAAACGTGAATCCCAACATTAGCTTATAGGGGAGGGATTGCTTGAAATCTTGCAGTCGAAATGGAGAGGTGAGGATGGAGAGAAAGGTGATGATTGAGCTCATGGAGAAGGAGAGGGAGAGGACATCAGAGAGGGTGAAGACAACAAAAAAAGGCTGGTAAAGGAGAATGGGTAGGCTGGTGCTATGGTTTGGGCCACTAGGATTGGTATAGGCAGCAACAAAGGCCATAGTGACAATGAGAATGATGCTGTTTTCAGAGGTTCTCTTCAACCATTCTCTAGCTTCCTTATGGAGCTCCTTATTGTTGGTAATGAATAGCTCTTCTGTAGTTTGCCATTTGTAGTTGTAGTGTTTGATAAAATGCACAGTTGAAATTTGCTTCACACGCTGCACAAAATATATGTAGTTATAAATCACCCAAAAAAGAGGTTAACTTCCCTTTGCATATAAGTAGCTAAAATGTTTGTTATCATATAGGACTTACAAAAAGTATTTCGATGCAATTGTTCACTGGACGCATCATGTATTTACTATTTGCAATTTTAGTACCAATTCCCAAGAATGAGAATATATTCACTCATTTTTCTTTTCCTTTTTAATAAAAATAGTTAATAGTATAGATGGAAGACAACTATCATTATGTTAAAATGTAACAATAGATGGTGCCATTTTCAAACTTCGGCCAAAGTTTATTCATTTACGAACCTCAACAGAGGTCAAAAACTTAGATTGTGGTAGGGGCATAGATTTGAAGCTTAAAATTGAATTTGTGTTGATTTTTATGATGTTCAAATGAAATTTGTATTGTGTTTTTCTAAAATCCATAAAAATTTGAATTCAAGTTTTGAATCCTAAGCTCTCAAAACTTTGTGTTAATGTTCAAGTTAATTATGTCTATTTTGCCTTATTTGAAATGAATTCTCTTTATGATTTGGTTTCAGCAATAATGAGTATTCGGTTATTAGAAATGTGTGCCTCACCTCGAACAGGTGCAAACTCTTGTTGCAATTGGATTGCAGGGCTTCGGGTCTTCGATCTCGTCCATATGTTTTTTCATTTTCATACCAACCATATGTAGAATAGAGTTCCCTTGATTGTCAATCTTCCTTATAAGCCTCCTCATCCGTGTTTCCATCCTCTCCAAATGGTCTAAAACCTTCATTTGCCTGTGCCTAATGGCTATATGCAATACATTCCTTCCCTTGGCGTTAATATGCTCCACAACTTGAGGGTACATTTTTAGTATTTCTCCCACAATCTCCATGCAACCCGACCTTGTTGCCAAAACCAACGCAAAGTTATCGTTCCGCACAATACTACTTCTTTGGTCCGGGTTTTCTTCTTCTTCTTCTTCTTCTTCTTCTTCCACCCATTGAGTTGGGGAATGATGCATTGAGTTTGAGGACCCTTCGCCTTTGGCTGGTGATGCATTTACACTAGATTTTGTTTTAGCTACTCTCATTGGGTTTTCTCGTGGATCTCTACAAAATTTGTGTATCTTGGGCTTGCTCCAACCTATTAAAGGGTATGTTTTTTTCCATGACATGTCTTTTGCTATTAGGAGCTTGGCTAGTCTCAAGGCTGAATCATGCCTTTGCTTCTCCTTTCTAATGACTTCAAGCATGGGCAATTTGCAACATGATTTTACTACGTGCACACGCAACAAAAGTTAGTAATTAGCACACATCAACCACACACACTTCTTTAATTAGGCATCGCCGATTTTGAACTCCAATAGCCTAAAAGAGCATGCGTCACATGTATGTCGACACACCCTTTCTTAGGCCATGAATCATTTGTTGGACACAATCTGCGACACATTAATACCATAATTTGTACATAGAATGTATGAAGTATGGTGAATCAAAATGTATCATGCAACATATATTTTATATATATATATATGGTTTCACCTAGTGCTCACCTCAATTTACATTAAGTCATAACGTTGTGCTTATCCTAAACTGCATCGACATGAATGGAATTTTATTTTAAAAAAATTAATACGTATTGTATTGATGAGATGCTTTGCAAGTTGGCTCTCAGTTATATATATATATAGGGAGGTGGGTTGAGATATGATATATAGATGCAGAAAACGAGTTTAGTCAGTGAATTATATATTTCAATACGTTAAAAAAACATGAAAAAGAAAGAAGATTAATGCATGTATAAGGTTAATTAAAAGATAATTGTTATTAATTAAAAGAAAAGATGAACACATTAGTTCAATTTAATTTTTAGTTTGGTTCAATTTTGAAAATATTAGCCCAACAAGTTATTGATTTTAATTTTTTTTCATTCCTAGATGAATCTAATTTAAAGTTTCTAAAAGAAGTCGATTTTTCCTTTTAAATTATAATTTTCTAAAAATTTAATAATCATCAATATAACACTTGGAAGTTTGTGCGGTGCTCATAAAATATTAGGCATTCGGAAGGAAACGACATCGTATCACGCGTCAAGCCGAAATAATATTGTCAACCGTCCGATGGTCGCATGCAGCCCCCTCCACCCTAGGATCCATCTGCAGCGTATCTGAATCTTCAAATAACCCTCAAAAAACCCTAATCCCACCGCCGAGCTTCTCCCGTCGCCCCGTCTTTCCATCTTCACTCGGAAGTCGAGCAGAGAGGATTAGAAGCACGAACAACCGCCATGGGTAACCTCTCTCTCTCTCTCTCTCTCAGTGTTCGGTTGAATCGTAGTGTTCAAGACAGGTATTTTGATTGGGTGTTTCAGGTAAGGTTCACGGATCGCTGGCTCGAGCGGGTAAGGTGAGAGGTCAGAGACCAAAGGTAGCAAAGCAAGATAAGAAGAAGAAGCCTCGAGGCCGTGCCCACAAGAGCATGCAGTACAACCGGCGATTCGTGACCGCCGGTAATTTAAAAAATACTCTCTCCGTCTCATTTGTTTTACATAGCTATCATGTCTTCTTTGTTTTTTGAGACCATTCGGTTAATACTATGATGACTGAAGAATGCTATTTAGGGCCTTGTTTGGATTGTTAGTCTAAAAATGATTGGTACATTCAAATACCTGTTGATTGCTTCTAAAACTGATAGAAGGGAGTTACTTCTAAAGCGAAACTTATTAGAGAAATGGTTTAAAATTTTTTATCCCAAATGTTTGATTTTACAAATCTAGGGATTAAACCTGTCAATGGTTATCAAACAACCCAATCAATAATAGCCTTAACAAATGCCTATAAGGGCTTCCTAGGTATCGATTGTGGTTTCCTGTTATAGTTATGGCCACTGCAGTGGCTGAGTGGTGTTACTGTTGCTGGTAATTGTGATTATTGTTGGGTTGGTTTCACAAACTGCTGTTTTTAGGAATTTCAGGAGTCTTCAGATTCCCTTCAATTGTAAATAGTTGAATTATTACCAAAAACTTAAAAGAAACATTTGCCATTTCCCGAGCCACTTTGCCAAACGTGCCATAACTCATAAGCTTTGCTAACATGGTAACCATGTGGATGACATGCCAAATTTGGCTAGTTAAGAATGTGGCATAGACTTTGTAATGAAGCATGAATATCAATTTCAGCTTTATAATGGGCTTTTTCTTCTTTAGAAATTAGCCAGATGTTTTTTTTCCCCAAGTTATGCTTCAATCTAGGAAAATTAAGATTCAAACGGATTTTATCATTTCCCCAATTAATTCACCAGACAAATGAATGAACTTTTCTAGGTTGTAGCTAAATCTGTTTGAAGTTTGATTTTCCCATATTGAAGCATCATGAAAATTGTAGAATGTAAGCAACTTTTTCTGTTGGGTCAATGAAAATGCCAACAATGAATGCTTAATCATAATTGGTAGCAGTAGACCAGTTTAATGACTTGTTTGATACAATCAATATTTTGGGATAAAAACTGAATTTATTACGGGGCCAAAGTTTTTAACTAATTATTTTGTTATTTTGCAAATTTGCTTTGTTCAAATCATTTATCTCTATTATGGCATGGTCTTTCCAAAAGGCTATTGTATGATGAAAATAGTTATCAGAAAAACATAATGGATAGCCATGTTTGCCTTTTTAGCATTTCATATTTTTTCCCCACTTCTAATCCAACCCGATACTTTTAATATAAAAATTTTAAACTTTAACTATTAAAATGTCCTTTTCATGAAGAAGCCAAATAACAATATACGGTGTTAGGAGGAGTTTTATTATATAAACAAAAATTTCAAATAATTCATCTCTTCATTTAAGCATTTGGAATTCGTGAAAGTGTTCTTGTCTTTTATTTCGAAAATTATAAATAATGAACATTTAAGAGCCTTTAATATCTATTACCCTGAAAAAAATTCTAATACTACTTTTTGGTAACGTAGATACCTATGAAAAGAATACCTTTTAGCAATTCCATACGTTTAATGTTCCAAGTCAAATGCCTAAATTAGAGTGTAGGGAAGCAATAATGGAAAACTATAGAGGGAAAGAAAAATGTAAAGTTTTAGTCTCCCTGCAGTTTTATAAGAATCTATTATTGTCCCATTATTATCGCCCCATTATTACTTGGGTGGACTTATCACAGTAGATAGGTCATGAAGCTAGGTCAATACAAAAATATAAAGGTGATGACTGAGCTCATGGAGAAGGTGAGGATGGAGAGAAAGGTGATGACTGAGCTCATGGAGAAGGTGAGGGAGAGGACATCAGTGAGGGTGAAGACCATAAAGAATGGCTGGTAAAGGAGAAGGGGTAGGCCGGTGCTCTAGTTTGGGCCACTAGGAATGGTATAGGTAGCAACAAAGGCCACAGTGGCAATGAGAACCGCCACAATGATGCAGTTTTCAGAGGTTCTCTTCAACCATTCTCTAGCTTCCTTATGGAGCTCCTCATTGTTGGTAATGAATAGCTCTTCTGCAGTTTGCCATTTGCAGTTGTAGTGTTTGATGAAATGCACAGTTGAAATTTGCTTCACACGCTGCACAAAATACATGTAGTTATAAATCACCCATAAAAGAGGTTAACTTCCATTCACATATAAGCCGCTAAAATGTTTGATATTTTAGATTTTAATAACAAATTTGACTTCTACATGCTAGCATGCGAAGAATCGTATAGGACTTACAAAAGGTATTTCGATGCAATTGTTCACTGGGTTTCAATGAGAAATGAGTTCTTTAGTGCAGAGATGCCATATTAAAAAATATTCATGTAAGAGGAAGATGCATACACGTACACACATCATGTATTTCTTAGTTGCAATTTTACTATCAGTTCCAAAGAATGAGAATATATTCACTCATTTTTCTTTTCCTTTTTAATACAAATAGTTAACAGTATAGATAGAAGACAACTATCATTATGTTAAAATGTAACAATAGATGGTGCCATTTTCAAACTTCGTCCAAATTTTATTCATTTATGAACCTCAACAGAGGTCAAAGACTCAGATAGTGGTAGGGAGCATAGATTTAAAGCTTAAAATTGAATTTGTGTTGATTTTTATGATGTTCAAATTAAATTTATATTGTATTTTTCTAAAATCCACAAAAATTTGAATTCAAGTTTTGAATCCTAAGCTCCCAAAATTTTGTGTTAATGTTCAAGTTAATTATGTCCATTTTGCCTTTACTAAAATGAAATCTCTTTATGATTTGTTTTCAGCAATAATGAGTATTTGGTTATTAGAAATGCGTGCCTCACCTCGAACAGGTGCAACGCTTGTTGCAATTGGATTGCAGGGCTTCGGGTCTTCTCCTCCATATGTTTTTTCATTTTCATACCAACCATATATAGAATAGAGTTCCCTTGATTGTCAATCTTCCTTATAAGCCTCCTCATCCGTGTTTCCATCCTCTCCAAATGGTCTAACACCTTCATTTGCCTATGCCTAATGGCTACATGCAACACATTCCTTCCCTTGGCGTTAATATGCTCCATAGCCTGAGGGTATATTGTTAGTATTTCTTCCACAATCTCCACGCAACCTGACCTTGTTGCCAAAACCAACGCAGAGTTATCATTCCGCACAATACTACTTCTTTGGTATGGGTTTTCTTCTTCTTTTTCTTCCTCCCATTGAGTTGGGGAATGATGCATTGACTTTGAGGACCCTTCTCCTTTGGTTGGTGATGCATTTAAACTGGACTTTGTTTTAGCTACTCTCATTGGGCTTTCTCGTGGATCTCTACAAAATTTGTGTATCTTGGGCTTGCTAGTATGAGAGTAGCAAGCCCACGATACACAAATTTTGTAGAGATCCACGAGAAAGGCCAATGAGAGTAGTTAAAACAAAGTCTAGTGTAAATGCATCACTAGCCAAAGGAGAAGGGTCCTCAAACTCAATGCATCATTCCCCAACTCAATGGGAGGAAGAAGAATAGAAGAAAACCCGTACCAAAGAAGTAGTATTGTGCGGAATGATAGCTCTGCGTTGGTTTTGGCAACAAGGTCGGGTTGCATGGAGATTGTGGAAGAAATACTAAAAATGTACCCTCAGGTTGTGGAACATATTAACGCCAAGGGAAGGAATGTGTTGCATGTAGTCATTAGGCATAGGCAAATGAAGGTGTTAGACCATTTGGAGAGGATGGAAACACGGATGAGGAGGCTTATAAGGAAGATTGACAATCAAGGGAACTCTATTCTACATATGGTTGGTATGAAAATGAAAAAACATATGGAGGAGAAGACCCGAAGCCCTGCAATCCAATTGCAACAAGCGTTGCACCTGTTCGAGGTGAGGCACGCATTTCTAATAACCAAATACTCATTATTGCTGAAAACAAATCATAAAGAGATTTCATTTTAGTGAAGGCAAAATGGACATAATTAACTTGAACATTAACACAAAATTTTGGGAGCTTAGGATTCAAAACTTGAATTCAAATTTTTGTGAATTTTAGAAAAATACAAGATAAATTTAATTTGAACATCATAAAAATCAACACAAATTCAATTTTAAGCTTTAAATCTATGCTCCCTACCACTATCTGAGTCTTTGACCTCTGTTGAGGTTCATAAATGAATAAAATTTGGACGAAGTTTGAAAATGACACCATCTATTGTTACATTTTAACATAATGATAGTTGCCTTCTATCTATACTGTTAACTATTTGTATTAAAAAGGAAAAGAAAAATGAGTGAATATATTCTCATTCTTTGGAACTGATAGTAAAATTGCAAATAAGAAATACATGATGTGTCTACGTGTATGCATCTTCTTCTTATATGAATATTTTTTAATATGGCATCTCTGCACTAAAGAACTCATTTCTCTTTGAAACCCAGTGAACAATTGCATCGAAATGCTTTTTGTAAGTCCTATACGATTCTTCGCATGCTAGCATGTAGAAGTCAAATTTGTTATTAAAATCTAAAATATCAAACATTTTAGCGACTTATATGTGAACGGAAGTTAACCTCTTTTATGGGTGATTTATAACTACATGTATTTTGTGCAGCGTGTGAAGCAAATTTCAACTATGCATTTCATCAAATACTACAACTGCAAATGACAAACTGCAGAAGAGCTATTCATTACCAACAATGAGGAGCTCCATAAGGAAGCTAGAGAATGGTTGAAGAGAACCTCTGAAAACTGCATCATTGTGGCGGTTCTCATTGCCACTGTGGCCTTTGCTGCTACCTATACCATTCCTAGTGGCCCAAACCAGAGCACCAACCTACCCCTTCTCCTTTACCAGCCATTCTTTATGGTCTTCACCCTCACTGATGTCCTCTCCCTCACCTTCTCCATGAGCTCAGCCATCACCTTTCTCTCCATCCTCACCTTCTCCATGAGCTCAGTCATCACCTTTATATTTTTGTATTAACCTAGCTTCATGACCTATCTACTGTGATAAGTCCACCCAAGTAATAATGGTCTATGTGGCTTTGAAATTTTTGGGGTCCTGCAGGTATACATCATTTGCAGGTTTGTTACCCCTGATGTCAAGGGGAACACTACCATTGGTGGAAGTGGAGGAGATATCAGAGACCATCGATTCAGAGACATTCACAGTCCAAAATTCCGTTCAGTTTTCTGGACCACTCACCACTACTTCTGTCAGCGCTAATGCTAAATTTGAACCTCGAAGTCCCCAGCGTGTGCAGGTTCACTTTCTGCACTATGTTTCTGTAACTTTTGCATTTACTCATTGCTTATGAACCCTAAGTTGCACAATTCCTACTAAGAGTACGTTTATAGCCCTACAACAATGCAATCGGATGTGGATATTTCATATACAATCCTAAGCTTTTCTTACACAGATGCATTTTCTTCCAAATTTTCTTTTATTATGGCCTATATAGTTTTCTGCCGCTGAAAAAACATCTTTGGGTTGGCCATCGAATATATCCATGTTATAAGCTGATTACTCATGAAAGGGTAGGCTAACAAGAGGAAAGAAAAGAAGTAATGAGGTTGGTCACTAGTAAGCAGGGCTCATAAAACAGCGTTGGATCCAGTACTTGCAGTTTGTGGACTGATGCTATCACACACAATGCTTTTTTAGTTTCTTCTTTATTTTATTAGATTAATGGTTTTTTTTCCCCTTTACAATTAATCATTTGTAATAATAAATTATTACCACATGGATTTCCTTCTCTCTCTCTCTCTCTCTCTCTCTAATTTTGAAACAACCTCCAAACTTTGATTCACAACAACAAAACCAGCCTGCTGTTTTTAAGCCTATATATGTTGATCAGACTGGTAAATATATGTTTTAGGTTAAAGGGACAAAGAATTAATAATTGAAGGTCATGTCTGAGAATTGGGGTACATTTGGTTAGAAGGTTTTTCACATTTGGTGGTTTTGATTCGATGGTATTTTTACTTGCTGTTTAATCAGATACTTCATTGTTTTAACATCGGTAGATTTCATATCGTATGGTTCACATTTTGCAACAGATTATTCCTTCTTGTTTTCTATCGTAATGGTTTATTTATTTATTTGCTGGGTCTTCTCCAATTCAGATCAAGTTCCAAGAAGGCATCATTGGAACTCCCCAGCTGACAGACTCTATCGTGATCCCAGAGAATGTAGAATTTCTGGGACAAAAGATCGACCTCACCCCATTCAGAGGCTTAATCACCTCACTCCAGAACACTGCTTCGTCTGTTGTAAAGACCTTTTCCAACCAACCACCATTGAAGATCCCTATCTCAAACACTAGTGCTGAATCATGGCTGCTAACTACATACCTCGATGAAGAACTTCAGATCTCTAGGGGAGATGGGGGCAGCGTATTTGTGCTCATCAAGGAAGGTAGCCCCCTTTTGACGCCCTAAACAAATGAATTTGGATATGCTTGTACCCCCAAGAACTAGATGGTTTGTGTGTAGTTGTTTCCTTAATTACTGAAAATTACGTGTATTTGTCAAAATTAAATGTTATGTATGTGTAAAATCAAAATTGGGGCTTGTTAATTTATTATGTATTTTAATTATCTTCCCCACTTTTTTGATAATCAAACATAGAAAAAGTAAAATCTATTCTTCTCACTTTCCTTCTAATGTTTTAAGATTTTGCTTCCACGCGCATTACACTCCAATATTCATTGGGTTATCATTGCTTCTTACAAGTTGCCCAACAGATACTCGTATTTGCTGGCTATCAAAAACGCCAAGTCTGTTTCCTATTTTCCATAGGAGTATTGTTATCAGTAGAAGTATTAAAAAAAAAAAATGTTTGTCGGGTTGATTGACTTGATGAGCAAGTAGGGTGGGGCACATAATTCCTACATTGACTTGTCTGCTCATTACGTCATTCTGTGACCATTACAAGATGTCGCATACAAGTAAATATAAAATAATTTTGTAGATAAAAATATTATTATCTTTTAGAACTAAAATAAGTTTTTCTAGAAAAATTAAATTCCATAGCATTAGATAATTTATATTAAAAAAAAAATAATTTGAACATTCAGATCTAAAAAGTCTGATTCATTCAAAGAGTAAAATAAAATAAATGCATGGTATTATAAACATTAGGGGTGTATAAAATTTACTGAAAATTTGAGAATCGGACCGAAACTGAACGGTTTGAAGCTTCGGTTCGATTTTTGGTTTTGGTCATTGGTTTTGATTTTGAATTTATAAAAAATAGATTTTTGATTTTGGTTTTACTCGAAGTCTGCAAGTACATGTGGAAAAAAAAATTATATCGTATGGAATATATTATTTTTTTAATTTGAATTATTATCTTGTACTTTCTCGGGAGTTTATAAAGGAGGCATGAGTGCTATTGGGATTCTGGGAAGAACCGAACCAGTAGCAGCCTGCTACTACCACAGCAATGACAGCATGCATCATCTTCTCCGACGCTCATGCCCACACCAACGCCGAGTCCCCCAATCCTTCCGTCCTCGACTCCTCATAGCACCTCCCGCTTCCTCCCAAGTCCCACCCCATGCCGATGCAGCGAGTCAGCGACGCTCACGCCCACATCTCCGATTCTCCACGCCGACGCAGTCAGCCAGTCACACACAGGCTACACAGCAACGCAGCTCAAAGCCTTGGGCATAGTTGAAATAATATAGGAGGCTGTGGGCTGTGGGCTGTGACTGGCTTTAAGTAATAATTTTTTATTTTGTTAGTTTAAAATTTGGGAAAACCGAATTAACCAAACCAAACCCTAAAATAAACGGTTTTGTTTGATTTTAAACCGACGGTATGCGTTCCGTTGCGGTTCAGAAATTTCAAAAATCGAGAGGTTCGATTCGGTTGACGGTTTTGGCAATAACTGAACCAAACCAATGACCAAAACCGAAAAACCAAACTGAAGCTTCAAACGGTTCGGTTCGATTTTCGGTTTTTCGGTAAATTTTGTACACCCCTACTAAAATGTGAACATGTAGCTCGATGGCTTTATCTTATCTTATGGAAACACAAAATAAGGAATCCCGGAGCTAACGTCTCGCCGGCCACCGCCTTCCTCTACTTGCAGACATATGGCTTCCTCTAGTTTTAAAAGTAATGCTGTAAAAATTAACATAAACTGCGGGAAAAGTTGCACTCACCCAAGTGTTCGGCAGGAATAGCCATGTGAGGAACAGTGGTCCCGTCGGCGCGTCTGAGATCAAATTCCTCATTCTCTTCGGCCACCCTCGCCGCTAAAAACTCAAACATCTCCTTCTTTCCATACCGGGCAGCCCGAAAGAGCGCGGTCTCCCCCAGGCGGTTGGGCACGCTCAGCAACTCCTGAGAGTTCGCGAGCATAATCTCTGCGGCGGCGACGGCCATGGTGGTGGTCACTTCGTGAAGCACGGTGTTTCCGACGTCTTTCTGGCGGGTCAGCCAGGCGGCGTCGGCGCCGTCGGCGAACTCCTGGAGCAGACGGATGACGAGGTTGCTACGCTTGGAGTAGGTGGCGACGTAGAGGACGTTGTCGCTGTGGACGGTGATGCTGTGGAATTGGCCCTCTGGCATGCGCTCGCACAGCTCAATCACCACCTTGTCCTCTTCTCCCATCATCAGAGCTTTGTATAGCTCGCTTTCTGTCACGAGTCTCTGTTCGGCGTCGTCGTCCTTCTTCGGCCACTGCGCCATGGCAGCTAGCACATTAGTCTAACTTATATGAATTTCATCAATATATAACACATTTTATAACTAATTAAGAGTGTTAGATATCTCATTGCATAAAACTCAGAATACCTAGAGTTTTGCAGAGCCCAAGAAACTAAACGAAGTCAATTAAATTTCAGAGAGAGAGAGACAGAGGAGTTACATTGTTTTTGTAGTCACCAGCTGGGACTTGGGTTCCCATGGCCGCAGAACAGAGCAACGAAGCAGAGACGTTGAGCAGAGGAAAAGAAAAGAAGTGGAGGAAGAAGAACAGGAAGCAGGGAGGGGAGAAGTTAGAGCTGAGAGAGAAAATATAAGCAAATTAATTTATAGGAAATCCTATGGCATTGGCTATTTTTGGAGACAAATCTCCCATGTAGTTTTTTATATTTTTGGAGACAAATCCCATAGGGATTTTTATATTACATTATTTTTGTTCAGTCCTATTTTGATTGTATTTTGGTTCAGTCTGGATGAGAGCCTTGAGAGAGGGAAGAAAATATAAGCAAATGACATTCTGTTTTGGTCGTCTTTGGCGAATTATGTGTTGTTGCTACCTATTTTGGCCTCATCAATCTACTTACCTATTTGGTTCAGTCCTGGTCCTGGATGAGAGGGAAGACTTTCTCAAGTCAAATACAACCAAAAAACGTCATTCCTACTCTTATTTCTCTTTAAATACACACCCTAATTTGCTTATATTTTCTCTCTCAGCTCTAACTTCTCCCCTCCCTGCTTCCTGTTCTTCTTCCTCCCCTGCCTTTTTTCCTATGCTCAACGTCTCTGCTTCGCTGCTCTGTTCTGCGGCCATGGGAACCCAAGTCCCAGCAGATGACTACAAAAACAATGTAACTCCTCTCTCTCTTTGAAATATAATTGACTTCGTTTAGTTTCTTGGGCTCTGCAAAACTCAGTTTCTAGGCTCTCTGTTTGTTTAGCAGGAAAGAAAGAAAATTTAGGAAATTTGCACCCCATTTTTGCATTTATATATATCTTTATGTGTGTGTGTGCGGGCGTTAATAAAAATTAAATATATTTTCTTTTTAACAAACAATCCAATAAAAATATATATAAAATAATGTAGGCTATTATAATAAATACGCTATTTGTTATATTGCCCAAATTTAGATATAATCCTAATAAAGTTTACATAATTTTAAATTTCAAGTCAATCCAATAAAAATATATATAAATTAATGTAGGCTATTATAATAAATACGCTATTTATTATATTGCCCAAATTTAGATATAATCATAATAAAGTTTATATAATTTAAATTTAAGGTCAATCCAATAAAAATTTATATAAATTAATGTAGGCTATTATAATAAATATGTTATTTATTATATTGCCCAAATTTAGATATAATCCTAATAAAGTTTATATAATTATAAATTTCAAGTCAATCCAATAAAAATATATATAAATTAATGTAGGCTATTATAATAAATATGCTATTTATTATACTGCCCAAATTTAGATATAATCCTAATAAAGTTTATATAATTTTAAATTTCAAGTCAATCCAATAAAAATATATATAAATTAATGTAGGCTATTATAATAAATATGCTATTTATTATACTGCCCAAATTTAGATATAATCCTCATAAAGTTTATATAATTTTAAATTTCAAGTCTTGAAATTTTTATTTTCAAATATTAATATAAGGAAAGATACAATGTTGGAGATGTGGCTCATTTAAAAAATTTAATTTGAAGGCAATTTATTGTTACATGAATTTTAATATTTTCATTTATGCAATGAGATATCTAACACTCTTAATTAGTTATAAAATGTGTTATATATTGATGAAATTCTAATAAGTTACACTAATGTGCTAGCTGCCATGGTGCAGTGGCCGAGCAAGGACGACGACGCCGAACATAGACTCGCCACAGAAAGTGAGCTATACAAAGCTTGATGATGGGAGAAGAGGACAAGGTGGTGATTGAGCTGTGCGAGCGCATGCCGAGGTTTGTTTAATTCCATAAACTTAAGAATTAAGATTTATGGAACA
Source organism: Malania oleifera (assembly GCF_029873635.1). Taxonomy (NCBI): domain Eukaryota; kingdom Viridiplantae; phylum Streptophyta; class Magnoliopsida; order Santalales; family Ximeniaceae; genus Malania; species Malania oleifera. The sequence continues at coordinate 2,079,001 of NC_080420.1, forward strand.
TTTTTTTCTTTTATACTAACCAATCAAAGTCACTCCATCAATCTCAACAAAATTTATGCAACTGCATCAATATACAAGGCTAATTTAAGGATGAGAGCTTGAAATCCATTTGCTGTCCTCTTGACATATTCACCAATTTTTGTTGCTTCAAATCTTTTCCATCATTTTTCCATACATCCACATGTATGATGTCGTGGTTTACTATGCTCACAGCTTTATCTTATCTCATGGAAACACAAAATAAGGAATCCCGGACCTAACGTCTCGCCGGCCACCGCCTTCCTCTACTTGCAGACATATGGCTTCCTCTAGTTTTAAAAGTAATGCTGTAAAAATTAACATAAACTGCAGGAAAAGTTTGTTGGGTAATAAACCGACCTGGAGTAATAATCACGCACGAAGAAAAATAGAAACACACACAATGAACACTGGATTTACGTGGTTCGGTCTAAACTGACCTACGTCCACGGGAGCACACCACTGCACTATAATCTGGGAGAAAAATAATACACGGAGGAGCCACTGCTCAACTCTCTCTCACTATCACACCTCTCTGCTCTCTGCACTCTGCACTCTGCAATACACACACTCTCACAACTCTCTGCTGCACACACCACATTACACACTCACACCCACACACATATATATATACAAGAGGGGGGAGCAAAATTCAAATATGGTGGCTTGCAATTTCAGCAAAGCCTGCAGAGCAGGTGGCCGTCCATCTCCAGTGTCAAAGATGGTTGCTGGTTTTGGTGCGGCTGTCTGCGGCTCCACACCTGCAGAATTCAACAATCTCCCACTTGGAGGTGGAGACAGCATCTCAACCAGTGTATATGCAAATGTTGTGCTCATGTATGTCTTCAATCATGAAGACCAACTGAAGTTGAGCATAACTTCAGTTTCTCTGTAGTTACCACCTTTGTCAACATGTCAGCTGGATTTCTGCTGCCTTGAATCTTTTCAAGTGCCAGTACTCCATCCTCTAATAGAGATCTGATGAAGTGATAACGCAATCCGATATGTTTGGTTCTGGAATGAAATGCTGAGTTCTTTGCCAGATGTATCGCACTCTGACTGTCGCTGTACAAAACATTCCTCTCCTGCTTCAACCCAAGCTCTGTCAACAAACCCTGAAGCCAAATCATCTCTTTGCTAGCTTCTGTCACTGCTACGTACTCAGCTTCTGTAGTGGATAGGGCAACAATCTTTTGTATCTGCGACATCCAACTAACAGCTGTTGTGCCAACAGTGAATATGTATCCGGTGGTGCTCCTGCGGTGATCAATTTCACCAGCAAAATCGGCATCTACATATCCTTTGACTTTCAAGTCTCCTTTGCCGAAACATAAGCATTTATCAATAGTGCCTTTGAGGTACCTGAAGATCCATTTCACTGCTTCCCAATGAGTCTTCCCTGGATTAGACATGAATCTACTGACTGCTCCCACTGCTTGGCCAATGTCCGGTCTCGTACAAACCATAGCGTACATGAGACTTCCAATGGCTGAGGCATAAGGTACCTTAGCCATGAAGTCCTTCTCTTCATCAGTCTGGGGAACCTGATCCTTGGAGAGGCGAAAGTGTCCTGCCAAAGGTGTATTTACTGCTTTGGCGTTGCTCATGTTAAACCTCTGTAGAACACGGCCAATGTACTCTGACTGAGATAGCTGCAATGTTCCCTGTCGCTTATCTCTGGAGATTCGCATCCCAAGTATCTGCTTCGCTGAGCCTAAGTCCTTCATGTCAAATTCCATTGACAATTGCTGCTTCAATTTCCTGATCTCTTCTATATCTGGTCCTGCGATCAACATGTCATCCACATATAACAACAGAATGATATAGCTAGACTGATACCTCTTGAAGTAGCAGCAGTGGTCGGCGTTACACTTTGTAAAATCATTCCCGTGCATAAAGCCGTCAAATTTCCGGTACCATTGTCTGGGAGCTTGTTTGAGACCGTACAAGCTCTTCTTTAACCTGCACACCAAATTCTCTTTACCTTTCTTTGAGAATCCTTCTGGTTGATGCATGTAGATTTCCTCTTCAAGATCACCGTGAAGAAATGCTGTCTTCACATCTAACTGCTCAAGATGTAAGCCCTCCGAGGCAACAATACTCAGAACAGATCTGATGGTTGTCAACTTCACAACTGGTGCAAAAATGTCGGTGTAGTCAATTCCTTCCTTCTGCTCGAAGCCTTTAACTACTAACCGAGCCTTGTATCTTCTGGAGCCATCATGCTCCTCTTTGATTCTGTATACCCACTTGTTGTGAAGGGCCTTCTTACCTTTGGGCAACTCAGCTAGTTCCCACGTTCTGTTGGAGGTGAGGGACTTCATCTCGTCCTTCATTGCAAGCTCCCACTTGCTCGCATCTCCTGCCTGACATGCTTCATCATAGCATTCGGGCTCTCCTCCATCTGTAAGAAGTAAATAATCTATATACCTTCTGTTTGGTATATGAGGCCGAGTAGATCTCCTAAGCGCCGGAGCTGAAGTAGGAGATGGTGGTGCGACGATCTGCTCCACTAGTTCCTCCGCCTGAGGATTCTCGGCATTCTGCTGTTGTGTTCCCACACATTCTGGGACATTATCCGTATCTACACAGGTTGGTTCTCTCTGAACTGGTTCGGTGGATTCAGCTGTGTGCCTATCTTTGTACATCACCTTTTCATCAAAAATCACATCTCTGCTTCTGATCACCTTTTTGTTTTCATCATCCCAAATGCGGTATCCAAATTCATCTCCACCATAACCGATGAAAGTGCATTTCCGGGATTTCGGATCCAGCTTATCCCTGACATGATCATTGATATGTACATATGCAACACAACCAAAAACTTTCAAATGTGAAAGTCTTACCTCTTTGTTACTCCAAACTTCTTCTGGTAGGCAATAGTCCAATGGTACTGAAGGACTTCTATTAATCAAATAAGCTGCTGTGTTGACTGCATGTGCCCAAAACATCTTTGGCAAGCCTGACTGCATACGCATGCTTCTGGCTTTTTCTGTCAACGTTCTGTTCATCCGCTCGGCTACGCCGTTGTGTTGAGGCGTACCTGGCACAGTTCTTTCCATTCTGATGCCGTGCTCATAGCAGAAATTCTTGAACTCGGTGTCAACATATTCTCCACCGTTATCAGTTCTCAGCCTTTTGACTTTCAAACCAGTTTCGTTTTCTACCATCGCTTTCCAATTTTTAAAAGCATTGAAAACATCAGATTTATACTTCAGGAAGTAAACCCATACCTTCCGTGAATGATCATCGATAAACGTGACGAAGTAATGCTTTCCTCCTGTAGACGAAATGGTTGTTGGTCCCCATACATCTGAATGGACTAGCTCAAGTTTTTCCTTCTTCGGGGTACTGATATTTGTCTGGAAACTAACTCCTTTCTGTTTCCCAAATATGCAGTCCTCACATGTGTCAATCTTCACCGACTGTAAATCACTCAACTTACCCTTTGAGTGCATCACCCTGAGTCCCTTCTCACTCAGGTGTCCAAGTCTTTGATGCCATAGGTTGCTATCATCATTTCCTGTAGCAACTGTAATAGACATACATGTATCAGGAGTTACATAAAGAGTGCCACTTTTCTTACCTCGAGCAATTGTCAATGCACCCTTCGAAATCTTCCATTCATCACCAATGAAAGATGTGTTATAACCTTCATCTGCCAATTGACCGACTGAGATCAAATTCTTCCTCAGGTCTGGAATATGTCTGACATCCTTCAGCTTCCATACTGACCCGTTCATTTTGATCTTCACTGTCCCCTTACCGGCAATGTCGCAAGGATGATCATTGCCCAGATATACTTTACCGAAATTACCTGATGTATACTCCTCCAGGCAATCTCTGCTGCAAGTGACATGGAATGAAGCTCCAGAGTCTAACACCCAAGACTCCTTTTTGCTCTCCAAAGAGCAGATCAACAAATCATCGTTCTCGGAAGCAATATTTGCTTATGTCTTTGCCCTCGTATCTTTCTTCTGACTTCTGCATTGGTTCTTGTAATGACCAGTCTTTCCACAGTTCCAGCACTCAATAACTTTTCTGCTTTGAGAACCTGTGTCCTGAGTACCTCTGGAATCTCTGGATTTGGACCTCCTAGTCCTGGATCTGCCACGATTGTTAGATCTTCCATGTCCGCTTCCCTTTCCTCGGCTTTCCACATTCAAAGCTGAACTTGAAGTGGAGGCATTGTTCGATTGCATTCTGATCTCCTCTGTCAAAATCATGCTGATAACCTCGTCGTATTTCAGCTTCGATTTTCCTGCAGAGCTACTGATCGCAGTTACAATACCTTTCCAACTCTCAGGCAGCTGGCTGAGAATTAATAGAGCACGGATCTCACTGTCAAAGGTAATCCCGACCGAGGCGAGTTGATCCGACAACTCGTTGAAATTATTCAAGTGTCTGTTGAAGCTTTCACCTGCAGACATGCTCATGGTAAAAAGTCTCTTCATTAGATGTACCTTATTTGCGGCTGATGGCTGCTCATACATGTTCGATAGCGCATCCATAAGGGACTTGGTGGTTGTCAAGTGCTTGATGTTGAAGGCAATAGACTTTGCCAACGTCATCCTCACAACTCCGAGGGCTTTTCGGTCAAGCAACTCCCACTCGCTCTCCTTCATGGATTCTGGCTTCTCCATCAGTGGTAAGTGTAACTCCTTACCAAACAAGAAATCCTCGATCTGCATTTTCCAGAAACCGAAGTTTGTGCCGTCAAACATCTCGATGTGAGAGCTTTTCTAGTTCGACATCTCGATTCACTGATCTAGAGATGGAATTAGCTCAATCGGACAGCACGGTTGGATCCGGAATGGTCGAAAACCCTAGAAATGGCTTAAGCCGCTCGAAAAACGGACCCGAAATGGCTTCAAAAAGCCAGGTCAAACTTTTGGTCAAACCTGGTCAAACCTGGTCAACCCTGCTGACGTGGCACGTGGGACCCACTGCTGACGTGGTACTGTGGCCCACTGCTGACGTGGCACTGTGGGGCCCACTGCTGACGTGGCACTGTGGGGTCTACTGCTGACGTGGCACTGGGGCCCACTGCTGACGTGGCAGCTGACGTGGAACTGACGTGGCGCTGACGCAGTAGCGATGACGTGGCGGACCCTGGCTGACGTGGAGCTGACGCAGCAGCGCTGACGTGGCGGGCCCTGGCTGACGCGGCGCTGACGTGGACGCTGACGTCAGCGTCTTCAACCTTCGCTGGTCGCCGGACGTTCGTCGGCGCGTGAGGACCACTCCCGACCTGTCGCCGGCGCGTGGGAGCGCGTGAGGGCGCGTGGGAACGTCCTTTGGACGTTGGCGGCGCGTGTGGGCGCGTGCGGCTTCGTCTGAGCTCTGTTTGAGCTCCGGTTACTGCCGTTGGCTTCGTCTCGGCGAGAGGAGTTCGATGGTAGCCTCAAAATTAAATTTTGAGCTACTGGACAGGGGCTCAAAAAATCGAAATTTTTCTTGATCTGGCTATTTTTACTCCGACCAAAGCTCTGATACCAGTTGTTGGGTAATAAACCGACCTGGAGTAATAATCACGCACGAAGAAAAATAGAAACACACACAATGAACACTGGATTTACTTGTTCGGTCTAAACTGACCTACGTCCACGGGAGCACACCACTGCACTATAATCTGGGAGAAAAATAATACATGGAGGAGCCACTGCTCAACTCTCTCTCACTATCACACCTCTCTGCTCTCTGCACTCTGCACTCTGCAATACACACACTCTCACAACTCTCTGCTGCACACACCACATTACACACTCACACCCACACACACATATATATACAAGAGGGGGGAGCAAAATTCAAATATGGTGGCTTGCAATTTCAGCAAAGCCTGCAGAGCAGGTGGCCGTCCATCTCCAGTGTCAAAGATGGTTGCTGGTTTTGGTGCGGCTGTCTGCGGCTCCACACCTGCAGAATTCAACAAAGTTGGACTCACCCAAGTGTTCGGCAGGAATAGCCATGTGAAGAACAGTGGTCTCGTCGGCCCTCTGAAGATGGCGTCTGAGATCAAACTCCTCATTCGCTTCGGCCACCCTCGCCGCTAAAAACTCAAACATCTCCTTCTTTCCATACCGGGCAGCCCGAAAGAGCGCGGTCTCCCCCAGGCGGTTGGGCACGCTCAGCAACTCCGGAGAGTTCGCGAGCATAATCTCTGCGGCGGCGACGGCCATGGTGGTGGCCACTTCGTGAAGCACGGTGTTTCCGACGTCTTTCTGGCGGGTCAGCCAGGCGGCGTCGGCGAACTCCTGGAGCAGAAGGATGACGAGGTTGCTACGCTTGGAGTAGGTGGCGACGTGGAGGACGCTGTCGCTGTGGACAGTGATGCTGTGGAATGGGCCCTCTGGCATGCGCTCGCACAGCTCAATCACCACCTTGTCCTCTTCTCCCATCATCAGAGCTTTGTATAGCTCGCTTTCTGTCGCGAGTCTCTGTTCGGCGTCGTCGTCCTTGCTCGGCCACTGCGCCATGCCATGGCAGCTAGCACATTAGTCTAACTTACATGAATTTCATCAATATATAACACATTTTATAACTAATTAAGAGTGTTAGATATCTCATTGCATAAAACTCAGAACACCTAGAGTTTTGCAGAGCCCAAGAAACTAAACGAAGTCAATTAAATTTCAGAGAGAGAGAGAGAGAGAGAGAGAGAGAGAGAGAGAGGAGATACATTGTTTTTGTAGTCATCAGCAGGGACTTGGGTTCCCATGGCCGCAGTACAGAGTAGCAAAGCAGAGATGTTGAGCAGAGGGGAAAAAGCAGGGGAGGAAGAAGAACGGAAAGCGGGAGGAGAGAAGTTAGAGCTGAGAGAGAAAATATAAGCAAATTAGGGTGTGTATTTAAAGAGAAATAAGAGTAGGGATGGGGATTGAATACTGCAGGTGCTTGATAGTGACGTTTTTTGGTTGTATTTGACTTGAGGAAGTCTTCCCTCTCATCCAGGACTGAACCAACCTGAAAAAATAATAATAAATAAATAAATAAATTGGGAATGAAAGAGCTGATCCAAATCCCATCAATTTTTAGAAACCTTCACATGATCAAATTACTTATTAAGGATATTGTTTTAGAAATTAAGGGAAATCTAATTTACATCTTTTACATTTAGGAGAAATTACTTTTTAATTAGGAGAAATTTCTATTGATCGAAAAGAGTAAATAAATAAATTGAGAATGAAGGAGCCGATGAGATACAAGTATATATCCAATTTATCTGAGCGTATCCAAACCCCATCAATTTCATAATATGAATTATACATACAGTTCCAATTTACATGATCAAAAATCTTCTCCAAGTCTAGCTTGCATAAATAGCCATTCTTCTTCTTTTTCTTCCCAAAATCAATACACTAATGTTGACCCATATCCCATAGCTTGCATAACTTGAGGAACATGCCCAAACAGAGATCAACACATGACAAAGAAAAAGAGGAGAATCACTCGGGGCACAATGCAATGGAACAGTAGAAGAATAGCAACGGAATAGGAAAATTTGCATTTGCTTTCTATCTATTACTATTTCATAAATATGCTATTCATTCTTGGCTCCAAATTAATGATTGTATTATTATATTAAGTTAAACGTAAGGCCAAAGGAAGGCTTCAAATATTATTAATATTGTTTTAGAAATTAATGGAAATCTAATTTACTCCTTTTTCATTTAGGAGAAATTACTTTTTAATTAGGACAAATTCCATTTAGGCTTCAAATTAATGGAAATTACTTATTAATGATACTGTTTTAGAAATTAATGGAAATCTAATTTACTTCTTTTCCATTTAGGAGAAATTACTTTTTAATTAGGAGAAATTCCATTTGGGCTTCAAATTAATGGAAATTACTTATTAATGCATTGGTTGAATATAGTAACAGAATTAAAAAGTAATTTCTCCTAAATGGAAAAATGAGTAAATTAGGAGAAATTTTAAAGTACACAAAGAAATCTATCGCACCTTCTGATAGATGCTACGAAGTTGTCGAGAGCTGAAGGGTTTAAGAGATTAGCAATGAAAACAACTTTGCAGCATCTATCAGAAGGTGCGATAGATATCTTTGTGCACTTTAAAATGTCTCCTAATTTACTCCTTTTCCATTTAGGAGAAATTACTTTTTAATTAGGAGAAATTCCATTTAGGCTTCAAATTAATGGAAACTACTTATTAATGCATTGGTTGAATATAGTAACAGAATTAAAATGTAATTTCTCCTAAGTGGAAAAAGGAGTAAATTAAGAGAAATTTTAAAGTACACAAAGAAATCTATCGCACCTTCTGATAGATGCTGCAAAGTTGTCGAGAGCTGAAGGGTCTAAGAGATTAGCAATGAAAACAACTTTGCAGTATCTATCAGAAGGTGTGATAGATTTCTTTGTGCACTTTAAAATTTCTCCTAATTTACTCCTTTTTTATTTAGGAGAAATTTCTTTTTAATTAGGAGAAATTCCATTTAGGTTTCAAATTAATGGAAACTACTTATTAATGCATTGGTTGAATATAGTAACAAAATTAAAAAGTAATTTCTCCTAAATGGAAAATGAGTAAATTAGGTGAAATTTTAAAGTGCTCAAAGAAATCTATCGCACCTTCTAATAGATGCTACAAAGTTGTCGAGAGCTGAAGGGTAAAAAAAAAAAAAAAAAAACTTTGTTGAAGAGCAATAGATAGTTAGAAGCATAATAAAGTTGTTAGTTGAGAAGTCAATTAGACTTGAAAAAAAAAGAATTAAATTGCATTTATTTTACATTTTAAAATACAATTTCATTTATTTGTTAGTTGGGAAGTCAATGTATGGGAAGAGAGCATATAAATAATGTTAACATTATTGAATTAAAAAATTTTTGGGGCCCCAAAAATATACTATTATATTAAAAAAAAATTAGGGGTCCCAAAATTTTTGGGGCCTTAGGCAAGCCCCTCAGCCGCCTAATGGTTAGGCCGGCCTTGAGTTGCACTCACCCAAGTGTTCGGCAAGAATAGCCATGTGAAGAACAGTGGTCCCGTTGGCCCTCTGAAGATGTCGTTTGAGATCAAATTCCTCATTCTCTTCGGCAGCCTCGGCCACCCTTGTCGCTAAAAACTCAAACACCTCGTTCTTTCCATACCGGGCAGCCCAAAAGAGTGTTGTCTCCCCTAGGCGGTGGGGCATGCTCGGCAACTCCGGAGAGTTCGTGAGCATAATCTCTGTGGCGGCGACGACCACCACCTGGCCACTTCGTGAAGTATGGTATTTCCGATGTTGTTCTAGCAGGTCAGCCAGCGGCATCGGCGGCGTCGGCGAACTCCTAAAGTAGACGGATGACGAGGTTGCTATGCTTGGAGTAGGTGGCGGCGTGGAGGATGCTGTCGCTGTGGACGGTGATGCAGTGGAATGGCCCCTTCGACATGCGCTCGCATAGCTCAATCACCACCTTGTCCTCTTCTCCCATCATCAAAACTTTGTATAGCTCGCTTTCTGTCTCGAGTCTCTATTCGGTATCGTCGTCCTTGCTTGACCACTGCACCATGGTAGCTAGCACATTAGTCTAACTTATTAAACTAAGTATATATGCAATTTATCCAACCATATCCAAATCCCATCAATTTCATAATATGAATTAGATCAAAAGCCTTCTCTAAGTCTAGCTTGCATAAATAGCCATTCTTCTTCTTTTTCTTCCAAAAATCAATACACTAATGTTGACCCATATCCCATAGCTTGCATAACTTGAGGGACATGCCCAAAGAGAGATGAACACATGACAAAGAAAAAGAGGAGAATCACTAGAGGCACAGTGCAATGGAACAGTTGAAGAACAGCAACGGAATAGGAAAATTTGCATTTGCTTTCTATCTATTACTATTTCATAAATATGCTATTCATTCTTAGCTCCAAATTAATGATTATATTATTATATTGAGTTAAATGTATGTTGACCTTATAGGTTATATCCCTGTTTTTGATTATGACAAATACTCTGATATTTAATGGTTGATGAGTTTGTATGCAGGACCAATTGAACGTATCATATGGTGCACGCACATGACATATGAAGTGAAGACCTGAAGACCTGAAGATCCTGAAGATCATGTTTACTGTATTTCATTATTATTTGGGTCTATAATAGTAATTAGAAGAATATGGTATGAAATAATTAATGTCTTACCTGCATGGTAGGATCGATAAGCTCAAAACATCGGATTTTTTTGGTGTTTTGAAAAAGTCTTAGAAGAGACCCTAGGACACTCACTCATGCATACATATGATTGATTATTTGATTCAGGCGATTGCATAGGGAAAAGGATTGAAATGCACACATTGTGCACTTTCGGTCGATCGACCAAGGTAGTTCATTTTGCCCTAGTCGACCGAATCCGGCCTGGGTCAACAATTTGACTTCAGCTCGGTCGAGTGAACCAAATAGTTCATTTATAGCCCGGTCAACCAAATCCAGGTCCAAGTCAATGGTTGACCATGTCTCGATCGACCGAATCATTACAATTTAAATACCCCCAGTTGACCGGAACCCCCTAAGGTTAACAAATTGACCATCTGGTCGACTGAGATAAAAATGAATACCAACTACTTGGTTGACCGAGGGTCCTTAGGAGATGCCCCAACGGTTTGGTCGACCGAAACATCTAGTTCATTTCTTCTCAGTAGGGGTGAGCATAATTCGGTGAAAACCAAATTAACCGAATTAACCGGCCGAAATTGGTCGGTTTGGTTCGGGTAAAAATCCCGGTTCGGTCGGTTTGGTTATAATTCTACAAAATTTTGGTTAATCGATTTCGGTTCGGTTAAGGATAAAAAAAATTTCGGTTAACCGATTAACCGAATTACTGATTAATTAGATTTTAAATATAATTTATGAATATAAATTTTGCTCATGCAAGTGCATTAAGGAGTTTAATTAACCTATTTGGATTTTTATTCTATGGTAAAATATTATTTTCATTAATAAAATTAATAAATAAGGTATTTAATTAAGTTGGATTTGGTTTTAAAAAAATTTTATAATTGTATTATATTTCTAGCAATTAATTTTAAATGATTTCGGTTAAAATCAGTTAACCGAATTACTCGAATGGGCAATTCGGTCGGGGTCGGTTCGCTGTCCTTCGTTAATTCGGTCGGTTCGGTTAATGGTATTATTTAACCGAATTTTTTGGTTAATTCGGTTAATTACCCGAATTTAACTGAACCGACCGTTTGCTCACCCCTACTTCTCAGTCAACCGAACCGCGCTATTTGGAAAAATCGCTCTTCCTGGTCGACCGACCATATAGTTCATTTCTTACTCAGTCGACCGAACCTCAAAAATTTCGGTCGACCGAACTCGTTCTGGTCGACTAGACCTCCCGGGTTGCCCCAATATTTTTACCGTGGTTAACTTTTTTAAATGGGATTAAAATAGTAAAATAATGTTAAAACTTTTCTGATAATTCCATATGTGTCCTTAACGGCTATATTTGAGGGGTTGTCTATATATACTCCATCATTTGGAATAATTAGAAGCAGATTAGCAAAACAATTAGAAAATATCCTTTAATTCTCAAAAGCTCTATTTCTCACATCTAAGCTTACTTTCTTCATTCTTACTTATCCTCATTACAAATCTTGTTAAGTAAGAGTGCTATTGTGAGTATCTAGTTAAGCTTACACTCTTATTTGTTCTAGTTGATTGATATATATTTTTATCCGAGAGTAAGTTTGAAGTTTTTCTAGGAGACTTCACTAATAAGTCTTCCATAGGAAAACTTCATAGAGCTTGTGAGTTTTGCATCATCATTGCAATACTCAAGAGTTCGTATTACTTTTTGTTTGTGAAATAAATTGTTGCAAATCGATTTCAAATATCTCGTATGATTTACTTTGAGAAATATTTTTTTGAGATATTTATGCATACGCAAAAAGATCTTTGTTGAAATATCCTTTGATTGATTTTATCTTCTTGAACACAAAGGTCAAATTATTTTATAAACTAAATTTGAATATCTCTTGTGGCTTATATTGAGAAATATTATCTATTGAGATATTTGAAGTGTGCTTGTGATCTTCGTCTGTGCATTGTGATTGAAATATTATTTTGACACAAAGATCCTATCATTTACACTCTTACGCACTGATTGCTATATTTGCATAAATATTTGAGAGTAGACACTCAGACTACACCGAGCTTATCAAATCCTATCTCTTGGTAGTGTATTAATTACATTGTTCTTAGTGGTACAAAATCGGCTTAGTGTAAGAAGCATTTCCTTGTACGCAAAATTATATACACATTTGTTGTATTTCCAAGCACGCGCTTGAAGAGGGAGACTATCATTGGAATAGTCCCAGATTGGTTTAGACCCGGTTAGGAAAGTTAGGTGCGCCATCCTGGTAAGGCGTGTTGGTTGAGGTCAACCCCTTAGTTGACCTGGTTTAGGTTAAGGTCAGTCATGTGGTAATTGACCTAGTTGTAATCGGTGCCGCTCCACCCTTTAAGTGAGCATTAGTAGAATCCTTGTTCTTGTTAGCCAAGATAGGGACTTAGGCATAGTTGGCCGAACTTCGATAACATATCGTGTGTTTGTTTTTATTTCCGCACATTACATTTACCGCACGTGTATGTTATGGTGTGAATGATGTGCATGATTTAAATTTATGCATCTTATATTATCTGCACATTTGGAATTGCATTGATTGTCCCTAGGCTTGTGTAATACTATTGCTAGTGAATTAACCTAAGGGATAACTTTTTAAATACCAATTCACCCCCCCTCTTGGGAATACACCAAAACTAACAACGTAAGACCCAAGGAAGGGTTCAAATATTACTAATATTGTTTTAGAAATTAATGGAAATCTAATTTACTCCATTTCCATTTAGGAGAAATTACTTTTTAATTAGGAGAAATTCCATTTAGGTTTCAAATTAATGGTGTTGACCTTATAGGTCACGCCTGATTTTGATAATGACAAATACATGTTATATCTAATAGGTGTTTGAGATTATGTGCAGGAACTCAAATTGACAGATCTCAATGCACAAAGAGCAAGTAAAGATTGAAGACCCAATTATTTTGTGTTGTAATATATAATTCATTTGTGTAATTGGTCTGTAATAGTAACTAGAGCTCTGGTTTGTAATAAACTCATACACATCACATGCATAATAATACGTAAGCTCAAACAAACCGTGAGTGAGAAATGACCTTAGAAACACCTTAGGGTTTCGATCAACTGACACCAGAATTTTTCGGTGTCTTAAAATTGGACCCCAAATGACCCTAGGACACACACATTTTCACATAGGTTTGTTAGGCACTTCATTAGGTTTTGTATGCTTCGAAACGGGACCAAAATACACACTTGGTGCACTTTTGGTCGACCAGCACAGTCAGTTCATTTTGGCCTGGTCGACCGAAACTTTCCTAGGTCAAAAGTTTGACCATCTGGTCGATCGAACCAAGTAGTTCAAAAAGCCCTAGTCGACTGAAACCTCCCTGTGTCAAAAGTTTGACCATATGGTCGACCGAATCAGGTAGTTCAAAAAGCCCTAGTCGACCGAAACCTCCCTGGGTCAAAAATTTGACCATCTGGTTGACCGACCCTTTTTGTGCTCCAATTACCTAGTTGATCGGAGGGTCCTCGAGAGAAATCCCAACGGTTTGGTCGACCGAACCAGCCAGTTCAAAATGGCCTGGTCGACCGAACCTTGGAAAAATTGAAAAATCACCCTCTCCTAGTCGACCGAGCCCTTAGTTCAATATTTCCCTAGTCGATCGAACCATATGAGTCCTGGTCGACTGAAACTGATCTGGTCGACCGGACCTCTCGGATTACCCTGATTTTTTACCGTAGTTAATAATTTTTAAATTGAGTTAAAATGCTTTAAACATTATTAAACTTTTCTAATAATACCCAATAGGTCCTCAACGGTCATATTTTCTCCTATGCCTATATATATGAGATCATTTGAGAAAAATATGATGGATTAACTACTTTGATTAGGGGAATCTTTCTGAAAACCTAAAATCCTATACTACTCATTTTTTAGCCTCATTCACTCATGCTTACATTCTACTAGTGCCTACATCATTTGTAAGTGGATTGAGTGTGTGTTTGGAAAGGTTTGCTCTCATTGTTTAATTTGTTTGACACGATTTAATTTGAGAGCAAAACTTAAGGATTCTTGGGGGACTTTGTTGATAAGTCTATCCTAAGAAGACTTTGTTAGATCTTCTAAGCTTGCACCTTCATTGCAAGATCTTGAGAAGATTGTATTTGTTTTTAGTTACAAAAACTTTTCAAACACTTCAAAATATCTATTGCACTTTTATCGTGTAAAACATTTGAAGAGATATTTGTTTGTGTGATAAAATCTTTGTTGCAATATTCATCAACTCACATATCCTTTGCTGAATACAAAGATTGAATATCCTTTGCAACCGAACATATATATTATTGGAGCATCATATGATTGAGAAAACCTACTCATTGAAATATACATATTGTATGGCTAGTATCTTCGTGTGAAGTATTATATTGAACATATTCTGTGATACAAAGATTATTAGTTTGACACTCTCACGTGCGCATTACACTGATAGAAAATACCTTTGAGAGTTGAACCATCTAGACCACACTGAGCTTACATATTGAATCATATTATGGTGTATGTTATTGAGCTACATTTGGGTACATATATGCTTTACACAAAAGCACAATCACTGTACCATTTGATTATATACACATTTGTTGTATATCTAAGCACGGGCCTGAAGAGGGAGACTAGCCTTGGAATAGTCCCGGATTGGCTTAGACCTGGTTAGAAAAGTTAGGTGCGTCGTCCTATTAAAGCGTGTAGGTTGAGGTCAGTCCGGCTAATTGACCCGGTTAAGGTTGAGGTTAGCCCTGTGTTAATTTGACCTGGTTGTAAATGGTGCCACTCTACCTTTAAGTGAGCCTTTAGTGGAATCCTCGAGCTTGCGAGCTTGAGGTGGGGACGTAGGCATAGTTGTCTGAACCTTAATAACATATTGTGTGCCTTGTTTATATTTCTGTGCTTTATATTTACCGCATATGTATGTTATGGTGTGAATGATGTGTTTGATTTAATTTCTACATCATTTTTATCTACGCATTTGGAAATTGCATAGACAGACCCTAGGTCGTGCATATATCGCCATTGGATAAATTCACCTAGGAGAAAAAGTTTTTCCAATTCACCCCCCCTTTTGGGAATACACCAATTCTAACCATTGGTATCAAAGCCTCATTGCACTAGACCTAAACGTTTTTGCAAAAAGATCGCAATGACTCAATTTGGTGTATCCCCATTCGGTGAGGGTCAGTCACCTTTCAGTTCTCCTATGTTTTGTGGTGTCGATTACACCTCATGGAAAATTATAATGAGCGTTTTTATAAAATCGATGAATTGGAGGGCCTGGCAGGTGATTGTAAATGAAATTTGTATGCCTATCGAAAATGACATTAATTTGATGCATGCAAATTCACATGCCATGGACATGCTTTATTGTGCTTTAGATACTGATATTCTTCATGAGATTATGGCATGTTGTAGTGCACAGGAAATCTGGGTTGAGTTGGAAAAGAGATATGGAAAGACCCAAGAAAAGGAAACCATCACTCTAGAGATGTCATGGTCAGATGATCAAGGAGTGGTAAGTGATAGGGATTGTGCATCAACAAAACTTGAGGTATATGATTCTCACTCTAGCTCGTTTGAGGATGCACGTGTTGAATGTTGTGGTGCTACATGTGTTGAATCATCTGTTGAATGCCATGATAATTCTGTTGATGATGTGTATGATGATTCTTATGCTGAATGCTATATTGTGTCATATGATAAATCATCAAATATTCCCTTTGATAATACTATTGAACATGCATGCAATGATTTATATAATAACTATGACATATCTTTTGATGAATCATGTGCTGAATTGAATATTAAATGCATGTCATCGTATGAAAAACTAGAAAAGACTTTATTGAAAATGCACAAGTTTTTAGTTAGGGCATCTAAGCATGAAATATTTTTGAGGAATCAGAACAAAAGAATAGAAAAAGAACTAAAGGGGTTAGAAAATTATCATGTTATTCTTGAAAAGAAAAAGATTGAGAAAATATTAAAAATTGCATGCTTAGATGAAGAAACAGATGATTATTCGAAAGTTGCTCTTAATATTAAAAATGAAAGGAATAATCATAACAAACCCTTAGGAGTTAAAAGAAATAAATCGTTTAAAAAGGGTTCATTTTATAAATCCCATTGTCATCAAAATTTTCATGCCTCATTGAGTAAAAACAGAATAAATTAGCATATCCCTTCACGAAAATTCAATACTTGCTTATTGTGCAAAACTATGTGGCACGTATGGTTTAAGTTTCTATTTAGAAGTGCCAAAGGCTTGAGTAAAGAAATGATGTGGATTATCATGGTAGCAAACCCAACTAGAGATGAGGAAGGATGGATTTAAATTAATATTACTTAATTAAATGTTTCCTTAGTTCCTAGGCTTAGGTTAAGGGGGTCGTGATGACTGTAGGTTTGAGAAGTGGTTGTTGCTTATAATGAAAATCTTAGTATACCTATCTTGTTATACTAAGAATCTTTATCCACTTCCATATGGACATGGCATGTATGCCTGGTATTTAATTCAAAATACTTAACCCAGAAAATCACGAGTTTAAGCATACTTTTGTCGATTGCATAGAATTGAGCTTTAGGGACCTCATCTTGCATTATATCTTTTCACCCTAATCTCATTAGTCAAGACTTGGTCATCACTCTAGGTATAAGCACTGTTCATTAAAATTCCATATTTATTGTGTGCTTATTAAAAATTATCATTCTCAATCAAGATTAGAGGCAACCACTAAGGGATTCACATTTCATTGATAAAATCAAAATATTCCCTTTGAACCAAAAATACAAAAATCCTCTAATTTTAGTTTATCTCATCTATAGGAAATCCTTACCAAACCATGATCATATTCGGTAAGGTTTCACCTATTTACTTGTATCCTTGCTTTAGATTGTAATTATATTTATAGGATACTTTCCATTCTCCGAAGAGCATTGTTCACAACATTCACATATCTTATATGCTCTTTGCCCAAACATGGACATGATTACTAAGCACAAAAACATTTTTGAAAATGTCCACTCATACTAAATACTCTTCTAAACTAAATGATAATTTGATTGTCAAGAGTATTTACTCATTTTCACTTCACTTGCTCTCAAATTGTTATGTCATATCTTTTAGAGCTTTATACACTTAGAGATGAGTTGAATGACTAACTTGATTGCCTAGGTCTCAATCTAGATGAAGGCATAAAATTCAAGTAGACCTATGCATGTGTACTTTTAAATTAAAAGTCATTCTAACTTGTTCCTCTCACACACATCGAAATTCATATCAATAGAGGCAATACTGGCTTAACTTACTTAAAGAAATATCTATTGTGACTGTTTGGTCCTTTAAGCCTATTCATCCAAAGCCAAGCATATATCATGAAAAATCTAAAACACTTGGCTGAGTAATGAAAAATTAAGAAAAGGCATAAAATGAATAAGCACATAACTCAGGGGGAGCATTTCTCTTTTATGACTATTTATATTAAATGCTCTTATGATCATAGCTTATATGCCTTAATGAGTTACAACACTAAACTCATAACTATCCACTATTGTGTATTGTTTATACTATATATTGATGGATAGTGATTTGTGATTATCTAGTATCGTGAACTGTTATTGAATACGTTGTTTGATAATACTAGATTGCATGGAACGCCATCTGCAAGGCTGTTGCAGAAACTTATTTACTTGCATGTTTGTAAGGAACGCCAACTGCATGGCTGATGCAGTATGTTGTGTATTGCATCCTGGTAGCATACATAGGTTCTCGCATGCTTAAACTGAAATATTTTGAATTGATTGCTTGAATCTATCAGGTTTTGGTACTTGAAAATTTTGGAAAATGTTCGATTTACAGATGGCATGCTACCGAAATTTCGACAGGATTTTTCCCAAACCAAAACCTTGTATTAAAGATGATTATGATGAAATTAAATTTAAAATATTTTTGAAAGGATGAGTGAAAACTCAAGTAGAAAATTAATCTTCATCCTAGCATAATCATTAATTGTTTAGAAAGGCTCAGATTCATCCATATAGGAAGCGTATAAATGATCCATATGCATCACTTTCATTTATTGAATATCGAGGTTCTTGAGAATACCCAAAACATTATATCTAGTGCTTAAAGGCTTATGTTTTGATATGGAATGTTTGTGGGTCTTGAACTATATTGCATGCCTTAATATATATTATTTGATGCATCTATGGTCTATACAACTATACTAATCAAGTGAAAAATACAATTGACAAATACTCAGTATAGTTGATTTTAAAGATGTGGATTGATGGCTTATATTATTGAGCATAATGAAACTAATCTTTGGTTAGTATAAGTAGCTGAAGAATCTAAGCACGTACTCAAATTGATAGGGGGAGCATCTAGAATTAAATTACTAACCTGTTTTGCTTACCCATATGTTTAGCTTAGATCTTGAATGAATTAATTGTGACATGCACTTGAATGAAAAGATTTTATTGAAAATCATAATGTGAAGCATGCTTATATTGATACAACTGTTTGTACTTGCCATATGATCTTGCATGTGATTGTTGAACTCTTAGGATCATTATGGTTTTGGTTTTCTGGTTATCTTCAGTATGTGCTTTATTGACAAACCAGAAATTTTGTTGCTTGCTTGCTTTAAATGAAAATCTTATTTTTCCAGCAAGCAACCCCCAACACTATTTTGCAAACATTAAGAAGGGGATGTATATTACAATTATATATGTATATATATTTATCTACATGAACTTTTGGCAAGATTAAATTTCAAAACAAATTTTTTTCTTGCATCATTATTATTATATACATACATGTATTTCAAAATTGCATAACTTTGAGTATAGTCTTAATTGACTATCATGCTTTTAAAATAAAATGCAATATGTCATGCATATGCGTTGAATGATCAATATTTGTCGCATGCTGAATTTATTTGATAGGATGAGTATATAAGAAATGCACTTAAGAGAACATCATCCTTGAGCTTAATTCAAGTAGGCGTGCATGCAAATATACATGAGAATTTAGGTCCAAATCTTAGAATAAATCAATAAGAACTTAATGCTTAAAATCTCTTGCATGCTAAGTAATACTAAGAAGAATGAACATATGATGAATGTGCTTAAATGAAATTCATTCTTGAGCATAAACGTACTTATGTATGTCTGAGATTATATTGAGAAGTTTAAGCCCCATCCTTGAGAAGAGAATTATAACTCACCAAGCTCATTGGGCTCATACTATTAATTGGTTTTAACTTTTTAAGTCTGACTTATTTCATTACTTATACTGTATTAGAAACTTAATGAACTCTCATAATTAATGTCAGTATAAATAGCTAATAGGTCTAATGCATAGTAAAGAGACTTCTTAGATGTTTCATAGTTTGCATACATTTAGGGGGAGCTCTCTAGTAAAATTTTTTACAAGTCTTAGCAACTAATACTACCGTTGATATGTCTTCTCGTCTAAGACTTTGAGCATTATTGCTTGTGTGCAAATTTCTATATCTATAGTATGATCATATTGGACTTAATGCGTATTGATTATGACTTGTGATGACCACTTCCTTTGTCCACTTCATGATGATATTGAAATTTATATTTGATTGTTGGACCATACTAAACTGTTTGAGTAGTCGTTGATAAACTATTAGGATTATAAACTCAAACAGGTTGGTATTTATACAAGATTCGTTTTGGAAAGTCCTATTTTCAAAACGGTACTTTGTCGAAATTTTTCTAAAAACTTTCCAAAACTTATAATGTATAAATATTACACTCACCCATTGCCTAGAGCCTTTTAACTCTTATGGCCTTTTTTTGATGTTGCCAAAAGGGGGAGATGAAGAGGTAAAAATTGGGTTAAAATTTAATTTCCCTTAATGCATATTGAAAGGGGGAGCCTTCTTAGGCTTATACCTATATTTTTGCTGGGTGTATTTGTCATCATCAAAAAGGGGGAGAACGTTGACCTTATAGGTCACGCCCGATTTTGATAATGAAAAATACCTGTTATATCTAATAGGTGTTTGAGATTATGTGCAGGAACTCAAATTGACAGATCTCGCACAAAGAGCAAGTAAAGATTGAAGACCCAATTACTTTGTGTTGTAATATATAATTCATTTGTGTAATTGGTCTGTAATAGTAATTAGAACTCTGGTTTGTAATAAACTCACACACATGACATGCATGATAATACATAAGCTCAAACAAACCGTGAGTGAGAAATGACCTTAGAAAGACCTTAGGGTTTCGGTCGACTGACACTGGACTTTTTTTGGTATCTTAAAATTGGACCCTAAGTGACCTTAGGACACACACATTTTCACATATGTTTGTTAGGCACTTCATTAGGGCTTGTATGCTTTGAAACGGGACCGAAATGCACACTTAGTGCACTTTCGGTCGACCAGGACAGTCAGTTCATTTTGGCCTGGTCGACCGAAACCTTCCTGGGTCAAAAGTTTGACCATCTGGTCGATCGAACCAAGTACTTCAAAAAGCCCTGGTCGACTGAAACCTCCCTGGGTCAAAAGTTTGACCATCTGGTCGACCGAATCAGGTAGTTCAAAAGGCCCTAGTCGACCGAAACCTCCTTAGGTCAAAAATTTGACCATCTGGTCGACCGACCCTTTTTGTACTCCAACTACCTGGTTGATTGGAGGGTCCTCGGGAGAAATCCCAGCGGTTTAGTCGACCGAACCAACCAGTTCAAAATAGCCTGGTCGACCGAACCTTGGAAAAATTGAAAAATCACCCTCCTTTGGTCGACCGAGCCCTTAGTTCAATATTTCCCTGGTCGACCGAACCATATGAGTCCTGGTCGACTAAAACTGATTTGGTCGACCGGACCTCTCGGATTACCCTGATTTTTTTTCCGTAGTTAATAATTTTTAAATTGGATTAAAATGCTTTAAACATCATTAAACTTTTCTAATAATACCCAATAGGTCCTCAACGGTCATATTTTCTCCTATGCCTATATATATGTGAGATCATTTGAGAAAAATATGATGGATTAACTACTTTGATTAGGGGAATCTCTCTAAAAACCTAAAATCCTATACTACTCATTTTTTAGCCTCATTCACTTATGCTTACATTCTACTAGTGCCTACATCATTTGTAAGTGGATTGAGTGTGTGTTTGGAAAGGTTTGCTCTCATTGTTTTATTTGTTTAACATGATTTTATTTGAGAGCAAAACTTAAGGATTCTTAGGGGACTTTGTTGATAAGTCTATCCAAAGAAGACTTTGTTAGATCTTCTAAGCTTGCACCTTCATTGCAAGATCTTGAGAAGATTGTATTTGTCTTTGGTTGCAAAAACTTTTCAAACACTTCCAAATATCTATTGCACTTTTATCGTGTAAAACATTTGAAGAGATATTTGTTTGTGTGATAAAATCTTTGTTGCAATATTCATCAACTCACATATCCTTTGCTGAATACAAAGATTGAATATCCTTTGCACCCGAACATATATATTACTGGAGCATCATATGATTGAGAAAACCTGCTCATTGAAATATACATATTGTATGGCTAGTATCTTTGTGTGAACTATTAAATTGAACATATTCTGTGATACAAAGATTGTTAGTTTGACACTCTCACGTGCGCATTACACTGATAAAAAATACCTTTGAGAGTTGAACCAT